>NC_069502.1:179985084-180611098 GCF_027579735.1 Bombina bombina | reverse complement strand
TCAAAGTTTCCACAATGATGACACATAGAGGCGGATCGAACATCGCCATGTGTTCGCCCACAAACGCGAACACGAACAACCTATGTTCGCTGTGAACCGTTCGCGGGCGAACAGTTCGGGACATCACTAAATACTATAAGACTGCTTCACTCTCTACACTTTTCATCTCATAACCATACACCGCTAATATTACTCTCTACTGATGCTGAGAAGGCATTTGACAGGGTGGACTGGCAATTTATGTGGTCCACCCTGTCAAAATTTGGCTTTTCTGAAAGATTTATCAATAGAATACAGGCTCTATACCACAACCCAAATGCTAAAGTTAGAGTTAATAACACTATTTCACAACCTTTCCCCATTTCAAATGGCACCCGCCAAGGATGTCCACTTTCCCCCCTATTATTCGCGCCCACAGTTGAAATCTTGGCGATACAAATTAGAGACAATCAACATATTCAGGGATTACAAATTGGTGATATTGTTCAGAAATGCCTCCTGTTTGCTGACGATGTGATCCTTACTCTACAATCCCCAAGCACTTCCCTACCGGCCCTTATCGAAATTCTAGAAAAATATAAAGTGGTCTCCAATTTCTCCATTAACATGAAGAAGTCGGGACTGATGCCAGTCAATCTCTCGCCCGAAGAAATACAGTCCATATCCCGACAAACAAAATTTGTTCTGACAGATAAACTCAAATATTTCGGCTTGATAGTCCCCAAAGACACTCAAAGACTATTCTTAGAGAACTACATTACTCTCCAAAACAGCATCAAGAGTTTGTTAGACACATGGCACAGACAGGGACATCTATCATGGCTAGGTCGAATTAACACGGTGAAGATGATGATAGTCCCCAAATATCTTTACCTATTTCAAACCCTACCCATGTCTATACCCAAACACTACCTACAAGCACAGCAAAAGATGATAAATTCATTTATCTGGTGTTATAAACCCCCGAGAATTGCTCAGCACACAATGTATCTTAGCAAAGCAGATGGAGGCCTTAATGTTCCTAATATAGCGAACTATTATAAAGCAACACACTTATCTAGAATAGTGGCATGGAACCGTTCTACATCCTCTAATTTATGGGTACAGATAGAGAGCCACCTGTCACAGATGAGAGATATGCCCTGGATTCCTAGGAATTCTAGACCTCATGTTATACAACACAATGAATATATTAAAACAACTTTGGCAGTGTGGGATGAATTGATCACACAAACAAAAGGAATATCAACACCGATATCCCCCCTAACCCCTGTTTTACAGTACCACATATTTTTAAAACACAGCCAACTCACCCATATGAATGATGACAAGCTCTTGCTCAATTTACCAATTTATTTAATAACTACACCCTTAGAGGTTAAAGACAGACTTTCACTTAACGCAGACTTAGGACCACCATTCCACAACTGGTATGCGTATCTTCAAATCCGGCATGCAATAAATCACAGCCCACATAGAAAAGAGATTCTGAGACCATTGACTAAATTTGAACAGTTATGCACTAACCCGAAAAATACAAAAGCGCATCTCTCTCAAACATATAAAATACTCAGAGGTTCCTTTCCCGAGAAACGCCCGACCTATCTGACGAGGTGGTTAGCTGAGTTACACACTGAGCTAGATGCTGAGTCATGGAAACGAGGGTTTCACAACACCCACACCTCATCCACCTCATTAATCATGTCCGAACTCAATTACAAAATACTAGCTAGATGGTATTTAACTCCCCAGCGTTTGCGAGTTATTTACCCCACAGCTTCATCCAGTTGCTGGAGAAGATGTGGAGACGAGGGTACCTTAACACACATTTGGCTGACCTGCCCAGGCTTAGGAGACTTTTGGCCACAGATAGAAAGACATATAAACAAAGTTCTAGGCATAAATATTACACTGACTACACAGATTGTTCTCCTTAACCACATCCCGAAAATTACATGTCTTTATCGTAAGAAACTTCTACTTTTAATGATAGCATGTGCAAAGAGGTTAATACCTAGATTATGGAAAACACAAGAACAACCCACAATAGCCCAATGGAAGTCAGAAGTCAATCATGTTCTTACCCTAGAGAAAATGCACTATTGCTATCAAGGAAAACCAGATATGTTATTAAATATCCAAATTATCTGGGAGCAAAACATTTCAAAAGTTCCATGAGTTCCACATGAAACAATAATCATATAGGGCAAACTGACAGGGATACTTACCCACCCCCCTCCTACCTTAATCCCACCATCTATCTTATTTTCCTTCCTCTACTTTACCTATCTTTGGGATTGGATCCCAACTCTGCTAAATTAACTTTCAAATAATGCTACTGTTAATAATTTTTAGAAATGTCCAAGAAAATTGGGTCTTTGAATGTATATGCCAATTACTATTACGGAATGTATTATGTTGCAATCACATGTTATAACGAATTAATGAATTTGTATAATTGTCAAAGTACCTGTTTTCAATAAAAAATATTTGAACAATAAATAAACCACAAATTCTGTGGATGATTTCTGAGGAATTGAAGCCATGGGGTAGTGCTTAGCTAATGCCATACTTTCTCAATCACATTTGACATTACTCGGGTGTTCTCTGATTCTAGATCTCAACTCCTTAGTGGTGAGACCCACTCTATGCAAAACACTAAATAAACCACACATTTTGTGAATGATTACTGGGGTTGCTTCCATTAATCATCCTAACCTCCCATTTGCTATAGCAAAGGGTTATTTTCTTTGGAAGATAGAAATTGTTCAAACCTGCAGAATTATCAAACTGAGAGCTCTTTTTTTACAAAAAATACATTTTGGAACGGGGTTATCCCAAACATACGGTGAACATGGCCAAGCAACTTGTTGAACGTGTACTAAGGTCTACACTTTTAGGTGATAACACTGTAACACGCAGAATCTCCTCAGGTTACATTTGTTACACAATACAGCACATAGTATTCACAGATCTGCAGCATAGTTTGCAGGCATTTTTCTATTTTGCTGGCAGATGATGAACAGGGACACATTCAATTCTTATGTTAGAGGCGGGTCATTTCAGAAAGGCCAGTGTATAAATTGCCCCACAGATTTGTGGTGTATTTGGTGTCTTGCATAGAATGTAATTAACAATACATGGATCTCACCACTAGGGAGGTGAGATCCAGAATCAGAGAACACCTATGTCAGGGCTCGACAAACCCAGGAGCCAAGGAGTCACTGGCTTCTAGAAATTTACCCCTGGCTACTAACTTTTTGGGCTATTTTCCATATATTTATATACAAATACCTGTGTCTGGCTTCTAGAAGTATGTCTGGCTCCTAAATATTCTTACTGGCTCCTAAATTTTAAACAGATTTGTTGACCCCTGACCAAAGTAATATCAGATGTGACAGAAAAAAGTACAGCATTAGCTAAACACTTTATATATACACTATCACAAAAAAAGTAGTCACATCATTTAGATGGTTCAATAAAACAAGTAAAAACTCATAAATGAGGAGGAAACACATTAAATCCACTCAGTTGATGGGAGATGTTCTGGATCTTCAATTCCATTTATGATATTATCAATTTTGGGGAATATATGTTTATGGTAATTACTCCTATATGTAGCAACTATTAAATAGTGATGTGAGATTTGGTTCTTAGAAATGTAATTTATTTGTTAAAATGACAGTACACTTTAAGTTGGTGTGAGGCTTCGTGCTATTTGGTTCATTAGTTATATGGATATTCATTTTTACTGAAGATCATAATATAATATTCAGATTGTTTCATTATTAAATTGAGTTTACTGTATAGAATGATTACTATGCAAAATTGTGTGCTTTAGAAGTTAAAACATTCATAAGTATATGACAATACAATAATTGTAATTTTGATTAATTCATTACGGTGGGTCTAGTATCATATAAAAATTGTTTTGTAACCTTGTAATTAAGTAGCAATCTCTGTAATTACGGTGTGACATTTTGAAAGAAATAAACTAAATGTGCTGATTAATTTTGTTAGCACACACACCCAAATGTTGACCAGTTAGTAAAGCTTGCATTGTATATAGATGAGATATAGGGGGGTAGTTATCAAGCCGTCAACCTCAAATACGCTGGAATTCCGCAGCGTATTTGTGGCGAGGCTGATTCGCCTTAGTTATCAAAGGCTACAGACCGGCAAAAGTAGAATTTTGTGACGTAAACTTCGATCCGCCGGACTCCGTCTGACACAGATCTTTTGTCACTCCAGATGTTCCGCACACAAGTACGGCACAATCTCACTACTTTTGCTAGTTATCAAAAAACTAGCAGGTACGCTCGGCACTTTTACGGCCCAGCGTACCTGGTTTTCAAACCGCCACCCTAGAGGCGGCGGATCCCATAGGAATCAATGGGAGTCTGACCATAGCGAAAGTACAAGTTCGCTGCTGCCATATATCCCATTGATTCCTATGGCAGCTGTCTACACCTAACACCCTAACATGTACCCCGAGTCTAAACACCATTAATCTGTCCCCCCTACACCGCCGCAAGTAAATAAAGTTATTATCCCCTAAACCGCCGCTCCCAGAGCCCACCGCAAGCTACTTTATACCTATTAACCCCTAAACCGCCGCTCCCTGACCCTGCCGCAACTATAATAAGTGTATTAACCCCTAAACCGCCGCTCCCGGAGCCCACCGCAAGCTACTCTATACCTATTAACCCCTAAACCGCTGCTCCCTGACCCTGCCGCAACCTATATTAAATTTATTAACCCCTATCCTGCCCCCCCTACACCGTCGCCACCTATAATAAATTTATTAACCCCTATCCTGCCCCCCTACACCGTCGCCACCTATAATAAATTTATTAACCCCTATCCTGCCCCCCCTACACCGTCGCCACCTATAATAAACTTATTAACCCCTATCCTGCCCCCCCTACACCGTCGCCACCTATAATAAATTTATTAACCCCTATCCTGCCCCCCACTACACCGCCGCCACTGTAATAAAATTATTAACCCCTAAACCTAAGTCTAACACTAACCCTAACACCCCCCTAACTTAAATATTAATTAAATAAATCTAAATAATATTTCTATTATTAACTAAGTTAATCCTATTTAAAACTAAATACTTACCTATAAAATAAACCCTAATATAGCTACAATATAAATAATAATTATATTCTAGCTATCTTAGGATTTATTTTTATTTTACAGGTACCTTTCAATTTATTTTAACTAGGTACAATAGCTATTAAATAGTTATTAACTATTTAATAGCTTACCTAGCTAAAATAAAGAGAAATTTACCTGTAAAATAAAAACTAACCTAAGTTACAATTACACCTAACACTACACTATACTTTAATAAATTATTCCTATTTAAAACTGATCGGAACAGCCAATAGAATGCGAGCTCAATCTGATTGGCTGATTGGATCAGCCAATCGGATTGAATTTGAATCTGATTGGCTGATTCCATCAGCCAATCAGATTTTTCCTACCTTAATTCCGATTGGCTGATAGAATCCTATCAGCCAATCGGAATTGAAGGGACGCCATCTTGGATGACGTCCCTTAAAGGAGCCTTCATTCGTCGGTAGTTCGTCGGTAAAGAAGGATGTTCCACGTCGGCGGGATGAAGATTCAAGACCCGGCTTTGAAGATGACCTCGCCCGGATAGAAGACTTCTTCAGCGCCTCTTGGAAGATGACCTCGCCAGGATGGAAGATTTCTTCAGCGCCGCTTGGAGGATCACTTCATCGGATGGAAGATTTCTTCAGCGCCCCTTGGAGGATAACTTCTGCCAGTCCGGATGTCCTCTTCAGTTCCATCTGTGGCTGACTACTAAAGGTAGGATGATCTTTAGGGGATTAGTGTTAGGTTATTTTAAAGGGGGTTTGGGTTAGATTAGGGGTATGTGGGTGGTGGGTTTTAATGTTGGGGGGGTTGTATTTTTCTTTTACAGGCAAAAGAGGTGAACTCTTTGGGGCATGCCCCCACAAAAGGCCCTTTTAAGGGCTGGTAAGGTAAAAGAGCTTTGAACTTTTTTAATGTAGAATAGGCTAGGGCATTTTTTTATTTTGGGGGGGTTTGTTATTTTATTAGGGGGCTTAGATTAGGTGTAAGTAACTTAAAATTGTTGTAATATGTTTTTAAATGTTTGTAACTTATTTTTTTTATTTTTTGTAACTTAGCTTTTTTATTTTTTGTACTTTAGTTAGTTTATGTAATTGTATTTAATTGCAGTTATTTGTAGGTAGTTTAATTTATTTATTTAATGATAGTGTAGTGTTAGGTTTAATTGTAACTTAGGTTAGGATTTATTTTACAGGTAATTTTGTATTTCTTTTAGCTAGGTAGTTATTAAATAGTTAATAACTACAGGGAGTGCAGAATTATTAGGCAAATGAGTATTTTGACCACATCATCCTCTTTATGCATGTTGTCTTACTCCAAGCTGTATAGGCTCGAAAGCCTACTACCAATTAAGCATATTAGGTGATGTGCATCTCTGTAATGAGAAGGGGTGTGGTCTAATGACATCAACACCCTATATCAGGTGTGCATAATTATTAGGCAACTTCCTTTCCTTTGGCAAAATGGGTCAAAAGAAGGACTTGACAGGCTCAGAAAAGTCAAAAATAGTGAGATATCTTGCAGAGGGATGCAGCACTCTTAAAATTGCAAAGCTTCTGAAGCGTGATCATCGAACAATCAAGCGTTTCATTCAAAATAGTTAACAGGGTCGCAAGAAGCATGTGGAAAAACCAAGGCGCAAAATAACTGCCCATGAACTGAGAAAAGTCAAGCGTGCAGCTGCCAAGATGCCACTTGCCACCAGTTTGGCCATATTTCAGAGCTGCAACATCACTGGAGTGCCCAAAAGCACAAGGTGTGCAATACTCAGAGACATGGCCAAGGTAAGAAAGGCTGAAAGACGACCACCACTGAACAAGACACACAAGCTGAAACGTCAAGACTTGGCCAAGAAATATCTCAAGACTGATTTTTCTAAGGTTTTATGGACTGATGAAATGAGAGTGAGTCTTGATGGGCCAGATGGATGGGCCCGTGGCTGGATTGGTAAAGGGCAGTGAGCTCCAGTCCGACTCAGACGCCAGCAAGGTGGAGGTGGAGTACTGGTTTGGGCTGGTATCATCAAAGATGAGCTTGTGGGGCCTTTTCGGGTTGAGGATGGAGTCAAGCTCAACTCCCAGTCCTACTGCCAGTTTCTGGAAGACACCTTCTTCAAGCAGTTGTACAGGAAGAAGTCTGCATCCTTCAAGAAAAACATGATTTTCATGCAGGACAATGCTCCATCACACGCGTCCAAGTACTCCACAGCGTGGCTGGCAAGAAAGGGTATAAAAGAAGAAAATCTAATGACATGGCCTCCTTGTTCACCTGATCTGAACCCCATTGAGAACCTGTGGTCCATCATCAAATGTGAGATTTACAAGGAGGGAAAACAGTACACCTCTCTGAACAGTGTCTGGGAGGCTATGGTTGCTGCTGCACGCAATGTTGATGGTGAACAGATCAAAACACTGACAGAATCCATGGATGGCAGGCTTTTGAGTGTCCTTGCAAAGAAAGGTGGCTATATTGGTCACTGATTTGGTTTTGTTTTGTTTTTGAATGTCAGAAATGTATATTTGTGAATGTTGAGATGTTATATTGGTTTCACTGGTAAAAATAAATAATTGAAATGGGTATATATTTGTTTTTTGTTAAGTTGCCTAATAATTATGCACAGTAATAGTCACCTGCAGACACAGATATCCCCCTAAAATAGCTATAACTAAAAACAAACTAAAAACTACTTCCAAAACTATTCAGCTTTGATATTAATGAGTTTTTTGGGTTCATTGAGAACATGGTTGTTGTTCAATAATAAAATTAATCCTCAAAAATACAACTTGCCTAATAATTCTGCACTCCCTGTATTTAATGACTATTCTAACTAGCTAAAATAAATACAAAGTTACCTGTAAAATAAATATAAATCCTAAGATAGCTACAATGTAATTATTAATTATATTGTAGCTATATTAGGGTTTATTTTACAGGTAAGTATTTAGTTTTAAATAGGAATAATTTATTAAAGTATAGTGTAGTGTTAGGTGTAATTGTAACTTAGGTTAGTTTTTATTTTACAGGTAAATTTCTCTTTATTTTAGCTAGGTAAGCTATTAAATAGTTAATAACTATTTAATAGCTATTGTACCTAGTTAAAATAAATTGAAAGGTACCTGTAAAATAAAAATAAATCCTAAGATAGCTAGAATATAATTATTATTTATATTGTACCTATATTAGGGTTTATTTTATAGGTAAGTATTTAGTTTTAAATAGGATTAACTTAGTTAATAATATAAATATTATTTAGATTTATTTAATTATTATTTAAGTTACGGGGTGTTAGGGTTAGTGTTAGACTTAGGTTTAGGGGTTAATAATTTTATTACAGTGGCGGTGGTGTAGTGGGGGGCAGGATAGGGGTTAATAAATTTATTATAGGTGGCGACGGTGTAGGGGGGCAGGATAGGGGTTAATAAGTTTATTATAGGTGGCAACGGTGTAGGGGGGGCAGGATAGGGGTTAATAAATTTATTATAGGTGGCGATGGTGTAGGGGGGCAGGATCGGGGTTAATAAGTTTATTAAAGGTGGCGACGGTGTAGGGGGGGGCAGGATAGGGGTTAATAAATTTAATATAGGTTGCGGCGGGTTCAGGGAGCGGCGGTTTAGGGGTTAAACTATTTTTTTATTTGCGGCGAGGTGCGGGATCAGCAGGATAGGGGTTAATAACTTTATTATAGAGGGCGACGGTATAGGGGGGCAGGATAGGGGTTAATACATTTATAAGACTTGCGGCAGGGTCTAGGAGCGGCGGTTTTGGGGTTAATACATTTATAAGACTTGCAGCAGGGTCTAGGAGAGGCGGTTTAGGGGTTAGTAACTTTATTTAGTTGCGGGGGGCTCCGGGGGCGCCGGTATAGGGGTAGAACAGTGTAGTTTAGTGTAAGTGCTTAGTGACAGGCTAGCAAGAAAGCTGTCAAACAGCCGAAGAGCAGCGAGATTGGATGAGTGATAACTCTCACAGTCCGCTGCTCATAGCCCCGCGGCTTTTTGACAGCTTTTTTTGATAACTTAGGCGTATTTTTTCAGGTCTGCGGCGGCGAAGGTAGGCGAGCTTAGGCGGGCGTATTGGGCCGGCGAAGGCAGGAAAGTTGACACGTTGATAACTACCCCCCATAGACTTCACAGGATATGATCTATGATTACAGGGTTTGCAAATCACATTAGATGTCTGGGGAGGGGCAACCCTGAATATGACTGATCTTCATTTTTAACGGTGCTTTGTACATTTGTAAGATATGTACAAAGCACTGTCTGGATTCCTTTTTTTTGAGTCACAGTACAGATTACACAAACAATGCTGTCATGAGATGCAGGACACAGCATAGAAGGTACAACTCAATTATATTACAGAGCATAGACTATAATGGCCACAGGCCACGCCCCCTTCCAGTGACATCACCTCCCATCTTCCCTTTTTTCAAAGAATAAAGCATACGTACAACAAAGAACAAAGTATACAAGAAGCATACATTTTTTTCTGAATACAACAAATAAAAAGGTATAAGAGAATATATATAAATAACAAGAAATACAATCCTGACTTGGACATCGGGGTAGAAAGGGGTCAAATCGGGTAGGAACACATGAGAAATGAAATTCCTGCACTATTTTTGCAGGCGGAACTAAGTTCCCTTTGGACAGAGAACAGAAATGCTTCAGTAAACACTGCTGCTGCTGGTGGGAGGAGATGAAGCACAGTCTAGTTAGAGGGATAGTGAGATCATCTAGTAATGGGCAGTAACACTTCCTACAATACACTAAATGAAAGCCTGTCAGCATGTGACCACCCCACACTGTGGAACACATGGTGCTTACATTTCTGTGTAGCTTGATTGGGGTTATTTAGCTCCCCTCCGCAGAAAAGGGACTATTGCACCTTAAGTGGGTGAGACTCTGTGACAGAGGAGGAGTCTCAGACCCAAAGGCAAACATTCAACCCTTCATTGGATTTAATTTGCTTTCATTTACCAAAGTGTATAGATTATATACATATAATTACAGTGTGTATATATAAATTTATATAAAACAATATTAATTGTGATGGGATGAAAGTCTTGGTCAGTTCCTACACTTTTTTTTTCTAGTACTTGACCCCTGGGGATAGACTACCCTAGTCCACAGAGACCATGGGATTATTCTGCCCATTCTACTGATCACTGCTCTAACTATAGTTCTAATCTCTGTAGCGGGCTGGAAGTTTTACCACTCTTACACTTGACATTATTTTACAGGAACTATCCTGTGATGCAGTAGAAGCTAATTCAGGGTCTGCTAAAAGCACAGAAGCATCCCTGTGGTCCCTGTGGTCTTACTGCAGGGAAGTTACCCCTCTTATAACCGTGATTCCACCAACTGAGGCTCTGAAGCATCCAATCCCAAACTCTCAGGTACTGGCTGAAGGTGTCTTCTATTTTGGCATGTGACAGTCACTCCTTTAGTAAGGACTACATAAGATCTTGGTTCTGGGGAGCGTCCTATTACAGTGGCTGGCGTCTTCCATTTCTTCTCATCATCCAGTTTAACTCTGACATTCTGGCCCACATTCAGCTCCTGCAAGGGCCTCAGAGTGTTTTCTGTCATAGAAGAATTGGTAGCCCGTTTCGCCTATTCATCCCTCCTAATAACCTCCTCCCGAGGAAGAAGGGGGGGGCGGCTGGAAGACACCAACAAAGGGTAGAGTGATGCGGATCTGTCGTCCTAGCATTAACTGTGTCGGGCTAAAACCTGTGGCTTGGAAGGGAGTCGCCCTATAGGCTAAGAGAGCTAGGTTCGGCTCCGATTGCTTCAAATTGAAATTAGTGGTTTGAACTGCCCTTTCGGCCATTCCATTGGCCTGTGGGTAATGCGGACTTGGCGTAGAATGAATAAAATCATATTCACTGCTGAAAGAACTGAACTCCATGGAAGCAAACAGCATTCCGTTATCACTCACTAGCTCCATTGGTATGCCCCACAGAGCGAACAAGCTTTTGAGACGGGTCATAATAGTCAGACTGGTGGTCTCATTCAGGTGCAATCTCCAAATACCTGGAATAATAGTCAATCAAAACCAGGTACTTCTTCCCATAGAGTTTGCACAAATCTGCAGCTATCTTCTGCCACGGGTCTGCAGGCAGCAGAGTAGAAATTAAGGTCTCTCTTCTCTGAGTAGGCCGGTGTTACTGGCAAAAGGAACATTTAGTGCTTTGAGACCCTCACGGTGATTAGTTTGTGCTCTATAAGTACCCAATAGATAGATAGATAGATATATTTTGTCATATAACTTGCAATGTAAGTACTGATCCCAGGCCACCATACCTCCATAGCTGCCCTTTCTCTGCACTTTATAATGCCCAAGTGGCCATTGTGAATCTTGCTTAGCATCTCCTGCCGCATGCTGACAGGAATAACAATGCGGTCTTGGAACAGCGCAAAACCGTCCAGCTCAAAGACATCCAGGCTGACAGGCTCTTGGGCCAACCTCCCTTTATATATAAATGTAGAGGACAATCCCCTCAATACTTAAACATTGCATGAATCAATTTTACAATACCACATTAATCATTCATTTTGATGGAGCAATTTACAACTTTCTTATATTTAACACTCTTAGCCTTTTGTTCAGGCCTTTAAATAAACCCTATCCTAAGGTTTCCAGTCTGCTTGAAAGAATAGTATTCCTAAAATAAAATAAAAGATTTCCCATATATATTAAGCAATGATCGGGATATGCAATAATAGGAAACAGTCCCCTCCAATATAGCCCCAATATAACAAAGACAGTAGTATTGCAGTAATTCATCCTATCCTTCATTTTGATGTAATTTTACAACTTTTTTTATATTTTTATAACATTATGTTCCATCCTATTGATAAACCATATATATATATATATATATATATATATATATATATATATATATATATATATATATATTGTGACAAACAATATTGAAAGAAAAGCCTTAAATTAGAGTATCGATTTTGGACCAATCAGATGACAGCTATAGGTCAGATGGTCGACCGAATTACCAATCATACATGCAGGTGAACTCAAACGGAGCAGCGGGGAATCCCTACTCAGAGGGCACAAGAGCGATAATGCTGTGAAAAGTTGCTTGTTTATTTCCCTTCCAAGGAGCGATAATGCTGTGAGAAGCTGCTTGTCTCTTTTCCTTCCAAAGATGGACTACAATCTTGGCATGGTATACCCCACACCGTGGTGAGGTAATGTTGAAGTGGTTTATATTTCCCAAGTTTTTAGCCGAAACGGCTCTTTTCTTAAATTTCAGCAAAACAGCTGTTTGATATTATTGGGACAGACAAACAGTGATACACTGGAACTGTGGAATCTATTTTTTTTTAGATAATTCAGTCGTATTGTCTGAAAGACTAATCTGGATATAATGGCTTTTTGAACTTTTATGATAAGGTGGTATTTTTAACTTTATGCTAGCGAATTTAAGGGAGACATCCCTGATTTTATTATTTGAATATATTGTTATTGATATATTGTTGCTGCTATATCGATATATTGCTGGTACTATTTCTTTAAATATATAGCTATATGAATATACTGCTGCTGATATATTGCTGCTGTTATTTTTTTATTTTTCATTTATTACATGGTCTACATAAAATATTTTAACTGTATACAACATTAAGATTTATTGAGATTTATTTGAACTGTCAGCTGTAGAGTGCCCTATTCATTAAATTGTATTATTCTTGTTTTATGCTTTAAGCTTGTGATGAGCTTATTAGAAAAGAAGCTAGACACCCCCTGCGCCTTCCCTATCCGCTTGATTACCCTATAAGAGCAGCATAACACCGGAGCTCCGCCACAAGAGCCCTAAATCCAGCCGTCTATCCTGGCCATCTCATCTTAAAACACGCCTCACCAAGGTGATACTAGGACTTTTACCCTTCCTCTTCACTTTTGGAAGGGAATTCTGGGACCCGTGGATGTCATCCACGCAGATCCATACCTGACTTGCTAGGCCATAATGGCCGCCACAACCACTACCCCACTCAATTAAGGGCACATCAACCAAGCCACATCCAGAGGGGAGGCATAAACCCTGAAACCGGCCACCTAAACATACCGGCCACACTCCAAAAGTGAGTACCGGACATCATGCTCTTACCCGGTCGGCAGCCACAAAATTAGTCTGGGGCTTGGCCCTACACGGACCGGAGGTTGTCGGACGGGTAAGAAAAAACTCTTACTGTCTCAATCTAGACATATACATCCTTAAACACCTATCCACCTTCCCCTCTTCATTAATTGGGCCTGATAACATTTGTATCCCAGGCTAGAAAGAAGTCAAGGCAATCAGCAGCTATTTCCATATAACCTCTACAGTCTAAGGCCTGAAGCATTACCCTGATCACACAATACCATCTCCACAAACTTTCCTACTACTCTCAACCTCCTTATAGCAGCTTTTACAGAGCTAGAATTTATTCTGCTGGCTTCAAGGCTTATCTTATTGCCACATTTTCATCTCAAAAGGCCAGAAACAATCATTAGCAGACCACTCAACCTAGATAATGCTTACTAAACAGAAGGCCTGGTACAAACTCATAATAGCACATAGGCAAACACTACCTTATCCTTCTTTGCAATTGCCTCAGAAACACAAACAATACACTCTAGGACTGAGAACTTTTCACACAAATTTTACTCACTAAGCTATACCTCAACATCACCTATCATTACAACCAGACAAAACTTCAAACAAGATACATTGATGAAGTCTGTGACAGGTACAGTAAATCCCTCACAATGTCTTCATTTCTACAATGCTCAGACTCAGCAAATATCTCACCTACTAACCATAATCAGAGAGACAAATCTGCAGAAACTACTACACAAGACCAGCAACTTAGCAGAAATCAAGCAGAAGATCCACAACTATCTGCTACTCTCCTGCAAAACTTGCCCACAAAACAGGACATTGCAGACATAGTCCAATCTTCCATAAGATTCTTCCATAAGAGAGGAACTAGCTGAGATGAGACAAGACATTCACACATTTGGTTTCCAAGTTGAATCTCTGGAAAGCAACCAAGACACTATGAAAGAAGACATACAAAAAATCATCAACTTACTTCACAGCAAGAAATCATCTTGAACCTCCAAGAAAAATTAGAATATCTGGAGAACCGCAGAAGACATAAAAACTTGTGCATTAGAGGTGTACCTGAGTCAGTGCTGCCAAGAGACTTTCCAGTCTACCTTCAAGCCTTATTTCAGCACCTGAAAGACCCATCTTTTCCAGAGGAGATCCCATGGGTTAAAGTGCAAGTCAGTACTGCCAAGAGACTTTCCAGTCTACCTTCAAGCCTTATTTCAGCACCTGAAAGACCCATCTTTTCCAGAGGAGATCCCATGGGTCAGAGTGCATACGACTTTAACACATAAACCACCTAACTCTGCTCCACCTAGAGACATTGGGGGATATTTATCAAAGCGTCAGCTATGTTGCATTCACGAGCGTCAATGCGCTCGCCTAACATCGGCAAACATTGTGGCCGCGGATCTGATTACGATTTCCATATTAATGAGAAAAGCCATCAAAAACATGTGCACCAAGTACAGGGTGATGAGCATTGGACTGTTAACTAACAGTCATCGGTGACACTGTTATTTGTGTTTTTCCCAACTTTATTTATACCATTTCACTAAACTCATAACTAAACTGCTACAAAGTATACTAACACCCATAAACTACCTATTAACCCTTAAACTGCCACCGCTCCCGACATCCCTGCCACTAATATAAATATTAACCCCTATTCCACTGCTTCCCGGCATTGCCGGCACTAAATAAACTTATTAACCCCTAAACCTCTGGTCTCCCACGTCACCACCACTAACAAAACCTATTAACCCCTAAACTGTCAGCCCCATATCGCCAAAAACTGAATTAAGCTATTAACCCCTAAACCTAACAACCCCTTAACTTTAAATTAAAATTACAAGATCCTTATCTTGATATAAATTAACACTTACCTGTAGAATTAAAATAAACTAATTTTAAACTATAAATTAACCTACCCTAACTATTATACTAAAATTAAATTAAACTACCAGTTAAATAAACTAAATTACATATTAAAAAACCTAACACTAGTAAAATTATTTAAATATACAATTAAACATTATTACAAAGTACTAAATTACAAAAAAACCCACTAAGTTACAAAAAATAACAAACACTAAATTACGAAAAATAGCAAACAAAATTATCCAAAATAACATGTTTTACACTTAAACTAATAGCCCTATCAAAATAAAAAAAAATAAAAAACCCTACTCTACAATAAACTACCATTAGCCCTTAAAAGGGCCTTTTGTGGAGCATTGCCTCAAATATATAAGCTCTTTAACCTGTAAAAAAAATACAAGCAACCCCCAACAGTAAAACCCACCACCATCCAATCCCCCCAAATAAAAACCCTAACTCTGAAAAGAGCATTTGGGTGGGCAATTCCATTAAAGGGAATTCAGCTCTTTTTACATTGCCCAAACCCTAAACTATAAAAATCCACCCAAACATTTTCAAAAAATCCTAACACTAACCGAAGATCCACAGTTCTGAAGTCCCGACATCCAGGCGGAGAAGTCTTCATCCAGATGGCAATGTCTTCCTCCATCCAGGCAACAGAAGTCTTCATCCAGACGGCGAAGTCTTCATCTATCCAAGCAGCGAAGTCTTCATCCAAGCGGCATCTTCTATCTTCATCCCTGCAGCATGGAGCGGGTCCATCCTGAAGCCATCCGACGCGGAGCTCCTCTTCTTACGGTCGCCACCGTAAACTGAAGCTTCAATGCAAGGGACGTGATTCAAGATGGTGTTTCTTGCATTCCTATTGGCTTATTTGAGTGTTAAATTCAAATCAGCCAATAGGAGGCAAGCTTCTGAAATCCTATTGGCTGATTGCCCTGTTGTCCCTCACCAGACCGGGCAAGTAAATGTTACAAATTATCCACCCTCCCTCTTTTGTTCCCTGCTCCCTTCCTTCCATTTTCCTTTGACCTTATTTTTTCCTAGGCCAGGATATTCTGCTCTATTAATATAAGCTTCAATAAGACATGTTAATAATAGGGCTAGTAGTGGTAACACCCCCTAACCACTGTCATATATGCCCTATAATAGGAAGAGAGGCTTTTTCTTTTCTCATTTTGTTATTATTGTTATATTTACCACTGTTATTAACTTTATATTGTTCAACATGGTTTCATATCCTCAAGATTACATGTTGCAAGTATTACTTTCAATGTTTATAATTATATTTTATGCTACATTGATCACCATGCCACTTTATCTTTATACATGTATCACTTTCTCTTGCAGGAACTTAAACACATTTACCCAAACACTATTCCACCACTAAATACATTTCTGTTTATCAACAAAGCATCAAGACAAAAACAAAAGAGAAGACAAAACAGTTAACCCTTCTCACACAAAATGCAAAGGGGTTAAACTCTCCGCATAAAAGGTCAAAAGTCCTCTTAGATCTAGCCAAAAGACAAATAGATATAATATTCTTGCAATAGGGAATCCAAGTACTTTGCGAAAACATTTACCACTCACTTCCACAGCTCCAGCACCTCCAAGAAATGTGGAGTCAGCATCCTCATTAATAAATCACTCCCTTTCACACTTATACAGTCCACAAAAGATACAGAGATAATATATTTAGGCCTGGTAGGCCTATTACATGGCAGACCCATCACATTAGTAAATATATATGCCCCAAACACCAACCAAACTTCATTCTTTAAAAACATCCTCAATAAAATAACAGACATCACTAAGGGACCTACCTATGTTGCAGGAGACTTCAATACCCCCATAAGAGAGCTCCAACCCAAACATCAAAATTTCAAAAAGAGTAACAAACACTCTCTGGACAGGACTGAGAAATCTCAACCTATACGACACATGGCGTTTCATACACCAAGACACCAGGGATTATACCTTTTTTCCCATCCCAATAAATCATATAGGTGACTTGACTATATTCTCTCAAATCAAAAAGCCTAGTCAAGAGATGAAACATATCACCTACATCCTGGTCTGACCACACAAACTAGATGAAAACCTACTAAATAACCCAGACACAATTACACAGCTCAACAAATCTATTGAAGAATATTTTAATCTCAAATTCCACTCTGTTGACATCAAGTATACTCTATGGGAGGCACAGAAATGCATGCTCAGAGAAGAACTGATCAAGTTTAAAGCCTGATACCAAAAAATACACAGACAGACATATAATAACTTATTGTATACATTCATTCATTCACTCGTTTAGACTTAGCCCATAAACTATCCCCTATGGACCCCCTAATTATAGCTGACCTACAAAAGGCAAAGATCACCTTAGACAGCTTCCTACAAATTGAATATCAAATATTATGATTAAAAACAAATAGCATGTTCTACTATTTAAGTAATAGATCAGACAAATTACTGGCAAGAGCCTTGAAAATAAGAGACTAAAATCACACATATACAAAATCCAACATCCTGATACCTCCAACACCCTTAAAACAGCAAAAGATATCCTTCAATGCTTCCACGACTATTACTTCTTCTTGTATAACATTCAAAAAGACGTACTAATGCAACTCTCCCCCCTGTCTATGACCGACTACATTAACCAAACTCATTTACCTACTCTAACAACCGATCAACTTAAAACCCTTATAAACCATTCACCCATCAAGAATTACTTGCAGCAATCAAATCACTTAATGATGGGAAAAGCCCAGGCCCAGATGGCTTATCTGGAAAATACTATCACACATTCTCCTCACTACTTACACCCCACCTTACACAGCTTTTTAATGAAGTGACTGGTGATAATCCCTTCCCACAAACCATGCTAGAAGCACAAGTTGTGGTAATCCCCAAACCAGGCAACCCCCCCCCCCCCACCACACCTGCAAATTTTTGCCAGATATCCCTCCTAAACACCTACATTAAATTGTATGCAAAGATACTAGTCACCCACATTAACATTATTCTGCCAACACTAATTCATCTCAATCAAGCCAGTTTTACCCCTAATACAGAAACTAAGGACAACACTATAAAAATCCTACATTTAATGGAACATGCCTACAATTACAATATACCCTCTGCATTCATCTCTATGGACGCAGAGAAAGCTTTCGACAGCCTCAACTGGCTATTCTTACAAACAACACTTAAGAGATTTGGCTTTGATCAGACCTTCATGGGGAAAATCTTCTCTCTCTGCAATAACCCACAAGCAAAGGTCAAACTGAATGACACCTTATCCGACCCATTTAAAATTTCTAATGGCACAAGGCAGGTTTGCCCCCTCTCTCCCATACTATTCGTTCTCGCAGTGGAGGTACTAGCCTCCCATATTAGAAACAATTCTGCTATTCAAGGTTCCACATTCAACCACTACATATACAAAATCACTTTATATGCAGACGATATCTTTCTAACACTAACATAACCTACCATATCACTTCCCCCCTTATCCAAATGCGCCATTCTTTTTTCCAACTTTAAACTACTAAGACTTAATGATAACGAACTCAGAATAATGCAAACACTAGCCAATTTCTGTACCCCACAACACTCAAATTTTAAAGCCATATCAACAGCGACCCATGCTCTCCTAAGTTCTTGGAGTAATAAACCCCTGTCATGGATAGGTAGAATCAACACAGTTAAACTGATTCTCTTCCCTAAAATATTATATATCTTCCAAACCTTCCCAATCCCCATACCAGCATCACTACTCCACAACCTACAAAAATCTATTACAAAATATATATGACAGCACAAAAGGCCTCGCATTGCCACAGCCACACTCTACCGCCATAAAGACCTAGGAGGACTGGGGATCCCTAACCTAATGCAGTACAGACTAGCCACCTTTCTCACCAGAATCATCAATTAGTGCAAACACTCATCCCATAAAGAGTGGGTTCTTTTAGAACATCACCTAACCAACACCTGTCATCTTGGCAGTAAATTCTGGTTGTCTCCAAACAAAAGAGGATTACCATCTCATCTTCCAGCAATTATAGATGAAACCTTTAAATTATGGGATACACTCATCAGGAAACACCACCACAACTCTACATTACCCTCCTCATTAACCCCCATTATTGGAAACTCAGATTTCCCCATCTATCATCTAGCTCAAACACTCTTGTTACTTCACATAACTCTTCCCTTATATGTACTCTTGCACAATGGAAAACCCAAATCTCAATCAGAGATCACTGCTCAGATAGATAACTCATATGGAAACTGGTTCAGATACAACCAACTATCAGACTTCCTCATGAGACACCCACATAAGTTCCAACTCTTACGTAACTTAACCTAATTTGAAAACATATGTTTACATGATACTCTAAATAAATGTCTCCTATCACTCACTTATCAATTACTTATGAAACCATATGCCACTTCACTTCCTTCTTACAAGGATAAGTGGTAAAAAGAAACTGAAACACACTTAACCCATAAAAAATTACTTCAAATCTTCTCCTCCATGACAAAGTCCTCATCCTCCATATACACTATGGAAATTAATGTAAAATTCCTCTACATATGGTATTATACACCATCTCATTTACACACCATTTTTCCCGCACTCTCACCAAAATGCTTGAGAGGCTGCACCACAGAAAGTACCCCCATACACATATGGCGTACCTGCCCAGTTGCTCAATCCTACTGGATGTTGATCAAAATTGAAATTGGAAAAGCCCTCTCTATGACCCTAGAGATAAATATTTGGTTCTTCCTCTTCAAACAATGTTCCCTTGTAAAGTGCAAAATGAAACTCGTGCTATTGACCATTATGGTCAACTCGTCAAAAAGACTAATACCGAAAAATTGAAAATCCCAACATATGCCATCAACCCAAATTTGGAGAGAAATGACCTCCCAATCTCTTCAACTAGAAAAATATCACTATTCACACTGTAAATGTGTTTCCAAGTCTAACCCTAACCCTAACTTTAACATAATTAAAATAATTCTAAATAAAACCTACTATTAATAACTAAATAATTCCTATTTAAAACTAAATACCTGTAAAATAAACCCTAAGCTAGCTACAATATAACTAATAATTATATTGTATCTATCTTAGGTTTTATTTTTATTTCAAAGCTAAGTTTGTATTTAGGTAGACTAGTTAGTAAATAGTTCTTAAATATTTACTAGCTACCTACTTAAAATAAATACAAATTTACCAGTAAATTAAAACCTAACCTGAGTTACACTAACACGTAACACTACAATAAAATTAAATAAATTAAATTAAAAAAATACATTTATCTAAATTCCAAAAAAATAATAAACACTAAATTACACAAAATAAAAAACAAAATTATCAAAAGTAAAAATGAATTACTCCTAATCTAATAGCCCTATCAAAATAAAAAAAAACTAGCCTACACTAAACTGCCAATAGCCCATAAAAGGACCTTTTGTGGGGCATTGCCCTAAAGAAATCAGCTCTTTTACCTGTAAAAAAAAACCCACCACCCAACCAACCCCCCAAAATTAAAAAAACCTAACTATAACAAAAACCTAAGCTACTCATTGCCCTTAAAATGGCATTTGTATGGGTATTGTCCTTAAAAGAGTATTCAGCTCTTTTACATTGCCCTGAAAAGGGCATTCAGCTCTTTAACATAAAGCCCAAACCCTAACCTAAAAAATAAAACACCCAAAAAGATTTAAAATAAACCTAACACTAACCCCCGAAGATCTACTCACAGTTTCTGAAATCCGGACATCCAGGTGGCGAGAAGTCTTCATCCAAGCGGCGAGAACTTCATCCATCCAGACGGCGTCTTCTATCTTCATCCAGATTAGCTAGGGTTTTTTTTGGGGGGAGCTTTTTTATTTTTATAGGGCTATTAGATTAGGTGCAATTGTTTTTATTTTTGATAATTTTCTTTGTATATTTTCATAATTTAGTGTTTGTTATTTTTCGTAATTTTAGTATTTTTTATTTTTTGTAATTTTAGATTTACATTTTTTTAGTAGTATTACGGCTAGATTTAGAGTTGGGCGGTAGCCGTCAAAACCAGCGTTAGAGGCTCCTAACACTGGTTTTTACCGCCCTCTGGTATTTGGAGTCAGTCAGGAAAGGGTCTAACGCTCACTTTGCAGCCGCGACTTTTCCATACCGCAGATCCCCCTACGCCATTTGCGTATCCTATCTTTTCAATGGGATTTTCCTAACGCCGGTATTTAGAGTCGTGGCTGAAGTGAGCGTTAGAAATCTAACGACAAAACTCCAGCCGCAGAAAAAAGTCAGTAGTTAAGAGCTTTCTGGGCTAACGCCGGTTTATAAAGCTCTTAACTACTGTGCTCTAAAGTACACTAACACCCATAAACTACCTATGTACCCCTAAACCGAGGTCCCCCCACATCGCCGCCACTCTATTAAAAAATTTTAACCCCTAATCTGCCGACCGCACACCGCTGCCACCTACGTTATCCCTATGAACCCCTAATCTGCTGCCCCTAACACCGCCGACCCCTATATTATATTTATTAACCCCTAATATGCCGCCCCCAATGTCGCCGCTACCTACACTTATTAACCCCTAATCTGCCAACCGGAACGCGCCGCTATTATAATAAACTTATTAACCCCTAATCCGCCTCACTCCCGCCTCAATAACCCTATAATAAATAGTATTAACCCCTAATTTGCCCTCCCTAACATCGCCGACACCTAACTTCAACTATTAACCCCTAATCTGCCGATCGGAGCTCACCGCTACTCTAATAAATTTTTAAACCCCTAACGCTAATTCTAACCCTAACCCTAACACCCCCCTAAGTTAAATATAATTTTATTCTAACTAAATAAATTAACTCTTATTAAATAAATTATTCCTATTTAAAGCTAAATACTTACCTGTAAAATAAACCCTAATATAGCTACAATATAAATTATAATTATATTGTAGCTATTTTAGGATTAATATTTATTTTACAGGCAACTTTGTATTTATTTTAACCAGGTACAATAGCTATTAAATAGTTAAGAACTATTTAATAGTTACCTAGTTAAAATAATTACAAAATTACCTGTAAAATAAATCCTAACCTAAGTTACAATTAAACCTAACACTACACTATCAATTAATAAATTAAATAAACTACCTACAATTATCTACAATTAAACCTAACACTACACTATCAATAAATAAATTAAATACAATACCTACAAATAAATAAAATTAAATAAACTAACTAAAGTACAAAAAATAAAAAAGAACTGTTACAAAAAATAAAAAAATATTTACAAACATTAGAAAAATATTACAACAATTTTAAACTAATTACACCTACTCTAAGCCCCCTAATAAAATAACAAAGCCCCCCAAAATAAAAAAAAATGCCCTACCCTATTCTAAAATTAAAATAGAAAAGCTCTTTTACCTTACCAGCCCTGAAAAGGGCCCTTTGCGGGGCATGCCCCAAAGAATTCAGCTCTTTTGCCTGTAAAAAAAAACCATACAATATCCCCCCCAACATTACAACCCACCGCCCACATACCTCTAATCTAACCCAAATCCCCCTTAAATAAAACTAACACTAAGCCCCTGAAGATCTCCCTACCTTGTCTTCACCACACCGGGTCCCGATCTGTCCAGAAGAGCCTCCGATGTCTTGATCCAAGACCAAGCAGGGGGCTGAAGAGTGACGTCCATCCTCGGGCTGAAGTCTGGATCCAAGCGGCGGCTGAAGAAATCCATCATCGGGCTGAAGTCTTGATCCAAGCGGGCGCTGAAGAAGTCCATCATCGGGATGAAGTCTTCTATGAAGCAGCATCTTCAATCTTCTTTCTTCCGGAGCCATCATCTTCCAGCCGACGCGGAACATCCTCTTCTACTGACGCCTACTCGCCGAATGACGGTTCCTTTAAATGACGTCATTCAAGATGGCGTCCGTCGAATTCCGATTGGCTGATAGGATTCTATCAGCCAATCGGAATTAAGGTAGGAAAATTCTGATTGGCTGATGGAATCAGCCAATCGGAATCAAGTTCAATCGGATTGGCTGATCCGATCAGCCAATCAGATTGAGCTCGCATTCTATTGCGGTATTTAAAAGGTGCAGGGGAAAAAAAGCACGCGTAGCTAACGCACCCCTTTGGCCGCAGAACTCTAAATCTAGCCGTTAGTTTTTTTTAATGTGTAATTTAGTTTTTTTAATTGATAGTTATTTTAATTTTAGTATAACAGCTTAGTATAATAGTTATGTTAGGTTAATTGTTAGTCTAAAATTAGTTTATTTTTAATTTCACAAGTAAGTTTGTATTTATTTTAAGATAGGGATATCATTATTTTAATTTAAAGTTAGGGGGTTGTTAGGTTTATGGGTTAATAGTTTAATTTAGTTTTTTGCAATGTGGAGGGCTGGCGGTTTAGGGATTAATAACTTTATTTTGTGTCGGCGATGTTGGGGCCTGGGGGAATAGGGGTTAATAACTTTATTATAGTGGTGGTGATGTCACAGAGCAGCAGAACAGGGGTTAATAACTTTTTGTGTGGCAGAGATGTCGGGAACAGCAGATTAGGTTTCATTACATTTATTTAGGTGTCGGCATTTATTTAGGTGTCGGCGATGTCGGGGGCGGCAGATTAGGAGTGTTTAGACTTGGGGTTTATGTTAGGGTCTTAGGTTTAAACGTAATCTTTTTTTTTCCCTATAGCCATCAATGGGGTTGCGTTACAGAGCTTTTCATTCCGCGATTGCAGGTGTTAGTTTTTTTTCTAACACTCTCTCCCCATTGATGTCTATGGGGAAAGCATGCACGAGCACGTCAAATCAGCCTTTGGATTTTATGCGGTATTGATCTTATCGCCACCATATCGCATGCACAAGGTGGCTTTTCTGAAACTTGTAATGGCAGCGCTATGGAGGGTGAAATAACGCAACTTTTGTTGCATTTATTTCACACCCTCTATAGCGATAACTTGTAATCTAGGTGAGAGTGAGCACTGAGTTTGTTCATAACTGTTTCAAAGTCAAATTCTTCCCCTTCTTGGAATGTAAAGGCATTAAACACTGGCTCCACATCTTTCCCCTTAGAGTATAAAAGAGAATTAACTTGTACTTTACTCTCCTTGACCAGCTTGGAAGCAGTCCTGAAGCATTGAAACCACTGACGCCATGTGGGCCAATTTTCAGGCTAAGAAAAATCAAAAGACTCAGGTGGAGTAAATTTTGACATTGTCATTAATCAGGAAACAGAAGTGCAGGTAAGTACTTCTGACACCATGTCATGAGATGCAGGACACAGTATAGAAAGTACAACACTATTTTATTACAGAGCATAGAAGTTTACAGACTGCCAAAACACATCCAGCTTTGTAACTGCAACATAAACTATAATGGCCACAGGCCACACACGTCACCTCCCACTCTCATCACAAATGCTACCAAGAATCCCATAGCAATGCTATAAAGGGATGTCAGTTTAACACTGAGGGCTTGGTTCTATAAATCTCTCTGGGCTGATGAAATTCTTTAAGACTACCAGTCAGTACTTCTATTTCCCTAGTGGAATTCATTAAAGCCACTTTTTACCCTGAGCACAGGGTGTCTCACTAAGGGACGTATACTGCATTTTCATATGGGAAGGAGATGTGTACATTACAAAAGTGCACAATGAAAATCATAATTTAAAATTCATAAGTTCCTACTAATTATAGCCTGCAGCCTCTATGGGTATGTTAAGTCATGATAAGGTATAAGAGTCCTATTATACATAAGTTATCACAGGCTAACTCCATAAAACAGAGCAGACTTGTCATAGGATAAAGGTTCATATGCTCTCATACACTATTAAAAGCCTCTAATTCTAACAGTTTATGGCTTACACTCTACATGAAGGTTTATTAACCTGATCAAAGAGAATATATAAACATACAATCTGTAATGACTCTTATAATAGGCATCTAATATGTGGGGGGAAAAAATGTACATATTGTGCCAGAGGTATTTCAGCTTTGTTTGACCTTTTATTACTTGTTAGAGGCACTGGTTTCTTGTTTGATGGCAGTATTAATATGTTCATAGCTTTATGTTTTCTATGACCTAGATTTGGAGTTTGGCGTTAGCCGTGAAAACCAGCGTTAGAGGCTCCTAACGCTGGTTTTAGGCTACCGCCGGTATTTGGAGTCACTCAAAATAGGGTCTGACGCTCACTTTTCATCCGCGACTTTTCCATACCGCAGATCCCCTTACGTAAATTGCGTATCCTATCTTTTCAATGGGATCTTTCTAACTCCGGTATTTAGAGTCGTTTCTGAAGTGAGCGTTAGACATCTAACGACAAAACTCCAGCCGCAGGAAAAAAATCAGTAGTTAAGAGCTTTCTGGGCTAACGCCGGTTTATAAAGCTCTTAACTACTGTGCTCTAAAGTACACCCATAAACTACCTATGCACCCCTAAACCGAGGTCCCCCCACATCGCCGACACTCGAATAATTTTTTTTAACCCCTAATCTGCCGACCGCCACCTACGTTATCCTTATGTACCCCTAATCTGCTGCCCCTAACACCGCCGACCTCTGTATTATATTTATTAACCCCTAACCTGCCCCCCACAACGTCGCCTCCACCTACCTACACTTATTAGCCCCTAATCTGCCAACCCCAAAGCGCCGCCACCTACGTTATCCTTATGTACCCCTAATCTGCTGCCCCTAACACCGCCGACCCCAATATTATATTTATTAACCCCTAATCTGCCCCCCTCAACGTCGCCTCCACCTGCCTACACTTATTAACCCCTAATCTGCCGACCGGACCGCACCGCTATTATTATAAAGTTATTAACCCCTAATCCGCCTCACTAACCCTATAATAAATAGTATTAACTCCTAATCTGCCCTCCCTAACATCGCCGACACCTAACTTCAATTATTAACCCCTAATCTGCCGACCGGAGCTCACCGCTATTCTAATAAATGTATTAACCCCTAAAGCTAAGTCTAACCCTAACACTAACACCCCCCTAAGTTAAATATAATTTTAATCTAACGAAATTAATTAACTCTTATTAAATAAATTATTCCTATTTAAAGCTAAATACTTACCTGTAAAATAAATCCTAATATAGCTACAATATAAATTATAATTATATTATAGCTATTTTAGGATTAATATTTATTTTACAGGTAACTTTGTATTTATTTTAACCAGGTACAATAGCTATTAAATAGTTAAGAACTATTTAATAGCTAAAATAGTTAAAATAATTACAAATTTACCTGTAAAAGAAATCCTAACCTAAGTTACAATTAAACCTAACACTATACTATCAATAAATTAATTAAATAAACTACCTACAATTACCTACAATTAACCTAACACTACACTATCAATAAATTAATTAAATACAATTCCTACAAATAAATACAATTAAATAAACTTGCTAAAGTACAAAAAATAAAAAAGAACTAAGTTACAAAAAATAAAAAAATATTTACAAACATAAGAAAAATATTACAACAATTTTAAACTAATTACACCTACTCTAAGCCCCCTAATAAAATAACAAAGACCCCCAAAATAAAAAAATGCCCTACCCTATTATAAATAACTAAAGTTCAAAGCTCTTTTACCTTACCAGCCCTGAACAGGGCCCTTTGCGGGGCATGCCCCAAGAAGTTCAGCTCTTTTGCCTGTAAAAAAAAACATACAATACCCAAGCCCCCCAACATTACAACCCACCACCCACATACCCCTAATCTAACCCAAATCCCCCTTAAATAAACCTAACACTAAGCCTCTGAAGATCTTCCTACCTTGTCTTCACCTCACCGGGTTCAACGATCTGTCCAGAAGAGCTCCTCCGATGTCCTGATCCAAGCCCAAGCGGGGGGCTGAAGAGGTCCATGATCCGGATGAAGTCTTCATCCAAGCGGGAGCTGAAGAGGTCCATGATCCGGATAAAGTCTTCTATCAACTGCATCTTCAATCTTCTTTCTTCCGGATCCATCTTGCAGACCTCCGACGCGGAACATCCTGCTCCGATCAGCCAATAGAATGCGAGCTCAATCTGATCGGCTGATTGGATCAGCCAATCGGATTGAACTTGATTCTGATTGGCTGATTCCATCAGCCAATCAGAATATTCCTACCTTAATTCCGATTGGCTGATAGAATCCTATCAGCCAATCGGAATTCGAGGGATGCCATCTTGGATGACGTCCCTTAAAGGAACCGTCATTCGTCGTTAGTCCGTCGGGCCAGCAGGATGTTCCGCGTCGGAGGTCTGCAAGATGGATCCGGAAGAAAGAAGATTGAAGATGCCGTTGGTAGAAGACTTCATCCGGATCATGGACCTCTTCAGCTCCCGCTTGGATGAAGACTTCATCCGGATCATGGACCTCTTCAGCTCCCACTTGGATGAAGACTTCATCCGGATCATGGACCTCTTCAGCCCCCCGCTTTGGCTTGGATCAGGACATCGGAGGAGCTCTTCTGGACAGATCGTTGAACCCGGTGAGGTGAAGACAAGGTAGGAAGATCTTCAGGGGCTTAAGGTTTATTTAAGGGGGGTTTGGGTTAGATTAGGGGTATGTGGGTGGTGGGTTGTAATGTTGGGGGGCTTCGGTATTGTATGTTTTTTTTTACAGGCAAAAGAGCTGAACTTCTTGGGGCATGCCCCGCAAAGGGCCCTGTTCAGGACTGGTAAGGTAAAAGAGCTTTGAACTTTAGTTATTTAGAATAGGGTAGGGCATTTTTTTATTTTGGGGGTCTTTGTTATTTTATTTGGGGGCTTAGAGTAGGTGTAATTAGTTTAAAATTGTAATATTTTTCTTATGTTTGTAAATATTTTTTTATTTTTTGTAACTTAGTTCTTTTTTATTTTTTGTACTTTAGCAAGTTTATTTAATTGTATTTATTTGTAGGAATTGTATTTAATTAATTTATTGATAGTGTAGTGTTAGGTTAATTGTAGGTAATTGTAGGTAGTTTATTTAATTAATTTATTGATAGTATAGTGTTAGGTTTAATTGTAACTTAGGTTAGGATTTCTTTTACAGGTAAATTTGTAATTATTTTAACTATTTTAGCTATTAAATAGTTCTTAACTATTTAATAGCTATTGTACCTGGTTAAAATAAATACAAAGTTACCTGTAAAATAAATATTAATCCTAAAATAGCTATAATATAATTATAATTTATATTGTAGCTATATTAGGATTTATTTTACAGGTAAGTATTTAGCTTTAAATAGGAATAATTTATTTAATAAGAGTTAATTAATTTCGTTAGATTAAAATTATATTTAACTTAGGGGGGTGTTAGTGTTAGGGTTAGACTTAGCTTTAGGGGTTAATACATTTATTAGAATAGCGGTGAGCTCCGGTCGGCAGATTAGGGGTTAATAATTGAAGTTAGGTGTCGGCGATGTTAGGGAGGGCAGATTAGGGGTTAATACTATTTATTATAGGGTTAGTGAGGCGGATTAGGGGTTAATAACTTTATTATAGTAGCACTCAGGTCCGGTCGGCAGATTAGGGGTTAATAAGTGTAGGCAGGTGGAGGCGACGTTGAGGGGGGCAGATTAGGGGTTAATAAATATAATATAGGGGTCGGCGATGTTAGGGCAGCAGATTAGGGGTACATAAGGATAATGTAAGTAGCGGCGGTTTACGGAGCGGCAGATTAGGGGTTAATAATAATATGCAGGGGTCAGCGATAGTGGGGGCGGCAGATTAGGGGTTAATAAGTGTAAGGTTAGGGGTGTTTAGACTCGGGGTATATGTTAAAGTGTTAGGTGCAGACGTAGGAAGTGTTTCCCCATAGCAAACAATGGGGCTGCGTTAGGAGCTTAACGCGGCTTTTTTGCAGGTGTTAGGTTTTTTTTCAGCTCAAACAGCCCCATTGTTTCCTATGGGAGAATCGTGCATGAGCACGTTTTTGAGGCTGGCCGCTTGCGTAAGCAACTCTGGTATCGAGAGTTGAAGTTGCGTTAAAAATGCTCTACGCTCCTTTTTTGGAGCCTAACGCAGCCTTTATGTGGACTCTCAATACCAGAGTTATTTTTATGCTGCGGCCAGAAAAAAGCCGGCGTTAGTTTTTCGGGTTGTTACCGACAAAACTCCAAATCTAGCCGTATGTATCTTAATTAGCCATGCTGTTTAGAAGTGTGTTTCAAATATAACTACTTATGTCAGACGACTACTATGACTGGATAGACCCGCAAACATAAAGAAAAATATGCTACGGAAGCGGCTTGGTAGCACTCTACATGGAACTGATTCCCTCTGTCTATGAACCAACAATACTAAAATTGGGAAAAGAGAATGTGAATTATACTGAGATATCCTTACTTTTATCTGAGGAATGGTTCTTAGAATTTGTGTAGTCTTAAGGCTGCGGTTTAGTTAATTTTATAAGCCACATATCTAGTAACAAATTTTTCCTAGTTGTGGGGTATAGGGCCCGTACCCACATGACAGGGTTGCTTTGAATAATATTTATTGAAAATATACCGTTGTTCTAGATCCGCTTATCTCTGCTCTTACTTCTGATCATCTAGACAAACATCCCCAGAAGTTTTAGATTACATTGCAGCTTTCTATATTCTATATGCCTAAGACATCATTACTAGATTTGAATCCAGAAAACTATTTTTGCCAATCTAAAAATCTATACTGATCTCCCTATATTAGTCCTATGCAGGCTCTGTCCATTTCCTGACCGTAATAGGTACCCCTGCATTTTGAGGGAAACAGATTATTATCTAGTTTAGATTTCCACTTTATTTTTATGAATGATCTTTGTTACTCTTCATTATAACTCTTCCATCCCTATATACCAATGCTCCAGAGGATAGAAAGGTGAGTTCCTATAATAGCGAATTGTAAGTCTATAATTGAGGCACTCACAGATTACAGGTTTATATATTTCATTATTTGGTGATAATTCAGTCCAAAATGTCAGCTTTGTGGTACTCAGTAGTCATGCTAGTTAGTAGTATACCTTATTTCTCTCACTATTCAGAGCATATCAATTTCCCAACGTCATTTGTGCTCCCACCCCCCCACTCTCATCGGCTTATTGGATAAGCATCAGAAAATGCATCTTATGGAAATTCTATTTTATTGTTTCTCTATCCCCGTAAATTCCGCCCTTGACAAAGGCACTACTTTGAGGGCCCATAGGTGATCCTAGCTTAGTACAGGAGGGTAAAGGTCTGTGAGCGGCTTCATTATGAGTCAAAGGGGATATATGATCATATATGGAAAATGGATGAATAAGGTGTTTACTTTTTATATTGTATGTTAATTATATACAAGTGTTATTAGCTGTTGCTTTGTCTCACTGAAACTCTATACCAAATGTCCCATTAAGGCCAAACTTTTAATATATGTTAAACATTTAATGTATCAATGAAACCTTTACAATATTGCCAACATTGGACTTGTAGGTGGTATAACCTTGTTGTTCTTGTTTATTGCATAACCTCAATAAAAACTATTTAAAAAAAAAAATCATTAAAAAAAAAAAAAAAAATTCAACCATTCATACAATTATAAAGAGGAAAAAAATTGTACTGTTAAGATGAATAAAAAATCATAACAAAATTGTTCACCATAAACTGTATGTTATAAAAAATGTTAAATGTGTATATAAATTGCAAAGTAATTAATTGCTTAAATATTCACAACGTAAATCATAATTTAAGTACACTCGACGTGCAAAAAACACATAGAAATTTGTACTTATAAGTAAAAAATACAAAGCATAATTGTTGTCTTTTTCTAACATGGGCTGAAAGTTGGCGTTCCATGGGAGTATATGAAATGTTCTGTCAAATCCCAGTGTTATTCTGTAAACATTTTAACCATAAAGATCTCACTGATGTTTCTCACAAATTAAAAAGTGGTGGGCTTTAATCAAAATACTCAAAACACTAATTAAACTGAAAGGCAAATCTATGTATACAAAAATAGAGATTTTAAGGTACAGTGCACTGAAAACAAGTAATTTGTAATATAATTTATATTAGACATAATATTAAAGTTTAAACGTACTCTCATTATGTCATGGGACCAGGAGTGCCTCCCTACCTGTTCGCCGATGGGTAAGGTGGAGGGCATCGTCACAAGTTTCTTCCGCAGTTGTGATAGCGCCTGACAGTATGGTTGCACCATCGGGCGTGCGGGTGCATGTGTGCATACAGGATTGTCTCAGGTGCTTTCAATCAGTGTGAGGAATCCCAGTGACACACCTCTCTCTTTTCCGCTTCCTCATTGGATACTTGGTATCCAAGGCCTTCATTGCTGGGATACATTGGGCGTTCCTTGGCCTTTGTAGGTATAAATTCAAGTCTAAACCATGGCTTATTGTTAAGTTAGTTTGCCAGTTTACCTGCGTAACTAAGCGCTGTACATTGTCCTGATTTCCTTCCTACTATTTGACCTCCTGGTTTTGACCTTTGACCTGACCCTCATTTATGATACCTGCTGCCTGGACTGACCTCTCATACCCTGACTACACCTTTTGGACCTTCCTTATCTTTACCTTGCATTGGATTACTTGCTCTTTGCTATTAGGTTTCACCTCCTACATACAGGATAGACCTGCTCCCTGACAAATTATTTCTATGGGAGATAGTTCTCCACTCGCAAGGATAGCCCCTTTTTATATAATTCTGTGAGGGCTGCCCCTGGAAGTGTTAGTCTGGAAAACCAGTCTATTCCAGCAAATATGATAAAATTGGGCCCGGAGTGCCCGATGATTAAAAACTCTCCTCTCTGGCAACATCATCTAATTGGTTTTGTCAGTACTTCGAAGTGCCTCAAACAAATTTTTAACTGTAAATTTTAGCTTGAGAGCTGTTTATATCAGAGTTCAGGGTTCTGGATGTGGCACACGTATGTCATATAATGGTCAAAAAAGTCCACACTCTCTAGATGCCGGCGAGTGTTTGATCATAAGGTCCTGATTGACATACAGTAAGATTTACTATCCTTGCAAAAGTCAGCAAAATACAAAGTTAGAAACATCCATCTGCCCTAACTGACGTCACTAAGGTCATTAATAGACATTTAAAGCACTACAATATTATCAAAAATTGCACCATTTATTCCCTTCCTCTTAAAGGAATCATCAAGATCTTGTGAACCGATATGCATCAGGGACAACCTGACAATAATAAGCATACCTATAATAAACACATCACTGGAGAAAACTCCATACCTTTGCATTTTTTGCTGTATTAAAAATCTGTGGTGTATATATATATATATATATAATATTGTGTGCCAAGGTATAGTGTATGCTACACTATTTATTCTGGATAGTGCAGCTGTATAATATCCCTCAGGTAATAGATTTCTGTCAGGTTCCACACTAAAATTTATGTTGATCAATACTAGGGATGGGTGCATGTGGTAAAAGTACTATTTGCTTGGTAGAATGAATATTCCTGTGGAAATTCGTTTTTTACAATGAAATGTTGATAAGAATAAAAATCCATTAAAATTCATTAATCAAATATTATTTCTTTTTTTTGATTGTTGCTTTCAATTTCGATTGTTCATAATTAGATCACTTATTCACATTCAAAATTTCTAATGTACTGTAACATTCAAATTAACAAATACTATTCAGAAGTTCAATAGTTCATGTGGTAGGGAATTTAGTAAATTGATACATAAAAGAAACAAATATATTCATTACAATGTTTATATTTCGACTAGTTCAAAATTTGAATATTACATTTAAAGAGAGCAATAGAAATATTTTTACAAATATATATTGATTCAAATTTTTCTAATTTGAATATTGCATAATTATGCAATATCGAATTAGAAAAGTTTGAATCAAATATTACTTTAAAGAAAGCATTAGAAATACTATTACATTAAATTAATGTTAGAATGTTGTACAAACATTCAAAATTCGAAACAAACAAATTTGTTAAAATGTGTTGCAAAACATTTACCATCCTTAACTAATGCTCAAGTTAAAAGGTGATGGAGCATAAAGGCTGTGACACACTGCAAGCGATGCGGTGCGAGGCGATGCAGCTGCTTCGCACTGCGTCGCCTCGCTTCTAAAATTAAATTATTTCATCTCTGAGCGCTCAGCTACGCGACCCGACGCAGCAGAGTGCTCAGAGATGAAAAGGCAGGACACACTGAGCGCGCACAGCTGCCTCTACACGCTGCGCACAGTGTGTCACAGCCTTAAAAATTCTGCTCAGGTCGTAAAGTTTTAGTTAACCTTTGCTATACACCTTCCTTTTTTTGCATATCAGAAGTGTTAAGAGAAAGTGGTATGTCATATTGCACAAGTGTATAACTTAACCAACACCTTGTATTACAAGCAAATAAATGTGCTGCAACCAATTTCCATTCACTCTATAGAGTGTGGCATATAAGAATTGGGTGCATTTGTAATGATTTGGTTAAACAGTTTAATCAACAAATTGTACTACCTTATAGCGCGTTGTTGATTTGACCAGGCTAAGCACAAAATAAAGCATCAGGTTTTATCAATTGTGTGTCACTTTAAATAGAGTATGTTATTTTTCCCACTAAAATACCCCTTAAAGGGACAGTAAAGTAAAAATGATACTTTTATGATTCTGATAAAGAATAACATTTTAAATATTGTTCAAATTTATTATATTACTAAATCTGCTTTGTTTCTTTGTATCCTTTGTTGAAGAGTAGGTTGTGTAGTAACAATACACTCCTAGGAACTAGCTGAACACATCTGGTGGGACAATTTTAAAGAAACATATGTGCAGCCACCAATCCTCAGCTAACTCCCAGCATTGCACCCTACTCCTGAGCCTACCTAGGTATGCTCTTAAAAAAAGGATAACAAGTGAAAGAAGTAGATTTGTTTCAAAATTTCATGCTCCATCTGAACCAAGAAAAATATGTTTTAAGCTTGCTATTCCTTTAAAAATTACGGAAGCTGACATATCAATTCAACAAACAGTATTTGTAATTTAAATAATAAATAATATGGCAGTTGAAAATGTATCAACATTTCTACAAAATGATCTATTACATTTTAAGCTGATTTCACAGTCTCTTGTTAAACTTATAGTGAATTCAACAAAATGTATTTCTAAGTCTGTTTTGCTTTTTATAGATATTTTTTTGAAGGTAGCAGGATCTATCTTTACCCCTATTTATGATTGCCACCTTTCTAGGAAAAAATACTGGCCATAGTAATTAACAGACATTTGCATAAATAAGCACAGCATACATAATAAACTGTTTGCTTAAAATTAGATTCAAACACTCATGTAGATGTTTCAACATCTCATTATTGAGATATTTATTCTTCACCAGCTGGCGTGTCAGCAATAAACCAACTGGGCGGTAACCTTATCTCATTATAGTAAATAATACCACTGTTTTTTTGTTTGTATAATTAAAATTTGTATCATTCAAGGAACAGCAATGTCATATTTTTCACTGTTGCATCTAAGAGAGGGCATTTTGTATTTTTTTTTTACATATAAAAACCAACTAGTTGTCAGTTCTTAAATATCATCTACATACAGATGTGCATATTGCTTTGGAATACATATATACAAATGTGTTACCTTTTTTCATGTAAAATTATTTTAATAATTTGAAATTGGGCTTTTTCATATACAAGATAGAATTTACTAGACTTTATTCATCCTTTAAAGCTGGTATTCATGCAATTGTATTATTTTTGCATATTTTATTATAAATGATGGTATAATACAAAAAGAGCAGATATATTTCATGCAAGATCATTATATAAACAGTATAATTAATATTTATGCATGTGCAGACATAAAGAAATATGTTTTATGTGTAGCAAAAATACATTTTATATAACACCTGTTATTATTAAGATTCAATATAGTTATGCATACTGCTCCTTTCAAGTTTAGCCTTTGGTAAAATGCCAAATACTCTATTTGCTTTTTAATATACAAATTCCTTGGGGCAAGAAAAACTAATGTGCTGCCTTAATACATATATCCCTAGTGTAAGCTCTCAAAATATGTATTCTCCGAATAGCAAGGAATCCATGAATGCTAATGAATATCACAGCGATTTTGTTAAAGCAGATCAATAACAGTTAATGGGATAATGCTGTGGCATTATTCTAATTAACTATCCTTTTTATGAAAATGTATACCAGTTGTACATGTCAAAATATGTTTATAAAGCAAAACAACTTCCATTTTACTGGATATGATCATATATATTATTATATAGTATCATTAGTTTAAAGAAAGTTAAAAAAAAAAAGAAACGTTTTTATATTTAAATGGATTTTTTAATATCTTATATGCAATATACTTGTGAAAATCTGGCCTAGTTTTCATAAGATAGGTGTGGTTTTCCAATTCTTTTATGCTAAACAGATGTATGGATTGTAAAAGACTGTTTGCTACCAAAAAGTATTTAATTACATAAAAAGGATTTTTGTATTACAAAAAATATATCAATATAAGTAGTTAGGTGATTAAAGTCCTAAAGACTGTGTAATTGTTAGCTCACACTTAGTAGCTGTTACATCAGATAAGAGACAGCTGAAAATACATTATGATATATACTTTCTTTTGCCACACATTGGGCCAAATTACAAGTTTTGCGGTACGGCTATACCACGGAAAAATTGGCCTTTGCGCGCAGAATGGCAGGTCACCCGTATTACAAGTTGCAGGGGTACGGCTATACCGCAAGTGTTTTAACCTGTACCGCAACTTTACATTCCGCGCTCAAAAATGGCTTTTAAATGTGGAATTTTCAGATCTCCTGTATTACAAGTTGTTCGATCCGCTAGCGTTGTAGCTTATACCGCCGCTATCCATTCCACGATCAGAGACCAGTAGATATGGATTTTGCAAAACAAAAACGATTCACAAAACTCATAACAAAAAAGGTTAAAAATTACACTAACACCTATAAACTACACTATTAACCCCTAAACCACGGGCCCCCACATCGCAAATACAAAACTAAACCTATTAACCCCTAAAACCATCGGCCCCCAACATCGCAACACACTAAATTAATCTATTAACCCCTAAAGCTAACATCCCCTAACTTTAAATATACTAACTACCTAAAAATAAATATAAACTTACCTGTAAAAAAAAAACCAACAATAAACTATAAATTAACCTGACATTACTATTTTAAAAAAACTAAAATAAACGTAAAATTAAAAACTAAATTACAAAATTAAAACATTCTAACACTACTAAAACAACCTAACATTACAAAAAAAACAAGCACTAAAATTACGAAAAATAAAAAAAATCTAAGATTACAAAAAATAATAAACAAAATTATGCAAAATAATAAAAATTAAACCTAATCTATTACCCCTATAAAATCAAAAAAGCCACCAAAAAATAAAAACACCCCCTAATCTAACAATAGACTACCAATATCCCTTAAAAGGGCCTTTTGTAGGGCATTGCCCTAAGTTAAACAGCCCTTTTTTCATAAAAAATAACAAAGTACCCCCTAACAGTGACCCCCCCCCCCCTCCCATGGCAATCAGCTCTTTAGTGCCCATTAAAAAAAAAGCCCTAATCTAAAAAAAAAACACCCCCCCCAAAAAAAAAAAAAAAACATAACACTAAACCCAAAAAATGTACTCACAGTTCCTGAAGTCCAGATATCCATCTTCATCCAGGCAGCAACAAGTCTTTATCCAGGCGGCAACATCTTTATCCATTGTGGCGGCATCTTCTATCTTCATCCCGGTGACGCAGGGCTGTGGTGGCATGCAACTGAACAGGACCGGCAACGGTGAAGACATCCAGCGTGGAGCTTCCTCTTCATGCGATCTCCTCCGCACACTTAAGATTGAATGCAAATTACCCATGTTATATTTGGGGTACCTTGCATTCCTATTGTCTGAATTATTCAAATCAGCCAATAGGATAAGAGCTGCTTAAATCCTTTAGGCTGTTCAAATCAGCCTCCATGCTGCTGTGGACAGCCACCACTGAGGACTGCCGTACAGGATCCGCGAATAGGGGAAGACCGCTCTGCACCTCTGAGAAGAAGATATTGGATGAAGATGAAGCAGCCTGGAAGAAAACCTTCACCGCCGGACTTCAGGAACTGTGAGTACCTATTTCGGGGTTAGAGTTGTTTCTTTTTGGGGTGTTTTTTTTTTTAGATTAGATTTTTCTTTTTTTTTTTTTAATGGGCACTAAAGAGCTGATTGCCCTTTTAAGGGCAATGCCCATAAAAATGTTTCTTTAGGGGAAATGGGTAGCTTAGGTTTTTTTAAGACTTACTTTTTTTGGGGGGGTGGTTGGGTAGGGGGTTATACTGTTAGGGGATACTTTGTAATTTTTTTAGGTAACAGAACTGATTGCTTGAGGGCAATGCCTACAAAAGGACCTTTTACGTGCTATTGGTAGTTTATTGTTAGATTAGGGGGTGCTTTTATTTTGGGGTGGCTTTTTATTTTTATGGTGGTATTAGATTAGGTTTCATTTTTAGTTTTTTTGATAATTTAGTTTATTATTTGTTGTAATTTTATATTTTTTTTATTTTTCATAATTTTAGCGGGGGGGGGGGGTTGTAATGTAAGTTTTGGAGGGGGGTTTCGTAGTGTTAGGATTTTTTAATTTTGTAACTTATTTTTTTAATTTTTTGTTTATTTTTATTTTTTAAATAGTTATTGCACTGTCCTCATTAACTGATAACTAGACAGCTAGTTAACAAACCAGACAGAAATAGCTTTGTGTTTATTCCAAACTGATTTTTCTTCTGAATAGTTATTTTGTAAAACTGCAATACAATAAGAAAAGTTGAAATTACAATATGTAATTACACGTGGTGCTTGCAATACATACAATAATACATGTTTCTAACACAGAGAGCTTACATTTAATCCTTACAGCAAATAGCAATGCAATTCAAATGTACAATGAACTCTTAGCAAACAACAAATAATTTACAGGCATATGTATGTTTAGAGGCAAATGTTTAAGAGCTGATTTCCATGCTTCTTGAAGCTAAGATGGCTGCTGAGAAACTGAAAGTAAACTTTCAATTAACAAACTTTATTAACACTTCCTGTTTTATTCTTGAGAGGAACCAAGCTGTAATCGCAACATGAAACCACCAGATGTCATCAACATGAACATAATAAGCATATAATAGACAGAACACTCCCCGCCTGGTATAAACATATACCACTATTACATGATCTATAAAATATTATTAAATTCAACCAGATAACTCTTTACTTTGAAAAAGAACAATCAAATCTGACACAGGTCTAAGGTATACTTTAGCAGTCCCTTGTTTAATGATTTTGACCTCTACTTTGCAAATTTTACCATCACCACTAGGAATGGTTTTTACAATAAGACCCATTGGCCATTCATTGCGCTTTACTTGAGAGTCTTTCAACAATACAATATCTCCTACTTGAACATTTGGTTTCTCCTCATTCCATTTTCTTCTTGTTTGGAGTGATGACAGGTACTCTTGCCTCCAATGTTTCCAAAAGGTTTCAGCAAGATTCTGAACTTGCTTCCACTGGCACTTGTAAAGTTCCTTCAAGGTAAAAGGTGGAGCTGATGTTGCACAAGCCTTTTGAGTCAAGAGCATTGCTGGTGTAAGAATTTCAGGTCTCTTAGGGTCTGTTGAAATAGAAACCAATGGTCTAGCGTTCATTATAGCTGTAACTTCAGCCATCAATGTAGTAAGCACTTCATTGGACAGTCGAGTGTTTTTGCTTTGCACCAACATTGAGTCTAGAATACGTCTAGCCACACCAATCATTCTCTCCCACACTCCTCCCATATGAGATGAGTGGGGGGCATTGAAAGTCCAGGTGCATCCCTGATCCAGTAGATAGTATTGAATCTCAGGATCATCTGAGTTAATTTGTAGTTCCTTACAGGCTCCTACAAAGTTTGTCCCTTTGTCAGATCGGAATTGCTTAACTGGTCCACGAAGGGAGAGAAATCTTCTCAGAGCATTAATGAAGCTTGAAGATTACATAGATTCAATCAGCTCCAAATGAACTGCTCTAGTGCTTAAACAAGTGAACATCACAGCCCATCTCTTACTCTCTGCAGAGAGTCCTCTAGTATAGAGAGATACTACATTCCAAGGACCAAAGACATCAAGCTCTACATGCAAAAATGGAGGAGCTACAGTAAGTCTGTCTGTCTGTCGGGAGATCGGACATTTTCTGTTCCTGCAGCCTTCCTCTCAGCTTCTTACAGGTGACACACTTGTGAACAACACTGGAAATTAGTTTTTTAGCTCTATCATCTGCAGGAAATGCTTCCATTACTGGACTTTTGTTGGATGCCACTTTGTGTAGCTTGAGATTTGATCCTGCGAGCATGTCCTTAGCTCTCTGCAGGAGACTGACTGCTTAAGCTTCACTAGGCACAGATGCGAGTCCATCATCTACATAGAAATTCCTCAAGATAAACTGTTCTACATCTTCACCATACTCACTCTTTCCTTGCTTTGCTATTTGTCTTAGACCATAAATGGCTATGGCTGGAGAAGGGTTGTTTCCAAAGACATGTACCTTCATCCTGAACTCTGTAATGTTTTTGTTAAGGTCATTGTCACGATACCAAAGAAATCTCAAATAGTTACGGTGATCTTCTCTAACCATGAAACAGTAAAACATTTGTTGTACATCAGTGGTAATTGCAACTTGCTGTTTGCGGAAACGTAAAAGGACACCTAGTAGTGTATTATTTAAATCAGGCCCACTGAGGAGTGTGTCATTCAGTGAGATGCCTTCAAACTGAGCACTTGAGTCAAAAATTACTCTGATCTGTCCTGGCTTCTGAGGGTGATAGACACCAAAGATTGGTAGGTACCAACACTCCTCACCTGGTTCCAATGGTGGGGCAGGTTCTGCTTGGTCATGGTCAAAGATCTTTTGCATAAAGTTAACAAAATGTTCTTTCATTTCAGGTTTTTTCACAAAGGAATGCTGTAGAGCAAGTAGTCTTTTCTGGGCTTGCTCTAAGTTGTTTGGTAGTCTAAGACGAGGTGAGCAAAATGGTAGGGGTGCTACCCAGTAATTTGCTTCATCAATAAACATCTCTTTTTCAACTACATCAAGGAACATACCATCTTGAATAGACATAGCAGGTTTGTCATCGTTTGGAGTAGTAACAAACACATTATCATCTAAACTGCCCACATTATGAGTTGCAGTTCCTAAATAACACAATGAGGAGTTGTATGACTGTTGTTTACAATCATTAAAAGTCTCTTTTACCTGTATATAGCTAGTGCATGGGCTGAACAGAGAAGTGTGCCCACTAGGCAACACATTTGTCTTGAAAGAGTTCACATCTGCTGGTCTATGAGCTCCTCCTAAGCATACTTCCCCAACTATGACCCAACCTAAGTCTAAATGTTGTGCATAAGGACTGTTGTGAGGCCCATTAATCTGCTCACGTACTTTGTGCACCTTCAGAATGTCTCTTCCTAACAAGAGAAGTATTTGTGCGTTAGGGTCAAGTGCTGGGATCTTGTCTGTTAAGGATTTCAGATGAGGGAAATGCTGTGTAATCTCAGGTGTTGGAATTTCTGACCTGTCATCAGGTATCATGTCACATTCAATGAGTGTGGGGAGTTTTATGTGTGTTTTCCCATCAATAGACTGAACAGTGAAGTTGGATACCCTACGCCCTGTTTTCTCTGTAATGCCTGAGCATGTTCTTAGAGTGTAGGAAAATGTTTCACCACTAATGTTAAACACATCAAAAAACTCTGATTTGGCTAAAGAACGGTTACTTTGATCATCTAACACTGCATACATTTTTACAGAACAGTCAGGTTTGTTAGAGGGATATACAGTCACTAAACAAATCTTGGAACATGATCTGGGCCTTGTCCGTTTCCCGCATACCTCTGTACATTTGGATACAATAGTAGGTGAAGTAGCTTCCTCTTGCTCCCCGCCTTGCTCTCCCTTTGGTAAAGGAGTCTCTACTGCCCAGGGAGCTGGACCTGGATGCAAAGCTGAAGTATGCTGGTCACTGTTGCATTCTCTGCATCTTATGTTATTTTTGCAGTCTTTGGCAATGCGTCTGGTGGATGCACAACATCTAAAGCAGATAGAATTCTCCTTCAGGTAAGCTTTACGTTCATCAATGTGTTTGCTTCTGAACCCACAACACTTTGACAGTGGGTGTGGTTTATTATGAATTGGACATGGACTGTCTGATTCCATGGATTTCCACGAAGGGCTTTTCACTTGTGGAGTTGCATTAGTAGCTGACACTTCTGTCTTTCTTACTGACACTGTTGGTCTGTTGCTGTACCTTGTTCCTGACTTCTCTGCATTTAATGGAAATTGGTTGCTGCATGTTGAGAATATGAAGCTTGGATCATTTCTGGTCTTTGCTTGGTTGACAATAAATCTGGTGAAGAAACTGAATGGTGGAAAGGAGACATGATGGTCTTCTTTGTACTTGGAACCTTGAAAAATCCACTTTTCTTGCAGGCTATATGGCAGTTTTTCAATAATTGGTTTGATGCCACGAGCTGCGTCTAGGTATGCCAGTCCTGGCAAATAGCCTCCTGCCTTAGCAGCATTCACCTCCAACAACATGTCACCAAGTTCTCTTAACTTTATGTTGTCTTTGTTTGAAATTTTAGGGAAGTTTTCTAGCTTCTTTAACAGTGCATTCTCAATAGCTTCAGGGCTGCCATAACATTCTTCTAGTCTCTGCCATACCATTTTAACTCCATCAATTGGGTTATGAACATGCACTGACCTGAGTCTCTTAGCCTGTTGAGATGACTCTGGTCCAAGCCACTTAGTCAAAAGATCTAGCTCTTCTCTGGCTGTAAGATTAAGATCTCTGGTAACACCTTGGAATGATGTCTTCCATGCCCAGTAGTTCTCTGGTCGATCATCAAATGTTAGTAGCCCTGTACTCACTAACTCTCGATGAATCAGGTGCTTTGCTAGGTCAGTAGTCTCTTAAGTTCCTAATGTGCTATTTCTGAGAGGGGATATGTGAGAGTCCATATAATGTGATGGATATTGTGGATCAGCATAACCTCTGCTTTCTTGGAAGCGCACTCTTGGTGTAGAGACATTTGCAATGTCAGTCTGGGAAGGAGGGTGCAGGTCAGGAATACTTGGAGTAGACTGTAAATATGTTGAGTCAGGAAACTGTGGCATTATGCTGGACATATGTTGAATAGGAGCATGCCCTGTTTTATCTTGGTCTAGAGCATGGTTCTGTACATACTCACGAGTCCTTTGTACTGAATCATGGGAAGTTATTTCTGCAAAATCTTGAAGTGGTTCCTCTTCTAGTTCAGCTGCTGCTTCATAGACTGCTGCTTCTGCAGATGCTGCAACTGCTGCCCTTTGAATCTTTAGCACATGCATATTAGCTTCACACCTTGCTGCCTCTGCTTCTAGTGCTGCTTTCTGCTTTATCATGTCTGCTTCTTTTTCAGCATAAGAAATTTGTGCCTGGGCTGCTTGTGCTTTAGCATGGGCTCTGAGTCCTGCAGAACTGGCTAATGATCTGCTGGAGCGTATTGAATATTTAGAGCCAAAGGCATAGGATCTGGTCTCTAAAGTTTGCTGCATCATATCAACACTCTTATCTTGGTTCATAGTGATCAAGTTAAAGTAGCACAATATTTTAAATGCAGTTCTTGTGCAAATTATTTTTACTGCCTTTCACTTTAAATTGCAGGTCTTGTATGTTTGCTTGTTATTTACTGCTTTTTACTTTAAAATGCAGCCTTTGTATCTTGCTTGTTATTGCTTCTCACTTTTCAATGCAGCTCCTATATCTTCACTTGATATAGCATGTTTTTTTACTTTACAATGCAGCTCTGTATCTTCCCCTGATATAGCCTGCCTTTTTACTTTAAAATGCAGCTCTGTATCTTCCCTTGATATAGTATGCTTTTTACTTTACAATGCAGCTCTGTATCTTCCCTTGATATAGCATGCTTTTTACTTTACAATGCAGCTCTGTATCTTCCCTTGATATAGCATGCCTTTTTACTGTACTGTCCTCATTAACTGATAACTAGACAGCTAGTTAACAAACCAGACAGAAATAGCTTTGTGTTTATTCCAAACTGATTTTACTTCTGAATAGTTATTTTGTAAAACTGCAATACAATAAGAAAAGTTGAAATTACAATATGTAGTTACATGTGGTGCTTGCAATACATACAATAATACATGTTTCTAACACAGAGAGCTTACATTTAATCCTTACAACAAATAGCAATGCAATTCAAATGTACAATGAACTCTTAGCAAACAACAAATAACTTACAGGCATATGTATGTTTAGAGGCAAATGTTTAAGAGCTGATTTCCATGCTTCTTGAAGCTAAGATGGCTGCTGAGAAACTGAAAGTAAACTTTCTATTAACAAACTTTATTAACACTTCCTGTTTTATTCTTGAGAGGAACCAAGCTGTAATTGCAACATGAAACCATCAGATGTCATCAACATGAACATAATAAGCATATAATAGACAGAACAGTTATGTTAGGTTTATTTATTGTTTAAGCTTAGGTTTTATTTTTCATAGGTAAGTTTTTATTTATTTTAAGATAGTTATATTGTAACTTTAATTTAAAGTAAAGGAGGTCTTAGGTTTAGGGATTAATAGTTTAATTTAGTGTGCCGCGATGTGGGAGGCCAGCTGTTCAGGTTTAGTTTAGTAGTTGCAATGTGCGGGGCCAGCAGTTTAGGGGTTAAAACTCTTTCCTTTGCACTAGACACACTTGCCCCTCCCCGACTGCGCAACCCATCATGGCGTCAGTTACAGTTCTGGCACTCTCTTATCTTTCTCACAGGTCTTTTTCTGTGTCATTTACTGGTGACTCCTCCTCTCCAATGCCTCTGTCTGTTGGAGTACCTCAAGGATCTGTTCTGGGTCCTCTACTCTTCTCCATTTATACTTCTTCACTGGGTAAACTTATCAATAGTTACGGCTTCAAATATCATCTCTATGCTGATTACACCCATATCTACCTCTCCACCCCTGCTCTCTCTCCCTCTGTCCTTTCTCATGTCAGCGACTGCTTATCTGGTATTTCTTCCTGGAGGGCCTCTCACCACCTTAAGATTAACATGTCCAAGACTGAACTCTTCCCAATTCCCCTTCTCAAGCTTTACGCTGACATCTGACTTTTCTATCCCTGTCAACAGCATCACCATCTCCCCATCACCCCAAGTCCACTGCCTCAGAGTTACACTTGACTCATAGCTATCTTCCGTCCCCCACATCCAATCACTTTCTTCATCCTGCCGCAACCACCTACACAATATTTCCAAGATTTGCCCTTTTCTAAGTGCAAACACCACAAAGCAAATAATCCACTCACTTGTTATTTCCAAACTTGACTACTGCAATAACCTACTTACTCACCTTCCTCTTTCACGCCTTTCCCCTCTTCAATCCATCCTATATTCCTCTGCCAGACTAATCCACCTTTCCCGTCGGTCTGCATCTGTTGCACCTCTCTGCAAGACCCTTCATTGGCTCCCCATTCACAGCAGAATTAAATTCAAAATCCTCACCCTTACATCCAAAGCTCTCATCAACACCGCTCCCCACTACCTATCATCTCTAATCAACAAGTATACTCAAGCCCGCCCACTAAGATCCAACAATTACCTGCTCATTGCATCTTCGACTATCACCTCTTCCCATGCTAGAATGCAAGACTTCTGTTGTGCAGCACCTACCCTCTGGAACACTCTCCACCGTGCTGTCAGGCTTTTCCCTAATCTTTCTTCCTTTAAATGCTCCATGAAGACTTTTTTGTTCAGAGAAGCCAACCACCCAACCACCCAATTCAGTAATAAATTAATTTCAATTACCTAACATTTCCCTCATATCACTCTGCATTACCATATTTCTCAATCTTGTAGTCCTCACCTCTTGTTTCTCAACCTCCTACCCTTCTAGATTGTAAGTTTCCATGCGAATAGGGCCCTCAATTCCTCCTGTATGTGTTTGTAAATTTTGTCTTGTCTCTTACAAGTTTGATATCATTGTTTTATTTAAATGAATTGTACCCATGGACAGCGCTGCCGAATATGTTCGTTCTTCAAAAATAAAATATAATAATAATAGGTTTATTTAGGTGTTAGTAATGCGGGGGGCGTGGTTTATGGGTTAATCACTTTATTAATGTCGCGATGTCGGGGGCACCGGATTAGGGGTATTTAGAATAGGGGTTTATGTTAGGGTGTTAGGTTTTTGCGTAACCTTCTTGTCCCCATAGACATCAACTGGGATTGCATTATAGCAATCGCCGTTCCGCGATCGCAGGTGTTAGTTTTTTTCTAACACTTTCTTTCTATTGATGTCTATGTGGGAAAATGTGCACAAGCACGTCAAGTCAGGCCTTGGTTTTTGTGCGGTATGTAGCTTAAAGCACAGCACAAGAAAGTTTTTCGGTAACTTGTAATGGCAGGACTATGGAAAGTGTGGTACAGCTAATTTTTTTGCGTTATTTACGCACCGGGTTTAGCGCACAACTTGTAATCTTGGTGAATGATAACAATCGCAGCTGTGAGTTCTATATGTCTTATAATTCTTGAATAAAAAATGTAGGTTAAAGCTGTTTAAATTAATATTTATATTTTAATGCATAGTACATTTAAAAGCATGTTTGTTCACAACTACAGGGAGTGCAGAATTATTAGGCAAGTTGTATTCTTGAGGATTAATTTTATTATTGAACAACAACCATGTTCTCAATGAACCCAAAAAACTCATTAATATCAAAGCTGAATAGTTTTGGAAGTAGTTTTTAGTTTGTTTTTAGTTATAGCTATTTTAGGGGGATATCTGTGTGTGCAGGTGACTATTACTGTGCATAATTATTAGGCAACTTAACAAAAAACAAATATATACCCATTTCAATTACTTATTTTTACCAGTGAAACCAATATAACATCTCAACATTCACAAATATACATTTCTGACATTCAAAAACAAAACAAAAACAAATCAGTGACCAATATAGCCACCTTTCTTTGCAAGGACACTCAAAAGCCTGCCATCCATGGATTCTGTCAGTGTTTTGATCTGTTCACCATCAACATTGCGTGCAGCAGCAACCACAGCCTCCCAGACACTGTTCAGAGAGGTGTACTGTTTTCCCTCCTTGTAAATCTCACATTTGATGATGGACCACAGGTTCTCAATGGGGTTCAGATCAGGTGAACAAGGAGGCCATGTCATTAGATTTTCTTCTTTTATACCCTTTCTTGCCAGCCACGCTGTGGAGTACTTGGACGCGTGTGATGGAGCATTGTCCTGCATGAAAATCATGTTTTTCTTGAAGGATGCAGACTTCTTCCTGTACCACTGCTTGAAGAAGGTGTCTTCCAGAAACTGGCAGTAGGACTGGGAGTTGAGCTTGACTCCATCCTCAACCCGAAAAGGCCCCACAAGCTCATCTTTGATGATACCAGCCCAAATCAGTACTCCACCTCCACCTTGCTGGCGCCTGAGTCGGACTGGAGCTCTCTGCCCTTTACCAATCCAGCCACGGGCCCATCCATCTGGCCCATCAAGACTCACTCTCATTTCATCAGTCCATAAAACCTTAGAAAAATCAGTCTTGAGATATTTCTTGGCCCAGTCTTGACGTTTCAGCTTGTGTGTCTTGTTCAGTGGTGGTCGTCTTTCAGCCTTTCTTACCTTGGCCATGTCTCTGAGTATTGCACACCTTGTGCTTTTGGGCACTCCAGTGATGTTGCAGCTCTGAAATATGGCCAAACTGGTGGCAAGTGGCATCTTGGCAGCTGCACGCTTGACTTTTCTCAGTTCATGGGCAGTTATTTTGCGCCTTGGTTTTTCCACACGCTTCTTGCGACCCTGTTGACTATTTTGAAAGAAACGCTTGATTGTTCGATGATCACGCTTCAGAAGCTTTGCAATTTTAAGAGTGCTGCATCCCTCTGCAAGATATCTCACTATTTTTGACTTTTCTGAGCCTGTCAAGTCCTTCTTTTGACCCATTTTGCCAAAGGAAAGGAAGTTGCCTAATAATTATGCACACCTGATATAGGGTGTTGATGTCATTAGACCACACCCCTTCTCATTACAGAGATGCACATCACCTAATATGCTTAATTGGTAGTAGGCTTTCGAGCCTATACAGCTTGGAGTAAGACAACATGCATAAAGAGGATGATGTGGTCAAAATACTCATTTGCCTAATAATTCTGCACTCCCTGTAATAATGGTGTAACTATGCTTACTAGCTGATTACATCTTTTTTAACTTAAATCCATTAAAAAAACTGTAAAACCTAAATTTGTTTTATAATACCTACACAGATTTTATGCATATTATTTATAACACTATGTGCTGGATTACGAGTGGCATGCTATAATTTGCAAGTGAGCGATATTGGGCTTTTGTGGCCATTTGTACACAACTTAAATTCCGCTCGTATTACAAGTTAAAAGTAAATGTAAACATGTGAGAGCAATTACAATTTGTACTAGAATGATTACCATGACTTCAGAGCTCTTAATTGCAATGCAAGACATAAAAGTTTCACTAAACATATCAAAATTGCATTTAAAAGTACAGTTACACTCATAATAAAACTAATCAATATAATTTTAGGACTCAAAGATATGAGGTCTCAGTTGTTTACATAGAGATACATACATAGAGTATCTCACAAACATGAGTACACCTCTCACATTTTTGTCAATATTTTATATCTTTTCATGTGACAACACTGAAGAAATTACACTTTGCTACAATGTAAAGTAGTGAGTGTACAGCCTGTATAACAGTGTAAAGTTGCTGTCCCCTCAAAATAACTTAACACACAGCCATTAATGTCTAAACCATTTGCAACAAAAGTGAGTACACCCCTAAGTGGAAATGTTCAAATTGGGCCCAAAGTATCAATATTTTGTGTGGCCACAATTATTTTCCAGCACTGCCTAATCCCTCTTGGGCTTGGAGTTCACCAGAGCTTCACAGGTTGCCACTGGAGTCCTCTTCCACTCCTCCATGACGACATCACAAAGCTGGTGGATGTTAGAGACCTTGCGCTCCCCCACCTTCCGTTTGAGGATGCCCCACAGATGCTCAATAGGGTTTAGATGTAAAGACATGCTTGGTCCATCACCTTTACCCTCAGCTTCTTTAGCAAGGCAGTGGTCGTCTTGGAGTTGTGTTTGGGGTCGTTATCATGCTGGAATACTGCCCTGCGGCCTATTCTCCAAAGGGAGGGGATCATGCTCTGCTTCAGATTGTCACAGTATTTGTTGGCATTCATGGTTCCCTCAATGAACTGTAGCTTCCCAGTGCCAGCAGCACTCATACAAGCCCAGAACATGACACTCTCACCACCATGCTTGACTGTAGGCAAGACACATTGTCTTTGTACTCCTCACCTGGTTGCTGCCACACACGCTTGACACCATCTGAACCAAATAAGTTTATCTTGGTCTCATCAGACCACAGTACATGGTTCCAGTAATCCATGTCCTTAGTTTGATTGTCTTCAGCAAACTGTTTGCAGGCTTTCTTGTGCATAATCTTTAGAAGAGACTTCCTTCTGGGATGACAGACATGCAGACCAATTTGATGCAGTGTGCGGCATATGGTTTGAGCACTGACAGGCTGACCCCACACCCCTTCAACTTCTGCAGCAATGCTGGCAGCACTCATACGTCTATTTCCCAAAGACAACCTCTAGATATGACACTGAGCACGTGCACTCAACCTCTTTGGTTGACCTTGGCGAGGCCTGTTCTGAGTGGAGCCTGTCCTGTGAAATCGCTGTATGGTCTTGCCCACAATGATGCAGCTCAGTTTAAGGGTCTTGGCAGTCTTCTTATAGCCTAGGCCATCTTTATGTAGAGCAACTATTCTTTTTTTCAGATCCTCAGAGAGTTCTTTGCCATGAGGTGCCATGTTGAACCTCCAGTGACCAGTATGTGAGAGTGTGAGAGCGATAACACCAAATTTAAAGCACCTGCTCCCCATTCACACCTGAGACCTTCTAACACTAACGAGTCACATGACACCAGGGAGGGAAAATGGCTAATTGGGCCCAATTTGGACATTTCCACTTAGGGGTGTACTCACTTTTGTTGTCAACGGTTTAGACATTAATGGCTGTGTGTTCAGTTATTTTGAGGGGACAGCAAATTTTCAATGCTATACAGGTTGTACACTCACTACTTTACATTGTAGCAAAGTGTCATTTCTTCAGTGTTGTCACATGAAAAGATATAATAAAATATTTATAAAAATGTAAGGGTGTACTCACTTTTGTAAGATACTATATATACATCTAAATGTACATATACAGGTGAAACTCAAAAAATTTGAATATTGTGCAAAAGTTCATTTATTTCACTAATGCAACTTAAAAGGTGAAACTAATATATGAGATAGACTCATTACATGCAAAACAAGATAGCTCAAGCCGTGATTTGTCATAATTGTGATGATTATGGCTTACAGCTCATGAAAACCCTAAATCCACAATATTAGAAAATTAGAATATTGTGAAAAGGTGCAATATTCTAGGCTCAAAGTGTCCCACTCTAATCAGCAAATTAAACCATAACACCTGCAAATGATTCCTGAGCCTTTAAATGGTCTCTCAGTCTGGTTCAATAGGAATCACAATCATGGGAAAGACTGCTGACCTGACAGTTGTGCAGAAAACCATCATTGACAAACTCCATAAGGAAGGAAAGCTTCAAAAGGTAATTGCAAAAGAAGTTGAATGTTCCCAAAGTGCTGTATCAAAGCACATTAATAGAAAGTTATGTGGAAGGGAAAAGTGTGGAAGAAAAAGGTGCACAAGCAGCAGGGATGACCACAGCCTGGAGAAGATTGTCAGGAAAAGGCCATTTAAAAGTGTTGGGGACTTCCACAAGGAGTGGACTGAGGCTGGAGTCAGTGCATCAAGAGCCACCACACACAGACGGATCCTGGACATGGGCTTCAAATGTCGTATTCCTCTTGTCAAGCCACTCCTGAACAACAAACAACATCAGAAGTATCTTTAGAACAAAAGAGAATCAGTCATTGACTGACACAAGTGTACATATATGAAGCACTCACATTCCTTTTAGGCCTAGTTGGATAGATAGAGGTAGGAGAAATAGGGGAGGGGGAGAGTATATATGGTTAAAATTAATCTTTAATAGAAATTATTTATAAAAATGGTGTTTTATATACACACAAAAGGAACAACTTAAAAATACAAAGGGAATTGTGGTGTTGATGTGTTGCAGAAATATAATGGTCAATTCACTATCAGTAAAAGTAGTGATCACAAATTCCAACCTAGGATGTCATTGTTAATCCATAGTTAGTATGTATAAAAACAATGCTTCACTGGTGAATTAACTGTTAAGAGTTTATTTATAAGGAAGTCTCCAGTTGTAAATTAGATCTGAAGAGAAATAATCTCTAGGTATGAAATTGCAATTAAACTATTGTTAGGGAGTTTCGATCCAGTTACTGAACATTTAATAGCACATATATATTGATTCAGGATATAGCTATTTAAAGCAGACTAATAGATAGATGTGAATAATATTTATGTATCAACATTCAGCTTTAGCTGATATCATATGATTCACAACAGGTGTTACTGATATGATTATATCCTTAAATTGTGCTCGCTATAAAGTATATAGTGGTATTAATGCAACTTATACAGTTATAAGGATTATACTAGATGTTAAATAACATATCTATATACATAGTAGGTATAGATCTATATAAATAGTAGGTATAGAAATTCAGAGCATACTAGTAGTTGATATAGGAAAAGCATAGGTAGTAACTTTAGGTCTTAGCTAATATTAGTGACAATGTTAATGATGTTATATAAGGAGGAATGTTATTATGATATAATTAGTAACATATATTACTAATCTGATAATTCCTTAAGTTTATATTCGTCACGATCTATGGTCTATGGTTTGTGTGCTATCCTTCAATGTTATATTGCACTATGTTCTGAAATTTATCATACTTTCCCTTTTCGTAACTATGTGTATTTTACAGATGGTTTAATGCATTCATAGCCAAATAGCTTGAATGTAAAAAAGGAAGGACTTCCCAGTATAAACTATTATTAACTGTGAAATAGATACATATATAAAGTGGCGGTTACATGTATCTTATTAGTACTCGTGCGATTCAAAATAGTTTTTAAGTAATATATATATAAAGCTAACCATGCAATAGTAAATATGCAGTGATGGGCGATGGCTAATGGAATACAGCAACAGAAGGGTTAAAGTAAATCATGTACAGTGATTTTGTGCATAGCCATCTATGCTGCTACTTTTTTTATTGTCATCGCATATAAATACTTGTAGAAATCAAATAGCGATCGATTACAGTAAATTAAATATAAGTTGAGCGACATGAGCTCATATATTTATAAGTATCCAGTTGTCTTCTATATAGTAGGTTTATATTCAACCGTCCAGACATGCAGCTGCGACGAATCGCTATAGTTGCTATCTGATGTTAAGAATAATATGCGATTAAACTATAAGCAGCGTAGGCTCATATATTTACAAATTTTAGTTATTGTATATATATACAGTCATGGCCAAAAATATTGGCACCCCTGCATTTCTGTCAGCTAATGCACCACTTCGCCCAGAATATTGTTGCAATTACAAATGTTTAGGCATTCTCATGTTTATTTCTTTTGTTTTTATTCAAATGACACAAAAAAAAGAGAAAAAAAGCCAAATCTGACACATTCCATGCAAAACTCCAAAAATGGATGGCATTAGGAAATCTGAAGACTACCAAAGAATTCTGTGCAATGTAGGGCCCAGTGTCAGAAAGTTGGGTCTCTGTCAGAGGTCATGGGCCTTACAGCAGGACAATGACCCAAAGAACTCATAAAAAAGCACCCAGAAATGGTTTAAGACTTTGGGGCCTATCTGTCAAGCTCCGAATAGAGCTTGACAACCTGCAGGCTCCCTAGTAACACCAGTTATGAAGCAGCGGTCTAAAGACCGCTGCTCCATAACCCTATCCGCCTGCTCTGATGAGGCGGACAGGAATCGCCGGAAATCAACCCGATCGAGTACGATCGAGTTGATTGACACCTCCCTGCTGGCTGATTGACCACAAGTCAGCAGGGGGCGGCGTTGCACCAGCAGCTGCCCGTGCAATGTTAAATGCGGAGAGTGTATTGCTCTCCGCATTCAGCGAGGTCTTGCGAACCTGATCTGCACTTTCGGATCAGGTCCGCAAGACCTTTAATAAATAGGCCCCAAAGCGCTGGAGAGTACTGAACTTGTGAGCAATGAGTCCAGATCTCAATCCCATAGAGCACCTGTGGAGAGATCTCAAAACAGTAGTTGGAAAAAAGAACCCTTCCAATCTGAGAGACCAGGAGCAGTTGGTAAAAGAAGAGTGATCCAAATTTCCAGTAGAGAGGTGTAAGAAACTCATTGATGGTTACAGGAAGTAATTGATTTCAGTTATTTTTTCCAAGGGGTATGCTACCAAATATTAAATTGAGGGTGGCAATTATTTTGTCGAGTCCATTTTTGGAGTTTTGTGTGGAATGTGTCAGATTTGGCTTTTTTTTCTCCACTTTTTTGTCTCATACCAATATAAACAAAATAAATAAACATGAGAATGCCTAAACATTTGTAATTGCAACATTTTTCTGGGCGAGGTGGTGCATTATCTGACAGAAATGCAGGGGTGCCAATATTTTTGGCCATGAATGTATATACATACAGTACATATATATGTTTATATGTCTGTACATATGTATTTATGTATTTATATGTGTATATATGTATTTACAGATATTATTATTATTATTATTATTATTATTATTATCATTTATTTGTATAGCGCCACCAAATTCCGTAGCGCTGGGTACAATGATAGGGTTATACAATGACAAAGATTTGTTATAAAATACAAAACATAACAAGACTAAACAAATCTAGCACAGGAGGAAGAGGGCCCTGCTCCGGAGAGCTCACAGTCTATAGGTTAAGGGTGCAGAGACATAAGGTTGGGGTAGCTTGTTACCCCAACTGCAGTAGGCATGGCCTTTACTTACAGCGACAGTGACTGGGATTCAGATGTTAAGGACACCTTTAATTTAGATGACTCAGATGACGACACATCACAAGCAGATAAAAATATCTATAAAGCCTTTAAAGAACAGAAGCAAGTTCTATACAAACAACTAAGAGTTAAATGGGAAATATCAAGTTTAACCAAGTATCAAACTGATAATATGGTACCAAGAGGTCTTAGGTTCCTGAAGTTACCAGGTACAAATTTACAGGAAACAGAAATACCTGACTTTAGGGAACAATGGGAAGATATACTGACTGAATGTTCAAATAAAATAATGACTCTAATTCTAAAGGAAGATAGACTAAAACTTGAGAAAATAAATAAACAATTGATCGAGACTACAACTACATTAAATAAATGGGAAGAGAATAGCGAATTTAAGGAATTAAATGATAAGATGAAAAATGAAATCTTGCGTACACAATCTGAAATGAAAATTAAGAAAAAGAAAAAATATGTCAGAGATGATAGGGATTATAAACAGAAACAGGTTTATACTTATAATAAAAATAAAAATGAAGGCAGTGACTCAGATGGAGCAAAAAGTGGGAATAAACAAAGAAAGGTCCCTTTAGGACAAACAGAAAAAGACACCCAAAAACTAGACGCAGTAGAAGTAAATGTAACCACCAAAAAAAAGAGAACGGCCAACACCAGGAGATCCAATTACAAGTTGAGAACAAAGAAATAGTTGATATGGCTATAATTAATCTTTCTTCAATACAGCTGACGAGTGAACAAATATCTCTTCTAAATAAAGGGTTAACATACTCGCCTACTTGTGCTTTGGATAAATTTGAGGCAGTAAAGTATTTAAAATTATTTGCCAGAAAATTAACTTGTCATAAATTGTTTGCTGTAGAGTCCGATAAAGTTTCAAATTCAGATGTAGTCTTGGCAACACTCGAATCATTGGTACATGATAATGTAACTACTGATACCATTGAGAATCAAAATACCATTGACAGTGGTCTTAAACCTAAATCCACTTTTATGCCCAATCTTAATAAAGTACCGGTAGTTTCGACCTTTGTCAGATTGGTAGAAGGGGAGATTATGCGTCTGAATAATGACAATATTGTAATGGATAATCTTACTCAAAGTGAAAGAAAAGCTCTTTATGAGCTAGGATCAAACAAAAATCTAACCATTAAATCATCTGACAAAGGTGGAAATGTGGTAATACAGGACACTACAAAATATAAGGAAGAGTGTTATAGACAGTTAAATGACACAGCCCAATATAAGAAAATGTATGATAATCCTTTGAACATTATTCTATCAAAATTAAAAACTATCTTGGAATATGGTTTGATGAATGATATTATTTCAAAAGATGAATTTGAATATCTGTTACCTAAAAATCCAAAGATACCCACATTTTATACTATTCCAAAGGTCCATAAGGTGGGGTGTAAATACCCCCCTGGAAGACCAATAATTGCCGGCATTGATGGACCTTTGGAAAGTATAGGGGAATACATAGATCATTTCCTTAAACCATTTGTCCAATATCTTACTACTTATGTCCAGGACACCCCTGACTTCCTAAGAAAGATCAATGGCATTAGTATTGAAGAGGGTACAATATTGGCAACTATTGATGTTGAATCTTTGTATTCTAGCATTCCCCATGAAAAGGGAATGCAGGCTACACGATTCTTTCTGCAGCAAAGGGGGAGTGCTTTTCAGAGACACACAAACTTTGTTTGTGTTTTACTGGAATTTGCACTTACAAATAACCTCTTTGTGTATGATGACAGGTATTTCCTGCAGATACGAGGCACGGCTATGGGGGCGAAATTTGCGCCCTCATATGCATGCCTCTATCTGGGCTTCTGGGAAAACATTCATGTTCTGGACTCTGCCACAGTGTGTGAGCACGTCTCTATGTGGCTTCGCTACATAGATGACGTGTTCCTCCTGTGGCGGGGTACACAATCACAATTGAAGTCTTATGTTGAATCTTTGAACAATGAGACATTCAATCTGAAATTCACACTTACGTGTGATTTTAACTCTATTAATTTTTTGGATGTAACAGTAATGTCCCATCAAGGTATCTTAACCACAAAAGTCTATCGTAAAAAAACCTCCACTAATAGCCTGTTAAGGGCTGACAGCTTTCACCCTAAACATCAAATAAAAGGTATTCCAGTATCACAGTTCTTTAGGGCACGGAGGAATTGTACAACAGATGAGGAGTTTATGAAAGAATCACAGGAGCTGACTAAACGTTTCAGAGATAGGGGGTATCCCAAAAAAATGATAAGTACAGCATACCAACGTCAATATAAATGAACACAGGAAGAAAGTATCTTTAATACTACAGCTAAGAAACCTAACAAAAGACAGAGTGGACCAATAAGATTTATATCAAGATATAATGAAAGCTGGGAGGATTTGAGGAAAATAATGCGGAGATACTGGCATATTCTTCTGACGGATACTAAATTAAGTGAAATTCTAACTCCAGAACCCCTAATGACTACACGAAGGGCTCCTAATTTACGTGACAGCCTGGTCCATAGTCATTATGTTCGGCCACAATTGGATGGAAATTGGCTGGACAGGAAGAGTATGGAGCCAGGGTGTTATCCATGCAAAAAATACAAAGCTTGCAACTACATAGAGAAAATACATTTTTTCTCTGATAGGAAAGGTAAAATTTATAAGATTTGCTCTAAAATAACGTGTAGAACGGAGGGCCTAGTATATCTAGCAAAATGTAACTGTCCCCAATACTATGTAGGGAAAACTACAAGGGCTCTACGTGATCGCACACTAGAACATGTAAGAGATATCGAACAAGATGTCATGACTTCGAGTGTGGCGAGACACTTTACAGAATACCATAACTCTTCTCCTAACTGCTTTAGGCTTATAGGCATTGATAAGGTCCACCTGGGTATTCGCGGTGGCAATATAGACAAAATTTCGCTACAGCGATAAAGTAAGTGGATCTTCAATCTGGGAACCCTTACGCCGCAAGGTTTGAATGAAGAAAATAATTTAGGTCATTTTTTATGATGGTGTATAAATAATATCTATTGACTGAATATTGTTTCGAGTTGAATTTAACAAGTCTGAAGAATAAGATGTAGCCTTAAGGTTAAATTTAGAAATTGAGGTGGCATCTGGATTAAAGTCGCTGTCCCTGTGAGTGAATCTGCCTCTGCACAAAGTAGTTTACTATATAAGTGAAAAGTAGTATCTTGATACACACTAATAATGTTCACTTAGCAATTATTATGTTGCTTGTAGTAAAAGGTTACAAATATCATATTGAAACAAATGTGTTTTTCATTATAAAGAAATGTTTATTAATGTAACTCAGTGAATAGGAACCAATATTCACCAGCTATGTTTCCGGAGGTAACGGCACTCAATATCCCTTTAAATGAGGACGGCACCAAATACAAATATACAAATTGCCCGGATGAAGCCAAAGAATTGGTGAAACGTACGTCGGCTCTAACGGCTCAGTTTGATCTGAGCAAGAGTGAGGAGAACGCCCGTAATAGCCTGTGCAACTGTGGAGATTCAAAACAGTGTACAGTTCCTTTGGAAGGACTTTCTGGAAAGCAGCAAATAAGCAAGTAACTAAGTGTAGAGGGAGGAAGTATCGCTACGTTCATACTACACGCTACGGCTTGTGTGTGCTGTGGAGCGCAGCTCCCTCCAGGATCACCTTGTTACAGAGAAGAATCTGCTTTTTACCGGAAGAATAGCCACAGGCGGATTACAAATTATGTGGATACATTTTTGATGATCTGTTCAAGGGATATTTTGTCATTTCAAGGACAGCTACTATACAGCATTAACGTTGGCCAACGATAAGTATATCTATGCTGTTCTTTATCTCATGGACTTTATTATTTATCATAGTTTGTTGTTTTGCTTGCGAGTGTTTTCCTCAGTATTTTATGTTTTATTTATAATTTCTTTTTCCTTTTTTTTTGTTTCAATATCTACTTTGTATGATAATAGGGTGTATATACCTGTTACATAAGTCCTGCCTTAGTATTAGTTATGTTAACTGTGCACAGTAGATAGTTTTAAGCAAATGTGAACTATCTGTTACTAAGTAAAACATATTGGACTAAGAGTGCTGGTGTGAGATATCTTTATTTTCTTCTTTTTATAGTAGCTTGTTACATTGGTTGTATTTGCAACAGTGAGTCAGGCAGTTCATGTACATGTATTAGCTTGGTTCGGATGCGGGATGGAGGAGAGATGGTAAGCCTCTCTGAATAGGTGGGTTTTCAAGGATTGCCTGAAGCTATACAAGGTTGGAGACAGTCTGATGGAGCGGGGTAGAGAGTTCCAGAGGACAGGAGAGATAACAGGAGTGTAGAGATGTAGGTCAGAGGTTGATCGAAGAGGATGGGATGGGGAGTATTTCACGATGAGAGAGGAAATATAGTTGGGAGTTAGCCTGTTGAGTGCTTTGTAGGTTAGGGCTAATACTTTAAATTGTATTCTGGAGTGTATGGAGAGCCAGTGTAGAGACTGGCAGAGCGGAGCAGCTGATGTAGATCGTCGACTTAGGTGGATGAGTCTAGCAGAAGCATTCATAATAGGGAGGAGGGAGGAGAGGCGGTGTTTTGGAAGGCCATTTAAGAGTAGATTGCAATAATCAATGCGTGACCGGATGAGGGAATGAATAAGTATTTTTGTAGTTTTTTGAGTAAGGAAGGGACGAATTCTTGAAATGTTGCGTAGGTGTGAACGGCAGGATTTGGTAAGCGTTTGTATATGTGGGTTGAATGTGAGTTCTGAGTCTAGTGTGACCCCATGGGTGAGGTGTTGAGAATAGAGTCTCCAACCATCAGAGAAATGTCAGGTGTCGGATGTTTCAAAGAGGGGGTATAAGAAGAAGCTCAGTTTTGGACAGATTGAGTTGGAGGTAGTGTGAAGACATCCAAGAGAAAATTGCAGAGAGGCAGTCAGAAATCTGGTTGAGTAAAGAGGGAGAGATATCAGGAGAGGAAAGATAGATTTGGGTATCATCAGCATATAGGTGGTACTGGAATCCAAAGGAGGCTATAAGTTTTCCAAGGCAGGATGTATAAAGAGAGAAAAGCAAGGGACCCAAGACAGAGCCTTGCTGTACTCCAACTGAGAGAGGCATAGGATCACAAGATATGTTGTTAAAGGAAACTGAAAACGAGCGGTTTGAGAGATATGATGCAAACCAGGAGAGGGCTGTGTCTCGGATGCCAAATGAATGTAGTATTTTTAGGAGGAGAGGATGGTCAACTGTGTCAAAAGCTGTGGACAGGTCAAGAAGAATTAGTAAGGAGTAATGGCCTTTTGCTGATAACAGGTCATTTGTTACTTTAGTAAGAGCGGTTTCTGTTAAGTGTTTAGGGCGGAAACCAGATTGTAGTGGATCAAGTAAGGAGTTAGTTGTGAGAAATTGAGTTAGCCGATTATAGACTAGTCGTTCCAATAATTTTGAAGCAAAGGGAAGTAAGGAGACCGGTCGATAGTTAGAAGGCGTGGAGGGGTCAAGCGAGGGCTTTTTTAGGATTGGTATGATTGACGCATGCTTGAATGTGTCAGGAAATGTGCCAGCAGTGAGAGATTGGTTAAAGAGATGAGTTAGGGTAGGGGTTAGTGAAGCAGAGAGAGAGGGAATAAGTCGTGAAGGAATAGGGTCAAGTGGGCAGGTTGTGAGATGAGCCAAGGATAGGAGTGCAGAGACTTCTTCCTCTGTTACAGGAGGGAAATAGCATAGATTTTTATTAATAGAAGGGGTGGGTAGGATCGCTGGGTTTGCTGGGTGCGAGGTGCAGATCTCTTTTCTAATGGTGTCAATTTTATTTTTGAAGTGATCAGCAATAATTTGAGCAGTGAGGTTGGTAGTGGGCGGGGGGGGGGCAGGCAGACGTAGAAGGGAGTTAAAGGTTGAGAACAGTTTTCTGGGGTTGGATGCCTGAGATGACACAAGGGAGGAGAAATAGACTTGTTTGGCCAGGCTGAGCGCAGAGTTGTAGGACTTAAGGGTGAATTTATAATGTAGGAAATCAGCAAAGGTGCGTGATTTCCTCCACTGCCGTTCAGCGGCCCGTGAGCATCACTGAAGATATCTTCACGGTTGCTGTCAAAGAGTGGAGGGTGCTGTTTTGTCAAGTGTTGATTTTAGTGCCGAATTATACTGTAGAGTCACAAGGTTTGGACAAGAGAGGTATGAAATGTCAGAGAGCAGAGGACTCAGTTGAGCGGAAAAGTCTGTGAGATCCAAGTCATTTAAATTCCTGTGAGGTAGCAGTTTTTTGGGGGCTTGCAAAGACGTAGCAGGTAGAGTAAGAGTGAAAGTTGGAGTTGGAAACAGCACAGAGATTTGTGAAGACCAGGTCTATGGAGTTTCCTTCACAGTGTGTTGGAGATGTTGTCCACTGGGACAGGCCTAAAGAGGTGGTAAGGGATAGAAGTTTAGAGGCAGCGGGCATGTTAGGCTTATCAAGGGGTATGTTAAAGTCCCCTAAGATTAGAGAAGGGACATTAGAAGAGAGAAAATGTGGAACCTAGGCTTTAAAGTGGTCCAGAAATTGTGATCCTGGGCCAGGGGGCCGATAGATAACTGCAAAAATGAAGAGCTATAGGGGAGAAGAGGCGGATAGCGTGAACTTCAAAAGATGAGAAGGAAAGAGAGGGGGGTGAAGGAATGCAGTGAAAGGTACTGTGTGGAGACAGGAGAATTCCTACTCCTCCTCCTTGTTTGTCTCCAGGCCTGGGAGTGTGACTGAAGTGCAAGCCGCCATAGGACAGAGAGGTTACAGCAGTTGTGTTAGAGGAGGAAAGCTAAGTTTCAGTGAGGGCTAACAGGTTAAGTGAATGTGAAATAAATAGGTCCTGAATAGATGTAAGCTTATTGCATACCGAGCGTGCATTCCAAAGGGCACACGAGAATTGGGGTATACTAATAGAGGTGCAGTTAATGAGGTTTAGAGGGTTACGTGTGCAAGGTGTATGAGGTGTCATTTGGGGTAGTGATCTGAGAGAAGCAGAGGGTGGACCTGGGTTAGGCGAGACATCCCCAGCTGCAAGAAGAAGAAAGATGGTGAATGAAAGGAGATGAGAATGTGTCTTATGTGAGTGTTTAAGTTTAGGATCAGTAAAGCATGGCTGGCTGAGGGATGTGAGATAGGAATAAAGTTCATGTGTGTTGTAGAGGGGGGAAGGTAGAAGAGAAGGAGAAATATGAATGTTCTGAGTGCTGTTTGTGAATGGAAGAGCTGTAACTTTAAGGAGAAGGGAGGGAAAGGTTAACGCAGACATTAGAAAGTGTATCATGTTTGCATTTAATTGTTGGAATTTGAAAAGTACTTATTTCTGTTGTCCACGCCTTTGTCTAACTCCGTTGTTATAGATCTCTCTACACTTATGAACTAGCACACTTAGGGAACTACACACATGCAGTGCTGCTCTGATCTAACAAGCTAACGGCTAGATTTAGAGTTTTGTCGGTAACGACCCGCGTATCTAACGCTGGCTTTTTTTTCCCCGCACCTTTTAAATACCGCTGGTATTTAGATTTCACAGAAGGGCTGCGTTAGGCTCCAAAAAGGGAGCGTATAGCATATTTACCGCCACTGCAACTCTCAATACCAGCGGTGCTTACGGACGCGGCCAGCTTCAAAAACGTGCTCGTGCACGATTCCCCCATAGAAAACAATGGGGCATTTTGAGCTGAAAAAAAACCTAACACCTGCAAAAAAGCAGCGTTCAGCTCTTAACGCAGCCCCATTGTTTCCTATGGGGAAACATTTTCTAAGTCTGCACCTAACACTCTAACATGTACCCCGAGTCTAAACACCCCTAACCTTACACTTATTAACCCCTAATCTGCCGCCCCCGCTTGCGCTGACCCCTGCATATTTTTTTAACCCCTAATCTGCCGTTCCATACACCGCCGCAACCTACGTTATCCCTATGAACCCCTAATCTGCTGCCCCTAACACCGCCGACCCCTATATTATATTTATTAACCCCTAATCTGCCGCCCCCAACATCGCCTCCACCTACCTACAATTATTAACCCCTAATCTGCCAACCGGACCTCACCGCTACTATAATAAAGTTATTAACCCCTAATCCGCCTAACTCCTGCCTCAATAACCCTATAATAAATAGTATTAACCCCTAATATGCCCTCCCTAACATCGCCGACACCTAACTTCAAGTATTAACCCCTAAAATGCCGACCGGACCTCACCGCTACGCTAATAAATTTATTAACCCCTAAAGCTAAGTCTAACCTTAACACTAACACCCCCCTAAGTTAAATATAATTTAAATCTAACGAAATAAATTAACTCTTATTAAATAAATTATTCCTATTTAAATCTAAATACTTACCTGTAAAATAAACCCTAATATAGCTACAATATAAATAATAATTATATTGTAGCTATTTTAGGATTTATTTTTATTTTACAGGCAACTTTCAATTTATTTTAACTAGGTACAATAGCTATTAAATAGTTATTAACTATTTAATAGCTACCTAGCTAAAATAAAGAGAAATTTACCTGTAAAATAAAAACTAACCTAAGTTACAATTACACCTAACACTACACTATACTTTAATAAATTATTCCTATTTAAAACTAAATACTTACCTGTAAAATAAACCCTAAGATAGCTACAATGTAATTAATAATTACATTGTAGCTATTTTAGGATTTATATTTATTTTACAGGTAACTTTGTATTTATTTTAGCTAGTTAGAATAGTTATTAAATAGTTCTTAACTATTTAATAACTACCTAGCTTAAAGAAATACAAAATTACCTGTAAAATAATTCCTAACCTAAGTTACAATTAAACCTAACACTAAACTATCATTAAATTAATTAAATAAATTAACTACAAATAACTACAATTAAATACAATTACATAAACTAACTAAAGTAGAAAAAATAAAAAAAGCTAAGTTACAAAAAATAAAAAAAAATAAGTTACAAACATTTTAAAAATATTACAACAATTTTAAGCTAATTACACCTAATCTAAGCCCCCTAATAAAATAACAAAGCCCCCCAAATTAAAAAAATGCCCTACCCTATTCTAAATTTAAAAAAGTTCAAAGCTCTTTTACCTTACCAGCCCTTAAAAGGGCCTTTTGCGGGGCATGCCCCAAAGAATTCAGCTCTTTTGCCTGTAAAAAGAAAAATACAACCCCCCAACATTAAAACCCACCACCCACATACCCCTAATCTAACCCAAACCCCCCTTAAATAAACCTAATACTACCCCCTGAAGATCATCCTACCTTGAGTCGTCTTCACTCAGCCGAACCACCGATGGAACCGAAGAGGAGATCCGGTGCGGCAGAAGTGATCCTCCAAGGGGCGCTGAAGAAGTCTTCCATCCGATGAAGTGATCCTCCAGGCGGCGCAGAAGAAGTCTTCCATCTGGGCGATGTCATCTTCCAAGCGGCGTCTTCAATCTTCTTTCTTCAGGATCCATCTTCATTCCGCTGACGCGGAACATCCTTCTTCCCCGACGAATGAAAGCTCCTTTAAGGGACGTCATCCAAGATGGCGTCCCTCGAATTCCGATTGGCTGATAGGATTCTATCAGCCAATCGGAATTAAGGTAGGAAAATTCTGATTGGATGATGGAATCAGCCAATCAGATTCAAGTTCAATCCGATTGGCTGATCCAATCAGCCAATCAGATCGAGCTCGCATTCTATTGGCTGTTCCGATCAACCAATAGAATGCAAGCTCAATCTGATTGGCTAATTGGATCAGCCAATCGGATTGAACTTGAATCTGATTGGCTGATTCAATCAGCCAATCAGAATTTTCCTACCTTAATTCCGATTGGCTGATAGAATCCTATCAGCCAATCGGAATTCCCGGGACGCCATCTTGGATGACGTCCCTTAAAGGAGCCTTCATTCGTCAGTAGTCTGTCAGGGAAGAAGGATGTTCCGCGTCGGCGGAATGAAGATAGATCCTGAAGAAGAAGATTGAAGACCCCGCTTGGAAGATGACATCGCCCGGATGGAAGACTTCTTCAGCGCCGCTTGGAAGATGACATCGCCCGGATGGAAGACTTCTTCTGCGCCGCCTGGGGGATCACTTCATCGGATGGAAGACTTCTTCAGCGCCCCTTGGAGGATCACTTCTGCCCCTCCAGATCTCCTCTTCGATTCCATCGGTGGCTCGGCTGAGTGAAGACGACTCAAGGTAGGATGATCTTCAGGGGGGTAGTCTTAGGTTTATTTAAGGGGGGTTTGGGTTAGATTAGGGGTATGTGGATGGTGGGTTTTAATGTTGGGGGGGTTGTATTTTGCTTTTACAGGCAAAAGAGCAGTTTTCTTTGGGGCATGCCCCGCAAAAGGATCTTTTAAGGGCTGGTAAGGTAAAAGAGCTTTGAACTTTTTTAATTTAGAATAGGGTAGGGCATTTTTTTATTTTGGGGGGCTAACTTAGGTTAGGATTTATTTTACAGGTAATTTTATATTTATTTTAGCTAGGTAGTTATTAAATAGTTAATAACTATTTAATAACTATTCTAACTAGCTAAAATAAATACAAAGTTACCTGTAAAATAAATATAAATCCTAAAATAGCTACAATCTAATTATTAATTACATTGTAGCTATCTTAGAGTTTATTTTACAGGTAAGTATTTAGTTTTAAATAGGAATAATTTATTAAAGTATAGTGTAGTTTTAGGTGTAATTGTAACTTAGGTTAGTTTTTATTTTACAGGTAAATTTCTCTTTATTTTAGCTAGGTAGCTATTAAATAGTTAATAACTATTTAATAGCTATTGTACCTAGTTAAAATACATTGAAAGTTGCCTGTAAAATAAAAATAAATCCTAAGATAGCTACAATATAATTATTATTTATATTGTAGCTGTATTAGGGTTTATTTTACAGGTAAGTATTTAGCTTTAAATAGGAATAATTTATTTAATAAGAGTTAATTTATTTCGTTAGATTTAAATTATATTTAACTTAGGGGGGTGTTAGGGTTAGGGTTAGAATTAGCTTTAGGGGTTAATAAATTTATTAGAGTAGCGGTGAGGTCCGGTCGGCATATTAGGGGTTAATAATTGTAGGTAGGTGGTGGCGACGTTGGGGGTGGCAGATTAGGGGTTAATAAATATAATATAGGGGTCGGCGGTGTTAGGGGTAGCAGATTAGGGGTACATAGGGATAACGTAGGTGGCGGCGGTGTGCGGTCGGCAGATTAGGGGTTAAAAAAAATTAATAGAGTGGCGGCGATGTGGGGGGACCTCGGTTTAGGGGTGCATAGGTAGTTTATGGGCTGGAAAGTGAGCGTTAGACCCTTTCCTGACTGATTCTAAATTCCAGAGGTAGCCCAAAACCAGCATTAGGAGCCTCTAACACTGGTTTTGACGGCTAACGCCAAACTCTAAATCTAGCCGTAAACTTGATGTAATAAGCTGAGGATATTCAATTTAAAGGTAATAACAGTCACATAATCCTAAATAGCAGAGGTCATAAATTAGAACAGGATCAAACAAGGCCTAACCAAACATTGCAGATGGCACCTTTCTTATCAGAATGGAAAACACAGAAAAGAAAGCTTTTTTTTTTTTTAAGGTAATACAGACATACCAGAGATAGATAAAGTTTTGTGGGGGGAATATGCAGTTCTAATATGTGTTGCGGTTTTAAAATGGAGTCCTTAAGCACATACCAGAGATAGATAAAGTTTTGTGGGGGGAATATGCAGTTCTAATATGTGTTGCGGTTTTAAAATGGAGTCCTTAAGCACATACCAGAGATAGATAAAGTTTTGTGGGGGGAATATGTAGTTCTAATATGTGTTGCAGTTTTAAAATGGAGTCCTTAAGCACATACCAGAGATAGATAAAGTTTTGTGGGGGGAATATGCAGTTCTAATATGAGTTGCGGTTTTAAAATGGAGTCCTTAAGCACATACCAGAGATAGATAAAGTTTTGTGGGGGGAATATGCAGTTCTAATATGTGTTGCAGTTTTAAAATGGAGTCCTTAAGCACATACCAGAGATAGATAAAGTTTTGTGGGGGGAATATGTAGTTCTAATATGTGTTGCAGTTTTAAAATGGAGTCCTTAAGCATACCTGATGAGAGAAGAGGCAGCAGTGTAAGCAGGATTAAAAGTTCCAATTATGTTGTTATAACTCTCTCTACACACATATATATATATATATATATATATATATATATATATATATATATATATATATATACATATAAACACATTAATACATATGTATGCATATATAGAATTACTGTATATGGGCACAAGTGGGTTGGAGCCCATTGCAGTAAAGTAGATGAAAACATGTAAAAGCATATTAATGCAATATTTATTTTTAATTAAGTTTTATATTGTGTGTTTACTGTCAATATTATACATTCCAATGTTCTGCCCATAATAGAATAGGTTTTATGTCTTCTTGCCAGAGCCCCAGTTGTGCTAACAGGAGGCTAAGTGCAGTCAGCTCTCTGGGCCTGTACTAAAGTTAAAAGTATAAACTGCTACAAACAAAATTTTCACTTGTGGCTTTGAACATTTAAATTAGTTTTAATAAAAACAAAATGTAAATGTTTTTCGAATATTCAGCATTTTTTTTAGTTTTAAATGAAACAAATACCAAATACCTGCAACCAATAAATTTCCCCGAAATTTTGACCGAAATGAAAATGTGTTGGCTATACAAGTCTACTAGTAATCCCTTTCCTGTCTCATACTTGATGCTTTACATAAAAAATTATTATTGGCCTATGATGCCTGTAATTTGACAATACTATGACCTATCTCTAGTAAACTATCAACCTACTGTTCTGATTTAAACTGGTATCAAAGTTCATGAAAAAAAATATCAAAATGATTAAACTGTCATACTCATAAAAAATTTACCTAACTGGGTTACAGTACAGATTTATGAGCATAATTCAAGAGCAATTGACAAGTTATTTTCACCTAGATTTAGAGTTTTGCGGCCGAAGGGGTGCATTAGCTATGCATCTTTTTTTTCTAGTGCTGCTTCTAAACAATGCTGGTATTGAGAGTTCTCTGAAGGGCTGTGTTAGGCTCCAAAAAGGCAGCGTACAGGCATATTTACCTCCACTTCAACCCTCAATACCAGCGTTGCTTACGGTAGTGGCTAGCTGGAAAAATGTGCTCGTGCACGATTCCCCCATAGGAAACAATGGGGCAGTTTGGGCTGAAAAAAAACCTAACACCTGCAAAAAAGCAGCGTTAAGCTCCTAACGCAGCCCCATTGTTTCCTATGGGGAAACACTCTCTAAGTCTGCACCTAACACCCTAACATGAACCCCGAGTCTAAACACCCCTAACCTTACACTTATTAACCCCTATTCTGCCACACCCGCTATCGCTGACACCTGCATTACACAATTAATGGGGAGGGCAGATTAGGGGTTAATACTATTTATTATAGGGTTTGTGAGGCGGGAGTGTGGCGGTTTAGGGGTTAATACTTTATTAGAGTAGCGGCGAGGTACGGTCGGCAGATTAGGGGTTAATAAGTGTAGGTAAGGTAGCAGCGACGTTGGGGGGGCAGATTAGGGGTTAATATATATAATATAGGGGTTGGCGGTGTTAGGGGCAGCAGATTAGGGATTCATAGGGATAATGTAGGTGGCAGCAGTGTGCGGTCGGCAGATTAGGGGTTAAAAAATGTATTATAGTGGCGGCGATGTGGGGGGACCTCGGTTTAGGGGTACATAGGTTGTTTATGGGTGTTAGTGTACTTTATAGCACAGTAGTTAAGAGCTTTATAATCCAGTGTTAGCCCAGAAAGCTCTTAACTACTGACTTTTTTCTGCGGCTGGAGTCTTGTCGGTAGAGGGTCTACTGCTCACTTCAGCCAAGACTCTAAATACCGGCGTTAGGAAGATCCCATTGAAAAGATAGGATACACAATTGGCGTAAGGGGGTCTGCGGTATGGAAAAGTCACGGCTTGAAAGTGAGCGTTAGACCCTTTCCTGGCTGACTCTAAATACCAGCGGACGGCCAAATGCAGCGTTAGGACCCCTTAACGCTGCTTTTGACGGCTACCGCAGAACTCTAAATCTAGGCGTTTGCATCTTAGTCTGACCTTGTACATGTATAAATACACCTGTTTTAAAAACTATCATTTTTAATGAGAGTGGTAGTGACGCAAACTACTTCCTAATTGTCTTTTTAAATCTGACATCTTTGACGTTTTAAATTCCTTAGGAAACAACAAGGAGGCCTGTGAAGCCTTTCCATTTGTTAATTCTGCTCACCAGATGTGATCACGAATGTGCTGTTGTCACTGCATTAACTTTAACTAACCTAAGGAGACACTTGAGAAGGAAGGAATGAGAAGTCATGGGCACTAGTTACCAACTGAAAAAGGTGCAGGAGATTGTCATGTATTTTTCTTTTAAGATGTTCATTAGAAACCCTTTTTAGATGGTAGATCATAAAGCTATAATCCATATCCCTTTAAGCTTCTGAAAGGGACTTTAACATTAAAGTGTTAAAGTCCCTTTTAAAGTTTAATTATGCATAGCAACAAAATCTATATGATGTACTTTTATTATATATTTGCTCGCTTTAATTTAATGTTGAAAATTATATTTTTTTCCCACTGCCCTTTGACTAGAGTGTGTCTAGTAGAATTCAGATGTTTGAACCTACAGCATTCTATACAGTGATTGCTCGATCAATGTAGGAGAGTATTTATATATTTCTGTAACTAGCTAGAGCAAAAATACACATTTTCCGAACAAAATCATAGTTTTAAATGCTTGTAATCCATTTTATTTGCATAGTTTGCAATGCAGTGCTCCATAGTTGATGTATAATATGAGCATATAAGAAAATAACGTAATGTAATTGTCTCTATTTTTATAATCTTATAGCTATTGTAGGCTCAAAATATCTAGACTGGTCTTTCCAACATTTGAAACTAAGGAAATATATCCATTGTTATGAAATGTGTTTTGTGTAGCGCATGTATTATGGGTTGAAAGTAAAACGTTATCGCAGAAGCTCTAACCCGAGTGCAAAAATCCGAACTTAGAATATTGCAGACCATGTTAACGTATTTCCCCATGGACTTCAACAGAGCATGAAATGTGGAAAAGGACCCTAACACATTCAGAGCCGGCCTGGGAATATAAAGCAGCCCTGGAAAAATTAAAGACCAGCCCTATATTCCGTTGAGTGCATAGAATGTACACACCTTATTTTAGTGGCACTTATTTACACAGTACTTATTTACAGTGCCGTCACTAGGGGGGTGCGGGCCGCACCCTGGTGACACCCTCCAGGAGGTGACACCACCAAATTTATTATTATTTTTTTTTAAATTCAAAGAAATACAATGTAGAGGTGTATATCTTTTTTATTAGAGGGGCCAGCATTTGTGAACATTAGTGGGACTGGGGAAGTTGTAGACACTTCATTTTTTTGCCCCTTGAGCCAGCACTGCAATTTCCACAAATAGTTTTCCTGGCTGCTATTGCTTGTTTGTACTTTGCTCCTCCCCTGCCTAATATAACTATGAATGCTGTGGGTGTGTCGTGGGGCTTGCAAAGTTGCGTTGCTAGCCTAAACCTGCCTGCCTATCTGTGCTCACTGTGTGAAGCAGTGGAGTCACTCACTGCTGTGCTGTCTCTCTAAACAGGAACGTGGAAATCATGAGGGGGATGCCTGGCAACTGACCGCATGACTATCTGACACTGTCTCTAAAGTGAAGGAGCCACCTATGATGCCCACCAGACCGGTATGGTTACAGTACACTGAAGAGGTAGGAAGTAGGAGAGGAGGGCGGACAGGGGTCTGGGGCCGGGCAGAGAGCAGAGGTGCTTAGCCATAAGAAGTGGTAGGCACGCGGCCTGGGGCTGTGCACTGACAGACTTGGAACATAGTCAGAGAGCAGAATTTTCATAGTTTGCGCTCCTAAGCCTTTTCTTTAGTGATTTATTTTTAGAGTGCTCTGTTTATCTTTCATTTCATGCTCTGCTGAGCAAGGGAGCAGCTCTAGACATGAGCTTTATAATTAGTGCAGTTTACATATTTTGTATGTGTGTGTGTCTGAGTTTTTGTGTGTGTGTGTGTGTGTGTGTGTGTGTGTCTGAGTGTTTCTGTGTGTGTGCCTGAGGGTTTGTGTGTGTGTGTGTGTGTTTTTTAAATAGTTTTTTATTGAGGAACAATAAAAAAAATTTAACAATGAAAACAAAACATACGTGTAGAAGTTACACAGACTAAACAGTCGTATAGCACAAAATCTGTTAGAACATAGGATTTTTGTAACATCATATAACAGTTATACTAGTATATTTGGCATACTTTATAGAAACAAGGTACTGTTCATCAAGAGGCAAAGGTATGTGCACATACATTATTTCCTCATTTTTCTTTTCATATATATATTAGATACACATATATATGGGAGAATATATAAACAAACATTTAACTTGTATCTTACACTCTGAACAACCAGCGCATCCCGGAACGATTGAATATCTCCTCATATTAGGTTCCAATCCCACTTGACACGATGTGTAGTTTATCAATTAAGATGGGTGAGTTTACATGCTTAATTAGGATTGGCTTGCTTATATAGAAAAATGTTGAGTATTTGGGTGCTTAATGGTATTATTGGGGCAGAGGGCAAGGGGCTACAGGGAAAGAAGGAGAGGAGGTAGTCAGGAAGCGGGAGAGAGAGGAGAGAGAAAAAAAAAAAAAAAAAAAAACCCACAGGGTGAGGGGGGTTTACACCAGTAGAGTTAATGAAAGTGATCGTGTACTATATATTTCCCCGATGTCTACAAGGCCTGTGCCTCTTTCCATTTATTCCAAATCTCTAGGTAGAGATCTAGCTTGTTAAGATGTCTAAATGCAAACTCTTCCATCTGTCTAATATGATCAATTATAGCAATTATTTTCTTGGGTGTGGGAGAGGAAGTTTGTTTCCAGTCCCTGGCAATAGCCAGTTTAGTAGCCATCAGGACATATATGGTGAGATGTCTGTCAGCATCAGACATAGTTGGAAGCTGATGATGCAGGAGGCCCACTGGAGGGGTTGAGCTCAACGATATGCCTAGTGACCTGAGAGCATCAAAAGCAAATCCCCAGATACCCCTAATTATAGGGCAATCCCACCAAATGTGAACCTGCGTACCTAAGCGACCGCAGTTCCGCCAACATAGGGGGGAGGTCTTTCGATAATATTTATTCAGTGTGACCGGCACAAGGTGCCACCTGGTGGTTATCTTATAATAAAGTTCCCACAAGGTTGCGCTATGTAAAATTTTCCTAGCACTGGTAAGCTCGTTGAGCCATATTGTGGTCTCAATATTAGTGTTGAGTTCCTTTTCCCAGGCTTTGTACTGACTATGTTTAGTTGGTTGAATGGGCGCCACCAGTAGATTATAATGGAATGAAAGAGAACCTTTGAGTAGCTTGCCCAGACTCCATCTTTGTTCCCACCTAGAGAGAGGTCTAGTGGGTTGACCCGATAGTCCCCAAGCCCTGAGGATGCTCGCTAGTCTAATGAATTCAAAGTGCAGACATGAGGGTATGGAGAGCCTAGCCTTGACCTCTTCTAATGATAATAGAGAGTTCCCATTATATAGAGACGCAATAGGATCATTAGCAGCCTCAGACCAGTTACCCACATGTGTCTCAGGCATGGAAATTAAAATATTTCGTATCCTGTAAAGGGGGGAGGGGTGTGGAGCAATAGATTCCATGTTTTTTCTGGAATCCCAATGTACCAGTGTGTTTAGAATAAGGGGATGATCAATCCGCAAAGTTTTACGGACATGTGCTGGGATCCAAGGTAGGTCAGAAAGTAGAACAACTCCAGGGAGGAGGGACTGCTCCACCTCATACCATCTAGGCTGGTCCACCTCTACACTCCAACACACAAGATGGGACAAACGTGCAGCATCATGGTATATCAGAATGCTAGGGTAGGCCAGTCCTCCTTTATCTAGCGGTTGTTGAATCGTCGTGGTGGCGATTCTGGGTCTTCCACCCTTCCAAACATATCTTGAGATCAGACTCTGAAGCTTATTGAGTATAGGTCTCGGGACCGTCAGATTTATGCACCTGAAGAGGTACGTGATTTTAGGAAGAAGCGACATTTTGACCGCGGCAATGCGCCCTGTCCATGAGAATTCCCTGAATTCCCAGCTCTCAAGAAGCTTCCGGAACTCAGGAATACAGTCAGTAAAGTTTTTCTGGATCATAATTTCAGGATTTGGGCTCAGGTGAATACCTAGATGCTTGATCGAGGTATTAGACCATTGGAAGTCGTATTTCCTTTGTAGGAGTTTCAGCTCTAATTCTGGAATATGGATATGTAGGACTTCTGTTTTAGAGTAGTTCAATTTGTAGAAGCTACATTTGGAAAATATATCCAGGCATTTAAAGACAGCTGATAGGGATGAAGATGGGGATGTAAGTAACAAGGTTACGTTGTCCGCAAATAAAGCAATCTTGTGGACTGTACCTCCAAAATCGACCCCCAGAATATCGGGATCTTCTCTTATCAACTGAGCCAGAGGCTCAATAGCCAATGCGAATAGCATCGGAGACAGAGGGCAACCCTGCCTGGTTCCGTTCAGGATGGCAAACGGGGCAGTTTGGAAACCCACTCCACTAATCCTTGCAGTGGGAGCTGAGTATAGGACCTTGACCGCCCTGATAAACTGAGGAGGTATATGAAAAGCTTCAAGGGTGCACCAAAGGTAATCCCACCTGACCCTGTCAAACGCTTTCTCCGCGTCTAGGGACAGGGCCAGAAGGGAGACCCCCCTATTGTTAGCTTCATATAGTATGTCAAATAGCCTTCGGGTGTTGTCTGGACCTTCCCTGCTTGGTATAAAGCCCACCTGATCAGGATGGACTAGTCTGCCAACAACCCTAGCTAGTCTGTTAGCAAGTATTTTAGAATATAATTTTATATCAGAATTTATCAGAGAAATTGGTCTGTAACTCTGACAAGAGTCAGAGTCTTTACCCGGTTTTAATATGGTGATGATTTCCGCCTCTAAGAATTCGCTTAGACATAACCCTGTGTTCATGAAAGAATTGAAAGTTCGTAATAGAATGGATGCTATGTTTTCACTGAAAGATTTGTAGAAATGGCCCGTGAACCCATCTGGGCCCGGGGCTTTGTGTCTTTTAAGTTGGGCGATAGCGCTTTTTAGTTCCTCTAGGGAGATTGGAGAACTTAGCATGTTTGATGCCTCTATATTTAATTCAGGTAGACGCAATTTACCCAGGAAAGCAGATATTTCTTCTATGGAGTAGACTTCAGAAGAGGTCTCGCCTGTCAAGCTATACAGTTTAGTGTAAAAGGTTCGAAACGCCTCACCAATATCTCTGGGAGATGTCGCTGTGTTTCCTTCCAGAGTAATGGAGGATATAGTTTGTTGCGCTTGTTTTAATCTGAGTTTAGATGCCAGTAGAGAGTTAGCTCTGTTACTGTGATAGTAATAAATTTGTTTAAGCCTAAAGAGAGTTTTTTGAATCTTAATGGCTTCAAGCTTATTAAGTTCCTCTTTGAGGAGCTCAAGCTTCTTCGCACCTTGCACAGATGGATTTAACTTTAGGAGGGAGGTCTGTTTTCTAAACTCACAGGTTAGTTCCGCCAGCGATCTACCCTGAACTTTCTTAAATGCATTAGCTTTATTAATTAATATCCCTCTAAGGTAAGCCTTAAGCGAGGCCCAAACAAGCTGTACATCTGTCTGCTCTGTATCATTAATTTGAATAAACTCTTGAATACTATTTCCAATTTCCTGCAAAGAATGGGGATTTGCTAATAACCACTCCTCATACCTCCATTTCTTAACTAATAGGGCCTGGTGAGTGAAGAAGGATACAATCACAGGGTCGTGGTCGGACCAGGCGATTACTTCAATTTTGGAGGAGTGTATCTCATTAAGGGTGTGTGCCTCAACAAAGATATAATCGATTCTCGAAAACATCTTGTGGGCGCTAGAGTAAAATGTGTAATCATTGTCTGAGGTATGCATAGCTCTCCACACATCATAAAGGCTGTATTGTGCCATCAGATTTCTGAATGCAGCTGAAAGTGAACTAGTTGAGCGGTCCAGAATCGCTCCCATAGTTCCTTTTTTATCTTTAAGGGGGTCAGAGACCAGGTTGAAATCCCCTCCAATCAATAGGGTTCCCTGTTTAAGTGCAGCAATAAGCTTAAGGACATGTTTTAAGAAAGGTATTTGCCTAGAATTCGGGGCATAAAGGTTGACTAGAGTGTATTTTCGCCCATTTATTTTACATATAAAAAGAATATGAAAGAATAAATAGATAGGAGCGCCAGAAAGAATGTATAGGCAAGGTCTTATATGATTGGTAATTGTAGTTCTGAAATCATGTGTTATAAGGATAGACTTGGGACTTGGGTATGATGTAATTAACAAAGAATATTTATTACAATTTGCACAAAATGTCGTATAATTAAAAACAACTGGGTACAATTCACAGAATATTAGATAGTTAAAACAATTTAAGTACATGGATCCATATTGATAAAATCCTATTACATATAAAGGTGTCTTAAAAGATGATCTAAAAACAGATGTGGCTGTATTAATATAAAATACTGTGAGTCTCACATATATAGTATGGTGGTGAGGTCGTACTGGAGACAGACCTCCCTGGTATAGTAAACACAACAATTGTATAGAAAAAGGCAATAATATCGATATACCAAGAAAATTGAGTAAAAAGAGTTGAACGTTGTGATCAAAAAATATATATTTAAAACGTTGTGATCAAAAATTGTGTGTTAAAATATATTTAAAACACTCTCAAGGAATGAGATCTACAAAAACAGTTGTAATTAGCATGTGGATAATTTAGAATAGGGATGTGGTCTACAAAAACCATATACGTGTATTTCAATACAAATATGTGTGTATCAAAACAAATCTCAAAGATCAAAAAATTGTGAAAATACTGAAAAAATGATAAACAAATCTCAAAAAATAAAAATTGTGAAAATACTGAGAAAATGATAAAAAATGATAAAAAACTTGTGATAAAAAACAAATGTGAACAACAGGTGTGTGCTCAAATTAGTGTGATTTAAAAAGTCATTGTTGGAGGTGTGGAAGTTTCCTGGAATTCAGTCCGTTTGGTATAATGGTCCTTTGGGGATCCTTTGTTTGTAATCCTAAAAAGGCATTCAAAGTCCTAAAAAATGTTTGAAGATCCAAAGTGTAAAAAAATAATAATATATACAAAATGTGTAAAAGTGTAATCGATGTATAGAAAAAAATAGTGGTGAAAAAATGGTGAAAAAAAGATAAGGATACTCTGGAAATTCCTCAAGACCTATAAATAAAAAAATACTAACATAGTGTGATACTGTTTAGGTATTTCAGAATTAGTAGGAAAAAAACTCACCATATATCTGTCAACGCGTTTCGGCCTGCCAAGGAGGCCTTTCTCAAGACTAGTCTTGGCAGGCAGAAACGCGTTGACAGACATATTTGTATTGAAATACACGTATATGGTTTTTGTAGACCACATCCCTATTCTAAATTATCCACATGCTAATTACAACTGTTTTTGTAGATCTCATTCCTTGAGAGTGTTTTAAATATATTTTAACACACAATTTTTGATCACAACGTTTTAAATATATATTTTTTGATCACAACGTTCAACTCTTTTTACTCAATTTTCTTGGTATATCGATATTATTGCCTTTTTCTATACAATTGTTGTGTTTACTATACCAGGGAGGTCTGTCTCCAGTACGACCTCACCACCATACTATATATGTGAGACTCACAGTATTTTATATTAATACAGCCACATCTGTTTTTAGATCATCTTTTAAGACACCTTTATATGTAATAGGAGTTTATCAACATGGATCCATGTACTTAAATTGTTTTAACTATCTAATATTCTGTGAAATGTACCCAGTTGTTTTTAATTATACGACATTTTGTGCAAATTGTAATAAATATTCTTTGTTAATTACATCATACCCAAGTCCCAAGTCTATCCTTATAACACATGATTTCATATAGAGAAAAAAATTTTCTGAACATCTCATATAAGCTATCCTAACTCAGAGTCTAACATCAGAACTACAATTACCAATCATATAAGACCTTGCCTATACATTCTTTCTGGCGCTCCTATCTATTTATCCTTTCACATTCTATTAACCTAGTGGGCATTTGGGGGACCCACATCAGACAGGAGCAAGAGGTCACCAAACGCAGCGCTGTAGGATACCAATATTACCAATATAAAAAGAATATACCTAGCCTCAGGGTCTAATTCAACATATACCTTTTCTACTTGTAGGTTATCTTTAAGGAGAATGGCCACTCCTCTTGACTTAGTGGAGTAGGAGGCCTCTAATTTTGTTGAGAAATTTTTGAAAGAAAAGGGGATACCTGGGGACCTGATCCAGTGGGTCTCCTGCAAGAAGATAACATTAGCCTTCAGCTTTTTAATGCTATTGAGTAGGAGGCTTCTCTTGGTCAGAGAATTAAGGCCTTGAGTATTATGAGTGATCACTGTTAATTCCATGGTAAGAGAGAAGAGAGGGAGAGAGAGAGAGAGAGAGAGAGAAAAAAAAAAAAAAAAAAAGGGGGATGGGTGAGGGGGAGGGGAAAAAGGGAGGTGAGGCAGAGGGAAGGAAGGAAGAGGTAAGATATAGTTGTGTGGAGGTGTATATGCAAGCCTGTCTATGAATGATAGGGATATATCAAGCGTTAGTATTGTTCTTTTCAGAAAGGGAGAAGTGTTATGAGGGAGATTAAGTACAATGAACCAAAATAAAAACTGAGAGTGTATTCCTATAATGTCCAGGTGCACTGGGGGTCCAGAGATACCAAAATAAAATTGGAGGGGTAATGGGGGATATTCAGCGGGTAAGCACCGCTATGAGTAAGGGAATATGCTATACAGATATTTAATGATATATGCAATCATGCATAAGAAAAAAAACAAAATAGTGATTACCACCCAGAGTAAGGGGGGGCGGGGCAACCAGATTATTTAGCTAGTGGTTAATTAAACTTTAAATTATGATTGAAACAGTAAATACAAATCCGGATTATTTCCGGGACTATCTTAACCAGTTAACTTGAAACCTTAGAAACAGTAATCCATACCTTATCTTGTGAAGATCTGGAATATAATTAAAAGCATGTTAGAAGTGCTTATTTTAAAAAAACATGAGAGCTTACTGCAAAACAGAGCAAAAACAATCATAAACCTAAAACACAAATAGAACATTACTGACCAACTCTCTTTCCCACCTTTTCCATCTTTTTTTTTCCCTTTATGTTTTTAAGGGCCTATCCCCTGAAGTTCTAACTTCAGGTATATTTTCAGTATATGTGATTATTATAAGTGGTAGTTTAAGCGCTTATTATAGAGAAACTATATTTGCTATCTAGTTAATTGTATGTCATTTGCACACTAAGGCGGTTAATAGGGTGAATGGGTATATTAGTTTGAACGTCTGGTTATCAATAGGTGACTATAGTAAAGGTCCGTGAGCTAGCCTAGAACATCAGGGATAGTTTACCAGTATCTTATCATTGAGCAATACTAAGCAGTGACCTAGATTTAAAACTATTCTCAGGATGAGTTAAATATTAGTGTCTATCTGCTTTCATAAGTTATTTCCTGTTCAGCTGTTATATAAACTAAATTATATACGGCTCCTAGGTCAGTTAGTATACAACCCAATAAGAAAAGAAAACTAATATTAGTGAGAAACCTTATACCTAAGGTGCACATAGTAGAAGCATAAGCAATTATTTTTTTTTTTTTATTTTTTTTTGTAGATGTCCTTTCATAATTATATTACATTACGTTACATAGCGTATGTCTTCTACTTGAACATAAGGCAAGCCCTGTAAGGAAAGAATAATATTAGAAAAAATCAAGCTTTACATTCAGGAAGCTAAGATGGGGTTCAGGAACGGATGTTGCTGGAGATTTCCTCTGTTAGCATAGTGTAAAATTTCAGCAAAATATAGCTAGTGTACATAAAAGTTCAGGTTTTGCACATCTTGTACCAATCAGGAATGACAGACATAAGACTTATTGGGAAGTGTTCCGCCTCTTGGAGGCGGGTGAAGATCTTCTTGGCTTGGGGCTCCATTCTGTTGCATCAACCCGGAGTGGGGTAGGGTCTAGGTTTGTGAGATTAGTAGCTAAAGAGTTGTTGTTTCGGGTAGAATTTGGTTCAAAACTTATATCAGGTGTAGCTTGGGATTTTTGTAGAAGTTTTAATTTGTTAAGAATCTCCATTCCTTGTTTTAGACTAGTGATAGTGTAAGAGAGTCCATCTAACTGGAAAAATAGTCGTACAGGGAATCCCCACCTATATTTTATAGAGTGCTTACGAAGACAATAGGTAATTGGCTGAAATGATCTCCTCTTTGACAGCGTGTGGGGTGATAGATCATGGAAAAACTGTACTTCTTTATAAGGGTCTGGTAAGTCCTTCTTCATGAAGGCTGCCTGAAGGATTTGTTCTTTAAAAGTGTAATGATGTAGTCTCACAATCACATCTCTAGGCTGCGCCTGATTTGAATTCCTTGGTCTGATGGCTCTATGAGCTCTATCTATTTTTGCTTTGTGATCCATTGTGGAGTCCACTAACACTGCAAACATGTCTTTCAGATACTTAAGGAGGTCAGAATTTGCAACACTTTCAGGAATGCCTTTAAGACGCACATTGTTGCGCCTGGACCTATCTTCCAGGTCTGCTAGCTTCACTTCAAGATCTGAAATCATTTCTGCCAAGGACTGAGAGTAAGCAAGGAGATTAGAATGGTATGTTGCCAGGTCTTCATGTTTATGCTCTAGAGTCTCAGTTCTATCTCCTAGAGAAGATATTTCTCTTTTGAGGTCGGCAACAGAGGTTTTGATTTCCTGTTTTAAGGAAGTGTGATGGGAGTCCATCTTGGCTGATAGAGAGTTTATAAGATCTTTTAGAGTGGAGGTCTCTGCATTAGAATTAGAGTGTTTCCCAGAGGGATGTAGTTCTTCTTCTCCTTGTCCCGACGGTGAATCTCTGGAGTCCTCATCTGATAGATCTCTCTCCATAAGAAATTTACTGTGGAAGTGGTCTGCTACAGTTCTTTTTGGACCTTCACTGTGTTTGATATTTGATTTTTTCCTATTAGAGTGAGACATGTTCTTTGGTTAGATGTCTTATAGCTAGCAGTAAGTTGAGAAGCCAGTGTCACAAGGGCTAGATAGACTAAGTATGTCTTTTGTACGCTACTCCTCAGGGATAAATGCCCTCACAGGGCGATCACGGGAAAAGGAGGATGTGGTATGACCTGCTGCCACGTCAGACAGCAGGAAAGGGAAGAGGAGGGCGTACCTTTGATATAAATATGATAATGTATCCTCAAGGAGAGGGGATATTCTGTTATCTCAGGGTTCAGCAGAAAGAGGAGGAGATAATCTAACTGTGTACCAATAAATTTTATCTGTATGCGAGAATAGATGCGACCCACTTGATACACTATCCCAGGGGGATACAGTAATCTGGAAAATTAATTATTGCCTCTGGATATTCTACTCTGCAGCCTTCTGAACTTTCTGTCTTTGTTTGAAAAAACCTTAAAAGTAAGTTGCAACAACAGTTCTGAGTGGGAATTTTACACTGTGAGAAGTTTCTTTATGCAAAGTAAAAATAAACAGCAATAAGCAGCAATATGACCACCCTTAAAAATAATATTGCCTCTGAAGGATCTGCTCTACGGGCACTTTAGTTTTTTATTGTTATTGAAAGTGTCTTAGGCGGTAGCTAAAAAGGATATCTCTGTGTGAGTGTTTGTTTGAGCTATAAAAAAACTACTGCATTTAAAGCAGAAGATTAAGCCTGAAAAAATGTCCACCTTTACTCTGTTAGCCTAAGCAGCTAAGTAGGTTATATAACACAGAGTGAATGACAAGCTTAAGCGGCCAAAAAGTATTATTCCCTTTTAGTTATAGAGCAAAATTCTTCTAGTGAACTAAAAAGATGAGAAAGAACTATTAATGAGTATCAGGACAAACAGATCCTAATGATATATTAGTGTGTGGTTCAGTTTTAATAGACAAGAGAGTATTTGGCAATTTGCCAATTTCACTACTCCTTGAGAACTGTGAGTTGTGTCCAGTGATTATAATATGCTCTTCTTTATAAGCTATTTGCCCCAATTCTACAGGTACAATCCTCTCAGTGCAGGTGAGATGGAGGATGTTAGGGTGGCAGTATGACAAATGTACTTGGCCCTGATAGCTGTGGCAGAATGAAGGCTACAAAAAGCACTTTGTGTTGAATATAAGGGCAGTTGGAGCCCAATCCTTAAAATAATGTAGTCTTAATAGAGCCCAGCAGATGAGGGGAAAGTGTCAGGGCGCCTGCTAGAATTCCAGAGAAAAGTTCCCCTTTTTAAACAGAGAAAGTGTCCTTCCCTTTTAATTTTGTCTCCACGTGGGTAGCAGAGTTTAGGTGCACTGTGAGGCTGTAACGTGAATAGACACAAGCACAACAAGCCACAGACCAAAGCTGCGCAGAGAAGGCACAAGGTTATATACAGGTCTCTCCTGCTTACTCTTTCAAATGGCAGCGTAAGGGCTTGTAGCCAAGACAGGTCTGTGAGCTGCACTGTTCTGCGCAGAGGGTGTTAAAGATGGCGCTTCGCACCAAAGTTGATGCGGCACTTCCCAGCACTAAAGTCTATTTGCCCCTTTTGCCACAACCCTGTAACCAAGTCCTGCAGTGCGTGTATTCAGCTAAACCCTGTCACACACTGTCTCTGTGTATCAGCAGGTCAGTCGCCACTTACTTTTTTAGCCTCCCGGGACTGGTCCGATGTAGGATCTTCTCAGCTCTGCACTGTGCCTGCTTTGTAATAAGTCCAGCTAGGCTCCGGAGCGGATCCCCGACCCTCCGGAGCAATATATGCCACTACTGCAGGGCTAATATTGTGTGCGGTGCTGCTGGCATGGGTTGGGGCTGATGCGCTGAGTCTTTAGGTGACAGGCGTCTCTTACTTCTGAGCCAGCTCACGGACTTCAGGCTGCTGTCCACAGGTGAGCTAGAGTAGTCTTGCCTGTATGCTTAAACTCCAATAGTTATGCCAAAATGCTCTTTAACTTGCTTCTTGAACTAAAATATGGAATATATGTAGTATATATGTAGAGGAGCTCTACAATGTGGCGTCTGGTCAGCACGGCGGTTAACTCCGCCCCCCCCATCTGAGTGTGTTTTTAAGTGTGTCTGAGTGTAGTGTGTTTGTATGTGTGTGTGCCTGTGTTTTTTTTGTTTGTGTGTGTCTGCTTTCTGAGGGGAGGGGGGGTGACACCATAACTTACCGCACCGGGTGACACCAACCCAAGTGACGCCACTGCTTATTTATTGCTATATTGCTTAATTATATCTAGATGTTCAACCTTGCAAAGGAGTTAAACACATATTTTCAGTGAGCTCTGGTGCAGCAGTGGAATATTGGTCCAGAACCGAACACAGCTACTGAGCCAATAAGGGGCAGCATATTTGCATGGCTGTGTTCAGCAGATTTGCAAATCTGAACATGATTTTAATTATGTGTTTTTAGCTTTTTTTAAAGGTTAAACAGACAAGTATAGGCAAGCAATAGTGCAATATATCCCTTTAATATTTACTTCCACAATGTCTTATACCAATTTGTACACAGTATGAGTAGGGCTGTGTATGCTTTGCTTGATGGGTGAAAATTACAGCGTATTCCACAATTTGGCTGCAGAATATAAACAGTCCCATAATGTTAACTTTTGAACAAACATCTTAAACCTTAAAGTAAAAAGAGGTTATACCAATTGCTTGTACTTTACAATTATTTGCTCATTTACACAAAGAAAACACACCATTCAGCAATGTCTAGCTTAACTTGTTATTATATAGTTGTTTTTACAAGACCAAGAAGTTGCACTTAAATCTTTTTGGTAATCTAGCAACACTTTGTATGGCACATGTGAAACCACCACAAATAAGTATCAGAAGCTTTTAAGACTTTTTTTTCCCCATCATAATTTAGCAAATACATATCACACACACACACACACACACACACACACACACACACAGAGAGAGACACATAGCATACATACATACATATAGACACATAGCATACATACAAACATACATACATATAGACACAGACACAGCATACATACACACATACATATAGACACACAGACACATAGCATACATACACATATATATTTAGACATACAGACACATAGCATACATATAGACATACAGACACATAGCATACATACGCACAAGCACATATACATACATATAGACATACAGACACATAGCATATATACACACAAACACATATAGATACATATAGACATACAGACACATAGCATATATACACACAAACACATATAGATTCATATAGACATACAGACACATAGAGGCCTATTTATCAAGCTGTCAACCGCAAATATGCTGGAATTCCGCATTGTAATTGTGGCGAGCTTGATTCGCCCTATTTATCAAAGCCTACAGACCGGCAAAATTGTGACGTAGCATACGATCCGCCGGTCTCAATCTGACACAGATCGATGCTTATGTCATTACAGATGTTCTGGATACAAATTTGGCACTATTTGACAACTTTTGCAAGTTATCAAACTTCTAACAGGTACGCTCGCCACTATTCCAGCCCAGCGTACCTGGTTTTCAATCCACCATCCTGGAGTCCGCGGATGCCATAGGAATCAATGAGAGTCTGAAAGCAGCGAAAGCTTATGTTCGATGCTGCCAGATATCCCATTCTATTGTAGAATAAAAGTAATGTTTACACCTAATACCCTAACATAACCCCCGAGTCTAAACACCCCTAATCTGCCGCCCCAACATCGCCGCCACCTACATAATGTTATTAACCCCTAATCTGCCGCCCTGACATCGCCACAAACTAAATAAATGTATTAACCCCTATCCCACCGCTCCCGGACCCCTCCGCAACTAAATAAATGTATTAACCCCTATACCTCCACTCCCGGAGCCCACCGCAACTAAATAAATGTATTGACCCCTAAACCCCTGGCCTCCCACATCATTACCACTTACTAAACCTATTAACCCCTAAACCGCCAGCCCCCCACATTGCTATAAACTAAATTAACCTATTAACCCCTAAACCTAACAACCCACTAACTTTACATTATAATTACCTCATCCCTATCTTATAATAAATGTAAACATACCTTTAAAATTAAATTAAACTATATTAAACTATTAACATACCCTATTATACTAAAATTACATTAAACTATTAATTAACCTACCCTAACTAGTCTATTATACTAAAATTACATTAAACTATATTAAACTATTAATTAACCTACCCTAACTATTATACTAAAATTACTAAAATTACATTAAACTATATTAAACTATTAATTAACCTACCCTAACTATTATACTAAAATTACATTAAACTATATTAACCCCTTAACGACCGAGGACGTGCAGGGTACGTCCTCAGAAAAAAGGCAGTTAACGCCTGAGGACGTACCCTGCACGTCCTCGGTGTGGAAAGCAGCTGGAAGCGATCCTGCTTGCTTCCAGCTGCTTTCCGGTTATTGCAGTGATGCCTCAATATGGAGGCATCCTACAATAACCTTTTACGGCCATCCGATGCAGAGAGAGCCACTCTGTGGCCCTCTCTGCACCGGACATCGATGGCCGGTATCGTTGGTGGGTGGGAGCCGGTGTGGGAGGTGGGTGGCGGCCATCGATGGCCCTGGTCATGTGGAGGGGGAGGGATCATGGGCGGGGAAGTCCGGGGGAGCGCGCAGGCGTGCGCACGTGCACAAGGGGGCGGAGGCGGGCGCGTGCACGGGGAGGGAGCGGGTGGGAACCGCTACACTACAGAAAAAATGTGTCCCAAAACAAAATAAAAGTGGGACATTTAATGTTAAAAAAAAAACCCTTAGGTGTGATTTAGGTGGTGGGGGTTGGTCCCTGGTGGGGGGGGCGGGGTAATTGAGCTACACTACAGAAAAAATAAAAAAAAATAAAAAAAAATAAACATTTGATTGTTCAAACTGGGTATTGGCAGACAGCTGCCAGTACCAAAGATGGCCCCCAATAAGGCTGAGAGGGAGGCTTAGAGAGCTGTTTTGGGGGGGGATCAGGGAGGTTGGGGGTTAAGGGGGGATCCTAAACACAGCATATGTAAATATGCTTTTTTTTTTTTTCTTTAAAAAAAAATACAAATTTTATTTTAGTACTGGCAGACTTTCTGCCAGTACTTAAGATGGCGGGGACAATTGTGGGGTGGGGGAGAGAAGGGAGCTGTTTGGGAGGGATCAGGGGGTGGGATGTGTCAGGTGGGAGGCTGATCTCTACACTAAAGCTAAAATTAACCCTAAAAGCTCCCTACAAACTACCTAATTAACCCCTTCACTGCTAGCCATAATACACGTGTGATGCGCAGCAGCATTTAGCGACTTTCTAATTACCAAAAAGTCATATATGTCTGCTATTTCTGAACAAAGGGCACCCCAGAGAAGCATTTACAACCATTTGTGCCATAATTGCACAAGCTGTTTGTAAATAATTTCAGTGAGAAACCTAAAATTGTGAAAAAATTAAAGTTTTTTTTACTTTGATCGCATTTGGCGGTGAAATGGTGGCATGAAATATACCAAAATGGGCCTAGATCAATACTTGGGGTTGTCTACTACACTACACTAAAGCTAAAATTAACCCTAGAAGCTGCCTACATGCTCCCTAATTAACCCCTTCACTGCTGGGCATAATACACGTATTGTGCGCAGTGGCATTTAGCAGCCTTCTAATTACCAAAAAGCAAAGCCAAAGCCATATATGTCTGCTATTTCTGAACAAAGGGGATCCCAGAGAAGCATTTACAACCATTTATGCTATAATTGCATACGTTGTTTGTAAATAATTTCAGTGAGAAACCTAAAGTTTGTGAAAAAATTTGTGAAAAAGTGAACAATTTTTTTTATTTGATCGCATTTGGCGGTGAAATAGTGGCATGAAATATACCAAAATGGGCCTAGATCAATACTTTGGGATGTCTTTGAAAAAAAAAGAACCACACTCACAATCCTGCCTTATAAAATGTGGGATTACTAAATGAGCTTAAGAAAATAGGAATATGCAAAACTTTGAAAAAAAATATTATGAGCTAACAGAGCCTAAAATAAATCTAGTAGACCTCTCTCGCCACCCCGGCCGCAGGTAGCTCAAGAAGATTCTCTCACAACTATATAAAATTAATTATAGGCAGTATATGGCTACCTAGCTAGGACACGTCTACTATCCCTCCCATCTCAACAAACCTGTACACCCCACATTTGCAGGAAAGTATTATACTGTCATCTTATTAGTTAGACAATTCCTATGTAGAGGATTCTTAGCTGGTACACATAATAATTCTAGACTATTTTATAAACATCACACAACCTTATCTAGCATATAGCCACTAGTTAACTATACAGAACAGACATATAATTATATAAATTTCCACAGAATAACAACCATAGTATATCTAATGGGACTGCTGAAATATACATGTCTTAGCCCACTCCACATCTCTGAGGCTTAAATAAATTCACAGACATTCCTTCAGAAAAACTGATCAGGTCAAAATGTTGCAGTTCATAATCTGGAGGCCAGAATTTCCATGGATGAAGCCAAAACTCGCTCCCTTCTATGCCGCTCCACTCAGTCCTAGAGATGCGGCAGCTTCCCGGGATGGAACAGATCAAAAAAAGTAAGTGACCATAGTTACTCCAAAGTTTTGATAGGTCCTGCAGGCCAACCAAGTCAGAGTTATCCTAGTCAGAGTTATTAAGGGCCTCAGTCACGCAAATCTGTTGTGCCCAGACAACCTCATAGCTTCCATATAGATCTGAAGGTCGTACAGGGACACAAAGAGTCCTGGCCATGTGAAAGTAGGCATCCGTAAAGTAGATGTGGAGCCTCCTGTCACACTCACAGCAATTATCTCTTATTCCGCTTCAGGAGTATTATCAAGTTCCGTTTGCTTCTTTATATTCCATTCTCTATAAGCAGAGGAACAATCTGTGCTCTCTCGTTCTAGTAGGGACATTTGTTGAGGGACATTATGACCCGCTATTAAGAGAATAAGCTCTCTCTTGAAGTCATGCAGTGCTGCATCTACTTTGTTATAAAGGGCCTCCATATCAGCAGGCTATGTTGTGCCACTCGGGTATAAAGATGGCCGCTCTCCACTACCCTCCGTATTTCAATCCGGGTACTTTAATAAACGGCTCTTCTCGTTCAGAAAGATATCTACTGGATGTCACTAGGATGTAAATTCACATTATAAATATTCCATGGGTCCTTAATTGTACCTGAAAAGGTAGTTTTATATCATTTTAACTATGGAGCGCCTTCAGCATACATCTGCTCTAGTCTGTGGCTAGCTCCGATTATTTTTTGTAACTTAGTGTTTTTTATTTTGTGTAGCTTAGTGTTTTTTATTTTGTGTAGCTTAGTATTTTTTATTTTGTGTAACTTAGTTGTTATCTTTTTGTAACTTAGTAATTCTTTATAGTAGATTTAAATAATTTGAGTAGGGTTAGGTTTTTAAATATGTAATATAGGTATTTAATTGTTAGTTTAATGTAATTTTAGTATAATAGGGTAGGTTAATGAATAGTTTAATATAGTTTAATGTAATTTAATGTAATTTTAGTATACTGTAATAGTGAGGGTAGGTTAATTATTAGTTTATTACAGTTTAATGTAATTTTAGTATAACAGTTAGGGTAGGTTAATTAATAGTTTAATATGGTTTAACCCCTTAATGACAGAGGACGTATGGCATACGTCGTCAGTTAAACTAAGCACTGGAAGTGATCAAAATTGCTTCCAGCTGCTCTAACAGTATTGCAGGGATGCCTCGATGTCTAGGCATCCTGCAATACTGTTCCTGAGTGCCGGGACCGGATTGATCACTCCCCCACGAGTGATCACTTCCGGTTTTGCTCCATGTGGAGCCCGGCAGAGTAGCAGAGCATCGGAAGCGATCGGACACGCTTCCGATGCTCTGCTTGTGTGCTAAGTGCCTCGGTGGGTCGAGGCACTTAATTAGTAATAAAATAAAATAATAATTAAAAAAAATATATATTAATAATAAAATAAAAAGCCCTATATTGCCTCCCCCCTCCCCCACCAGGCATCCAAGATGGCGATGCCCAGTGCATCATGGGGCCTCTGGGGGTGTCCCTAGCCTGCCTCATCATAGGGGCAAGCTAGGTTCACCCAATCTGAGCCTCCCACACCAAAAATAATAATAATAATAATAAAATACCCCATTTGTCTGATCATGTTAATATTTGTAAATATTGACTCTGATCAGTGTGGATCTCCTTCCCTCTCCTCACTTGCGATTTTGTTGGAGAGAGAGACCTGTATTTAGCAGAAAGAGATTTATTTCTAAAAAATTTAAAAAAAAATTGAGAACCAAAGGCTATTTTCAAAGCCATTAACCCCTAGCTTGCCAGTGATCACTATAAATTATTGGCAGTAGCATAGCTGCACTTTTTTTGCTGTCTGTGCATTTTTTTAGGGGTTATTTTTTTTTTGTATTTTTTTTAAAAAACCTAAAGGCTCTTTTCATAGCCATTTAGCTAATTTAATTTAATTTCCAGAGTCATTAACCCCTAGCTTGCCAGTGATCACTATAAATCACTGGCAGTAGCATAGCTGTACTTTTTTGCTGTCTGTGCATTTTGTTAGGGGTTAATTTTGTTGTTGTAATTGTTTAAAAATCCAAAGGCTCTTTTCAGAACCATTTAGTTAATTTAATTTAATTTTCACAGCCATTAACCCCTAGCTTGCCAGTGATCGCTATAAATCACTGGCAGTAGAATAGCTGTACTTTTTTGCTGTCTGTGCATTTTTATAGGGGTTAATTTTTTGTTGTAATTTTTTTAAAAAAACAAAGGCTCTTTTCAGAGCCATTTAGTCAATTAATTTAATTTAATTTAAATTTAAATTTTTTTAGTACATTTTTTTCTGTGACAGATACAAAAATGTCACAGAAAAGATATAATGCTGAGGAGGCGTATGCCATCCTTGCCTCAGAGTCAGATGCCTCTATGTCTGACTCAGACCCCAATTTTGACCCTGCCATATGCTCAGATACATCACTAGATGCAGTCTCAACTGATAGTGAATTATCTGTGGCTGCTAGCCCCCCTGCCAGCCCCCCTGCTATCCCCCCTGCCAGAAAGAGGTGTGTTGCTGCCATTGCTGCTGAAGAGTGGGTAACGCCTCATCTCCAGAGGACAGATATCCCAGCCATCACAGCAAATGCTGGCATAAATATATATGTGGCAGGTTTTAGCCCCCAACAGTTGGAAGTGTTTCTGGGCGATGATGTATTGGGGAACATTGTCGCCCAAACTAATTTATATGCCCATCAGTTCCGTGCTGCAAAGCCTGGAACATATTTGGCAAAGCAGCAATGGGCCCCCATCAATGTGCCAGAATTAAAAAAAAATTCGGCATTGACTATGCTAATGGGCATCATAAAGAAAGCCTCCATTTTCTCCTACTGGAGCAGTAGCCCTATCTGCTCTTCCCCCCTTTTCTCCCAGACTATGTTGAGGAAGAGGTATGAAATGATTCTGCATTTCATGCACTTCCGCGACAACAGCCTGTGCCCCCCTAGGGAGCATCCCCAATTTGACAGGCTGTATAAAATCCCCCTCCTGATTACCCACTTTTCTGCCAGGTTTGCAGAGGCTTATACACCTGGAAGGAATATATGCGTTGATGAATCCCTAATGAAGTATAAGGGAAGGCTGGGATTCAAGCAGTATATTCCTTCCAAGCGCTCCAGATATGGGGTAAAGATGTATAAGCTCTGTGAGAGCGAGACTGGGTATACTCAGGCCTTCTGGGTGTATGAGGGAAAGGATAGCCACCTTGACCCTCCAGGTTGCCCAGAACATATGGGAACCACTGGCAAGATTGTCTGGGACCTGATATTACCCCTAATGAACAAAGGGTATCACTTGTACTTGGACAATTTTTACATAAGTGTCCTTTTGTTCAAGCTACTGTATTGTTTTGATACAGTAGCTTGCGGTACAATTAAAAAGAACCACACAGGTTTCTATAGTAGATTTAAATAATTTGAGTAGGGTTAGGTTTTTAAATATGTAATATAGGTATTTAATTGTTAGTTTAATGTAATTTTAGTATAATAGGGTAGGTTAATGAATAGTTTAATATAGTTTAATGTAATTTAATGTAATTCTAGTATACTGTAATAGTGAGGGTAGGTTAATTATTAGTTTATTATAGTTTAATGTAATTTTAGTATAACAGTTAGGGTAGGTTAATTAATAGTTTAATATAGTTTAACCCCTTAATGACAGAGGACGTATGGCATACGTCGTCAGTTAAACTAAGCACTGGAAGTGATCAAAATTGCTTCCAGCTGCTCTAACAGTATTGCAGGGATGCCTCGATGTCTAGGCATCCTGCAATACTGTTCCTGAGTGCCGGGACCGGATTGATCACTCCCCCACGAGTGATCACTTCCGGTTTTGCTCCATGTGGAGCCCGGCAGAGTAGCAGAGCATCGGAAGCGATCGGACACGCTTCCGATGCTCTGCTTGTGTGCTAAGTGCCTCGGTGGGTCGAGGCACTTAATTAGTAATAAAATAAAATAATAATTAAAAAAAATATATATATTAATAATAAAATAAAAAGCCCTATATTGCCTCCCCCCTCCCCCACCAGGCATCCAAGATGGCGATGCCCAGTGCATCATGGGGCCTCTGGGGGTGTCCCTAGCCTGCCTCATCATAGGGGCAAGCTAGGTTCACCCAATCTGAGCCTCCCACACCAAAAAATAATAATAATAATAATAAAATACCCCATTTGTCTGATCATGTTAATATTTGTAAATATTGACTCTGATCAGTGTGGATCTCCTTCCCTCTCCTCACTTGCGATTTTGTTGGAGAGAGAGACCTGTATTTAGCAGAAAGAGATTTATTTCTTAAATTTTAAAAAAAAATTGAGAACCAAAGGCTGTTTTCAAAGCCATTAACCCCTAGCTTGCCAGTGATCACTATAAATTATTGGCAGTAGCATAGCTGCACTTTTTTTGCTGTCTGTGCATTTTTTTAGGGGTTATTTTTTTTGTTGTATTTTTTTAAAAAACCCAAAGGCTCTTTTCAGAGCCATTTAGCTAATTTAATTTAATTTCCAGAGTCATTAACCCCTAGCTTGCCAGTGATCACTATAAATCACTGGCAGTAGCATAGCTGTACTTTTTTGCTGTCTGTGCATTTTGTTAGGGGTTAATTTTGTTGTTGTAATTGTTTAAAAATCCAAAGGCTCTTTTCAGAACCATTTAGTTAATTTAATTTAATTTTCACAGCCATTAACCCCTAGCTTGCCAGTGATCGCTATAAATCACTGGCAGTAGAATAGCTGTACTTTTTTGCTGTCTGTGCATTTTTATAGGGGTTAATTTTTTGTCGTAATTTTTTAAAAAAAAACAAAGGCTCTTTTCAGAGCCATTTAGTCAATTAATTTAATTTAATTTAATTTAAATTTAAATTTTTTTAGTACATTTTTTTCTGTGACAGATACAAAAATGTCACAGAAAAGATATAATGCTGAGGAGGCGTATGCCATCCTTGCCTCAGAGTCAGATGCCTCTATGTCTGACTCAGACCCCAATTTTGACCCTGCCATATGCTCAGATACATCACTAGATGCAGTCTCAACTGATAGTGATGTATCTGTGGCTGCTAGCCCCCCTGCCAGCCCCCCTGCTAGCCCCCCTGCCAGAAAGAGGTGTGTTGCTGCCATTGCTGCTGAAGAGTGGGTAACGCCTCATCTCCAGAGGACAGATATCCCAGCCATCACAGCAAATGCTGGCATAAATATAGATGTGGCAGGTTTTAGCCCCCAACAGTTGGAAGTGTTTCTGGGCGATGATGTATTGGGGAACATTGTCGCCCAAACTAATTTATATGCCCATCAGTTCCGTGCTGCAAAGCCTGGAACATATTTGGCAAAGCAGCAATGGGCCCCCATCAATGTGCCAGAATTAAAAAAAAATTCGGCATTGACTATGCTAATGGGCATCATAAAGAAACCCTCCATTTTCTCCTACTGGAGCAGTAGCCCTATCTGCTCTACCCCCCTTTTCTCCCAGACTATGTTGAGGAAGAGGTATGAAATGATTCTGCATTTCATGCACTTCCGCGACAACAGCCTGTGCCCCCCTAGGGAGCATCCCCAATTTGACAGGCTGTATAAAATCCCCCTCCTGATTACCCACTTTTCTGCCAGGTTTGCAGAGGCTTATACACCTGGAAGGAATATATGCGTTGATGAATCCCTAATGAAGTATAAGGGAAGGCTGGGATTCAAGCAGTATATTCCTTCCAAGCGCTCCAGATATGGGGTAAAGATGTATAAGCTCTGTGAGAGCGAGACTGGGTATACTCAGGCCTTCTGGGTGTATGAGGGAAAGGATAGCCACCTTGACCCTCCAGGTTGCCCAGAACATATGGGAACCACTGGCAAGATTGTCTGGGACCTGATATTACCCCTAATGAACAAAGGGTATCACTTGTACTTGGACAATTTTTACATAAGTGTCCTTTTGTTCAAGCTACTGTATTGTTTTGATACAGTAGCTTGCGGTACAATTAAAAAGAACCACACAGGTTTCCCAGGACAACTTGTACGCACCCAGCTACGAAGGGTGGAGACCTCAGCTCTGCACCAAGAGGAGCTGTTGGCACTTAAGTACAGAGACAAGAAGGATGTATACCTTCTTACCACCATCCACACAGAGAGGACGGTGGCGGTTTCTGTACGTGGCAGAGCTGAAATCATAAGGAAGCCAGTGTGCATCTTCTTATAACCGGCATATGGGTGGGGTTGATCTGGCAGATCAGCTGCTGCAGCCCTACCTAATTATGCGGAAGACAAAGGCCTGGTACAAAAAGGTTGCAATTTACCTAATGCAGATTGCAACCCACAATGCTTTTTTGTTGTTCAAAAAAGCAAACCCCAGAGTTAAAAAAGACTTTTTTACAGTTTCAGCTCCAGATCATTTCGGGGATTTTGTACCATGATGCACCTGCTCCCCGGGCGGTGATGGGAGAGAGCAGAGTTGGGGCTACCCATTTTATTTTTAAAATCCCCCCTACTGCCGCAAAGCAGAAACCACAAAAAAAATGCAGAGTCTGTACCAAGAGGGGGAAGAGAAGGGACACCATATATCACTGTCCTGATTGCCCTGGACATCCTGCACTCTGCATTGGGGACTGGTTCAAGCGGTACCATACAATGGTCAATTTTTAAAAAAATAAATACATTTGTTGTTATTTTATTTTTTTAGTTATGTTTATTGTTAGATGTTTTTTTGTTGTTGTTTTTTTACTTTTACTGTGCCAGATTTTTACATTTCACTACTACTTTTTTTTCTAAAATTGGGCCTGTTTTTTTTTAACCAAAACCCCTGTCAAACCTATGCATGGGGGACATAGGTGTTCTCAGGGTGCCTTGCAGAAAACAACCTGCAGTATGTTTTTGTAATAACTTACAACAGTCTCTCCTAAATCATAGTCAAAAAGCAATGTGTCTGTAAAAATGAAAATTGAAAAATTACCACCATACACTTTCTCCAATTTTTAAGGCTAAAATGGTTGTTTCAAAGGCATCAAAGCACACCATATACAATACCTTGGGGTGTCAACATTTCAAAAATATACACTTTCATGGCAATAAATAAAAGTGGGGTATGCGATAGGCCCCAAACTAAAGACAGGCCTTTCAGAAGAAATACTCTCATTTTTAATAACTAAAATCACAAGTCATAAAATTTTAACATAATCTTCCCAAAATCCTGGCAAACCTATGCATGGGGGGCATATGTGTACTCGGGGTGCCTTGCAGAAAACAACCTGAAGTATTCTTTTGCAATAACTTACAACAGTCTCTCCTAAATCATAGTCGGCGATATACAAATAAATGATGATAATAATAATAATAGTCAAAAAGCAATGTGTCTGTAAAAATGAAAATTGAAAAATTACCACCATACACTTTCTCCAATATTTTTGGACTAAAACGGTTGCTTCTAAGGCATCAAAGCACACCATATACAATACCTGGGGGTGTCAACATTTCAAAAATATGCACTTTCATGGCAATAAATAAAAGTAGGGTATGCGATAGGCCACAAACTAAAGATCAGCCTATCAGTAGAAATACTCTCAATTTCAACTCAAATTACAAATCATGCAATTGTAACTGAACCTTCCCAAAATCCTGACAAACCTATGCATGGGGGGCATAGGAGTACTCAAGAGGTCTTGCAAAAAACAACCTGTGGTTGCAAAAACTTACAACAGTCTCTCCTAAATCATAGTCTAAAAGTAATGTGTGTGTAAAAATGAAAATTTAAAAATTACCACCATACACATTCTCCAATTTTTTTGGGCTAAAACGGTTGTTTCAAATGCATCAAAGCATACCATATATAATACCTTGGGGTGTCAACTTTTCAAATATATGCACATTCATGGAAAACAAATAAATTGGGGTATGTTAAAAGACCCCCAAAAAAGATGATAGGCAAAGAAAATATGTTAAATGTGAAGAAAAAAAATCACAAACGCATGTCAGACATTTGGCATTGCACCCCCCAAACAAGCCAATAAAATTATGCATAGGTGGTATCACTGTACTCAGAAATGTTGGTGACCACATATTGGGATCTTCTTTGGTAGTAACACATAACAGGAGCTGTGAATCCATGTCTAAAGTACAATGTATGTGAAAAATAACACAAAAAAATGAATGCCCAATAGTTTGACAAAGACTGGTGGTTGAATTAGTGCATGGAAAGTGTTAAAATACAGCATTTGAAATAACCTAGGATGTCTACTTTTCAAAAATATATGGTTTGATGGGGTAAATTACATTGGCCGGCTTCAGAAATGTCTTAAATAGGACATGGGTGCATGGGATGTGAAAATTCCAAGTTGAAAAACTGGAATGCGCTTCCTAATAATAAGGCCTTTTAGCCCCCAGAGAACCCGACACACCTATACATGGGTGGTATCACTGTACTCAGGAGATGTTGTTGAACATATTTTGAGGTGTTTTTTGGCAGTAACACATAACAGGAACTGAGAATCCATGCCTAAAGTTGAATGTGGGTGAAAAATAACACAAAAAAATGACTACCCAAAAGTTTGACAAAGACTGGTGGTTACATAAGTGCATGAAAAGTGTTAAAATACCACCATTTGAAATACCCTAGGGTGTCTACTTTTCAAAAATATATGTTTTTATGGGAGTAAATTCCATTGGCCAGCTTCAGAAATGTCTTAAATAGGACATGGGTGCATGGGATGTGAAAATTCCAAGTTGAAAAACTGGAATGCGCTTCCTAATAATAAGGCCTTTTAGCCCCCAGAGAACCCGACACACCTATACATGGGTGGTATCACTGTACTCAGGAGATGTTGTTGAACACATATTGAGGTATTTTTTGGCAGTAACACATAACCGGAACTGAGAATCCATGACTAAAATACAATGTGTGTGAAAAATAACACACAATAATGACTACCCAAAAGTTTGACAAAGACTGGTGGTTGAATTAGTGCATGGAAAGTGTTAAAATACCACCATTTAAAATACCTTAGGGTGTCTACTTTTCAAAAATATATGGTTTGATGGGGGTAAATTCCATTGGCCAGCTTCAGAAATGTCCCAAATAGGACATGATGACAGATATGAAAATTCCAAGTTGAAAAACTGGAATGCGCTTCCTAAAAATAAGGCCTTTTAGCCCTCAGAGAACCCGACACACCTATACATGGGTGGTATCACTGTACTCAGGAGATGTTGTTGAACACATATTGAGGTGATTTTAGGCAGTAACACATAACAGGACCTGAGAATCCATGCCTAAAATACAATGTGTGTGAAAAATAACACAAAAAAATGACTACTCAAAAGTTTGACAAAGACTGGTGGTTGAATTAGTGCATGGAAAGTGTTAAAATACCACCATTTGAAATACCCTAGGGTGCCTACTTTTCAAAAATATAAGGTTTGATGGGCGTAAATTCCATTGGCCAGCTTCAGAAATGTCCCAAATAGGACATGGGTGCATGATAACCGATGTGAAAATTCCAAGTTGAATAACTGGAATGCGCTTCTTAAAAATAAGGCTTTTTAGCCCTCAGAGAACCCGACACACCTATACATGGGTGGTATCACTGTACTCAGGAGATGCTGCTGAAGACATATTAGGGTGTTTTTTCAGTAACCCTTAACATTATCAGTAAATGTATTCTTAAATTGCTATTTTGTCAAAAAATCTAATTATTATTTTTTTTCTTCCAAACTTTGGCATAGATTGGTGGTAAAATGGTTGCATGAAAAAAGTCAAAATACCCCAAGTTTAATACCTTAGGTTGTCTTCTTTTAGAAAATATATACATTTGAAGAGTTATTCAGGGATTCCTGACAGATATTGGTGTTACAATGTAACTATCACTAATTTTGAAAAATAAAAGGGTTTTGAAATAGCAAAGTGCTACTTATACTTATTGCCCTATAACTTGCAAAAAAAAGAACGCAAAGAACATGTAAACATTTGGTATTTCTAAACTCAAGACAAAATTTAGAAACTATTTAGCATTGGTATTTTATGGTGGTTTATAAAATTTTTTATAGTAAATTATAAGACATGATGAAAATAATGGTATCTTTAGAAATTCCATTTAATGACGAGAAAAACGGTATATAATATGTGTGGGAACAGTAAATGAGTAAGAGGAAAATTACAGTTAAACACAAACATCGCAGAAATGCAAAAGTAGCCTTGGTCCCAGATGGTCAACAAATTGAAAAGTGGTCTGGTCACTAAGGGGTTAATGTAATTTTAGTATAATAGTTAGGGTAGATTAATTATTAGTTTAATATAGTTTAATGTAATTTTAGTATAATAGTTAGGGTAGGTTAATTAATAGTTTATTATAGTTTAATGTAATTTTAGTATAATAGTTAGGGTAGGTTAATTAATAGTTTAATGTAGTTTATTTTAATTCTAAAGTTAAGTTTAAATTTATTATAAGATAGGGATGAGTTAATATTTAATGTAAAGTTAGAGGATTGTTAGGTTTAGGGATTAATAGCTTAATTTAGTTTATGGCAATGTAGGGGCTGGCGGTTTAGGGGTTAATAGGTTTAGTAAGTGGTAGTGATGTGGGAGGCCAGGGGTTTAGGGGTTAATACATGTATTTAGTTGCGGTGGGGTCCGGGAGTGGCGGGATAGGGGTTAATAACTTTATTAGAGTTGCAGTGGGCTCCGGGAGCGGCGGGATAGGGGTTAATAACTTTATTAGAGTTGCGGTGGACTCCGGGAGCAGCGGGATGGGGTTAATAACTTTATTTAGTTGCATTGGGGTCCGGGAGCAGCGGGATAGGGGTTAAACATTTTAGTATAGTGGAGGTGTTTAGTGACAGTGTATAAATAAAGTTGGTAAAAAGCCGAATAGCAGCAAGATCGATGACTGTTAGTTAACAACAGTCCGCTGCTCATCACCCTGTACTTGGTGCACAGCTTTTTGACAGTTTTTTTAAAAATAAGGAGATCGTATTCATGTCCGCGGCCACGATTTTAGGTGAGCGTATTGGTGCCATTGAATGCAGCATAGATGACGGCTTGATAAATATCCCTCATAGCATACATACACACAAACACATATACATACATATAGACATACAGACACATATCATACATACACACACATGCACACATGTACATACATATAGACAAATAGCATATATAAACACACACAGACACATACATATAGACACAGAGACACATGACATACATACACACATGCATACATACTGTACATGCACATACATAAACACAAACACACATACAGCAAAAAGAAATATAAATAAAATTACACATAATTTCAGGTTAAAAATGTTTTATAAAACAGAGAACAATAACTCAGCACGCTCTCTAATGTTGCCTAAGGCTGCCTGAATATCAGTTCACAGTCACACACACACACACACACATATATATATATATAGATACAAAAGAGGGAATTGTGGAAGAGAAACCTATTTAAGTTTTTTTAATATATCAGGACCCTTCTCAATAAAAGAGTAATGGAACGTTTATTCTGAATTATATTAATCGGTTGACTCAGCTTCAGCTGTTGTCAAACGTGGTGCAGACCCCTTAAATTTATTTATTCCAGAAACTAAAGAAAAGAAGGCACAGTAGAGCTATATGAGATACCATGACTAAAGTAGGGGATTTCAGCACTCAAAATATCACCTATTAAATCTAATATCTTAGATATATATGACTGCGGGATAATATCAAACCCAAACAGAAAACATACAGGCAAGGATTCACTCAAATGCAGATAGTTTATTGCAAAAGTGTTTAAAACAAATTTAGAAGCATAAAGAAATGTTCATCAAGTCTAAAAGATACCACTGCAGTGGGTTTGGGCTATGCAAAGTAAACATGAAAAACCTCAACAAAAAGCATATTGAAAACACATGCGTCACACACAGTTGGATGGGCAAAACCTAATTCACTTAAATGAAGCAATTTACCAGAACTTGCAACCATTACAATGGAATAAACCATGATGATAGTTTGAATGTGTCCTTTAAACAAACATATGTCAGTCCCGAAAATAAGAGATAAGGTGCCTTATTAAGTTGCAGAATGGACCAGCTTTGTAATCCAACAGGTAAGATTTTCACAATCCTGCAATAATAATCTTAAACTTATAAGTCAACCGAGGTAAAGAGGTCCTCAAATGTCAACTTAGCATAATGACTTTTTGTAGAGTTAATGCATAACAGACATCCCAGTGGTGCAAGTAGAAATAATGAAACAAACTGCTTATAGAAACTGCAGCAAAGTCCGGGATTCAAAATCACAGGGCTAATATACAGTGGACCGGGACATGAGCCTCAGACATCCTATTCTCACCTATCCCGACAGCCAGACGTATCTCCTTGCTCATTAGGGACATGGACTATGTAGGTGGAGTCCTCCGCCTCTGTGTTTATACCAACTCCAGGCGGCTTGATGTAACCGCTTGTTTACCGCAAGAACCAGGCTTGCTTCTTCTATTTGAATTTCCAGGGCAGGTCAAATCAACTGCTTACACTGCAGGTGTCCTACTTGCTGCATCCATTTAGAAAAGTCGACGCGCGTTTCTCCCCATAATGCTGAGCGAAACAGGGGCCTCGTCAGGACTGTCAATCACATCGGGCTTCTGGCTTATATTGTTACACCTTGATAGAGGAGTGGCCACTACTTTCTCATTGATTAGCCAGTAAGAAAAGCTGCTCGGGCCAAGCCTCTTTATTCAGATTAGACAGCAAGGTCATTGCCCATCCAACATTACATTAAGAAATAATTATATATTTTCTTTAACAGAATTGAGATGATACAAATTAGCCATTTATATAAATGTGATGAAAACAAACTAAACGGTTTTGCAAAAAACACAACCGCACCATATAAATCACCTGCATGTTTCGATTCTATAAAACATTGCTACATGAGTTATGTAAACTAATGTTACTGAAATATCTGGGACACAGTGCATCAAGAAATAAATGCTCTAAATCAAGATAGTATACTATAATCCTGATATATATATATATATAAAAAAAAGGTCACATTGTAAAAAATATATATTTTAAGTGACTTGCGTAAGCAATAGCAAAAGGAATTTTAAACTGAGTGAGGAAAGAAAAAACACAAACAATGTTAACGTTTTAAAGGGCCACTTCACTCTTGTCTCATAATGGGCTGGGATAAATGTACCAAAAAATTATTATTGTATAGTTCCAACTTTAGCCAAGAAAGGAAGCAAACTCAATCTTTTCATTCAGGCCAAATGGGGACACTGTATTTAACATGTATATTCATCTTGCTTCTTTATTTTAAAGACATTTATCTTCATCTCCACCTCTACCGTTTGTGATTCCTCTGTCAATCCCTACAAATTTTAAAGAAACAGTACTACTATTGTGCACATCCCTGAAGTGACGAGCAACACTTGTATCCCTTTCGTAGAGGATGTCATCTCTGTGCTCCTGTACCCTGTCCTTGAACATTTGTTTTGTTTTACCAACGTAGAACAGGGGACAGGAGCACTTCAAGAGATAGACAACCCCCACAGAATTACAGTTAGAAAAACATCTAATAGTATAATTTTTACTTGTATTAGCTGAAAATGATTTGCTTTTAAGCATGTAGGGACAATAGACACAATATCCACAGGGAAAGCTTCCAGGATTCAAAATCACAGGGCTAATATACAGCGGACCGGGACATGAGCCTCAGACATCCTATTCTCACCTATCCCGACAGCCAGACATATCTCCTTGCTCATTAGGGACACGGACTATGTAGGTGGAGTCCTCCGCCTCTGTGTTTATATAAACTCCAGGCGGCTTGATGTAACCACTTGTTTACCGCAAGAACCAGGCTTGCTTCTTCTATTTGAATTTCCCGGGCAGGTCAAATCAACTGCTTACACTGCAGGTGTCCTACTTGCTGCTTCCATTTAGAAAAGTCGACGTGCGTTTCGCCCCATAATGCTGAGCGAAACAAAGGACTCGTCAGGACTGTCAATCACATTGGGCTATTGGCTTATATTGTTACACCTTGATAGAGGAGTGGCCACTACTTTCTCATTGATTAGCCAGTAAGAAAAGCTGCTCGGGCCAAGCCTCTTTATTCAGATGAGACAGCAAGGTCATTGCCCATCCAACATTACATTAAGAAATAATTATATATTTTCTTTAACATAATTGAGATGATACAAATTAGCCATTTATATAAATGTGATGAAAACAAACTAAACAGTTTTGCAAAAAACACAACCGCACCATATAAATCACCTGCATGTTTCGATTCTATAAAACATTGCTACATGAGTTATATAAACTAATGTAACTGAAATATCTGGGACACAGTGCATTAAGAAATAAATGCTCTAAATCAAGATAGTATACTATAATCCTGATATATATTAAAAAAAAAATATATATATATATATATATATATATATATATAAAAAAAGGTCACATTGTAAAAAATATATATTTTAAGTGACTTGCGTAAGCAATAGCAAAAGGAATTTTAAACTGAGTGAGGAAAGAAAAAACACAAACAATGTTAACGTTTTAAAGGGCCACTTCACTCTTGTCTCATAATGGGCTGGGATAAATGTACCAAAAAATTATTATTGTATAGTTCCAACTTTAGCCAAGAAAGGAAGCAAACTCAATCCTTTTATTCAGGCCAAACGGGGACATTGTATTTAACATGTATATCCATCTTGCTTCTTTATTTAAAAGACATTTATCTTCATCTCCACCTCTACCGTTTGTGATTCCTCTGTCAATCCCTACAAATTTTAAAGAAACAGTACTACTATTGTGCACATCCCTGAAGTGACGAGCAACACTTGTATCCCTTTCGTAGAGGATGTCATCTCTGTGCTCCTGTACCCTGTCCTTGAACATTTGTTTTGTTTTACCAACGTAGAACAGGGGACAGGAGCACTTCAAGAGATAGACAACCCCCACAGAATTACAGTTAGAAAAACATCTAATAGTATAATTTTTACTTGTATTAGCTGAAAATGATTTGCTTTTAAGCATGTAGGGACAATAGACACAATATCCACAGGGAAAGCTTCCAGGATTCAAAATCACAGGGCTAATATACAGCAGACCGGGACATGAGCCTCAGACATCCTATTCTCACCTATCCTGACAGCCAGACATATCTCCTTGCTCATTAGGGACACGGACTATGTAGGTGGAGTCCTCCGCCTCTGTGTTTATATAAACTCCAGGCGGCTTGATGTAACCACTTGTTTACCGCAAGAACCAGGCTTGCTTCTTCTATTTGAATTTCCCGGGCAGGTCAAATCAACTGCTTACACTGCAGGTGTCCTACTTGCTGCTTCCATTTAGAAAAGTCGAGGTGCGTTTCGCCCCATAATGCTGAGCGAAACAAAGGACTCGTCAGGACTGTCAATCACATTGGGTTATTGGCTTATATTGTTACACCTTGATAGAGGAGTGGCCACTACTTTCTCATTGATTCGCCAGTAAGAAAAGCTGCTCGGGCCAAGCCTCTTTATTCAGATGAGACAGCAAGGTCATTGCCCATCCAACATTACATTAAGAAATAATTATATATTTTCTTTAACAGAATTGAGATGATACAAATTAGCCATTTATATAAATGTGATGAAAACAAACTAAACGGTTTTGCAAAAAACACAACCGCACCATATAAATCACCTGCATGTTTCGATTCTATAAAACATTGCTACATGAGTTATGTAAACTAATGTTACTGAAATATCTGGGACACAGTGCATCAAGAAATAAATGCTCTAAATCAAGATAGTATACTATAATCCTGATATATATATATATATATAAAAAAAAGGTCACATTGTAAAAAAATATATATTTTAAGTGACTTGCGTAAGCAATAGCAAAAGGAATTTTAAACTGAGTGAGGAAAGAAAAAACCCAAACAATGTTAACGTTTTAAAGGGCCACTTCACTCTTGTCTCATAATGGGCTGGGATAAATGTACCAAAAAATTATTATTGTATAGTTCCAACTTTAGCCAAGAAAGGAAGCAAACTCAATCTTTTCATTCAGGCCAAATGGGGACACTGTATTTAACATGTATATTCATCTTGCTTCTTTATTTTAAAGACATTTATCTTCATCTCCACCTCTACCGTTTGTGATTCCTCTGTCAATCCCTACAAATTTTAAAGAAACAGTACTACTATTGTGCACATCCCTGAAGTGACGAGCAACACTTGTATCCCTTTCGTAGAGGATGTCATCTCTGTGCTCCTGTACCCTGTCCTTGAACATTTGTTTTGTTTTACCAACGTAGAACAGGGGACAGGAGCACTTCAAGAGATAGACAACCCCCACAGAATTACAGTTAGAAAAACATCTAATAGTATAATTTTTACTTGTATTAGCTGAAAATGATTTGCTTTTAAGCATGTAGGGACAATAGACACAATATCCACAGGGAAAGCTTCCAGGATTCAAAATCACAGGGCTAATATACAGCGGACCGGGACATGAGCCTCAGACATCCTATTCTCACCTATCCCGACAGCCAGACATATCTCCTTGCTCATTAGGGACACGGACTATGTAGGTGGAGTCCTCCGCCTCTGTGTTTATATAAACTCCAGGCGGCTTGATGTAACCACTTGTTTACCGCAAGAACCAGGCTTGCTTCTTCTATTTGAATTTCCCGGGCAGGTCAAATCAACTGCTTACACTGCAGGTGTCCTACTTGCTGCTTCCATTTAGAAAAGTCGACGTGCGTTTCGCCCCATAATGCTGAGCGAAACAAAGGACTCGTCAGGACTGTCAATCACATTGGGCTATTGGCTTATATTGTTACACCTTGATAGAGGAGTGGCCACTACTTTCTCATTGATTAGCCAGTAAGAAAAGCTGCTCGGGCCAAGCCTCTTTATTCAGATGAGACAGCAAGGTCATTGCCCATCCAACATTACATTAAGAAATAATTATATATTTTCTTTAACATAATTGAGATGATACAAATTAGCCATTTATATAAATGTGATGAAAACAAACTAAACAGTTTTGCAAAAAACACAACCGCACCATATAAATCACCTGCATGTTTCGATTCTATAAAACATTGCTACATGAGTTATATAAACTAATGTAACTGAAATATCTGGGACACAGTGCATTAAGAAATAAATGCTCTAAATCAAGATAGTATACTATAATCCTGATATATTAAAAAAAAAAAAATATATATATATATATATATATATATAAAAAAAAGGTCACATTGTAAAAAATATATATTTTAAGTGACTTGCGTAAGCAATAGCAAAAGGAATTTTAAACTAAGTGAGGAAAGAAAAAACACAAACAATGTTAACGTTTTAAAGGGCCACTTCACTCTTGTCTCATAATGGGCTGGGATAAATGTACCAAAAAATTATTATTGTATAGTTCCAACTTTAGCCAAGAAAGGAAGCAAACTCAATCCTTTTATTCAGGCCAAACGGGGACATTGTATTTAACATGTATATACATCTTGCTTCTTTATTTAAAAGACATTTATCTTCATCTCCACCTCTACCGTTTGTGATTCCTCTGTCAATCCCTACAAATTTTAAAGAAACAGTACTACTATTGTGCACATCCCTGAAGTGACGAGCAACACTTGTATCCCTTTCGTAGAGGATGTCATCTCTGTGCTCCTGTACCCTGTCCTTGAACATTTGTTTTGTTTTACCAACGTAGAACAGGGGACAGGAGCACTTCAAGAGATAGACAACCCCCACAGAATTACAGTTAGAAAAACATCTAATAGTATAATTTTTACTTGTATTAGCTGAAAATGATTTGCTTTTAAGCATGTAGGGACAATAGACACAATATCCACAGGGAAAGCTTCCAGGATTCAAAATCACAGGGCTAATATACAGCGGACCGGGACATGAGCCTCAGACATCCTATTCTCACCTATCCTGACAGCCAGACATATCTCCTTGCTCATTAGGGACACGGACTATGTAGGTGGAGTCCTCCGCCTCTGTGTTTATATAAACTCCAGGCGGCTTGATGTAACCACTTGTTTACCGCAAGAACCAGGCTTGCTTCTTCTATTTGAATTTCCCGGGCAGGTCAAATCAACTGCTTACACTGCAGGTGTCCTACTTGCTGCTTCCATTTAGAAAAGTCGACGTGCGTTTCGCCCCATAATGCTGAGCGAAACAAAGGACTCGTCAGGACTGTCAATCACATTGGGTTATTGGCTTATATTGTTACACCTTGATAGAGGAGTGGCCACTACTTTCTCATTGATTCGCCAGTAAGAAAAGCTGCTCGGGCCAAGCCTCTTTATTCAGATGAGACAGCAAGGTCATTGCCCATCCAACATTACATTAAGAAATAATTATATATTTTCTTTAACATAATTGAGATGATACAAATTAGCCATTTATATAAATGTGATGAAAACAAACTAAACAGTTTTGCAAAAAACACAACCGCACCATATAAATCACCTGCATGTTTCGATTCTATAAAACATTGCTACATGAGTTATATAAACTAATGTAACTGAAATATCTGGGACACAGTGCATTAAGAAATAAATGCTCTAAATCAAGATAGTATACTATAATCCTGATATATTAAAAAAAAAATATATATATATATATATATATATAAAAAAAAGGTCACATTGTAAAAAATATATATTTTAAGTGACTTGCGTAAGCAATAGCAAAAGGAATTTTAAACTGAGTGAGGAAAGAAAAAACACAAACAATGTTAACGTTTTAAAGGGCCACTTCACTCTTGTCTCATAATGGGCTGGGATAAATGTACCAAAAAATTATTATTGTATAGTTCCAACTTTAGCCAAGAAAGGAAGCAAACTCAATCCTTTTATTTAGGCCAAACGGGGACATTGTATTTAACATGTATATCCATCTTGCTTCTTTATTTAAAAGACATTTATCTTCATCTCCACCTCTACCGTTTGTGATTCCTCTGTCAATCCCTACAAATTTTAAAGAAACAGTACTACTATTGTGCACATCCCTGAAGTGACGAGCAACACTTGTATCCCTTTCGTAGAGGATGTCATTTCTGTGCTCCTGTACCCTGTCCTTGAACATTCGTTTCAAGAGATAGACAACCCCCACAGAATTACAATTAGAAAAACATCTAATAGTATAATTTTTACTTGTATTAGCTGAAAATGATTTGCTTTTAAGCATGTAGGGACAATAGACACAATATCCACAGGGAAAGCTTCCTTTCACCTGTTGTTGCTTATTTAACCAGTTTGTTGCTGGTTCAGACCATACAAACCTACTTTTTACTAACTTATCTTTAAGGTTAGGAGATTTTTTAGCGGTCAGTAGTGGTCTATTCCCCACTTTTTCTTCAATTTTGTCATCCAGGGTTAGTATATGCCAGTTTACCACTGACAATTGAAGGTAGTAATGAATCTAATACTATTGTCAGTCTTTGTTTCTTTTTGGGTATATAAGAGGTCATGACGATTTAATTTCCGTACTTTGTTAAAAGTTCTTTTAACTAAGTTGTGAGAGTAGCCTCTTTCAATAAAACGTTTGCACATTTTTTTCAGCATGGTAAACAAATTTCTTGTTAGTGGAACAATTTCTCTTTAATCTTAAAAGTTGGCCATATGGGATGCCTTTTTTCAAGGGCTCTGGATGTCCACTTGAGGCTTCCAAAAGATTACTAGTAGCTGTATCTTTTCGAAAATTTTCAGTTGAAATGCGACTGCCTTCTTTTTTGATACAGACGTCTAAAAAGGGTAGTTCTTTATCACTATAAGCATAGGTGAGAAAAATGTTTTGATCATTCTTATTTAATTCAGAGACAAACTCAGGTAGGCAGGACAGGGGGCCATCCCACAGCACAAAAATGTCATCCACATTCCTGATCCACAGGGAGACATGGGAGTCGAAGGTTGCACTGAATTGTTCAAAAACATCCAACTCCCATGCTCCTAAGTGGAAACATGCATAAGTCGGTGCACATACTGCACCCATGGCTGTCCCCCTGACCTGCCTATAAATTGAGTTGTCAAACTGGAATAAATTGTGTTCAAGGATAAAACGTAGAAGTTTTATGACAAAGGCTGTATGTGTGTCACTGCCTGGTCCCCTAGTTTTAAGAAAATATTCACATGCACTAATTACTTTCTCGTGAGGTATAGACGAGTAAAGACTCTCTACATATAAAGATACTAGGATGCTGCTTGAAGGAACATATAGGTCATCAAGTTTTCTCAAAAGATCTCTAGTGTCTTTAACATAGGAGGGGAGGGAGAGGAGATAAGGTCTTAGAAAAAAGTCAACATATTGCCCAATGAGTTCACTGATGCCGCCAATTCCAGACACGATGGGTCTTCCTGGAGGATGTGTTCTACTCTTAAGGATTTTAGGAATGATATAAAAGGTTGGCATCACTGGACACACTGGGTTCATAAATTTGAACTCATTTGGGGAGATGAGACCTTCCATTTTTGCTTCCTGTAGAATTCTACTAAGTTTCAACTTTATTTGATTAATAGGATTTCTAGGGAGTTTTTCATATTGCAATTTTTCAAATAATTGTCTTTTTACCTCATTTAAATAAAAGGACTCATCTAATAGAACTAAATTTCAGCCCTTATCTGCTGGATTGTAAATGACACCTTTTGCTGTATTAAGTTCCCTCAAAGCTTGTCTCTGTTTAGCTGTTAAATTATCTGCCCAGATCCAGTCGTCTGGCAATTTTTGGATTTGTGTTTCTACAGCTGTCACAAAAAGTGAGACTGCAGGAACTTGTGCTATAAAGGGCATAAATGTAGATTTTGATTTAAAGTTAGTTCTAAAAGTAGGACTTTTTCCAACATTAGCCTCACTATCTTCATTTTCTAATAAGAGTGATTTTAATATCTTTAGTGTTTCTTCATCTCTTTGTTGCTCTGAATGCTGAGGCATAGTATGATGTAATACTATTTTTCTGGCAGAAGGCAGTCGCATTTCAACTGAAAATTTTCGAAAAGATACAGCTACTAATAATCTTTTGGAAGCCTCAAGTGGACATCCAGAGCCCTTGAAAAAAGGCATCCCGTATGGCCAACTTTTAAGATTAAAGAGAAATTGCTCCTCTAACAAGAAATTTGTTTATCATGCTGAAAAAATGTGCAAACGTTTATTGAAAGAGGCTACTCTCACAACTTAGTTAAAAGAACTTTGAACAAAGTAAAGAAATTAAATCGTCATGACCTCTTATATACCCAAAAAGAAACAAAGTCTGACAATAGTATTACATTCATTACTACCTTCAGTTGTCAGTGGTCAAATATTAAAGATATACTATCTCAAAACTGGCATATACTAACCCTGGATGACAAAATTGCAGAAAAAGTGGGGAATAGACCACTACTGACCGCTAAAAAATCTCCTATCCTTAAAGATAAGTTAGTAAAAAGTAGGTTTGTACGGTCTGAACCAGCAACAAACTGGTTAAATAAGCAACAACAGGTGAAAGGAAGCTTTCCCTGTGGATATTGTGTCTATTGTCCCTACATGCTTAAAAGCAAATCATTTTCATGCATAAGTCGGTGCACATACTGCACCCATGGCTGTCCCCCTGACCTGCCTATAAATTGAGTTGTCAAACTGGAATAAATTGTGTTCAAGGATAAAACGTAGAAGTTTTATGACAAAGGCTGTATGTGTGTCACTGCCTGGTCCCCTAGTTTTAAGAAAATATTCACATGCACTAATTACTTTCTTGTGAGGTATAGACGAGTAAAGACTCTCTACATATAAAGATACTAGGATGCTGCTTGAAGGAACATATAGGTCATCAAGTTTTCTCAAAAGATCTCTAGTGTCTTTAACATAGGAGGGGAGGGAGAGGAGATAAGGTCTTAGAAAAAAGTCAACATATTGCCCAATGTGTTCGCTGATGCCGCCAATTCCAGACACGATGGGTCTTCCTGGAGGATGTGTTCTACTCTTAAGGATTTTAGGAATGATATAAAAGGTTGGCATCAGTGGACACACTGGGTTCATAAATTTGAACTCATTTGGGGAGATGAGACCTTCCATTTTTGCTTCCTGTAGAATTCTACTAAGTTTCAACTTTATTTGATTAATAGGATTTCTAGGGAGTTTTTCATATTGCAATTTATCAAATAATTGTCTTTTTACCTCATTTAAATAAAAGGACTCATCTAATAGAACTAAATTTCCGCCCTTATCTGCTGGCTTGTAAATGACTCCTTTTGCTGTATTAAGTTCCCTCAAAGCTTGTCTCTGTTTAGCTGTTAAATTATCTGCCCAGATCCAGTCGTCTGGCAATTTTTGGATTTGTTTTTCTACAGCTGTCACAAAAAGTGAGACCGCAGGAACTTGTGCTATAAAGGGCATAAATGTAGATTTTGATTTAAAGTTAGTTCTAAAAGTAGGACTTTTTCCAACATTAGCCTCACTATCTTCATTTTCTAATAAGAGTGATTTTAATATCTTTAGTGTTTCTTCATCTCTTTGTTGCTCTGAATGCTGAGGCATAGTATAATGTAATACTATTTTTCTGGCAGAAGGCAGTCGCATTTCAACTGAAAATTTTTGAAAAGATACAGCTACTAATAATCTTTTGGAAGCCTCAAGTGGACATCCAGAGCCCTTGAAAAAAGGCATCCCGTATGGCCAACTTTTAAGATTAAAGAGAAATTGCTCCTCTAACAAGAAATGTGTTTATCATGCTGAAAAAATGTGCAAACGTTTTATTGAAAGAGGCTACTCTCACAACTTAGTTAAAAGAACTTTGAACAAAGTAAAGAAATTAAATCGTCATGACCTCTTATATACCCAAAAAGAAACAAAGTCTGACAATAGTATTAGATTTATTACTACCTTCAATTGTCAGTGGTCAAATATTAAAGATATACTATCTCAAAACTGGCATATACTAACCCTGGATGACAAAATTGCAGAAAAAGTGGGGAATAGACCACTACTGACCGCTAAAAAATCTCCTAACCTTAAAGATAAGTTAGTAAAAAGTAGGTTTGTACGGTCTGAACCAGCAACAAACTGGTTAAATAAGCAACAACAGGTGAAAGGAAGCTTTCCCTGTGGATATTGTGTCTATTGTCCCTACATGCTTAAAAGCAAATCATTTTCAGCTAATACAAGTAAAAATTATACTATTAGATGTTTTTCTAACTGTAATTCTGTGGGGGTTGTCTATCTCTTGAAGTGCTCCTGTCCCCTGTTCTACGTTGGTAAAACAAAACAAATGTTCAAGGACAGGGTACAGGAGCACAGAGATGACATCCTCTACGAAAGGGATACAAGTGTTGCTCGTCACTTCAGGGATGTGCACAATAGTAGTACTGTTTCTTTAAAATTTGTAGGGATTGACAGAGGAATCACAAACGGTAGAGGTGGAGATGAAGATAAATGTCTTTAAAATAAAGAAGCAAGATGAATATACATGTTAAATACAGTGTCCCCATTTGGCCTGAATGAAAAGATTGAGTTTGCTTCCTTTCTTGGCTAAAGTTGGAACTATACAATAATAATTTTTTGGTACATTTATCCCAGCCCATTATGAGACAAGAGTGAAGTGGCCCTTTAAAACGTTAACATTGTTTGGGTTTTTTCTTTCCTCACTCAGTTTAAAATTCCTTTTGCTATTGCTTACGCAAGTCACTTAAAATATATATTTTTACAATGTGACCTTTTTTTTTATATATATATATCAGGATTATAGTATACTATCTTGATTTAGAGCATTTATTTCTTGATGCACTGTGTCCCAGATATTTCAGTAACATTAGTTTACATAACTCATGTAGCAATGTTTTATAGAATCGAAACATGCAGGTGATTTATAAGGTGCGGTTGTGTTTTTTGCAAAATCGTTTAGTTTGTTTTCATCACATTTATATAAATGGCTAATTTGTATCATCTCAATTCTGTTAAAGAAAATATATAATTATTTCTTAATGTAATGTTGGATGGGCAATGACCTTGCTGTCTCATCTGAATAAAGAGGCTTGGCCCGAGCAGCTTTTCTTACTGGCTAATCAATGAGAAAGTAGTGGCCACTCCTCTATCAAGGTGTAACAATATAAGCCAGAAGCCCGATGTGATTGACAGTCCTGACGAGGCCCCTGTTTCGCTCAGCATTATGGGGCGAAACGCGCGTCAACTTTTCTAAATGGATGCAGCAAGTAGGACACCTGCAGTGTAAGCAGTTGATTTAACCTGCCCTGGAAATTCAAATAGAAGAAGCAAGCCTGGTTCTTGCGGTAAACAAGCGGTTACATCAAGCCGCCTGGAGTTGGTATAAACACAGAGGCGGAGGACTCCACCTACATAGTCCATGTCCCTAATGAGCAAGGAGATACGTCTGGCTGTCGGGATAGGTGAGAATAGGATGTCTGAGGCTCATGTCCCGGTCCGCTGTATATTAGCCCTGTGATTTTGAATCCCGGACTTTGCTGCAGTTTCTATAAGCAGTTTGTTTCATTATTTCTACTTGCACCACTGGGATATGTCTGTTATGCATTAACTCTGCAAAAGGTCATTATGCTAAGTTAACATTTGAGGACGTCTTTACCTCGGTTGACTTATAAGTTTAAGATTATTATTGCAGGATTGTGAAAATCTTACCTGTTGGATTACAAAGCTGGTCCATGCTGCAACTTATTAAGGCACCTGATCTCTTATTTTCAGGACTGACATATGTTTGTTTAAAGGACACATTCATACTATCATCATGGTTTATTCCATTGTAATGGTTGCAAGTTCTGGTCAATTGCTTCATTTAAGTGAATTAGGTTTAGCCCATCCAACTGTGTTTGCCGCATGTGTTTTCAATATGCTTTTTGTTGAGGTTTGTCATGTTTAGATTGCATAGCCCAAACCCACTGCAGTGGTATCTTTTAGACTTGATGAACATTTCTTTATGCTGCTAAATTTGTTTTAAACACTTTTGCAATAAACTATCTGCATTTGAGTGAATCCTTGCATGTATGTTTTCTGTTTGGGTTTGATATTATAGCGCAGTCATATATATCTAAGTTATTATATTTAATAGGTGATATTTTGAGTGCTGAAATCCCCTACTTTCGTCATGGTATCTCATATAGCTCTACTGTGCCTTCTTTTTTTTAGTTTTTGGAATATATAAATGTAAGGGGTCTGCACCACATTTGACAACAGCTGAAGCTGAATCAACCGATTAATATAATTCAGAATAAACGTTCCCATTACTCTTTTATTGAGAAGGGTCCTGATATATTAAAAAAAACTTAAATAGGTTTCTCTTCCACAATTCCCTTGTTTGTATCAATTTGTATTTAGGAGTAAAAGAGAGGATTCTCAATATACTCTGTTCAGTGGAATTGGAGAAATATATAACAATTGTAGTTGTTAATTATCAACCTATTAAGTACTGGCTGCGGTATTATTGATAATCCATTTTAACATGGCCTTCACCCTCTCAGATGAGCTATGGGAAGCCGAGCTTAAAGAATACCTAACTAATACTAACTTAGAAAGTAGTGAATTGGAAACAAATGTTTTTAATGCTTTCAAAAAATACAAGAATTGTATAGCTAAACAAGTAAAAGTTAGGGCTGAAAATTCAAGCTTAGCCAACTATGTAGATAAAAAAATTGTGCCCAGGGGTTTGCGATTATTTTTGGACCCAGGGTTCAATGCAAGAGAGAAAGAAGGTTGTTTGGAATTTCTGGATGAATGGAATGAAAAGCTATCTACATGTGCTTTTGGTATGATCGAAATGCTAATTAAAAGAAATGATAAAAGGTTAGAGAAACTGAAGGAGGATGTTGAGAAAGCCTTACAAGTGGTAAACAAATTTGATAATGATCCAAATTTTAATAAACTGAATGAGGAAACAAAAACTCATATCTCTAGGTTACAAGCAGAAATTCAGATGAGGAAGTGTAGGAAGTTACACCATGATCAAGAAGATTATTTAAACAAAAAGGTTTATGTTTACAAGTTTGATAGAGGAGCATATGACTCAGGTACTGACATGTCTGATATTGAAAATGATTTGGAAAGGGTTTCAAAAAACAATGGAGCGTCTGGGTCACAAGGTATGGATCAAGAAGGAGGAGGAGGAGGGGAGGGAGGAAAAGGTGGAGAGATCAGAAATGTGAACCTAGTAGAACGGAGATACCCCCAATGCAATCAGAGAGGGAGGGGAGAAAATTTGAGACAAGGTTTCAGGAGCAGAGGGAGACCACACAGGAGACCTTATCAGGGCTATTAGTACTTAATAGAGTTGAAGATGAATTGCAGATAATAAATCTTTCCTCATTTAATTTAAATTTCTCTCATGTCGAAGTATTGAAGAAGGGTCTGTCATTTTGCCCCACAATTAAATTAAATAAGTTTGATTTAATTAAGGATCTTCACCTATTTGCCAGAAAAATTGTATTACATCATACTATGCCTCAGCATTCATAGCAACAAAGAGATGAAGAAACAATAAATATATTAAAATCACTCTTATTAGAAAATGAAGATAGTGAGGCTAATGTTGGATAAAGTCCTACTTTTAGAACTAACTTTAAATCGAAATCTACATTTATGCCCTTTATAGCACAAGCTCCTGCGGTCTCACTTTTTGTGAAAGCTGTAGAAAAACAAATCCAAAAATTGCCAGACGACTGGATCTTGGCAGATAATTTAACAGCTAAACAGAGACAAGCTTTGAGGGAACTTAATACAGCAAAAGGAGTCATTTACAAGCCATCAGATAAGGGCAGTAATTTAGTTCTATTAGATTAGTCCTTTTATTTAAATGAGGTAAAAAGACAATTATTTGATAAATTGCATCTTGAGAAACTCCCTAGAAATCCTATTAATCAAATGAAGTTGAAACTTAGTAGAATTCTACAGGACGCAAAATTGGAAGGTCTCATCTCCCCAAATGAGTTCAAATTTATGAACCCAGTTTGTCCAGTGATGCCGACCTTTTATATCATTCCTAAAATCCATAAGAGTAGAACACATCCTCCAGGAAGACCCATCGTGTCTGGAATTGGCGGCATCAGCAAAAACATTGGGCAATATGTTGACTTTTTTCTAAGACCATATCTCCTCTCCCTCCCCTCCTATGTTAAAGACACTCCAGATCTTTTGAGGAAACTTGATGACCTATATGTTCCTTCAAGCACCATCCTAGTATCTTAAAACTAGGCAGTGACACACATACAGCCTTTGTCATTAAACTTCTACGTGTTATCCTTAAAAACAATGTATTCCAGTTTGACAACTCAATTTATAGGCAGGTCAGGGGGACAGCCATGGGTGCAGTATGTTCACCGACTTATGCATGTCTCCACTTGGGAACATGGGAGTTGGATGTTTTTGAACAATTCAGTGCAACCTTCGACTCCCATGTCTCCCTGTGGATCAGGTATGTGGATGACATTTTTGTGCTGTGGGATGGTCCCCTGTCCTGCCTACATGAGTTTGACTCTGAATTAAATAAGAATGATCGAAACATTTTTCTCACCTATGCTTATAGTGATAAAGAATTACCCTTTTTAGACGTCTGTATCAAAAAAGAAGGCAGTCGCATTTCAACTGAAAATTTTCGAAAAGATACCGCTACTAATAATCTTTTGGAAGCCTCAAGTGGACATCCAGAGCCCTTGAAAAAAGGCATCCCGTATGACCAATTTTTAAGATTAAAGAGAAATTGCTCCTCTAACAAGAAATTTGTTTATCATGCTGAAAAAATGTGCAAACGTTTTATTGAAAGAGGCTACTCTCACAACTTAGTTAAAAGAACTTTGAACAAAGTACGGAAATTAAATCGTCATGACCTCTTATATACCCAAAGAAAACAAAGTCTGACAATAGTATTAGATTCATTACTACCTTCAATTGTCAGTGGTCAAATATTAAAGATATACTATCTCAAAACTGGCATATACTAACCCTGGATGACAAAATTGCAGAAGTGGGGAATAGACCACTACTGACCACTAAAAAAATCTCATAACCTTAAAGATAAGTTAGTAAAATATAGGTTTGTATGGTCTGAACCAGCAACAAACTGGTTAAATAAGCAAAAACAGGTGAAAGGAAGTTTTCCCTGTGGACATTGTGTCTATTGTTCCTACATGCTTAAAGGATTACTTTCTGTTATAATTTTTAAGCTAAACAACTAACATATTAAAGTTAATAAACATTAATTAAAACCTACTGACCTATATTTTCTCCAAAACGAAGTTTCATAACGTTTTAAAAGTTATATTTTTTATTCGCCAATGATGTCACGTTATCCTGCCCACTATTTTCAGCACTGCATGTTCAAAATACTTAAACCAATAACTTTGTGTTTAACCCCTTAATGACCACAGCACTTTTCCATTTTCTGTCCATTTGGGACCAAGGCTATTTTTACATTTTTGGGGTGTTTGTGTTTAGCTGTAATTTTCCTCTTACTCATTTACTATACCCACACATATTATATACCGTGTTTCTCGCCATTAAATGGACTTTCTAAAGATACCATTATTTTCATCATATCTTATAATTTACTATAAAAAAAATTATATATTATATATGAGGAAAAAATGGAAAAAAACACACTTTTTCTAACTTTGACCCCCAAAATCTGTTACACATCTACAACCACAAAAAAACACCCATGCTAAATAGTTTCTAAATTTTGTCCTGAATTTAGAAATACCCAATGTTTACATGTTCTTTGCTTTTTTTGTAAACTATAGGGCCATAAATACAAGTAGCACTTTGCTATTTCCAAACCTTTTGCTTTTCAAAATTAGCGCTAGTTACATTAGAACACTGATATCTTTCAGGAATCTCTGAATATCCATTGACATGTATATATTTTTTTTTAGTAGACAACCCAAAGTATTGATCTAGGCCCATTTTGGTATATTTCATGCCACCATTTCACCACCAAATGCAATCAAATACAAAAAATTGTTCACTTTTCACAAATTTTTTCACAAACTTTTGGTTTCTAACTTAAATTATTTACAAACAGCTTGTGCAATTATGGCATAAATTGTTGTAAATTCTTATCTGGGATCCCCTTTGTTCAGAAATAGCAGACATATATGACTTTGGCGTTGCTTTTTGGTAATTAGAAGGCCGCTAAATGCCACTGCGCACCACACGTGTATTATGCCCAGCAGTGAAGGGGTTAATTAGGGAGCATGTAGGGAGCTTTTTGGGATAGTTTTAGCTTTAGTGTAGTGTAGTAGACAACCCCAAGTATTGATCTAGGCCAATTTTGGTATATTTTATGCCACCATTTCACCTCCAAATGCGATCAAATTAAAAAAAAAGTTAAATTTTTCTCAATTTTAGGTTTCTCACTGAAATTATTTACAAACAGCTTGTGCAATTATGGCACAAATGGTTGTAAATGCTTCTCTGGGATCCCCTTTGTTCAGAAATAGCAGACATATATGGCTTTGGCATTGCTTTTTGGTAATTAGAAGGCCTCTAAATGCCGCTGAGCATCACACGTGTATTATGGCTAGCAGTGAAGGGGTTAATTATGTAGCTTGTAGGGAGCTTGCAGGGTTAATTTTATCTTTAGTGTAGAGCTCAGCCTCCCACCTGAAACATCAGACCCCCTGATCCCTCCCAAACAGTTCTCTTCCCTCCCCCACCCCAGAATTGTCCCCGCCATCTTAAGTACTGGCAGAAACTCTGCCAGTACTAAAATAAAAGGTATTTGGCCCTTTTAAAAAAAAAAAAAAAAAAAAGCATATTTACATATGCTGATGTGTATGATCCCCCCTTAGAACCCAACCTCACTGATCCCCCACCTAACAGCTCTCTAACCCTTCCCCTCTGCCTTAATGGGCGCCATCTTGGGTACTGGCAGCTGTCTGCCAGTACCCAGTTTTGCAAAAAATGTGCCTTTTTATTAAAAAAAAAGCCCTTTTCTGTAGTGTAGCTTTCCCTCCCACCAAGACCAACCCCCCACCCCTTCCAGATCCCTTAGATTATATTTTTAAAGTTTAAACATTCTTTTTTTTTTTTTTACTTTTTACTTTGTTTTTCTGTAGTGTAGCGGTTCCCACCCGCTCCCGCCCCGTGCATGCGCCCGCCCACCAACCCCCGTGCACGCGCGCGCTCCCGTGCGCGCCCCCGTGGGTCCCGCCCCCGATCCCGCCCCCCTCCACTCCATACAGAGCATCGATGGCCGCCCACCCGCCTCCCACGTAAGCTCCCACCCACCAACGATACCGGCCATCGATGTCCGGTGCAGAGAGGGCCACAGAGTGGCTCTCTCTGCATCGGATGGCCAAGGGGGGTTATTGCAGGATGCCTCCATATCGAGGCATCACTGCAATAACCGGAAAGCAGCTGGAAGCGAGCAGGATCGCTTCCAGCTGCTTTCCAGACCAAGGACGTACGCCACACGTCCTCGGTCATTAAGTGTATTTTTTTTGAGGACGTGTGGCGTACGTCCTTGGTCAATAAGGGGTTAAAGCGCAATTTTGAAACCTAGGTATTGTAAACGGATTGGTACAGAGCAAAGGATACCCACGGAGTGGGTTTGGAAAACAATTACATTTGCAGACAAGATATCTGATATATGGTAGAGATATGTTAATGAAATGCTACTGATAAAAAGCGTATTTGGGGTAGTTAATTAGTAACAGGCATAAAAAATATTTACTTACAGTGGCCCTTTAAAAGCAAATAATTTTCAGCTAATACAAATAAAAATTATACTATTAGATGTTTTTCTAAATGTAATTCTGTGGGGGTTGTCTATCTCTTGAAGTGCTCCTGTCCCCTGTTCTACGTTGGTAAAACGAAACGAATGTTCAAGGACAGGGTACAGGAGCACAGAGATGACATCCTCTACGAAAGGGATACAAGTGTTGCTCGTCACTTCAGGGATGTGCACAATAGTAGTACTGTTTCTTTAAAATTTGTAGGGATTGACAGAGGAATCACAAATAGTAGAGGTGGAGATGAAGATAAATGTCTTTTAAATAAAGAAGCAAGATGGATATACATGTTAAATACAGTGTCCCCATTTGGCCTGAATGAAAGGATTGAGTTTGCTTACTTTCTTGGCTAAAGTTGGAACTATACAATAATAATTTTTTGGTACATTTATCCCAGCCCATTATGAGACAAGAGTGAAGTGGCCCTTTAAAACGTTAACATTGTTTGTGTTTTTTCTTTCCACACTCAGTTTAAAATTCCTTTTGCTATTGCTTACGCAAGTCACTTAAAATATATATTTTTTACAATGTGACCCTTTTTTTTATATATCAGGATTATAGTATACTATCTTGATTTAGAGCATTTATTTCTTGATGCATTGTGTCCCAGATATTTCAGTATTATTAGTTTATATAACTCATGTAGCAATGTTTTATAGAATCGAAACATGTTCTGGTCAATTGCTTCATTTAAGTGAATTAGGTTTTGCCCATCCAACTGTGTTTGCTGCATGTGTTTTCAATACTGCAGTGGTATCTTTTAGACTTGATGAACATGTATTTATGCTGCTAAATTTGTTTTAAACACTTTTGCAATAAACTATCTGCATTTGAGTGAATCCTTGCATGTATGTTTTCTGTTTGGGTTTGATATTATCCCGCAGTCATATATATCTAAGATATTACATTTAATAGGTGATATTTTGAGTGCTGAAATCCCCTACTTTAGTCATAGTATCTCATATAGTTTCTGAAATATATATATATAAATTTATTTATTTATGACAAAAAAAGATTGTCTGGCTGCTCATTTGGCAAACACATATACTTTCAGGGAAGTCTCTTCTCAGGGAAGAATGTAAAACAACTGAAAAAAGTATACAAACAAGCAGGCTTGCTCTGAGCAGGAAGAGTCTGAGGCTGGGGATAAGGCTAAGGTGCTGAATTATCAAGTTCCGAATGGAGCTTGAAACCCCATGTTTCAGGTTCGCCAGAAACACAAGTTATGAAGCAATGGTCTAAAACCGCTGCTCCATAACCTGTCCGCCTGCTCTGAGGTGGCGGACAGACATCCGCGGAATGCAATCAGGTTGACTGACACCACCTGCTAGCAGCCGATTGGCCACAAATCTGTAGGGGGCGGTACTGCACCAGCAGTTCACATGAACTGCTGGTGCAATGATAAATGCTGAGAGCGTATGCTGTCGGCATTTATCGATGTGCAGCGGACATGATCCGCAATATCGGATCATGTCCGCTCACATCATGATAAATAGGCCCCTAAGAATGTTCACCCATGCACGCAGCACACATGGGTTTTAAAGTAAGATAAATAACAGATCTGCGGAATCTGCGGAATTACAGACCTGCGGAACTACAGCGCTGCGGAATCTGTTGGCGCTCTATAAATATCTGATAATAATAAAAATAATAGACCTGTCAAAACTCAGCTGCATCTGCCATCTTTTCAGTAGCTCATTTTGTGTGATGTGCGGGGTCGGTGCTTGTGTAAGGCAGCTAGGCAGCCACCTTAGAGCACACCCAGCGGGGGGCGCCAGATCTGCCTGGCTGCCTGCATTGAAGAAGCGTGAATAAAAAATTATTTATGTGCGCACGGCAGACACTGACTGTCAGGACATAGATACAACTGGTGCTGCTGAGCTCTCAGTATTAATCTTTATTGTGCGCCAGTGCCCCTGGTTGAGCAGAGTCTGCGACTTTACTTCCTAGTGTACTAATTTTATTTTGCTATAATGCTATGTGACAGTGTGGACAGCGCACCGCAGCATCATGGCTGGGCAGTGGAGTGCGTGTGTGAAAGCTCATTGACTTCCGCCGCATAACACACGTGGTGCCTATCTGAGAGACAGTCAGTGACGTGGAGGCAGTGGAGCCAAGTCAGTGTGTGGGAAACGAGCGGTGGATCGGATGCTGGAGCCTCATGAGTCTTGACTGACACTGCACAGACAGGGTGAAAATTATTACTTCTCAGGAAGTGAGAGGTAGGATGGTGGTGAAATTTCATTCATACACTGAAAACTATAAAATATAGTCTGTAATGCAGGAGTGCCCAAGTTTCTATTGTATGGCGGCTAGTAAGTGATGGTGGGATTATTAAGCCTCGAAATAAAATTATATTATCATATTAGGTGAACATTACATAGGAAAATCAGTTACTATTATTTAATTTAACTATATGTACTACTTAAATTTACAATATATTCGGTGGAAATGCACACATTTAATTACCTCATGAGATGCATAGAGCTTCTTTTTTTAGCAAATGACTGATGTCTGCTTACTATTCAGTGGTGCTGAGGGTCACATAAAACTCGGTTAGTCTGGGCGTCTCTGTTCTAATGGATTACAAACTAGTATCAACTTTCTATGGCTCATGTAAATATGTCAATGAACAATGATTTACATTTTCACACACTGGCCCTATAATGTTTAGACAATCTTTCACTTCAGGTCATGTATGATATTAAACTCTTAGCCATTAGTACACTGGTAAGAATTGCTAATAAAGCTGTAGAAAAATCAACCACAGTAATATTACTATCCCTTCACTCTTCAAAAATGTTGCTAATCAGTCATTAGTGTTGTCATTCTGGTAACCAAATAAATAGCAGTTCTAGAAATTACATTTTGGGGGAAATTCTGGGTAATTTGGGGACTAAGACAGGGATCAGTGCACACTTTTTTTTTGTTGGGTATTCTAGATGTAGTCAGGACTAGTGGAGGCAGAATCATTGGTGCTCAATGGGCGTGATCGGTTAGTTTGGAGGTGTGGCTAGGCAAAAGTTAATGTGAGGGGCTGCCCACTAGGTTTCTCTGCCCAACCAACAAAATTGGTGTACAAAGTTTTATGGTGCCTCAACCTTGTGGAATCAAACTGATCTGGCTGTATTTACCAATGCCATATTTAATATATAAATAATATCTGCATATTAATTTATGACAGCTAATATACTGAGATCCAAATCTGGTACAATTATTAAATGCTGAGAAATTCCCTCTCTAACTGGCAATTGTAGCTGACCATTAGCGAAGGAGTTAACAGTTCAGTTCTAATCATTAGAAGAGAGATAGTAAATCTTCTTTTCTCACATATACTGAGTGCTGAATTTTCACCCACAACAGTAATCCATAACTTTCCTTCTTTTGTTGGGACATTAACTTTCTCAATGTAAAATGTATCTATCTCCCCAGAAGTCCCCAGTGCTACAAATCCTCTGAAAAAAGCAAGACAAAAAGTGGTCTATTAATCTCACTTATGTTTTTTTTAGTACATTTTACTTTATCTTTCTTAATGCTGTTTACTGTTTACCTACAGGAGAAAAAAGAGATATATAATGTCTGATTTACTATGCAGCACAACCACTCTCTGATTTGCTATGCAGCACAACCACTCTCTGATTTGCTATGCAGCACAACCACTCTCTGATTTGCTATGCAGCACAACCACTGTCTGATTTGTTATGCAGCACAACCACTGTCTGATTCGCTATGCAGCACAACTGCTGTCTGATTTGCTATGCAGCACTACCACTGTCTGATTTGCTATGCAGCACTACCACTGTTTGATTTTCTATGCTGCAGTACCACTGTCTGATTTGCTATGCTGCACTGCCACTGTCTGATTTGCTATGCAGCACTACCACTGTTTGATTTCCTATGCTGTGCTACCACTGTTTGATTTGAAGTTATCCACCAATCAGCAAGAGCTACCCAGGTGCTAAACCAAAAAAGGGCCAGCTTCTAAGCTTACATTCCTGCTTTTTAAATACAGATACTAAGAGAACGAAAAAAATTGATAATAGGAGTTCATTAAAAAGTTGCTTAAAATGTAAATTTGGCTTTCATATCCCTTTAACTAACAATGGGATGGTATATTATCGGGGGGGGGGGGGGGCGGAAAAATGTATCCTCGCCTGTGTGGCCAAAAATCCTATCAACGGCCCTAGTGATGTGTCAGTGTTTCTGCCTATAAATTATCTGCCCTGAGTGCTGCTTCATAGTAAACATAACTAACTGAACCGTGCAAGGGAAAAGAGAAGGGGAGGGGATGGAAGGGATCGGGAAATTTCCTGTTAGGCAGTTTAAAAGAGCAGTGTTGTCAGAGAATGTAAATATTCTGCAGCACCGCTCTATGGTAGTTCTGTCATTGTATTATTTGAGAGCTCCAGTCGAAGATCTGTGCTGCACTCTGGTTTCCCCACCCACAAATGCTTAAAGCCTTGAAACAATTAAAATCGCATTAGAGAGCACCCCTTAGAAGTTCAACTTCTAAAAGGCATTCCCTAAGGACATTTTTTTAATAGTCTGCTAAGCAGCCTCACGGCAAATACCCAGATGCACAGCAAAGTGAGGCCCGAAGCATGGGTGTGTGTGAGTTTGCCTCGCACCTCCTTGTATGTGACCAGCCAGTCTGATCCCCAGATGCTGCGGCCCACCGGGAAAAGTCCCGGCATCGTGGTAGCCCAATCCGGCCCTGAACACATTTTTTCAAGTGTGCTAACACGACATGAAATATGAATATTTGATATTCCTATGTCCTTCACATAGCAGAATATGTAGGTATATATATATATATATATATGTAGAAATAAGTAAAATGTGTCTCCTCAGTGACCTGAGTTGACACAAGTGATACTCTGAAGTGGGCGCTGGTCAAAAAAGGTTATAGGAGATAGTGGCGGCTATATAGGACAAATACTGGGAGGGTTGTAAAGCCCTAGACAGTAAGAGTAAATATATATTCAAAAGGTAGATACAGCGCCTATATGTCCAGTATACTGTAGGGGTATGTGAGGAGTAAATGTTATAACAAAAAGAAGAAAAGTAAAAAGTACAATAATGTAAGAAGTACAATAATAAAAGAAAATAAATATAAAAAAAAAAAAAAAAAAAAAAATATTATAATAAAAAATATATTGATAAAAGATAATAAATAATAAATGAAAGTCCAGCTAAAGATAGCATATAAAATATATGAACTTAGAAATAGTGTTCATAAAAGTCCTGGAGATGATATAATTCGTAATAAGTCTCCAGATGTAGTAGTTATATAATTTATAGTTGGTATATAATACCCTTACCAGATATTACCTCAATCGAATGAGGTAAGTATGCCGCACTGGGGGTATATATAGATGATTGGATTTCCTCCTTGTATCCTGCTGTGGTGCCTCTTATGATGTTCGTTAACCTCTTGGAGTATGCAGGGATATGTTTCTGAAAGTGAGTTGATCCCTTGCACTTCCTATGGGTTAGTGGTTGGCCTCTTGGAGTGTTCTTTCTGCTCTGGTATTGACTTTCTCCAGCATAGAGATACCCATCACTTTAACATTCCTGCTTTTTCAAATAAAGATACCAAGATAACGAAGAAAATTGACAATAGGAGTAACCTAGAAAGACGCCCAAAATCGCACGCTGTATCGTATAATGCTGGTAGACACTCGTCCACTGATCGCGGACAGGCAAACGAGTGCAGGAAATTATCAGCAGAGGAATAAATATATGAGAGTAAGTAGAAACTCTCCACGCAAGGCTGCACCACGGTCATAAGCCTGCCCGTAGGGCAGTCTATTTAAAAAAAAAAAACTACAACCCCCAAAGCTAAAATTACAAAAAATAAAAAATGTAAAATTACAGAAAAAAAATAAACAAAGCTATCCAAAATAAGAAATTTAAACCTAAACTAATACCCCTATGGAAAAAAAAATCCCCCCAAAATAAAAACACCCCTTAATCTAATAATAAACTACCAATAGCCCTTAAAAGGGCTTTTGTAGGGCAATGTCCTAAGTTAAACAGCTATTTTACCTAAACAAATTACCAATTACCCCCTAACAGTAAAACCCCCCCACCCACCAAACCCCCCAAAATGAAAAAAACTAACACTAAAAAACCTAAACTACCCATTGCCCCTAAAGGGGCATTTGTATGGGCCTTGCCCTTAAAAGGGCGTTTTCCAGCCCATTAAATTCCTAATCTTAAAAATATAAAAAAAATATAAAAAATTCCTAACACTAAGCCCCAAATAGGTACTCACCGTTCCTGAAGTCTAGCGGAGAATGTCTTCTTCCAAGCTGCTCCATCATCTTCTATCTTCATCCGGAGCGAACACGGAGCGGAGGTGTGGAGATGTGGATCCTCAGCGGCGGTCCTCAATGGCAGCGGTCCTCGGCAGTGGCATTCCTCCGTGGCATGGAGGCTCCTCTTCATCCGATGTCCGTTGTACACTAAATATTGAATGCAAGGTAGAGCAAACAATTTGAGGTACCTTGCATTCCTATTGGCTGAAATTTTGAAATCAGTCAATAGGATTAGAGCAACTGAAATCCTATTGACTGTTCAAATCAGCCAATAAGATTTCAGTAGCTCTCATCCTATTGACTGATTTTAAAATTTCAGCCAATAGGAATGCTAGGTACCCCAATAATTATGGGATACCTTACATTCAATCTTTAGTGTGCGACGGACGATCGCATGAAGAGGAGCCTCCACTCCACTGAGGACTGCCGCCGTTGAGGACAGCCGCTGAGGATCCAGGCATCAGGAACAAAGCTCTGCACCTCCGCCCCCCTCCGCTTTCACTCCAGATGAAGTGTAACACACTTGTTACTTTTGTAAAGAGTTGTGTTTGTTGCTCTTTTGTATATTGTCTCTGATACTATTTCTGTGTAAAAGAGATCAAATACGGTGAGCTTATTGTTCAAAAAATAGTTGATATTATCAGAAACTTGATAGCATGTTCTGAGTAATATGCCTTTTCTGAACTAAAGAGGGTTTGTAGCAATGATCATATATATATAAAGAGCTATAGTTTACATAGCGAGTATAACTTCAATCAGATAAATTGTATCTTAGTTATTATCCTCTGAGTCTCCGTTCATCCATTCATCTTCACACACTCACACACCTAAATAAAAGTTATATTTACAATATCCTTTAAGCGGTATTACACTTCACTTTTAGTTAGCTTGAAAATGATTGGTGATTCAGTTCAACATACATCAGTGAAGATGAGAGCAGTTTTATGCGGTAAATTGTTGGCACAGTTCGTATGCAAAAAATACAGTCAGGGTGCAATTTACCTTAATCCGATTCAAACCGATTCTGTAGGAAAAACAGGAGAGAGCGTCTTACCTGGAAGAGACTTGAGCGGTTTGTGAGACTGCGGCGTGTGAGCGTGACTTACTTCCGGTTATCGGTGAAGCGAGGAGACAAACAAACAGAGAGTTCAAACTGATAACTTGTAAGAAAGATTTCTGTAGAAATAAGATAAACAACTTGTCTTGATTGTAGTGCAGATTGAAGAGAATCAGAAGTTGAAGTTGAGATAACAATTTCTTGCTTTGACCTGAAAAGGAAAGTAACCTGCGAGTATAAGCAGGATAGAGAAGTGTGCTTGACATACACTTCAATTAACAGGCAATTTGTAAGTGGAAAGGTGAGCTTTAAATAGGGTTGAGCAGTTGATGGGAGGTTCTACTTAAAGAGATATTACATCTCCCCCCCGTTAAGGGAGCACCCCTGGAGAACCTGGATGAGGTTTGGAAGGATAGCGACGATGGAAACGTTTAACAAGGTCAGATGCATGAACCGCAGACTGAGGTTGCCAGGAATTCTCCTCAGGACCATAACCTCTCCATTGTATCAGATATTCCAATCTTTTCCTCCTGATTCGAGAATCCAATATCTTTTCCACTTCAAATTCCTCTTGGTTATCAAGAAATGTAGGGGGTGGAGGAGTCAGTTTTAATCTTTCATGATCTGATATATAAGGTTTTATAAGAGAGACATGAAATGTATTGTGTATTCGATAATGTGTTGGTAGGTGAAGTCTCACTGCATTAGGGTTTATGATTTTGTCAATAATGAAAGGTCCTATAAATTGGTTAGCTAACTTTTTACTTGGTGTCTGTAGCCGTAAGTGCTTTGTGGATAAAAGGACTTGGTCACCTATTTTTTTTTTTTTTTTTTTTTTTTTTTTAAATTTCAAGTTTTTATTGGTAAAGATTTCTCAGATACAACAGTGACATATTAAATAACTTGGAGCACATAGGCTCCTACAGACAGTATGAACAGAAAAATTGGAACATTCAAAAATATGTCTAGTTAGAATGCGTTCCTGAAATGAAAAAGTGAACGGAATATAGCTCAAGTCAGGTAGGGTGGGTTAATTAGGGTGGGGGGGAGGGATTAGGGAAAGAGGAACGGGATGGTAATTGCTAGAGGCAAGGATTTGGTTCATAGCGGGTGGCACTTGGGGAGGGTTGCCTAGTGTGTGTTTACTCTAGTGTTCGGGGCCCAAGTAGTGGTGTGGTTAGATTGCCAATCTGCCCACACTAATTCGAATAGGTCTGAATTATTTATAGAGGAAAAGATAGGTTTCTCCATATTGTAGATATATGCCATATAGTTTAGAATGCATGACCATTTTGGGGGCGTCACAGTTTTCCATGCCTTGGCTATTGTCGCTTTAGTGGCTGTTAGCAAATAAATTGCTAGATATGCTTGGTGCTTAGGTAATTTAGTGATGCCTATGTGCAAGAGGGCATTAGAAGGGGTTGTAGGAAGTGTTATGCCTAATCTCCCTAGTGTACGGAAGCATGTACTCCATAAGGGTTTCAACTTGGGGCATTCCCACCATATGTGTAGGGAGTCTCCTTTTTTTCCACAATTGCGCCAGCATAGGGGAGAGGCAGAGACAAACATTTTATTAAGTCTCGCAGGGGTAAGGTACCAGTTCGTTAAGAGTTTATAATATGTTTCAAAGAGTGTAACACAGTGCAGTGCTTTTTTAGTGAGGGAAATTACGTGTTGCCATACTTGTGGTTTCAGATTCAGGTTCAGGACTGATTCCCAAGTGAGTAAGTGAGGAAGTTTGTTCTCAGGGTCTGTGCTTCCTATTAAAGTGTAATGCATTGATAAAGGTCTGTGTAATTTGTTACCTTGTTGCCAAGTCGTTTCCCAGAGTGTACGGGGTCGGTGTAGTTCAGGTTGGAATCCCCAGCTAGTAAGAAAGCTCTTTGGTCTTGTGTATTCATATGACATGTACCTGGGCAAGTTGGAGCCTGCCTTTATTTCTGAGAGTGTCATGAAGCGCGGGGTTGGTGAAGTAACCCAAAGGTCAGCTACAGTTTGTATTCCAAGTCTAGTCCAGCCATAAGGATGAGAGTCAGGTAAGCCTCTTAGGAGACCTGTCAAGGGAGTAATAGGCGAAGGATGTGGAGCAATGTGTGGATAGTGTCTAAGCTTGTCCCACATGGCGAGGCATTCTCGTATTATATTATTGCTAATGTCTGTGGCACGCCTTAGGTGGGACGGAATCCAAATTAAGTTGGGCAGAAATATATGATTTGGGAGGGAGGCTTGTTCTATGGTTTTCCATTTACTAGGGGAGTCCTTAGCACCCCATTGTGAGATATGGGTGAGCATGGCTCCTTCATAATACCTAGTTATTGATGGGGAGGCTATACCTCCTCTACTCAGGGGGCTTTGAAGGATTTTGTGCGCCACTCTGGGGGGTTTGTGCTGCCATATATATTTTGTAAATTCACACTGAAATTGGTGAAGGAGATATCCCGGGATACGGAGAGGGAGACATCTAAATAAGTAAGTCATTTTAGGTAAAAAGGACATCTTAAGGGCTGTTAATCTACCTATCCATGAAATGTGAGTATAGTCCCATTTGTCTTTCAAAGTATGCAGTTCGGTTAAGAGAGGCAGGTAGTTGTCTTTGATCATCTGAGGGATATTGTTCGATATCTTAACACCTAAGTGGGAGATGAAGTTATTGACGCAATGTACTCTGTATTGGACCTTGATGGTGTCAACTGTGTTCTGTGGGATTCCCCAGGTGTAGATTTCTGTTTTATCTAGATTTAATTTGTAGAGTGACATGTCTCCAAAGGAGTTTAAGATTTCTATTAGTCTCGGGAATGAAGATAGGGGGTCTGACGAGAATATAGTAATATCGTCTGCAAAGAGTGCAATCTTGTGAATTGTGCCATGTAGGCGAATGCCATCAATTTTTTTATCTTGTCTGATTTGTTCTGCTAGTGGCTCGATTGCCAGGGCAAAGAGTAGGGGTGAGAGTGGACACCCTTGTCTGGTGCCATTAGATATTGGGAAAGGGGGTGAAGCAAAGCCTAGGCCTCTAACTACTGCTGTGGGAGTGGAATAAAGAGCCTGAATCGCTTTGATAATTTGATCTGGGAAACCAAAAATTTTAAGAGTTTCCCATAAGTAGGACCATCTAACACGGTCAAAAGCCTTCTCTGCATCTAATGAGATAACAGAGAATGGCCTGTTTAGTCTGGTGGATTCGGTGCAGATGTTTAGGAGACGTCTAGTATTGTCTGGCCCCTCGCGGTGAGGGATAAATCCTACTTGGTCTAAGTTTATGAGGTTCGGGAGGAATTTAGAGATACGTGTAGCAAAAAGTTTAGCATAAATTTTAATGTCTAAATTAATCAAGGAGATTGGCCTGTAATTGGAGCATAAGGATGGGTCTTTTTGGGGTTTAGGAATAGTAATCACCGTTGCTTCCAAAAATTCCTGACTAAACCTACCCTGTTCTCTAGCGTGATTAAAAAATCTTAAGAGTAGTGGGGTTAGTTCGTTTATATATGTTTTGTAGAAGACTGCTGAGTAGCCATCTGGACCCGGAGTTTTAAAGGGTTTTAGATACTTTATTACATGTTTAATTTCCTTAGAGGTGAAGGGGGATAAGAGTATTTCTTGGTCGTCAGGTGACAAAGAGGGGAGATTTAAGCTGTGAAGGTAGGAGCGTATTTTGTCAACAGGAGTTAGTTTGTCGCTTGCATTTTTTTCTAGATTGTACAGGTTTGAGTAGAATTTCTCAAAACAAGTACCGATGTCTGAGGGTTTGCGGTGTGTCTGGTTCTCAAAGTGGATCTGGTGAATTCTTGAGGTACTCGCTCTGTTTTTGAGTTTATTTGCTAGTAGTGTATCTGCTTTGTTACTCTTATGGTAAGTAATCTGTTTCAGTTTAAATAAGTTAGCCTGAGTGCGTTTTAGCTCTAGTGGGTTAATATGGTTTTTGATCTGTATAATTTGAGCTGTGGTATCATCTGAGGGTGTACTCCTATTTAGGAGTTCTAGTCGGCGCAATTCAATATGAGACCTGGAAAGGGGAAGGCCAGATAGTTTTTTAAGATGAGCTTGTTTTTTAATTATGAGACCTCTAAAGGTGGCCTTTGCCGCCCCCCATAATGTGTCGTCTCTGACCTGATTATTGTCGTTAGTTTGGCAATAGAAGGTTATGTCTTTTCTCAAGGTTTCCTTAAATGCAGCATCCTGTAGGATGTCATGCGGAAGGCGCCAAGAAGGTTTCACAGTATGTCGCTCCGCTGAGCGGAGAGTTACTGAGACTAGGTCATGATCAGACCATGGGCATAGGGAGATGTTAGAATGTTTGACTAGGTCAAGGGTTTCTGCTGAACAAAAAACATAATCGAGTCTGGAGTATGTTTTATGAGGGAATGAGAAGTGAGTGTAGTCTCTATCTCTAGTATGAAGTGAACGCCATACATCGAAGTAACAGAAGTGGGTAATTATTTGTCTGAACTTTTGGGAAAGTTGAGCGGGAGGGGCAGTGTGTTTTTGTCCGGGCAGTTCTCTTTCTGTCTAGTGCTGGGTCCCAAGTCATGTTGAAGTCCCCTGCTAGTAAAACTCTGCCTATTTTTATCCGGTCAACTGTGTGTAGGATCCGTTTGAGGTATCTAGGCTGATGTGAGTTAGGTAGATAGACAGAAACTAAGGTATGATCAGTATGGTCTAGCTTACATGTTAGAATGAGAAATCTAGATTGGGGGTCTTTTAGGACTTGGATTGGTTCATAAGCTATTCTTTTATGGATTAAAATTGCCGTACCTCTAGCTTTTTTCGAAAAAGAGGTATATTCGAGGACAGTGTAGTCTTTAGATATTGTGTAAGGAGGATTGTCTGACGACCAATGTGTTTCCTGAAGGAATGCTACATCAGGGTTATGGAATTTGAGTGATCTAGCCAAAAGGCTACGCTTATGTGGGGAGTTCAGGCCTCGTACATTGTGGGTTAGTATTTTAAGGGGTGGCATAGAGAGGTATGGAGAGTAGGTCAGATCTTTTAATACTGGCCTAGATTTGGAGTTCGGCGGTAAAAGGGCTGTTAACGCTCCGCGGGTTTTTTTCTGGCCGCACCATAAATTTAACTCTGGTATCGAGAGTTCAAACAAATGCTGCGTTAGGCTCCAAAAAAGGAGCGTAGAGCATATTTACCGCAAATGCAACTCTCGATACCAGAGTTGCTTACGGACGCGGCCGGCATCAAAAACGTGCTCGTGCACGATTCTCCCATAGGAAACAATGGGGCAGTTTGAGCTGAAAAAAAACCTAACACCTGCAAAAAAGCAGCGTTCAGCTCCTAACGCAGCCCCATTGTTTCCTATGGGGAAACACTTCCTACGTCTGCACCTAACACTCTAACATGTACCCCGAGTCTAAACACCCCTAACCTTACACTTATTAACCCCTAATCTGCCGCCCCCGCTATCGCTGACCCCTGCATTACACTTTTAACCCCTAATCTGCCGCTCCGTAAACCGCCGCCACCTACGTTATCCCTATGTACCCCTAATCTGCTGCCCTAACATCGCCGACCCCTATGTTATATTTATTAACCCCTAATCTGCCCCCCACAACGTCGCCGACACCTGCCTACACTTATTAACCCCTAATCTGCCGAGCGGACCTGAGCGCTACTATAATAAAGTTATTAACCCCTAATCCGCCTCACTAACCCTATCATAAATAGTATTAACCCCTAATCTGCCCTCCCTAACATCGCCGACACCTAACTTCAATTATTAACCCCTAATCTGCCGACCGGAGCTCACCGCTATTCTAATAAATGTATTAACCCCTAAAGCTAAGTCTAACCCTAACACTAACACCCCCCTAAGTTAAATATAATTTTTATCTAACGAAATAAATTAACTCTTATTAAATAAATGATTCCTATTTAAAGCTAAATACTTACCTGTAAAATAAATCCTAATATAGCTACAATATAAATTATAATTATATTATAGCTATTTTAGGATTAATATTTATTTTACAGGCAACTTTGTAATTATTTTAACCAGGTACAATAGCTATTAAATAGTTAAGAACTATTTAATAGTTACCTAGTTAAAATAATAACAAATTTACCTGTAAAATAAATCCTAACCTAAGATATAATTAAACCTAACACTACCCTATCAATAAAATAATTAAATAAACTACCTACAATTACCTACAATTAACCTAACACTACACTATCAATAAATTAATTAAACACAATTGCTACAAATAAATACAATTAAATAAACTATCTAAAGTACAAAAAATAAAAAAGAACTAAGTTACAGAAAATAATAAAATATTTACAAACATAAGAAAAATATTACAACAATTTTAAACTAATTACACCTACTCTAAGCCCCCTAATAAAATAACAAAGCCCCCCAAAATAAAAAATTCCCTACCCTATTCTAAAATACAAATATTACAAGCTCTTTTACCTTACCAGCCCTGAACAGGGCCCTTTGCGGGGCATGCCCCAAGAATTTCAGCTCTTTTGCCTGTAAAAAAAAACATACAATACCCCCCCCCCAACATTACAACCCACCACCCACATACCCCTAATCTAACCCAAACCCCCCTTAAATAAACCTAACACTACCCCCCTGATGATCTTCCTACCTTGTCTTCACCATGCCAGGTTCACCGATCCGTCCTGGCTCCAAGATCTTCATCCAACCCAAGCGGGGGCTAGACATCCACTGAAGAAGTCCAGAAGAGGGTCCAAAGTCTTCCTCCTATCCGGCAAGAAGAGGACATCCGGACCGGCAAACATCTTCTCCAAGCGGCATCTTCTATCTTCTTCCATCCGATGACGACCGGCTCCATCTTGAAGACCTCCAGCGCGGATCCATCCTCTTCTTCCGACGACTAGACGACGAATGACGGTTCCTTTAAGGGACGTCATCCAAGATGGCGTCCCTCGAATTCCGATTGGCTGATAGGATTCTATCAGCCAATCGGAATTAAGGTAGGAATTTTCTGATTGGCTGATGGAATCAGCCAATCAGAATATAGTTCAATCCGATTGGCTGATCCAATCAGCCAATCAGATTGAGCTCGCATTCTATTGGCTGTTCCGATCAGCCAATAGAATGCGAGCTCAATCTGATTGGCTGATTGGATCAGCCAATCGGATTGAACTATATTCTGATTGGCTGATTCCATCAGCCAATCAGAAAATTCCTACCTTAATTCCGATTGGCTGATAGAATCCTATCAGCCAATCGGAATTCGAGGGACGCCATCTTGGATGACGTCCCTTAAAGGAACCGTCATTCGTCGTCTAGTCGTCGGAAGAAGAGGATGGATCCGCGCTGGAGGTCTTCAAGATGGAGCCGGTCGTCATCGGATGGAAGAAGATAGAAGATGCCGCTTGGAGAAGATGTTTGCCGGTCCGGATGTCCTCTTCTTGCCGGATAGGAGGAAGACTTTGGACCCTCTTCTGGACTTCTTCAGTGGATGTCTAGCCCCCGCTTGGGTTGGATGAAGATCTTGGAGCCAGGACGGATCGGTGAACCTGGCATGGTGAAGACAAGGTAGGAAGATCATCAGGGGGGTAGTGTTAGGTTTATTTAAGGGGGGTTTGGGTTAGATTAGGGGTATGTGGGTGGTGGGTTGTAATGTTGGGGGGGGGGTATTGTATGTTTTTTTTTACAGGCAAAAGAGCTGAAATTCTTGGGGCATGCCCCGCAAAGGGCCCTGTTCAGGGCTGGTAAGGTAAAAGAGCTTGTAATATTTGTATTTTAGAATAGGGTAGGGAATTTTTTATTTTGGGGGGCTTTGTTATTTTATTAGGGGGCTTAGAGTAGGTGTAATTAGTTTAAAATTGTTGTAATATTTTTCTTATGTTTGTAAATATTTTATTATTTTCTGTAACTTAGTTCTTTTTTATTTTTTGTACTTTAGATAGTTTATTTAATTGTATTTATTTGTAGCAATTGTGTTTAATTAATTTATTGATAGTGTAGTGTTAGGTTAATTGTAGGTAATTGTAGGTAGTTTATTTAATTATTTTATTGATAGGGTAGTGTTAGGTTTAATTATATCTTAGGTTAGGATTTATTTTACAGGTAAATTTGTTATTATTTTAACTAGGTAACTATTAAATAGTTCTTAACTATTTAATAGCTATTGTACCTGGTTAAAATAATTACAAAGTTGCCTGTAAAATAAATATTAATCCTAAAATAGCTATAATATAATTATAATTTATATTGTAGCTATATTAGGATTTATTTTACAGGTAAGTATTTAGCTTTAAATAGGAATCATTTATTTAATAAGAGTTAATTTATTTCGTTAGATAAAAATTATATTTAACTTAGGGGGGTGTTAGTGTTAGGGTTAGACTTAGCTTTAGGGGTTAATACATTTATTAGAATAGCGGTGAGCTCCGGTCGGCAGATTAGGGGTTAATAATTGAAGGTAGGTGTCGGCGATGTTAGGGAGGGCAGATTAGGGGTTAATACTATTTATGATAGGGTTAGTGAGGCGGATTAGGGGTTAATAACTTTATTATAGTAGCGCTCAGGTCCGCTCGGCAGATTAGGGGTTAATAAGTGTAGGTAGGTGTCGGCGACGTTGAGGGGGGCAGATTAGGGGTTAATAAATATAACATAGGGGTCGGCGATGTTAGGGGTAGCAGATTAGGGGTACATAGGGATAACGTAGGTGGCGGCGATTTGCGGTCGGAAGATTAGGGGTTAATTATTTTAAGTAGCTTGCGGCGACGTTGTGGGGGGCAAGTTAGGGGTTAATAGATATAATACAGGGGTCGGCGGTGTTAGGGGCAGCAGATTAGGGGTACATAAGTATAACGTAGGTGGCGGTCGGCAGATTAGGGGTTAAAAATTTTAATCGAGTGGCGGCGATGTGGGGGGACCTCGGTTTAGGGGTACATAGGTAGTTTATGGGTGTTAGTGTACTTTAGGGTACAGTAGTTAAGAGCTTTATAAACCGGCGTTAGCCAGAAAGCTCTTAACTCCTGCTATTTTCAGGCGGCTGGAATCTTGTCGTTAGAGCTCTAACGCTCACTGCAGAAACGACTCTAAATACCGGCGTTAGGAAGATCCCATTGAAAAGATAGGCTACGCAAATGGCGTAGGGGGATCTGCGGTATGGAAAAGTCGCGGCTGTAAAGTGAGCGTTAGACCCTTTAATCACTGACTCCAAATACCAGCGGGCGGCCAAAACCAGCGTTAGGAGCCTCTAACGCTGGTTTTGACGGCTACCGCCGAACTCTAAATCTAGGCCACTGAGAGTTAGTGTGAGTGGGGAGGACAGGGGGAGGGAAAAAGGCAACAGATAGTGTGAAGAAGAGTTAGCGAAAATAGTTCGCTATGGTGGAGCCCTAGTGTGGGCTGCCTGTGATGGGGGGCGAGAAGCTAACAGAAACAGGGGTCTTTGGAATGGACCCTGCTCCGCAGTAATCATTGTAAATTAACTTGCTATTACATATGTGCAATACTTAAATTAAGACAACAACCTTAAACAACGATCTAACACATAACTTAAATGTACTATCTAATAGTAAACTTTTCCAACTTTAACTCAGTCTCAGTTATGATCTGTTGGAGACAGGTCAAACTTCCAGGTGAAATAAAGGCTAGGTAAGTTCCGTTAAAGGTTACCAGGCATGTTTTTACGGTGGGTTAGTTTTAGGTTTCTTGGCTCTCTGCTCTTTGATAGTCCATTCGGGAGCCGAAGCTCTCAGCTTTGGGTGGGTTGGCTGTATCGGTGGAGGCTGTTCCTGGTGTAGACCCCATGTGGTCAGGAGAGCCATACCCTGAGGTATGGAGTTAATTGTGTGGCTCTGGTTGTTTCTGGTGACCACTAGGTTTGTAGGGTGGCCCCACCTGTATTTAATATTGGCCTTCCTGAGCGTCAGGGTAATTTGTTGAAAGGTTTTACGGTACTGTAGGGTATGAATTGAAAGATCAGGCAAGAGTTGAACATCCTTAAATTTTTCTGGCATAGGCGGTCTTTTGAAGGCTGCTTGCATAAGTTTGTCTTTATATATGTAGCTGTGAAAGCAGACTATTACATCTCTTGGTTTATCGGCTGGAGTAAGTCGTGATCTTAAAGCTCTATGGGCTCTCTCCATTGTATCAGTGTGTCCATCTGGGGTGCCCACTAGTACTGCAAACAGTTCCCTTAGGTAGGGTTGGAGATGAGTATTTTCTACGGTTTCTGGGATACCCCGAAACCGGATATTATTTCTGCGAGATCTGTCTTCGATGTCTGTCATTTTAAATTCAAGTTGAGTCATCTGATCTGCTAGGGTTTCAGAGTAAGTGAGCAGGTTTGATTGGTCTACTGCTAGATCATCCTGTTTCCGCTCTAGTGCTTCAACTCTTTCTCCAATCTCTGAGATTTCCTTTTTCAGTTCCGCAGAAGACCGTTGAATTTCCTGGGTAATAGAGCGCGTTTAACTGGCCAACATATGCTGTAGGGTAGCCTTAGTAATGTAATGATGTGATGGCGCTTCTGAGCGCACACTAGAATGAGATTCAGCATCGATCGACTCAGGGTCGCTCATCTCCTCGTTGGTGACAGAGTTAGAATCCTTTCCTGATTGAGTAAAGTGATCATAAACAGTCTTCTGAGTGGTAGTGGAGGGTTTCCCCTGACGCCTGGGCCCGTGGGGCATTGTGTTAAGACTGTTAGGTATGCCTGTAGGTTAAGGATTAACACCAACCTTCTCTTATAGAGCGCTCTGAAAACAATCTGAAAAGTATAAAGCACCGTACAGTAAAGTTTACTAGGTCTGATATGTATTGCTAGACTGCGGAGCAGGGGTCAATAACATTTTCTATATTTATGACATTTTGTTACAGCATCAAATAATAGATAATAATTGAACCCTTCGATTTCAACATATAAATGCAGGTATGTGAGTCACTGGCACCCCAGGGAGTGGTGGGATACGACTATACAGAAGGGAAAAAGGAGAGGGGAAGTGACCAGCCCAGACTGGCTGGACCGGAAAGGGAGAGGTGCCAGAGAGAATTAGCAGACAGTGTAACTCAGCGGGATATTGAGCAGGGGTGGATAAGATATCCTGCTATTAAGTCCTTAAATTGTTCACTATGCAGCAGTAGGTATGGGAATAAATGTACCTGTGAGAAAATATCAAAAAAGGGAGCCTACAGCTAACACATATTACAGTATAAAAGCATTCAGTTTGAATTATGATAAACGGTAGGTTTTGCTTTAGTGGTGGGACTTTTTAGCTTAATATGTTTACATGTAAGTTTAGTAAAACTTGTCCACACGGGTATGTGGCAAGGAGTGTGTATAAGATCTGATCAGGCCTGATAGCGCGGCCTATACTCCCCAATAATAGTAGGGATGAGGGTAGTGTAGCAGTGTTAGACTGAGTCAGTAATACAGTGGAACTGATTTGTTAGTATTGTGAGATGTAGTGCTAGCCGTATATGGGATATGCACCATAAAAATAAACCTGTAGAAAGAAAAAGCAGATTAAATCAATAACACTACACCCTGAACAGGAAGTTCAGGGACACCTAAGCTGACGCAGCAGCTGTGACACAAAGTTAATAGTCAGTTCCAGTAATGTCCATGCATCTGTTATATTATACAGTGGTGAGGAGTGTCCCCAGATGGGATATGTTGGGGCTATGGAAGCTTGATAACCTTGCTTTGTGATCAGACCACACTAAAATATTGACTGAAGTGGTTACGTGATATAGAGGCAACAATAAATTCTGTGGCTGAGATGTGAATTTAGGCAGTTAAAGATGTCTCGCAAGAAGGGCAATAGTATCTCAGTCAATAGGCAGTGTGGGTCTCTTAGCACAGAACTGACATTTTAAACATACACAATGTGGAGGGGGTGCTTGTTACTTGCTGTTTTGATTGACCCTTGTGTATTGCTCTATGTAAGGCCAGCAAGCGAGGACAGTTACCAAGAAAGCAGCCTAACTGTGGCCTACTATGACCAAAGTCTCTTAGGTACAAACCCCTGTCCCAGCTTAGGGTGATATGGAGCCTGGGGGCCAAACCTTTATCTTCAGCGTGTAAGGTACTGATAGGGGGGGGATTATCAATTCCCCAAATATCCCACGTGGCTGTAAAGTAGACTGAAAGGGACTTACCCGACCTATACTGACATATATATGGGGACACTTCAGGTTTGCAACTGTTTCCCCTGCTAAACTTTCAGGAGTAGGCTGTATAGATGTGTGGCTTAAGTCACAGATGGAAAAGTCAGCAGCTCTGCCCCCTAGTCTCTCAGAATTTGTTAATGTACTCACTCAGGTTGTGGAGTATAGTGATGTCTGGAGGGCCTTCTTAGAGACCACGGCGTGAGCACTCTGCGTGAAGGGAGCAGCAGGGGATCGCAACAAGATTGTGTCCTGGGTATGCAGGAGTGATTGCGGGCCAAACCGCTTCAGGAGTTCCGGTTTGCACTGTCAGAGGAGGTGAACGGATCACTCTAAAGTAGCACCACTGCAGGAGGTCAGGTTTGTGTAGCCGACGGTGGTGAGCTGTTTACTCACGAAATAAGGGAAGGCTCAGGGAACCTGTGCGGCGCTGCTCAGACAGAGGTGTATGGCTAAGATGGCCGCCGTTCGCGGGCTTTTCAGGAGCTCTGTTGCGTTAGCCCTTATGTGGAGAGGCAGCTGTGCTGGGATCCTAAAGGTAACCGGATCGTCACCGGAGGGTCTTAGCAGGACAAGGAGGTTGGTAGCAGGTTAGGATGGGAGCAGGGTCAATCTCCGGTAGTCCGTGGGAGCGTTGCCAGATGATGCTGATGTGATAAGATAGGGGGAGAAAGTTGTGAATGGGATCAGGCTAGTTAGGAACGGGTTAAATGTCAAAGTAATGGGGTATGGGGGTGTTAGGAGATATTGCTATTAATTGGGGGGTATTTTGGGGGTCTTTTAGATAGTTTTATATTTAATTTGGGCTAGGATAGCAGGAGAGCTCCAGCTCTGTGCGTCTCAACTGCTCCGTAGTTGGCTCCGCCCCCCGTCACCTATTTTATAGTCAGGTGTTTGTCGTCGTCTTTGATCATAGTAAAATTTTTGTCTGTCCTTGGCTTCAGCTAGGTGAGTCTTTAGAATCTTTAACCTGTCTTGTAAGTTATTTGCAAAAGTGGTAGCGCTCGGGGAATTAACTGTTGTGTTAGTGATTGTTATGGAGGTAGGGTTGTATCCATAAGTGGCAAAAAATGGAGTCATTTTTATTGAAGAAGAGATGGAATTATTGTATGCAAATTCTGCCATAGGAAGGAGAGTGACCCAGTCATCCTGTAAGTGCGTAATGTAGCATCTAAGATATTGTTCTAATGTTTGGTTGAGACGCTCTGTTAACCCATTAGTCTGAGGGTGAAACGCTGTTGAATATCTTGCATCTATTTTTAACAACTTACATATAGATCTCCAAAATGCGGAGGTAAATTGAGTGCCCCGGTCACTTATTATGGTTGTTGGTAAACCATGTAATCTGACTATAGAACTGATGAAAGTCTTAGCAGTTATCATAGCATTGGGTAGAGCTTTAAGTGGAGTAAAATGTGCTAGTTTGGTCAACTGATCAACTACTACAAATATCGTATTATATTGTTGAGATGAACAATGAAATCCATGGATATGACTGACCATGGTCTATCAGGAATAGGTAGGGAGGTTAAGTATCCAATGGGTTTCTTGTGTTCTAACTTGTTCCTTGCACAAATATCACAACCTGTTATGTAATCTGTTATGACCTTTTCCATCTGTGGCCACCAAAAATAACGTCGGGTCAATTCGGTGGTCTTTTGAATTCCGGTATGACCTGATAGCATGTTATCATGTGTGTATGATAATATGAGTTTACGTAATTTTTGTGGGATATAAAGTCTTCCTTTATGATAAAGTAAACCTGTGGTTTCATCTTTAATGCAATCTTGAGGTATGGTTATCTCTGTTGTTAAAGCTGAAAGTATGTCTTTCTCTAGGTTTGTGAGTGATCTTAAGAATTTTTCTTCTGGTATTACTAGAGTTGGTTCAATTGCTGTTAAGTTATTTTCGTATTGACGTGACAAAGCGTCTGCTTTGGCATTGGCTGTTCCAGGCCGGTAGGTTATCTGAAAGTTGAATCGGTCCATAAATAAAGCCCATCGAACCTGACGAGATGAGAGGGTCTTATTAGTTTTCAGATATTGTAAATTTTTATGATCAGTATATACCAAAAATGGTTCTTTGGTTCCTTCTAATAAGTGTCTCCAATGTTCTAGAGCACATTTTATCGCTAATAATTCCTTATCACCGACACTATAATTTCTTTCTGCAGGTAGGAAAGTCTTAGAGTAGTAAGCTATAGGATGGATCTGTTTTGTTATGACGTTTTGCTGTGACAATACAGCACCAATCCCTGAATTAGATGCATCCACTTCTAGAATAAATGTTTGGTTATAGTCCGGTAGAGCTAAGACAGGTGCGGTAGTGAAAAGGTCTTTTAGCTTACTAAAAGCTTCTTGAGTCTCATTGTTCCAAAGAAATTTCCGTTTATTACTAGTTAATTGAGTGAGTGGTTTTACCACTGAAGAGAAATCTTTGATAAATTTCCTATAAAAATTTGCAAACCCCAGAAATTTCTGGAGTGTGCGTAGAGTTGTGGGCCTGGGCCAATTGATAATTGCTTGGATCTTTTGTGGATCCATTTCAATCTTATTGGGCTTTAGAATATATCCTAAGAATTTAATTTCAGACACATGGAAAATACATTTTTCTAATTTAGCGTAGAGTTTGTTTTGTCTTAACCTTGTCAAGACCCAACGAACATGTTTTTCATGGTCTTTTAAATTCTTTGAGTAAATAAGGATATCATCCAGATAGATGATTACACAGATATCGATGAGGTCATGGAAAATTTCATTTATGAAATGCTGAAATGTTGCTGGAGCATTGCATAATCCAAACGGCATAACGTTATACTGGTATAATCCGTATCTGGTGCGAAATGCGGTCTTCCATTCATCACCCTCTTTTATACGGATTAAGTTGTAAGCCCCTTTTAAGTCGAGTTTTGTAAAAATCGTGGCACCAGTTAGTCTTTCCAGTAATTCAGGAATTAAAGGTAAAGGGTACCGATTTTTTATCGTTATTTTGTTTAAAGCTCGATAATCAATAATGGGGCGTAATGTTCCATCTTTGTTTTTAACGAAAAACATCCCAGCAGCTGCTGGTGAAGTAGAGTGAGATATGAATCCCTTTCTGAGGTTTTCGTCTAAATACGTTCGTAAATCTTGTAATTCTTTTTGATTCATTGGGAATATTTTCCCATGTGGTATCTGTGAGTCTGGTATAATATCTATTGGACAATCAAATGTCCTATGGGGAGGCAAATTTTCTGCTTCCCTTAAATTGAATACATCTCCCAGATCCTGATAAACCAATGGTACACTCTGTTCCATTGTAGCTATGTTACAGTGAGGGTAACAGGTTGTTTTACAATAAGTAGAAGTAAGACGTACAGTGTCTTGACTCCAATCTATTTCAGGGTTATGTGTCTTCAACCAAGTATACCCTAATATAATTGAATGGTTAGCTATAGGTAATATATCAAAAGATAAATATCCCGTATGTCCCCCAATAGTACCCATTAGGAGTGGTATGGTATGGTGAGTGATTGGTCCGTGTTTTACTAAGGTTCCATCAATTAATTTTACAAAAACTGGGTTTGCTTTGCACACTGTGGGAATTTTATTTTGAACAACAAAATCAGTATTAATATATACACCCGTCGCCCCAGAGTCAAGTAATCCTTCAGTCTGTAGATGGTGTTGATCCCACTGTAAGGAGAGAGGTATAGTTAACTGTTGTGTCTTAATAGATTTATGTAACTGTTTTATGTGATGTATCTTACCCTTATTTTGTTTTGATAATAAAGGACAAGTACTAACGGAATGTTCTTTGTGTGCGCAGTACAGGCAGAGGTTAGATAATCTTCTCCTTATTTTTTCTTCTGGGGTAAGTGGTCCCCTAATAGTCCCAATCTCCATAGGTACAGGGTTGGTATGGGATTTTTCTTGTGAGGTTTGTACAGGATATGCTCGTCTTGGAACACTGTCACTCGCCATTCTTTCTGCCTTTCTCTCCCTTAGACGTCTGTCCAAAGTAATACATAATTTAGTGAGCCCTGATAAAGTCTCAGGCATTTCTAGACGTGATAATTCATCTTTTAATCCTTCAGATAAGCCTAACCTAAATTGATTTCTGAGGCTTATCTGATTCCACTGGGAATCTGAGGCCCACATCTGGAAGTCCGTTATGTATTCCTCAACGGTCCTCTTCCCTTGTCTTAAGGCACGTAATTTGGATTCTGCATTAATCTGAGTATCAGCGTCCTCATATAAGGTGGACATGGCAGAAAAAAATTCCTGTAAAGAATTCATTATGGGATCATTTGCCTCAAATAATCTGTTGGCCCAGGTCCTGGGTTCACCCACTAAGTATGATATAGTGGTACAGACTTTTATTCTCTCGGTATGATAGGTTCTGGGTTTAAGAGAATAAAGTAAGTTACAAGCATTTTTAAAATCTCTGAAAGTAGCACGTTTTCCATAAAATGGAGTTGGAGGCTGAATCTGAGGCTCAGGTAACTCCAGCTCTTTAGGGGTTAAACATTCTTTAATCAATGCTTTTAATGCAGTGTTCTCTGTTTGTACTTCAGTTAAACCATGGGCGAGGTAGTCTAATTTTTTGTTAATATTGGTAATTTCATTTTGAACCTCTTGTGCATCCATGGTGGAACTGTTACTTAGCAGAGTTTGAGGCCTGTTAATTCTGTAACACACTTGTTACTTTTGTAAAGAGTTGTGTTTGTTGCTCTTTTGTATATTGTCTCTGATACTATTTCTGTGTAAAAGAGATCAAATACGGTGAGCTTATTGTTCAAAAAATAGTTGATATTATCAGAAACTTGATAGCATGTTCTGAGTAATATGCCTTTTCTGAACTAAAGAGGGTTTGTAGCAATGATCATATATATATAAAGAGCTATAGTTTACATAGCGAGTATAACTTCAATCAGATAAATTGTATCTTAGTTATTATCCTCTGAGTCTCCGTTCATCCATTCATCTTCACACACTCACACACCTAAATAAAAGTTATATTTACAATATCCTTTAAGCGGTATTACACTTCACTTTTAGTTAGCTTGAAAATGATTGGTGATTCAGTTCAACATACATCAGTGAAGATGAGAGCAGTTTTATGCGGTAAATTGTTGGCACAGTTCGTATGCAAAAAAATACAGTCAGGGTGCAATTTACCTTAATCCGATTCAAACCGATTCTGTAGGAAAAACAGGAGAGAGCGTCTTACCTGGAAGAGACTCGAGCGGTTTGTGAGACCGCGGCGTGTGAGCGTGACTTACTTCCGGTTATCGGTGAAGCGAGGAGACAAACAAACAGAGAGTTCAAACTGATAACTTGTAAGAAAGATTTCTGTAGAAATAAGATAAACAACTTGTCTTGATTGTAGTGCAGATTGAAGAGAATCAGAAGTTGAAGTTGAGATAACAATTTCTTGCTTTGACCTGAAAAGGAAAGTAACCTGCGAGTATAAGCAGGATAGAGAAGTGTGCTTGACATACACTTCAATTAACAGGCAATTTGTAAGTGGAAAGGTGAGCTTTAAATAGGGTTGAGCAGTTGATGGGAGGTTCTACTTAAAGAGATATTACATGAAGATAGAAGATGGTGAGTACCTATTTGGGGCTTAGTGTTAGGATTTTTTTTTGGAGGGGGGTTATTTTTAAGATTATGGATTTGGGCGCTGTAAAAGAGTTGAAGCCCTTTTAAGGGCAGTAAATTAGCTGAATGCCCTTTTAAGGGCAATGTCCATACAAATTCCCATTTAGGGGCAATAGGTACTTTAGGTTTTTTTAGTGTTAGGTTATTGTGGGGGGTTCGCGGTTTAGGAGTTAATAGGTAAATTAGGTTTATTGCAATGTGGGGTTTTGGTGGTTTAGGGTTTAATAGGTTAATTAGGTTTATTGCGATGTTGGGGGTTTGTCGGTTTAGGGGTTAATAGGTTAATTAGGTTTACTGCGATGTGATGGGTTGGCGGTTAAGGGGTTCAAATTTTAATTATATTATTTGCAGATTAGGGATTAATTACTTTATTATTTTTCGATGTGGGGGTTTGCGGTTTAGTTGTTTGTTAATACTTTGTTGGGAGGTTAGATTTTTTTGTTATACTCCGTGCAGGCAGATAGCTTTTTCTTCTATATTTTGTTATACTTTGTAAGTGTTTTTTATTTATTTAAATTTTCAATATTTCTTGTGGGCGGTTGCGTGTTTGTTTGTTTTTTGTGTTTTTTTAAGGCTTCTGGTTTGCCTACCCTGCATACAGGTGGATTCTGAAAATGGCAGGGTGTTGAAAGAATCTTTTTTTTTTTTTTTCACCACCCTGCCATTTTCGGAATCCACCGAGATGCAACTTCGCTGAATCCAGGTGTATTCTTTTGGCTGCGCGCGCAGCCAACATTCTTTTGGCTGCCTTGCGCAGCCAACGTTCCTTTGAGGATGCATGCGCAACTGGCGACACCGACCGATGCGTTACCAATGCGATTATAGTATAGATATATATATATGTATATATACATATATATATATATGTATATATATATATATATATATATATATATATATATCATTAAAATCTTCAGCTCAACCCAACATATACCATCTGCCTGGGTGCAAAAATGCAATAAACATATCCTCCAAAAGAATGCATTCTCAGGACTTTCACAAAAATAAAATTTGTGAAAGTCCTGAGTGTGCATTCTTTTGGAGGATATATATATATATATATATATATATATATATATATATATATATATATATATATATATATATATATATATATATATATATATGCAGTTATATAGGGATATCTATTTAAAAATACTTAGAACATATTCCCATATGAGCAGAACATTGGAATGTGAAATATTTACAGTAAATACATAGTTAAACACTTTATTAAATATGAATACTGCATACAAATGATTTTTCATGGTTGCAGCTACTTGACTGCAATGCACTTATATATATACTGTATATATATATATATATATATATATATATATATATATATATATATATGCATATGTACACACATGTAAATACAATAAAATATATGTATATATATATATATATAATCAAATTAACAGCAGGGAACCAGCACACCATAAGCTTCAACCGCCGGGGTGCACTTCTAAACATCCAAATCAAATCAAAAATAGCAGGGAAGGCACTCTCCGTTTACAACCACCTTTATTGGTAAACGTTTTCGGGGTCTCCCCCGTCCTCAGACCACTTACATAACAATGATAATACAGCACCTTATAAACCCACTTACCACCACCGTGAGATGCCGCCATCAGTCCCCCAGCGTCCGTGTTGCGCAACTGCGCATGCGTGCCCGGATGTAGGGAGAGCCAACGGGGACACACTGTAAAAACAAAACCAAAAAGTGTGCATATTTAATTAAAAACACAGCATTACGTGCAAGGGTAGTCATGGAGAGATACTGACAAAGCCTAAAAATACACCATCCCTACAGGCTAGGCTAATGTAGAAATAGAGTATCACTAACGGTAATAGTATTAAAAATAACTAAATCCCCCAGACCATATTACAGGACCATGAATGATCAACCCTCTGCAGTATTCAAAACTAAATGTATTTAAACGATTTTATACAGAGTTTACCACTTTCCACTTTGCTTTACTTTATACAAATAAGGAGAACTACTGTATATCCACTAAACAGAGTTAAGCACATAATCAAAGCTGACTACCTGATATGTTCACAATACATGCTGACCTGAATCCTAAATTAGAGATTAAAATAACTATCAAAGCTTGTTCTGATGGTCATATTCATGTGCTTTATTATACTATTAAGTTTGCATCTACAGGGAGTGCAGAATTATTAGGCAAGTTGTATTTTTGAGGATTAATTTTATTATTGAACAACAACCATGTTCTCAATAAACCCAAAAAACTCATTAATATCAAAGCTGAATAGTTTTGGAAGCAGTTTTTAGTTTGTTTTTAGTTATAGCTATTTTAGGGGGATATCTGTGTGTGCAGGTGACTATTACTGTGCATAATTATTAGGCAACTTAACAAAAATCAAATATATACCCATTTCAATTATTTATTTTTACCAGTGAAACCAATATAACATCTCAACATTCACAAATATACATTTCTGACATTCAAAAACAAAACAAAAACAAATCAGTGACCAATATAGCCACCTTTCTTTGCAAGGACACTCAAAAGCCTGCCATCCATGGATTCTGTCAGTGTTTTGATCTGTTCACCATCAACATTGTGTGCAGCAGCAACCACAGCCTCCCAGACACTGTTCAGAGAGGTGTACTGTTTCCCCTCCTTGTAAATCTCACATTTGATGATGGACCACAGGTTCTCAATGGGGTTCAGATCAGATGAACAAGGAGGCCATGTCATTAGATTTTCTTCTTTTATACCCTTTCTTGCCAGCCACGCTGTGGAGTACTTGGACGCGTGTGATGGAGCATTGTCCTGCATGAAAATCATGTTTTTCTTGAAGGATGCAGACTTCTTCCTGTACCACTGCTTGAAGAAGGTGTCTTCCAGAAACTGGCAGTAGGACTGGGAGTTGAGCTTGACTCCATCCTCAACCCGAAAAGGCCCCACAAGCTCATCTTTGATGATACCAGCCCAAACCAGTACTCCACCTCCACCTTGCTGGCGTCTGAGTCGGACTGGAGCTCTCTGCCCTTTACCAATCCAGCCACGGGCCCATCCATCTGGCCCATCAAGACTCACTCTCATTTCATCAGTCCATAAAACCTTAGAAAAATCAGTCTTGAGATATTTCTTGGCCCAGTCTTGACGTTTCAGCTTGTGTGTCTTGTTCAGTGGTGGTCGTCTTTCAGCCTTTTTTTACCTTGGCCATGTCTCTGAGTATTGCACACCTTGTGCTTTTGGGCACTCCAGTGATGTTGCAGCTCTGAAATATGGCCAAACTGGTGGCAAGTGGCATCTTGGCAGCTGCGCGCTTGACTTTTCTCAGTTTATGGGCAGTTATTTTGCGCCTTGGTTTTTCCACACGCTTCTTGCGACCCTGTTGACTATTTTGAATGAAACGCTTGATTGTTCGATGATCACGCTTCAGAAGCTTTGCAATTTTAAGAGTGCTGCATCCCTCTGCAAGATATCTCACTATTTTTGACTTTTCTGAGCCTGTCAAGTCCTTCTTTTGACCCATTTTGCCAAAGGAAAGGAAGTTGCCTAATAATTATGCACACCTGATATAGGGTGTTGATGTCATTAGACCACACCCCTTCTCATTACAGAGATGCACATCACCTGATATGCTTAATTGGTAGTAGGCTATACAGCTTGGAGTAAGACAACATGCATAAAGAGGATGATGTGGTCAAAATACTCATTTGCCTAATAATTCTGCACTCCCTGTAGTTACATGCTAAATCAATTTCAGAGGCTGGTTATATGGTAATGTTAGAGTATTTAGCACTGTCCTAAACAGTTTACTTCAATGATTTATGTGGGGAACCGATTGCTGCATACCCTACTGAACACCTAATAACTAATAATAAACACATAGTTCTAACTATTGGTACTGAGTACTGCAATCCTTACAGAAATTGTTAACTATATGTCATATTAACATTAAAGCTAATCCCTTTGGGTCTACAATATATCATAAGCTGAAACTACTTACTAGGAGACAGGGAACATTCATCCACTACAATTTTCATAGGAAACACTGATAGTCCAAATGGACATTGAGACTTTTGGATACATAGTATCCAAATTAAAAATCCACTGGGACTCACGTTGTAGTAGACGTCTGGCTCTGTCCCCACCCCTGGCGTTTTTTGGAACATGGTCGATAATGATATATCTGAGATCAGACACCAAATGACCACTAGTGCAAAAATGGCGAGCCACCGGCTGGTCCGAATCACCGGACTTAATTCCCAGTCGAATTGCTGACCGGTGGTTCACCATCCTTGTCCTGAGGTCATCTTGGGTCTTGCCCACATAAAACCTGCCACACAGGCAGTGTAGCAGATAAACAATGTATGTGGTCATGCAAGTGACCCTATGCTGGATATAGAATTTTTTATTCGACCAAGGATGTAAAAAAGTGTTACTCTGGGTTAAGCCACCACAGGTAGTACATCCATTGCAGCGGAAGCAACCCTTCTTGGTGGTACTCAACCAGGTGCTTGGCATGTAATTCTCAGCATTATCCGGTCTCAACAGCATGTCCTTTAATGATCTCCCACGTTTGAAGCCGACCAATGGTGTTACACAGGAAGCAAAAGGGAGGGATTTATCACTTGATAGGATATCCAAATGTTCTTTCAAAATGTTGGAGAACTGTAGTTTCTCAGGTGAGAATGTGGTGGTAAAGATTATTTTCTGATCACTCTTATCTCTGTCAACCTTGACTAGCGCTTGATCTTGGGTAAGTTCCAATGCTTCAGACAGAGACTAATCTAGATGTTTGGATCCATAGTCCCGATCCTTAAATTTTTTTTACATATCAATAGTTGATGTTCCTTCTTACTTTGGTCAGTATTGTTGCGGACAACTCTCTTGAACTGTGACCTCGGTAATGATTTCTTCAAACTTGGAGGGTGGCAGCTTGTGGCATCCAGCAATGAGTTCCTGTTTCTTTATGGTACAAGGTGGTACTAATTCTTGTGCCTTCCCTGAAGATCCTTAGATCAAGGAAGTCAATCGTCTCAGCATTGTAGGCCAACTTAAATTGTACTTGAGGGGTTAACACCATTCAATTCAGCATACCAGTCCAGCAGCTCATCCACTGTGCCGCCCCAGATGACAAACAGGTCATCTATGTACCTTCGGTACATCTTGACCCTGTGGTCCTGGAAAGCAGTGGTAGCGATTGTCTCAAAGTGAGCCATAAAGAGATTTGCGTAAGATGGGGCCACATTGGACCCCATCACCGTGCCTGATATTTGTAAGTAGAAATCCCTTTCAAATTTGAAATAATTGCACCTCAAGCAAAAATCAAGTAGTTCAATCATCACGTCCACAGGAGGGGCCAATATAGGGGTATCTGAGAAGATGACAAGAAATTGCTGCCATCCCTTGTTCGTGGGGGATGATAGTATACAGACTGGTCACATCTAATGTGACCAGGATGTCATTTTCACCAAAAATTTGGCAGTTCCTCAGCAGCTGTATGAGCTCAATCGAATCCAGAAGAAAAGAAGTGGTATGTCTCACAATCGGTTGAAGAATAGTATCCACAAATGTGGCAAGGGGTTGTAGAATGGACCCCCTGGCTGACACAATCGGCCTACCCGGAGGAGTGACAGGGTTCTTGTGTACTTTGGGTAGCGTATAAATCACAGGGACAATTGGATGATCAACCTGTAGATAATCTCTCAAGACTTTATCAATTATACATTGTTGTTTCAAACATTCCAAATAGTTGTCAATCCTATTCTTGAATGAGATTGTAGGATTTCCTGATAGCCGTCTGTAGGTGCCACCATCAGATAGCTGTTGAATGATTTCTTGTTTATATTTGCAATACTCTTGTAAGACCAGGGCTCCCCCTTTATCCCCCTCACGTATCACAAGCTCTTTGTTATTCTGCAGACTTTTAAGAGCCAGCCGCTGCTCCCTATTCAGATTGTTCCGGATGTTGCCCTTATGGGCATGGAGATCTGTACTCATGTCACCTTTAACCATTCTTGAGTATGTCACAATACTTGTGCTTTGTGCTTCTTGGATCAAATTTGCCTTTTCTACGAAGGCATCCAGATCTTCTCTGGATATTCCAAAATGTTCTTTTAATCTTAAGGATCTCTGAAACTTGAAAAGATCCACATTCAGGGAAAACTCAATGGCATATAATGTTGGTATGAACTTAAGACCCTTTTGTAGAAGTGATTCCTCAGCCTTTGTTGGTGTATAGGAGCTTAGGTTTATGATTATGTTATTGGTCACTGTAAGTTCTTCTACTTGCGCCATTGCCGGGGGGTCTCCCCCTCGTTTAAATACATTTAGTTTTGAATACTGCAGAGGGTTGATCGTTCATGGTCCTGTAATATGGTCTGGGGGATTTAGTTATTTTTAATACTATTACCGTTAGTGATACTCTATTTCTACATTAGCCTAGCCTGTAGGGATGGTGTGTTTTTAGGCTTTGTCATTATCTCTCCATGACTACCCTTGCACGTAATGCTGTGTTTTTAATTATGCACACTTTTTGGTTTTGTTTTTACAGTGTGTCCCCGTTGGCTCTCCCTACATCCGGGCGCGCATGCGCAGTTGCGCAACACGGACGCTGGGGGACTGATGGCGGCATCTCACGGTGGTGGTAAGTGGGTTTATAAGGTGCTGTATTATCATTGTTATGTAAGTGGTCTGAGGACGGGGGAGACCCCAAAAACGTTTACCAATAAAGGTGGTTGTAAACGGAGAGTGCCTTCCCTGCTATTTTTGAGTGTATATATATATATATATATATATATATATATATATATATATATATATATATATATATATATGTGTGTGTACATATGCATATTTAGACATGTATGTATCTCTATGTTAAAGCCCTTTTCATGGCTTTTTTTTTCTAACACCTGAGACATAATTTCGTCGTTATACATTTTTTATGCAATAGCTTTATTAAATCATTCTTATTAGATAGTTTTATTATGAGTGCAACTGTACTTTTAAATATAATTTTGATGTTTTTGTGCAACTTTTTAGTCGTGTAACAGTTAACCAGAGCTCTGAAGTTGCGCTATCTTGATGTGCATTAAATTCAGTTGCGCTCAAGCAAACACACTTACTTTCCACCTTTAAAGCGTGCAATACTTCGGCCGTACGCAAAGAGCTTGCGTGCAAGTTAGCACTCCACTTGTAATCTTGCCCAAAAACTTGTCAGTTTTGTAATTTATATTTATTGACTTTCAAATGTCTGTTTCAAAGGTATTTTTTAATTCAAACGTAAAGGAAATCATTTAGGAGAATTAGTTTACGCAGGATAAGCCAAATGTTCAAATCTCTAAGTAGTTAGTCATGTAGGGAAATTAAACCAAAATAAAAGAAATGTGTTTGCTGAAATTTGATACTGAAAGCTTCAAGGATGTGTTGAAAAAGCTCTGCTTTTCCATTAACACAGTCCCATAGGAATATAAAACAGCAGTGTGTAATATATATCTTGAATATATAAGATTAAAGATTTTTTTTTTTTTAAAGCGCTGTGAGATTTTTATTAGGGGATTTACTTGTAAAGAAGGGAACAATTTCATTTTTCAAGTTAATAAGGTGTCCAAGGGCAGGTACAATGTTTGATCTATTTAAAATTCTGTTTATGAAATACCAGTGTCTTATTTTTGACCTAAATATACTATAATTGCATTGATTAAATGATCTGAGTCTTAGAGCGTATTGTAGTTGCCAGTCTAAAATGTCCTGAAAGGTATGCAATCATTTCCATATGACTTAAAAATAAAAAACTCATGAAAATATTTTAAAAATGCCAAGCAAAGACAATGCATCTAAACTTCAGCTCTTAAGTGATGATATCTGAAATATATCAGCTATTTATCTCAAATTAGCTTAAATTTCAAAAAAAGTAAGTTGCTAAACAAGCATGGAAAAAACAAGAAATATTCTCACCTGCCATTCACAAACATGGATTTGCAGTTGTATTACCCTTTATTTTTTACAACAGCAATTTAAAAAAACATGGTAGGAGTGTGTTCTCCACTCACATTGCACCTAAATATGGGTAAAAAGTTCTATTGATCTTCGCTTAAGAACTCCATAGAAAGCAGAGTTGAAGTGGTTAATGTGTAGAACTCTTGAGTGCTGATGCTGTGGCTGTCAAAGGTACCATTCCTAAGAGCAGAAAGATCTAGAAAAGATGGAAAAATAAAAACAATATGTATACTTCATTTGACTTTCTGTCTCTCAGCCGCTCGAACTGGGAAATACAGAGATGGAAGATATAAATGCTGTTATGGACTTACTGAGGCTAGCCTGACTAGACATACCTAGGTCCTTGCCCTAGCAATTAAACTAAAAGGGGCCGCCATCTTTAGTAACAGGGGAGGGTGGGAGGGAAAATGTTTCTGCTCCAAGATCCAGGAAGAAGAGGGCCAGGAAGCTGTGTTAATCTCTTTTTAAGGTAATGTTGCAGCTAGACCCCAAGACTGCCTTCTTCTCCTATCGCACTCCCTCCAGCATTAACCCTTAGCTTGTTTCAGTCCCATGCTGGTCCTTACTCTGCCTTAAGGGATTAAATGCCTATCAGTTGTTACCGGCAGAGAGGGACATAAAATAACTTAAACGATAAATAACTTGACCATGAGTAAATGAATAAGACACAGAAACTGATTGTGGGTAAAATTTTTGACCGTCACGGGTCAAAACATTTACTAACTGAATAACTTTGTGAACTGAACTGACAGGCAAGATGGCGGCAAGAACTTATCACTAACCATAACCCAGCGTTGCTACCTCCCACCACAAGATAGCATGACAATGATACACATGCCGCCACCCTAACACCACAACGCTTACATTCGGGTTACTATAGAACTCCTAATATCACTAACAAAGATATCTAGAACTACATTTTCCAGATGAACCCTATCTCTGCTATAGTACTGCAGCTTGTCGGCCGAGAAGGAGTCGTGCTTAATCACGGTCTTGCATTAATCTTTTTCCGCACCCTATAGGCTGCGCTGTGATTAGCCATGTGTCGCCATTCCAGTCTGGGAATAATATTGGACCACCCTACCTTAAAGGGACACTGAACCCAAATTTTGTCTTTCGCAATTCAGATAGAGCATGCAATTTCAAGCAACTTTCTAATTTACTTCTATTATCAATTGTTCTTCATTCTCTTGCTATCTTTATTTGAAAAGAAGGCATCTAAGCTTTTTTTGGGTTTCAGAACTCTGGACAGCAATTTTTTATTGGTGGATGAATTTATCCACCAATCAGCAAGGACAACCCAGGTTGTTCACCAAAAATGGGCCGGTATCTAAACTTACATTCTTGCATTTCAAATAAATATACCAAGAGAATGAAAAAAATTTGATAATAGGAGTAAATTAGAAAGTTGATTAAAATATCATGCTCTATCTGAATCTTGAAAGAAAAAATTTGGGTTCAGTGTCCCTTTAATGTTCGGGATTCGTGTCCTTATCCATGCAATCGCGGCTTGCATGATTTTTTATCAATTCCAATACTGGAATGGTGCCCACATCATTACCCCCGAGGTCCCAGCACTGATGAGCTACAGTTCATTGAGAGAAGCATGAATGCCAACATGTACTGTGACTGGGCCGCAGGGGAATATTCCAACATGATAACGACAACAAACACACCTCCAAGACGACCACTGCCTTGCTAAAGAAGCTGAGGGTAAAGGTGATGGACTGGCCAAGCATGTTTCCAGACCTCAAACGGAAGGTGGGGGGGCGCAAAGTCTCTAAAATCCACCAGCTCCGTGATGGAGGAGTGGAAGAGGACTTCAGTGGCAACCTATGAAGCTCTGGTGAACTCCATGCTCAAGAGGGTTAAGGCAGTGCTGGGAAATATTGGTGGCCACACAAAATATTGACACTTTGGGCCCAATTTGGACATTTTCACGTAGGGGTGTTAGACATGGTTTAGACATTAATGGCTGTGTGTTGAGCTATTTTGAGGGGACTGCAAATCCACACTGTTATACAGACTGTACACTCACTACTTTAGATTGTAGCAAAGTGTCATTTCTTCAGTGTTGTCACATGAAAAGATATAATAAAATATTTACAAAAATTGGAGGGGTGTACTCCCTTTTGTGAGATACTGTGTGTGTGTGTGTGTGTGTGTGTGTGTATATATATATATATATATAAGATTATATATAGGTATAGATATATGCCAATATAAAAAGGAATATCTATTTAAAAATACATATTCTGTTATGATTAAGCGCAATGGAATGTGAAATGTTTACTGCAAATACATAGGTAAACTCTTTTTTAATTATGGATATTGCATAAAAATGTTTTATTTATGTTTTCATCCTTAAAGGGACATTAGAGATAGTAATATGAATTATTCAATCAGCCAATCAGTTTTTTCCTACCTTAATTCTGATTGGCTGATAGAATCCTATCAGCCAATCGGAATTCGAGGGACGCCATCTTGGATGACGTCCCTTAAAGGAACCTTCATTCATCGGGAGTCGCCGGAAGAAGAGGATGGATCCGCGTCGGCTGCTTCAAGATGGTCCCGCTCCGCGCCGGATGGATGAAGATAGAAGACGCCGCCTGGATGAACATGTCTACCGGTCCGGATGTCCTTTTCTTGCCGGATAGGATGAAGACTTCGGACCCTCTTCTGGACCTCTTCTTGCTGTATAGGATGAAGACTTCGGACCCTCTTCTGGACGGATCGGTGATACTCGGCGTGGTGAAGATAAGGTAGGGAGATCTTCAGGGGCTTAGTGTTACATTTTTTAAGGGGGGTTTGGGTTAGATTAGGGGTATGTGGGTGGTGGGTTGTAATGTTGGGGGGGGTATTGTATGTTTATTTAAATGCAAAAGAGCTGTTTTCTTTGGGGCATGCCCCGCAAAAGGCCCTTTTAAGGGATGGTAAGGTAAAAGAGCTGTTAACTTTTTATTTTAGAATAGGGTAGGGCATTTTTTTATTTTTGGGGGCTTTGTTATTTTTTTAGGGGGCTTAGAGTAGGTTTAATTAGTTTAAAATTCTTGAAATATTTTTTTATTTTTTGTAATTTAGTGTTTGTTTTTTTTGTAATTTAGTTTAGTTGATTTAATTATAGATAATTGTAGATAGTTTAGTTAATTAATTTATTGATAGTGTAGTGTTAGGTTTAATTGTAACTTAGGTTAGGATTTATTTTACAGGTAATTTTGTAATTATTTTAACTAGGTAGCTATTAAATAATAAATAACTATTTAATAGCTATTGTACCTAGTTAAAATAAATACAAAGTTGCCTGTAAAATAAATATAAATCCTAAAATAGCTACAATATAATTATTCGTTATATTGTAGCTATATTAGGGTTTATTTTACAGGTAAGTATTTAGCTTTAAATAGGATTAATTTATTTAATAAGATTTATTTTATTTCGTTAGATTTAAATTATATTTAACTTAGGGGGGGGGGTGTTAGTGTTAGGGTTAGACTTAGCTTTAGGGGTTAATACATTTATTATAGTAGCGGTGAGGTCCGGTTGGCAGATTAGGGGTTAATACTTGAAGTTAGGTGTCGCAGATGTTAGGGAGGGCAGATTAGGAGTTAATAAAATTTATTATAGGGTTTTTGAGGCGGGAGTGAGGCGGTTTAGGGGTTAATACATTTATTTTAGTGGCGGCGAGGTCTGGTCGGCAGATTAGGGGTTAATAAGTGTAGGTAGGTAGCAGCGACGTTGGGGCGGGCAGATTAGGGGTTAATAAATATTATGTAGGTGTCGGCGATGTTAGGGGCAGCAGATTAGGGGTACATAGGGATAATGTAGGTTGCGGCCGTGTGCGGTCGGCAGATTAGGGGTTAAAAAATTTAATTATAGTGGCGGCGATGTGGGGGGACCTCGGTTTAGGGGTGCATAGGTAGTTTAAGGGTGTTAGTGTACTTTAGAGGATCTGCGGTATGGAAAAGTCGCGGCTGGAAAGTGAGCGTTAAACCCTTTCCTGACTGACTCTAAATACCAGCGGGCGGCCAAAACCAACGTTAGGACCCCCTAACGCTGGTTTGGAAGGCTAACGCAGAACTCTAAATCTAGATGATATTCGTTATTACTTATTGTTATATACTAGACAAGCATCTTGCAAGGGGCTCCACATCGATAAAAAGTAAGTAAATTTTAAACTTTTAAATAATCGTTGTTTGTTAGCAGCTAAAAATGGCTGCCAAGCTCCTCCCACAGCTTTTTTCTTTTCCAGTTAGCTGTTTTTTTGTAGGACAGTTTGGAAGTGCACATTTAATATTTTTCAGTTAGCTATTTCAAATCGCATAAATCAACGTGTTCGAGTAGGAAAACTTATTCACAAGCCAATCGTGATTGGAGAAACTTAACATACCAAAATATACACATAATAAGTGCGTAGAGTTTGGTGGTCATTTTCGGCCTCTAACAAACAATGAATATTTAAATGTTTCATGTACTTCTTACACGCTTATAGATGTGGGACCAGTTGCAGGATACTTCTCTGGTAAGTAATAATAAGTAATCAAAGTTATGGTTGGGTCTAGACTGTCACCTTAATGTTATTCAGTTTGACAATTTTTGAAAGATGTTTGTAGCAATGCTCTGAAATACCAGCTTGACAATATTTAATGTATTTTTATATAATTTTCCATTAAAGACAATTATTTATCACTGGTATATATTTATAGTGGGTCGATTTATATAAAATAGCAATAGTTACATTTTTTTTCTTTCTCAAAAAAGCTCCAAATGGAGCTTGAGGCCCCGTGTTTCTGGCAAGCCTGCAGGCTCGCCAGAAAGAACAGTTATGAAGCAGCGGTCTAAAAACCACTGCTCCATAACCCTGTCTGCCTGCTCTGATGAGGCGGACAGGAATCGCCACAATTCAACCTGATCGAGTACGATCGGGTTGACACCTCCATGCTGGCGGCCGATTGGCCGCATGTCTGCAGGGGGCGGCTTTGCACCAGCAGCTCTTGTGAGCTGCTGTAGCAATGCTGAATAGGGAGAGCGTATTGCTCTCCACATTCAGCTATGTCTGTTGGACCTGATCCGCACTGTCGGATCAGGTCCGACAGACATTTGATAATTCGGCCTCAATATATTGAGCTCTATTTGAAACAATGTTTGCAACAATATACAAGATATGAGCACTCCAAATCATTTAAAGGGACATAAAAGAATGAATTGGATATATATCAAAGCGCCCACCTTAGAAGGCAGGGTCTAAATACACTAAAATTACACTAAAAATTGCTTTACAAATGTGTTTCAGTGTTTTGGTATCAACACTATTGAAAGATTGTTATCTTTCATAAATGAGAGTGAAAGTTTATACAATGAGACCAGTGTTAGTGGAACCCGATGTTGTATTTAAACAGCTTTTATTAAAAATTGACAAACAATTAGTTAAAAAACAATTAGTTAAAAAACACAATCCTCAGGATCTTAAAAACAAATCTCTGCTTGGCAGTACAAAAACAATCTTAATGTCCCTCATGGATCCATGTTAACAATCTAATCCTTATTCCAACCTTTCATTGGAGCTGTACAATCTATTTTGGAGCTTTTAAAGCTTCTACGGTCTGTTAAAAGTTCTTAAATACAGTATACCACAAATAATACCTTTTAAATATTAAGGGTGGCAGACAGAATGCAGTTATTTCTCCGGATTGGCTAAATGATATCACCCAAAACCGGACCTAGATACATGTGCGGCAAAATATAATATGACACAAACTATCAAATACTAAAACCTTGTGATTTTCTAGTGTCTCCTTAAAGAATCACGTGACTCCTATAACTATTACAAATGCTCATGTGTTTCCTAAAATATTATACAATGTACAACCTGCTTTGGAATTTCTTCCAAAACCGTGATAAAAAGAATACTCTTCAAAAAACGCTTGAAAAGAACAAAAACATGTGATGTGGTGAAAAATGTGACAAAAGATATTAGAAAATTATGATGATAGAATAGAAAATATATTTAAAAAAAAAAATATATTAAAAAATATCCAAAAATTATATAAAAATCAAAAAATGTATTGCAGTAAAAAAACAATCTAGTGATTAATCCTCAGTCCAGTGCTTTTCCATAAATACGTGTATAATAAAATATAGAATACAACCAATAAGTCAGTGGAGTGTCAGACTAATCCAATTCAGGATGAGTCAGTGCAGTGAAGTGTCAAACAGTTAAAAAATAATAATTTCAAGTATCCTCACGGTCCTATGTGTACAAGGATTTCAAGACACCCTGGGTCTCTCTTTTCTCAAGAGAGCGGTCCCTCAGCCTTTTCAAGCTTTTGTCCCTCTGCTTGCTTGCTAGCCCACGGTCCCTGGTTCTATGTATACAAGATCTTCAAGGCACCCTGGGTCCCTTTGCCCTCAAGCGTGCGGTCCCTAAGCCTCTTCAAGCTTTTGTCCCTCTGCTTGCTAGTTCACGGTCCCTCTGCCGAAAAAATATATAATAGTGTAGATTGCTACAATTTCGTAAATAATATGAAATAAACCTTACCGGCCAACGCGTTTCGGTCGAATAATGACCTTTCTCAAGACTGGTTTTCTCTATCTGACAGGGGATTTAAATACCCGGTTTCTTATGACCTTTCTATGATACCGGAAGTGCTTCTTAAGAACCTCCGTATCTTTTGATATTATTTTTTCTCTAATTCTCCTATATTTATCCAGTTCCTACTATAGGAGTCAGTGTGGTCCCGGTACTACTCATAACCCCATCTCAATATATCAAATAGTCATTTTACGGCCATTTGTTAGCTCGATTTTTTGTCCGTTTGGTGTTTGTATGTCTTTGCTCTAATTGGCTACTTATGGGGGTGTGCGACGAATTGGTTTCCTTATTGGATACTTTCATAAGGGGTATGTTCTAATTCTTCTCTATGATTGGTGTAGTTTCAAGTTTCATTCTGGTTTGTTCTGATGTCGCTACAGGGGAAATACAACCTTTATTTCTCTATACTAGTTTTTATTCTAATATTCCTTAAGATCTCTGCTGTACATATGTGCTACATCCTGGGATATCTGACCTTTGCCGTTATCTACCCAATTTAATCCCTTTTTCTTTAGGTCTCAACTTTACGTCCCTTCTAAGCTTTTACCATAAAATGTATACTTCAATTTCGCCTAGTTGTATATTTCTCACAGCAGAGATAAGTCTTTTACCATATATACATGATTAATAATGGATAATATTTATGTTCTTCTAATTTTTAACATAAATTAATAAATGATTGTCATTCTAATTAGTGTGTGGTTTATAATGGTTACCATTGTCAGCAGTATATTCAATAACATAGGAGTTAATTTTGGGACAATTAATAACCATATCGTAGCGGATGTCCCTAGGATTTAGTTTGGGGTTGTATAATGTTCGATATGGTAGTGGCATAGATATCCTCCAACTAGAGGCGGTCTTTACGGGGGTCCTCCCGCTAACTCTGCCAGGAATAATTTTTATTTGATATTGGTCTTAAATTTGATTTACCTTATCGTACAGGTATCCTTTTAGGGCGGTTAGGTTAGGTCTAGTTTGGTGTTATATAATGTTCAATATAATAGTGGCATAGATATCCTCCAATTAGAGGGGTCTTCGGGGGGGGGGGGGTCCTCCCGCTAACTCTGCCAGGAATAGTTTTCCATTTAAGTTATTTGATACTGGTCTTGAATCTAATTGACCTTATCATACAGGTATCATTTTAGGGCGGTTAGATTAGGTCTAACCTATAGGGAAGAAAGATTCTAATTTCTAACATAAAGGATGAGAGATTCCTATTTCTAATGGGGTATTCCTTCTTAATATATTAAAGGTTTTCGTATTCTACTAGTACCAATCCTCAAAATTAGACTATGTAGAGTTTCTAAGCCAAACTTCTGTAATGTGTATGGTTACATGGGCATATCTTCTTGAATATTGTCGTGAACTCTATGAGTTCATGGAGGACGTGTTATCTCTGAGAGTCAAACTGAGTGTGTTTAGGAGTCCTTAAATTGTTCATTATTAAATCAAAAGGGGGGAGTTTGTTGTTATTTTACTTTAGATGAAGAGTGATTAGAGGTACAATTATACTTCAGATTTCTGCGTTGTTTCTCCTGAAATTCCTTTCCACCATATAGAATAAGTGTGGTTTAGAATCAATCGCTGGAAAGGGTCTTTGAGGTAAGGGGGTTTAAATTTTAAGTTGGTCTGTCCAAAACGTGTTTATTAAAGTAACGGTTTAACCGTTCTCAGTTCAAGTTTAGGAGATGGGCCAGATCCTCTTTATTATTCAGCCCTCTTGGGTATAGGCAGTCCATGTGAAATATCCATTTGGATTCCTCTGTCAGTAGCTTTTTTTCATGATTTCCTCCTCTCCAGTTGTTAGGGACCTTTTGTATCCTTATATATTTCAAGGTTTTAATATTTCCCTGATGCTTTTCGGAGAAGTGTTTGTAGAGGGGGGTTTCTTTGTTAAGTTTTTCGATACAAAGAACATGCTCCCGTATTCTGTCCCTCAATGGTCTTGATGTTTGTCCCACGTATTGAAGGCCACAGGGACATTGGAGCAAATAAATGACATTTCGGTCGTGGCAGCGAATCAATTCTTTGATTTTATATCTCTTCTTGCTGTTATTCGATTGGAATTCAACTGTTTTTATGCCATTCTTACACGCTTTGCATGTATGGCAGGGGAAAAAACCTTTTACTATTTTCCCAAATGGGTCCTTTATTTCCGGTGGCCTTTTCTTTTGTGTACTAGGCGCCAGTGTGTTCTTCAAATTGTTGGCCCTTTTGTACACAAAACTTGGTTTCGATGGTAGTTTTTCTCCAAGGATGTCGTCATCTTTAAGGATATTCCAATGTTTTTTGAAGATATCTTCAATGATTCGACTGTTCTGGCTATACTCTGTGATTAGAGGTACATGTAGGATCTCTTCGTCATTCTTTTTCCTCCTCTCTTTGTATTTAGTTAGGTCTTTTCTGTCGATCTTCCTTATTTCTTCTATTTTTTGATCTAATGCTTCTTCATTATAGCCTCTGTCCATAAACTTCGCCTTAATGATTTGCGCTTGTTCTTCCCATTTTAAGGGATTAGAGCAATTTTTTCTCATTCTGAGAAGCTGCCCCTTAGGTATATTCCTTTTCCAGTTGGTGTGGTGACAGCTTGTTTGGTGGACATAGTTATTACTGTCCACCTTTTTAAAGAAAGTTGATGTTTCAATTATCCCCTCTTTTACCTCTATATTCAAGTCAAGATAGGTGAGTGACGTTCTGCTCCATTCGTAAGTGAAGTGTAAATTAGCTTCATTTCCATTCATGACTTTTATAGTGTGTTCCAAATCTTCTTGTGACCCTTTCCAGATCATTATGATATCATCAATATACTGGCGATAGAGGACTAGGTCTGCGCCTGCTGGGCAAGATTCCCAGAATATCTCCTCCCATTTGGCCATATAGAGATTGGCATAGCTAGGCGCAAACCTAGTCCCCATCGCCGTACCACACACCTGTCGATAAAACTTTCCATTATTACAAAAATAGTTATGATGTAATATGTAGTGAATGCTGTCCAGGATAAAATCACATTGTTTTGATGGCATCTCCATATCCTTCTCCAAGTAGAATCTCACCGCTTTCAGGCCTTCTTCATGGGGTATGCTGGTGTACAGCGCGGTTACATCACACGTCACCAAAATGTAATTCTTCTCCCATGTTATGTTTTCCAATAGGTTAATTATCTGGGTGGAATCCCTTAGATAAGAAGGCCGTTCTTTTACATGCTTTTGCAGGTGTCGATCAACATATTCGGACAAGTTACTGCTCAACGAACCAATCCCTGAGATTATTGATCTTCCGGGTGGCTTGTTGAGATCCTTATGGATCTTAGGAAGGTGATATATAATTGGTGTTCTGGGGTATTGCACATTGATGTAATTATATTCTTTTTCATTTAAGATGTTATCTTCCTTAGCTTCCTTCAACATTCTTGACAGCTCTTCCTTATACGTATTTACAGGGTTTTCTCTTAATTCCTGATATGTGTTCCCATCATTCAGAATCCTCTCAGTTTCATCATTGTAGTCTGTTCTGTTCATCACTACAATACCTCCTCCTTTATCGGCAGGTTTTATTGTAAGATTTTGGTTCTGTTCCAATTTCCTAATAGTTTGGAATTCCTTAGTGGATAAGTTCTTATTTTTCAGACTCAGCTTCTTAAGCTGGATATCCCGTATCTCTCTACATACTATTGTCTCGAATGTCTCCAGGGCGGTCCCTTTATGTGCCAAGGGATAAAATGTGGACTTCGGCTTGAGGTCCGTATGTATGTAACAGTCTTCTCGTACGGCCGAATCATACTCCTTAAATCCATAATTCATCCTTTCGAGTGGGGATTTGAGAAAGAATCTCTTTAAAGTAAGTTTCCTGATGAACTCTTTGGTGTTCACAAAGGTGTTGAATTTATCAAGGCTTCTAGATGGTGCAAATGATAAACCTAGTCCTAAAATCGATTTTTCATCATTGTTTAGTTCATAGGAGCTTAGGTTAAATATCCCTTTATTGGTCACCTCATCCTTCTGTTCATCGGTATTTCCATCCTTCTTCTTTATTTTGACCCCTCCTCTCTTCCCTCTATGTTTTTTGTTTTTACCTTTGTCGTTGACTGATTTTCCTCCCATTCTCTGTGGTGGTGGTGGTCCAATACTAAAAAAGGAGAAGGAGTAGCAGAAGAAGACGAATGTGGTGCTTCCAAATCTTGTGGTGTTGGGAGATTTGGTATACGGGTTTTATTATTATCTCCTCTATCACCCTTTCCTTCTAGGTTTTCACTTCTTTTAGTTTCTTTTAATTTCTCAACATTCCCATTTTCTACTCGTTTCTGTTGTCTTCTCATTTCTCTTGGTGTTCCATAATCATGGTCCCATCTTCTGTCGTATGGTCTCTCTTCGCCATAGTTCCATCTATGTTGGAACTCCCTCATATCATGAGGGTGTTGTCCCTCCCGGTTCTCTTGGTTTCTCCAACTTCTCTCTGGATAGTTTCGATTCTCCCGAAATCTTTGCTCATATCTTTCTCCATGATAGTATTCATGTTGTCTTGTTCTTTCTCCATAATTGTCAATTTCCTGCTCCCTTCTTCCCCTTCTTTGTTCATATTGTCTATTTTCCCATCCTCGATCTTTATGAGGCTCCTCATATTTATTATAGGGCCTATTATAATTGTATGTTCCCCCATAGTCTTGGTATTGTCCCCCATGGTTATTCCTAAAGATTCTGTTTGGGTTGTATGGTCCCCTATGCCCATTGTAGTTATTCCTAGGGTTTCTGTTCCTTACATAGTAGGGTTGATAAAGATGTTCATCTTTAGACTTTTCATATTTGAATGGTCTCTCTGTTTGTGTATTCCCCCTGTAACTTTCATGTTTGTTGCTGTTCGCATAATAAGCAATATCTTGTTTAACTTCTAAAGGTTTTGTATGTGTATTATCTCTCCCAGTTTTCATTTTTCTATATGATACTTTTGTCCATGTACTAGGATCATCAGTATCATTATCTTTATGTGTATTTTCCTCTTCTAAGTCCTCCCCAACAGCTAGAATAGTCTGTTCCTCCTCTTTTTTCTTTTCTATCTCCCTCATGAGCTTCTTAGTTTTCTTTTTTATTATCTCATCCTTAATTTTGCTGACTTTTTTAACTAGTGTTTCTTTTTTATCTGCAATATCCTCACTCTCTGGCCCAGAGTTTTCTAAATTGACTAAGATAACTTCGTTCTCTTTAATTTCAAGATCTATATTGGTTAATAATGCTTCCCTGTATTCGATAATCAGTTCCATTAGCTTTCTTGAAGCTTCAATTAGCACATTTTTCCATTTTTCTGCTATGGTATCTGATAGTGGAAATGCACAATCCTTATGTACCAATAGCCCCTTCGGAATTAGTTCTAGTTCTAAGCATTTTTTAATAAATGAAATTTCTCCTTTATATTTGACTTCAGAGACTAGCAGTTTTTCCAGTTCTTTAAATATCAATTGTATATCTATAGTGTCCTCCTCCTCTCTTGTTGGGTTCTCTCCCCTATCATTCTGGGTAATATTAATATCAATAGACTGTCTTAGACTCTGAAATGAATCCATAATGTACAAATATAATGCTGACAGCGGCTGCTAAGTGCAAACTAGGACAAACTAGATAATTCTTAGACCAATTCACCAAGCGCCTGCTGGAAGTGACCCTTAGCTAAGATAGATTGACCCCTAGTGGTCAAAATATGGAAATAGAATGAATTGGATATATATCAAAGCGCCAACCTTAGAAGGCAGGGTCTAAATACACTAAAATTACACTAAAAATTGCTTTACAAATGTGTTTCAGTGTTTTGGTATCAACACTATTGAAAGATTGTTATCTTTCATAAATGAGAGTGAAAGTTTATACAATGAGACCAGTGTTAGTGGAACCCGATGTTGTATTTAAACAGCTTTTATTAAAAATTGACAAACAATTAGTTAAAAAACAATTAGTTAAAAAACACAATCCTCAGGATCTTAAAAACAAATCTCTGCTTGGCAGTACAAAAACAATCTTAATGTCCCTCATGGATCCATGTTAACAATCTAATCCTTATTCCAACCTTTCATTGGAGCTGTACAATCAATTTTGGAGCTTTTAAAGCTTCTACGGTCTGTTAAAAGTTCTTAAATACAGTATACCACAAATAATACCTTTTAAATATTAAGGGTGGCAGACAGAATGCAGTTATTTCTCCGGATTGGCTAAATGATATCACCCAAAACCGGACCTAGATACATGTGCGGCAAAATATAATATGACACAAACTATCAAATACTAAAACCTTGTGATTTTCTAGTGTCTCCTTAAAGAATCACGTGACTCCTATAACTATTACAAATGCTCATGTGTTTCCTAAAATATTATACAATGTACAACCTGCTTTGGAATTTCTTCCAAAACCGTGATAAAAAGAATGCTCTTCAAAAAACGCTTGATCCTTGATCCTGAGGATTGTGTTTTTTAACTAATTGTTTTTTAACTAATTGTTTGTCAATTTTTAATAAAAGCTGTTTAAATACAACATCGGGTTCCACTAACACTGGTCTCATTGTATAAACTTTCACTCTCATTTATGAAAGATAACAATCTTTCAATAGTGTTGATACCAAAACACTGAAACACATTTGTAAAGCAATTTTTAGTGTAATTTTAGTGTATTTAGACCCTGCCTTCTAAGGTTGGTGCTTTGATATATATCCAATTCATTCTATTTCCATATTTTGACCACTAGGGGTCAATCTATCTTAGCTAAGGGTCACTTCCAGCAGGCGCTTGGTGAATTGGTCTAAGAATTATCTAGTTTGTCCTAGTTTGCACTTAGCAGCCGCTGTCAGCATTATATTTGTACATTATGGATTCATTTCAGAGTCTAAGACAGTCTATTGATATTAATATTACCCAGAATGATAGGGGAGAGAACCCAACAAGAGAGGAGGAGGACACTATAGATATACAATTGATATTTAAAGAACTGGAAAAACTGCTAGTCTCTGAAGTCAAATATAAAGGAGAAATTTCATTTATTAAAAAATGCTTAGAACTAGAACTAATTCCGAAGGGGCTATTGGTACATAAGGATTGTGCATTTCCACTATCAGATACCATAGCAGAAAAATGGAAAAATGTGCTAATTGAAGCTTCAAGAAAGCTAATGGAACTGATTATCGAATACAGGGAAGCATTATTAACCAATATAGATCTTGAAATTAAAGAGAACGAAGTTATCTTAGTCAATTTAGAAAACTCTGGGCCAGAGAGTGAGGATATTGCAGATAAAAAAGAAACACTAGTTAAAAAAGTCAGCAAAATTAAGGATGAGATAATAAAAAAGAAAACTAAGAAGCTCATGAGGGAGATAGAAAAGAAAAAAGAGGAGGAACAGACTATTCTAGCTGTTGGGGAGGACTTAGAAGAGGAAAATACACATAAAGATAATGATACTGATGATCCTAGTACATGGACAAAAGTATCATATAGAAAAATGAAAACTGGGAGAGATAATACACATACAAAACCTTTAGAAGTTAAACAAGATATTGCTTATTATGCGAACAGCAACAAACATGAAAGTTACAGGGGGAATACACAAACAGAGAGACCATTCAAATATGAAAAGTCTAAAGATGAACATCTTTATCAACCCTACTATGTAAGGAACAGAAACCCTAGGAATAACTACAATGGGCATAGGGGACCATACAACCCAAACAGAATCTTTAGGAATAACCATGGGGGACAATACCAAGACTATGGGGGAACATACAATTATAATAGGCCCTATAATAAATATGAGGAGCCTCATAAAGATCGAGGATGGGAAAATAGACAATATGAACAAAGAAGGGGAAGAAGGGAGCAGGAAATTGACAATTATGGAGAAAGAACAAGACAACATGAATACTATCATGGAGAAAGATATGAGCAAAGATTTCGGGAGAATCGAAACTATCCAGAGAGAAGTTGGAGAAACCAAGAGAACCGGGAGGGACAACACCCTCATGATATGAGGGAGTTCCAACATAGATGGAACTATGGCGAAGAGAGACCATACGACAGAAGATGGGACCATGATTATGGAACACCAAGAGAAATGAGAAGACAACAGAAACGAGTAGAAAATGGGAATGTTGAGAAATTAAAAGAAACTAAAAGAAGTGAAAACCTAGAAGGAAAGGGTGATAGAGGAGATAATAATAAAACCCGTATACCAAATCTCCCAACACCACAAGATTTGGAAGCACCACATTCGTCTTCTTCTGCTACTCCTTCTCCTTTTTTAGTATTGGACCACCACCACCACAGAGAATGGGAGGAAAATCAGTCAACGACAAAGGTAAAAACAAAAAACATAGAGGGAAGAGAGGAGGGGTCAAAATAAAGAAGAAGGATGGAAATACCGATGAACAGAAGGATGAGGTGACCAATAAAGGGATATTTAACCTAAGCTCCTATGAACTAAACAATGATGAAAAATCGATTTTAGGACTAGGTTTATCATTTGCACCATCTAGAAGCCTTGATAAATTCAACACCTTTGTGAACACCAAAGAGTTCATCAGGAAACTTACTTTAAAGAGATTCTTTCTCAAATCCCCACTCGAAAGGATGAATTATGGATTTAAGGAGTATGATTCGGCCGTACGAGAAGACTGTTACATACATACGGACCTCAAGCCGAAGTCCACATTTTATCCCTTGGCACATAAAGGGACCGCCCTGGAGACATTCGAGACAATAGTATGTAGAGAGATACGGGATATCCAGCTTAAGAAGCTGAGTCTGAAAAATAAGAACTTATCCACTAAGGAATTCCAAACTATTAGGAAATTGGAACAGAACCAAAATCTTACAATAAAACCTGCCGATAAAGGAGGAGGTATTGTAGTGATGAACAGAACAGACTACAATGATGAAACTGAGAGGATTCTGAATGATGGGAACACATATCAGGAATTAAGAGAAAACCCTGTAAATACGTATAAGGAAGAGCTGTCAAGAATGTTGAAGGAAGCTAAGGAAGATAACATCTTAAATGAAAAAGAATATAATTACATCAATGTGCAATACCCCAGAACACCAATTATATATCACCTTCCTAAGATCCATAAGGATCTCAACAAGCCACCCGGAAGACCAATAATCTCAGGGATTGGTTCGTTGAGCAGTAACTTGTCCGAATATGTTGATCGACACCTGCAAAAGCATGTAAAAGAACGGCCTTCTTATCTAAGGGATTCCACCCAGATAATTAACCTATTGGAAAACATAACATGGGAGAAGAATTACATTTTGGTGACGTGTGATGTAACCGCGCTGTACACCAGCATACCCCATGAAGAAGGCCTGAAAGCGGTGAGATTCTACTTGGAGAAGGATATGGAGATGCCATCAAAACAATGTGATTTTATCCTGGACAGCATTCACTACATATTACATCATAACTATTTTTGTAATAATGGAAAGTTTTATCGACAGGTGTGTGGTACGGCGATGGGGACTAGGTTTGCGCCTAGCTATGCCAATCTCTATATGGCCAAATGGGAGGAGATATTCTGGGAATCTTGCCCAGCAGGCGCAGACCTAGTCCTCTATCGCCGGTATATTGATGATATCATAATGATCTGGAAAGGGTCACAAGAAGATTTGGAACACACTATAAAAGTCATGAATGGAAATGAAGCTAATTTACACTTCACTTACGAATGGAGCAGAACGTCACTCACCTATCTTGACTTGAATATAGAGGTAAAAGAGGGGATAATTGAAACATCAACTTTCTTTAAAAAGGTGGACAGTAATAACTATGTCCACCAAACAAGCTGTCACCACACCAACTGGAAAAGGAATATACCTAAGGGGCAGCTTCTCAGAATGAGAAAAAATTGCTCTAATCCCTTAAAATGGGAAGAACAAGCGCAAATCATTAAGGCGAAGTTTATGGACAGAGGCTATAATGAAGAAGCATTAGATCAAAAAATAGAAGAAATAAGGAAGATCGACAGAAAAGACCTAACTAAATACAAAGAGAGGAGGAAAAAGAATGACGAAGAGATCCTACATGTACCTCTAATCACAGAGTATAGCCAGAACAGTCGAATCATTGAAGATATCTTCAAAAAACATTGGAATATCCTTAAAGATGACGACATCCTTGGAGAAAAACTACCATCGAAACCAAGTTTTGTGTACAAAAGGGCCAACAATTTGAAGAACACACTGGCGCCTAGTACACAAAAGAAAAGGCCACCGGAAATAAAGGACCCATTTGGGAAAATAGTAAAAGGTTTTTTCCCCTGCCATACATGCAAAGCGTGTAAGAATGGCATAAAAACAGTTGAATTCCAATCGAATAACAGCAAGAAGAGATATAAAATCAAAGAATTGATTCGCTGCCACGACCGAAATGTCATTTATTTGCTCCAATGTCCCTGTGGCCTTCAATACGTGGGACAAACATCAAGACCATTGAGGGACAGAATACGGGAGCATGTTCTTTGTATCGAAAAACTTAACAAAGAAACCCCCCTCTACAAACACTTCTCCGAAAAGCATCAGGGAAATATTAAAACCTTGAAATATATAGGGATACAAAAGGTCCCTAACAACTGGAGAGGAGGAAATCATGAAAAAAAGCTACTGACAGAGGAATCCAAATGGATATTTCACATGGACTGCCTATACCCAAGAGGGCTGAATAATAAAGAGGATCTGGCCCATCTCCTAAACTTGAACTGAGAACGGTTAAACCGTTACTTTAATAAACACGTTTTGGACAGACCAACTTAAAATTTAAACCCCCTTACCTCAAAGACCCTTTCCAGCGATTGATTCTAAACCACACTTATTCTATATGGTGGAAAGGAATTTCAGGAGAAACAACGCAGAAATCTGAAGTATAATTGTACCTCTAATCACTCTTCATCTAAAGTAAAATAACAACAAACTCCCCCCTTTTGATTTAATAATGGACAATTTAAGGACTCCTAAACACACTCAGTTTGACTCTCAGAGATAACACGTCCTCCATGAACTCATAGAGTTCACGACAATATTCAAGAAGATATGCCCATGTAACCATACACATTACAGAAGTTTGGCTTAGAAACTCTACATAGTCTAATTTTGAGGATTGGTACTAGTAGAATACGAAAACCTTTAATATAATAAGAAGGAATACCCCATTAGAAATAGGAATCTCTCATCCTTTATGTTAGAAATTAGAATCTTTCTTCCCTATAGGTTAGACCTAATCTAACCGCCCTAAAATGATACCTGTATGATAAGGTCAATTAGATTCAAGACCAGTATCAAATAACTTAAATGGAAAACTATTCCTGGCAGAGTTAGCGGGAGGACCCCCCCGAAGACCCCTCTAATTGGAGGATATCTATGCCATTATTATATTGAACATTATATAACACCAAACTAGACCTAACCTAACCGCCCTAAAAGGATACCTGTACGATAAGGTAAATCAAATTTAAGACCAATATCAAATAAAAATTATTCCTGGCAGAGTTAGCGGGAGGACCCCCGTAAAGACCGCCTCTAGTTGGAGGATATCTATGCCACTACCATATCGAACATTATACAACCCCAAACTAAATCCTAGGGACATCCGCTACGATATGGTTATTAATTGTCCCAAAATTAACTCCTATGTTATTGAATATACTGCTGACAATGGTAACCATTATAAACCACACACTAATTAGAATTACAATCATTTATTAATTTATGTTAAAAATTAGAAAAACATAAATATTATCCATTATTAATCATGTATATATGGTAAAAGACTTATCTCTGCTGTGAGAAATATACAACTAGGCGAAATTGAAGTATACATTTTATGGTAAAAGCTTAGAAGGGACGTAAAGTTGAGACCTAAAGAAAAAGGGATTAAATTGGGTAGATAACGGCAAAGGTCAGATATCCCAGGATGTAGCACATATGTACAGCAGAGATCTTAAGGAATATTAGAATAAAAACTAGTATAGAGAAATAAAGGTTGTATTTCCCCTGTAGCGACATCAGAACAAACCAGAATGAAACTTGAAACTACACCAATCATAGAGAAGAATTAGAACATACCCCTTATGAAAGTATCCAATAAGGAAACCAATTCGTCGCACACCCCCATAAGTAGCCAATTAGAGCAAAGACATACAAACACCAAACGGACAAAAAATCGAGCTAACAAATGGTCGTAAAATGACTATTTGATATATTGAGATGGGGTTATGAGTAGTACCGGGACCACACTGACTCCTATAGTAGGAACTGGATAAATATAGGAGAATTAGAGAAAAAATAATATCAAAAGATACGGAGGTTCTTAAGAAGCACTTCCGGTATCATAGAAAGGTCATAAGAAACCGGGTATTTAAATCCCCTGTCAGATAGAGAAAACCAGTCTTGAGAAAGGTCATTATTCGACCGAAACGCGTTGGCTGGTAAGGTTTATTTCATATTATTTACCAAATTGTAGCAATCTACACTATTATATATTTTTTCGGCAGAGGGACCGCGAACTAGCAAGCAGAGGGACAAAAGCTTGAAGAGGCTTAGGGACCGCACGCTTGAGGGCAAAGGGACCCAGGGTGCCTTGAAGATCTTGTATACATAGAACCAGGGACCATGGGCTAGCAAGCAAGCAGAGGGACAAAAGCTTGAAAAGGCTGAGGGACCGCTCTCTTGAGAAAAGAGAGACCCAGGGTGTCTTGAAATCCTTGTACACATAGGACCGTGAGGATACTTGAAATTATTATTTTTTAACTGTTTGACACTTCACTGCACTGACTCATCCTGAATTGGATTAGTCTGACACTCCACTGACTTATTGGTTGTATTCTATATTTTATTATACACGTATTTATGGAAAAGCACTGGACTGAGGATTAATCACTAGATTGTTTTTTACTGCAATACATTTTTTGATTTTTATATAATTTTTGGATATTTTTTAATATATATATTTTTTTATATATATTTTCTATTCTATCATCATAATTTTCTAATATCTTTTGTCACATTTTTCACCACATCACATGTTTTTGTTCTTTTCAAGCGTTTTTTGAAGAGCATTCTTTTTATCACGGTTTTGGAAGAAATTCCAAAGCAGGTTGTACATTGTATAATATTTTAGGAAACACATGAGCATTTGTAATAGTTATAGGAGTCACGTGATTCTTTAAGGAGACACTAGAAAATCACAAGGTTTTAGTATTTGATAGTTTGTGTCATATTATATTTTGCCGCACATGTATCTAGGTCCGGTTTTGGGTGATATCATTTAGCCAATCCGGAGAAATAACTGCATTCTGTCTGCCACCCTTAATATTTAAAAGGTATTATTTGTGGTATACTGTATTTAAGAACTTTTAACAGACCGTAGAAGCTTTAAAAGCTCCAAAATTGATTGTACAGCTCCAATGAAAGGTTGGAATAAGGATTAGATTGTTAACATGGATCCATGAGGGACATTAAGATTGTTTTTGTACTGCCAAGCAGAGATTTGTTTTTAAGATCCTGAGGATTGTGTTTTTTAACTAATTGTTTTTTAACTAATTGTTTGTCAATTTTTAATAAAAGCTGTTTAAATACAACATCGGGTTCCACTAACACTGGTCTCATTGTATAAACTTTCACTCTCATTTATGAAAGATAACAATCTTTCAATAGTGTTGATACCAAAACACTGAAACACATTTGTAAAGCAATTTTTAGTGTAATTTTAGTGTATTTAGACCCTGCCTTCTAAGGTTGGCGCTTTGATATATATCCAATTCATTCTATTTCCATATTTTGACCACTAGGGGTCAATCTATCTTAGCTAAGGGTCACTTCCAGCAGGCGCTTGGTGAATTGGTCTAAGAATTAAAGGGACATAATACTCATATGCTAAATCACTTGAAACTGATGCAGTATAACTGTAAAAAGTTGACAGGAAAACATCTAAAGAAGAAAAGAAAACAAGAGCGCACCCACACTCTAAGAGTAAAAGTTTTTACTGGATTTAATAAGCGCAACACATGAAGTATATAACGTACAAGATTAAAAACAATTTGTGCAATAGTGAAAATATCACCGTGTTAGGCTCCCCCACGCTTCAGTGAAACAAATGGCAACCGGATTTGCTGACAGCTTGTAGCATATGTTCAATGGATCCCTTAGCCTGTCAGAAGTTAGTGAGACTTCGGCTTGTGATCAATTACTGCAGCAGCCGGTCCAGTTTTTCACAGCTTGTGTAAGGGGAAAAGCCTGTGATGCCTCAACGCGTTTCCTCTGGTCGCCACCAGACTTTTTCAAGAGGTAAAGTTACATTCCAACAGATTTTGCTGATTTAAATACAGCTGATTCACACCTTGCCGGTATAGGTGTAGAAACAGGATTGGTCAGTGAAAATGTCCATCAAAGTGCTTGTGAGGTATAGGTACGTTATTGGACATAAACACACCCACTAAACACCTAGAGTTCTTTAACCCCATAAGGACCGTGTTTAGCCTTGATAAAATTAGAAAAAATTATACCCTATTTTCGCGGTGAACTTGCTGATAATTACAACAAAAGAATATTAACATAATATGTACCAAATAACAAAATATCTATGTTAAAACCCATATTACAATTCGTATTCAAATGCATATCAAAAAACAATCGTTATACCAATGCTATCCAAAAATGAGTTAAAAAAATTACAGGAAAACATCACCTGAGCATCTCTATGTAAAAAAGGAAGATAGTTTACCTCACAATTTCTTCAGCTCAGCAGAGTAAGTTCTGTGTAAAAAGTTATACGTTAGCTGCTGCCCAGCTGCAGGTAAAAAAAAAATATGAAGAAATGAACTGCAGTCGTTCAACAGTGCTGAGGTCATGAACTCTTTTAATGTGATCTCATGAGATTTGACTTAACTCTCATGAGATTTCATAGTAAACGTCCTTTAAACTGAATAGGGAAATAACATGAGAGTACACAAGGCTCAACACCTTAGCTGACAGTCATACTGATGTGCTCCTTTACAATGGGATGTGGCTACTGAGGAACTTTTGAGGTAAAATATCTTTCTTTTTTACATAGAGATGTTCAGGTGATATTTTCTAGTCAGCTTTTTACAGGTATGCTGCATCACTTTCAAGTGTTTCAATATTTGGGTATTATGGCCCTTTAAGTAAGTTTATAATATGGAGCTACATATCAAGAAAGGATACCAAGAGAAAGATGCAAAATTAAGAACAGAAATGTTGTTTTTTTATTATACATTGGGCTCTATTGGCCAGCTTTGGAGTCCTTGCAGTGCCGGAACGCTCATGCAGTGGTCATTAAATCATTATGAACTTATTCTTTAGATTAAATTAGTGGAACTGCACAAGCACTTGCATGTGCAATATAAAATATACAAAAAGAGATTGCTGCTTGCTTGACAGGAACTTATGTATGTTTGCTAAGTTTTAAGCTTAGTTGCTTCTATATTAACTTCATCTCTAAATTTAGATATTGTTTTTAAAACTGTCAGTAATGTCCATTACTGCTAAATACTTCTAGGAAAACCAACACCTATTATTGCAAATTAGACTTGTCCAATGTTCAATATTTAGACTGTGCACCTTGATTTATGTGTAATATAGATTGTTTTCTGGTAAAATAAAAGGGCAAAGAGACAATTTTTCCATTTAGTCTAATATGCATTTTTAATTTTATCCAGCTACCTATAAACATATTTTTACTGTATGCACAGCATGATATGTAACCCTTCAACTCACAAAACTACCATGTGAAATATATTTCCTGTTTTAAAGGAAGAATTGATCTAACTTTTCTCTGGGCACTTCCTATGCATGTTTTTGCCAGATGCTTAAAGCATAAACATTTCTACCTGATATTCAATATTTACTGTTCTTTCTTTTTTCTAGTACATAGATTATATTAATAACTTAATAACATAATTTTGTTCATGTTTTGTCAGAGAATTAAGTATTGCTAGATATAGCATTTTGAAAGCTGACTAAAGTAAAAAGTAAATATTCCAGTATGTTAAACAGACTGCAGAATTTAACTTTTCAGGAAAGCAGTAGAAGTGAAATTTGTTGTATTCAAACCTTCCATATATTTAAATAATATTTTAAGTTTGTGTGCATGTGTGTGTGCATGTGCGTGTGTAGATATTTGTATTTAACTGTCCACTAGGTGGCAATATTGTCTGTTTAGTATTTTTTGCGTGTAGAATACTAAATTAAACCTATAGGGGGCAGTAATAGCTTTGAAATTTTGTTTTCTTGCATTCTTTTTGGGTTCTAACTAGACAGTTGATGTAAGCAGTACATGATTAAGGGCACAAAGTTTATATAATAAGTCCCAAGATTATATAATAAAGGTATTTTTATGATAAAAGAAGGATGGCAACAGTGCTGTCATTACTTTGTGGGTCTGAAAGATAATTAGGTCATACATTACCTACACTTTTGCTCATGCATTGTCTATTTGTTAACTGTATGACTCTTCTTCTCTAAATCTATTGAATTTATATACGAATTTTACACTCCAGGGTTCTATTTTTTACACCATTTCCAATTGTGCACATAAGTAACTTGCAAGGGTTTCTGGTGAATGACATCTTTTTTGGATTAGATTGAAGCTTGTGAAAGAAAACTTGCAGTCGATTATATGACCTTGAGACCATGGGGCCCATCTAACAAGCTCCGTAGGGAGCTTGTGGGCCCATGTTTCTGGCGAGTCTTCAGACTCGCCAGAAACACCAGTTATGAAGCAGCAGTCTAAAGACCGCTGCTCCATAACCCTGTCCGCCTGCTCTGAGCAGGCGGACAGACATCACCGCAATTGGCCGTGAGTCAGCAGGGGGCGGCGTTGCACCAGCAGCTCTTGTGAGCTGCTAGTGCAATGTTAAATGCGGAGAGCGTATTGCTCTCCGCATTTAGTGAGGTCTTGTGGACCTGATCCGCACTGTCTCATATTTAAGACATGTGCCCCTATTTATTAAAGGTCTTGCGGACCTGATCTGACAGTGTGGATCAGGTCCGCACGACCTTGCTAAATGCGGAGAGCAATACGCTCTCCGCATTTACCATTGCACCAGCAGCTCACAAGAGCTGCTGGTGCAACGCCGCCCCCTGCTGACTCGCGGCCAATCGGCGACCAGCAGGGAGCTGTCAATCAATCCGATCGTACTCGATCGGGTTCAATTGCGGCGATGTCTGTCCGCCTGCTCAGAGCAGGCGGACAGGGTTATGGAGCAGCGGTCTTTAGTCCACTGCTTCATAACTGGTGTTTCTGGCGAGTCTGAAGACTCGCCAGAAACACGGGCCCACAAGCTCCCTACGGGCCCCATTGTATAGTATTCACGACTTGCCTAGATTGTCATCTGAAAAAAATGATGTTTATATTGTTCCCTTGGTTAGCCATTAGTAGCAGATTCCATATCCATAGATCGCAATTGACTGTGTAATAGGACACTCTATAGTTGAAAATATTTTCCTTTATGGGCACAGAATAGCACCATTTTGACATCATTTTTAATATCCCTCTATGAATTTAACATGAGTCTATGCAGAGCGGTCATAAGCTGCTATTATAAGTAAGGTTTATTATCAAGTGTTTAGTATATTGAAAGAGTAGATAAATACACTATTTCCCTTACAGATACTTTTATTAAAGGTGACATAATAGGGCAAACAGAAAATATTCCAATCTGTTAGATAATATAATTTTTTTTCAAACTATACTCTTTGCATGCCATGAGTATGCTTTCAGTTCTGATAATTTGCAAATCAAATAAACCTGCTTTTTTCTTCATGATGTTCAAATAAAAAAGACTACTAAAATAAATCTTTTAGAAGTCAAGATTTGTGTGCTACATTTGCTAATCTATGGCTTTTAAAGATTTCTATCTCAAAGACCAAACTTACTTTGACAGCTCTAAATCAATGTGTAGTAAAGAAAAAATGCAAGAATATCAAGGGAAATGTCTTCTTATATTTTGACATCCATTGGGATATGTATAATCTTGACACTGTTAAGTGCTCTATCTATTAGGGCTTAATCTTTCGATGACTATTACTAAAATATCATCTATATTTCAAGATAGCAGTAATCCAACTGATAGAACCTGAAGTGGCAGAGGAGTACAATTTAGTTGAAAACATAATGAGATAATAATAAAATGAAATTCTTGTCACAGAGTTAAACCAATGCCAAGATCTAGAAGAGCTCTTCTGAGGTGAAGCATTAATGTTGGTGTCAGCACAGAGAGAAATCTCATCAGTTAGGGGAAAAAAATGAAAGCTTTAAGGAATCTGACAAATGAAAATTTAACAAAGATGAAATAATACTTGAGGTACCACAGTATGACAAGTATATGAAGTAAACTGTTTTGATTATGAGAAAGATCCATAAAGTTCCAGAGATCATTGATAGATTTGAAAGACATACCTTCTCATTGATCATTTTCCTATTGTGTTTATATTTATTTCTACAACTTCTAACACTTTATTTGTTTATTTTATACATTTACAACATGTAAATAACTCAGACGTCTGAATTTGTTTTATAATTTTTTGGATTTAGACTTATATGATCATGTTTCTTCCTCAAAGGGACATGCTAGGCCATGCAACTCTTTCATGATTCAGATAGAGCATAAAAAACAACTTTCTAATATATTTATTTTGTCAACGTTGCTTCATTATCTTGTTATTCTTTGTTGAAGGAGCAGCAATGCATTTCTAGGAGCTAGCTGAACACATTAGTAAGGCAGTGACAAGAGGCATATATGTGCAACCACCACACAGCTGCTAACTCCCACCTTCTAAGCCTACCTAGGCATACTTTGTTTTGAACAAAGGATACCAAAAGAACTAAGCAAATTAGATAATAGAAGTCGGAAGTTGTTAAAAATGTAATGCTCTATCTGAATCATGAAGAAAATTTTTTTTACGTTTCATGTCCCTTTAAGCCTCAGGTGTCTGGCATTAATAAGGAGTATTTAAAATTAGCTAGAATGTTAGAATGTATTGAATTATACAATAAAATGTTAAGAGCATGTGTACAAATGTTAAAATTTATTATTGACCTAAAATGTGACTTGATAATCATAGAAATATGGAATAAGATTTAAATAAAACCTCACTTGTTATGTCTTTATGGAACATGTTTTGTTAGAAAAAGTATGTAAATTTTGAAATGTACTTACTTTTAGTTTGTTTGTATGTTTTACCAGATATAGCACTTCTCATTTATAATTCACACTTCCTCTTTACTGTTTTATTTTTTTGGCACCCTATTGCCATTTTAAATGCCATTGTTTAGTGTTATGGTGCCCTGTCATGTGCTTCTTCTGCCATTCAGATGGCAATATGCTTTTCTTAAGGTGATTGCCTCTGTTACTGATTATCCTGCATAGTGCATCCTGGTGGCCATTCTGTTCCTCCTGTTACCATTGCTGCTGTTCTGTCCCTTGCTTTATCTTGGCCTGCTGTCATCTGAACTCTTCTATAATGGTGCTGTTTTCATTTTGGCATTCATTTAAGAAGCACCAGGTGGACAAGGGCAGAGAACTCCAAACCTGTCCACCCAACATTGTAACTAGTGGGCAACCAAATGCTGCTCACATTTATCATTGCACAAGCTGCTGCTCCTTGCTCGCACACAGCCAATCACGAGCAAGCATGGGCTATCAGTCACCATGGTAGGAAAAGTCTGGGGGATTACAAACTGCCAGCTCAGAGCTTGTGTATAAGTTAGGAAGCTGAAGGCGCTCCAAAGCTGCATCTGAATTTTTTTTAAACAGAGCCCATCGGGCATATGTATCAATCTCCGTATGGAGCTTGATGCCCCGTGTTTCTGGCGAGTCATCAGACTCGCCAGAAACAGCAGTTATGAAGCAGGTCCACCAGACTTTGATAACTAGAGGCACACATGTATACTTAAATTATTCAGTGAAGTATTAAAGACTTTTTTCAGATTGTCTACCCATCTTTGGCTACCCTGTCAACATACATTAGAAACCTCAACTGTGAGAGTTAGAATAAGAATTGGGTTCTGGGTAAAGTTTAAGGAAGCATTTGGATAGTGTTAGAGTTGGGATTCACATGAGGGTAGAGTCACTGTGGTTATTGTAAAGTTTAGGGTTAGCGTAGGCTAGGATTGGCTCTTTGAATGCCAGGAAGAGCTGTTGCACATTGTATCTTTATGTGTTGCAGTCCTTTCTAACCATATCCATATAAACAATTTTGAGCAAGTTATTTCAGCATTAACTTTCTAAATACAATATTATTTGAAATGTCATCTAGAATCCAATATTATAATAATAAATGTTCATCCATCCTTGATATACTCCTATACTTACCACTCAGTGCTCAGTGTTTTGCTTGGGGCAGATTCTTGAACATTCTTGAAACTTAAAGTAAACGAGGGAAATATATCCAGGAATATTTGCATATAAATATAAGAAAATCTATTTAAAATCTAGTAGCTTTTTTAGAGCATGTGTAGCCCCAGTTCATCTAACCATAGTTATGTATTCTTTTCATTCTAGCAGAAAATGGAAAAAAATATTGCAATATAAAACTGTTTAACAAACTTATCGATCCAGCATAGTTCTTAGGGATGGGCAGATGGATTAGGGATTTGCAGTTTAAAAATAAATAACATTAAATTCTATGGTTCCTAGAAAATAGATTATGTAGCTGTTTTTTCACTTACACTAGGAATGCAACGTGTCACATGTTCCAATGCCATATAGAAGGATGTAGAACTTACCAGCATCTTCAGGAATGCTATGGTATGGTGATGTATAATGCTAATTGCTAAATAAAGCTCCTCTCTTGCTCCACATTTGGCATGTTTGCCAGTCATTAAATTTCTCTAGATGCCTCAGAAACTATAAAAGGCAAAACAAGCATTCCCTCAGTGTTTTGTTTGTTTGTTTTATTTTTTCCTGTGGCTAAATACCATATTTTTAATTTTTTTATTCATGTATTTATTTATCTATTCACATTTGAGAATTCTATTATTGTATATACAAGACCTTTGTAGCTAATGAAAGCATATTTCTTTTGTTTACTTAAGATTAAGATATTTTGGACTAGATAGCAAGTTGAGTGCAAAATATCGCTTCTGCAAAAGTGATATTTGCACTCAGGTTAGTAATACCAGTGCATGCAAATGTGTGCTGGTATTACAAGTGCGGTACAATACTAACACGACCACGCTTCCATAGGCTCCAATGGCTCCTCTTTCTGATGCCGTGAGACACAGCATGAGAACTAGCACAGAGAAGGGGGTAAGTTGCGCAGCGATGGGCAGCAAATATAAATATATATGTATATGCTTAAATACATATATATTTATGTGTTAATATGTGTATATACACATATTTCAACCAAAAAAGAAGGGTTGAAACAGCAACAGGAGTATAAAACATAACATTTATTGATAAAATGTTAAAAAAATCCATGGAGGGACGCAGCTACAAAAAACAAGACACTAAAGTATACGCCTTTCGGCTGGATGCCGTATTTACTACTGCTTAAACATTTCTACACATATGCTGATTTAAAAAGGTTGTGTGCTTTGCACCCATTGGTAAAAGATGAGCACACCTTTCAATGACGTAACTAGAAGTACCTGTGTTGTGAAAACATATGGTAAATCGTAACACACAGTATACTAAACTCTCTACTATAAGGGTCATAGACTTGGTTACAGAATTGACTATAAAGCTGAATGAGAATCAGTTTGAAATATTAGAGGAGAGGAATACTAGTGATAAAATGCAATCTAAATATAATTATGCTCTATAAACAGACAATGCAAGAGTGGCCTAATATCATTAATATAATATAATATAATGGTACACTTAGGCGATTAGAGAATGTGATGATAAATAGATAGATAGATAGATAGATAGATACATGGGTAAATTGGCTCAACCCAGGTGTTAGAATACAATATAAATGAAAAACCATTATGTAAATAAACGGAAAACAGAAACTATTCCCAAATATTTATCAGATCGTATTCTGCATTCAAACCCAGGGGAACCTTAGTGGATAACTTAAATATCCATAGAATCTCACGTTTTTCCAATAATTTCTGCCTGTCTCCACCCCTTTTGGGGTAGGGTATGTAATCTATTGCCAACCATCTGAAAGATGAAACATCTTTCTGATGCTCAGTGACAAAGTGTTCTTATATACACATATTAACACATAAATATATATGTATATAAGCATATACATATATATTTACAGGGATCACACAGTTCCCATAGACCACGGTGTAAAGGCACTTTACACCCCACACCCGCCAACTTTGGCCCCTTATAACTGCTTTGTGCAGTTACTTTATTAAAAAATAAAAATGCTACTTTTTTTTTTTTTTTAATAAAGAACACCGCACTTTATTTTGGGGGCATTTGGGGGACCTTTAGAAAATTAACCAGTGATTTGATCTCTGGTTAATTTCTGAGTGCTAATTGTTACCGTGAGCTTGTGGTAGCAGTAACCAGCCACTTGTAATGGCTGGTTATTTATCGTGCACCCGTAAATGGACGAATTAGTGCTCCACTTGTAATCTGGCTCTTAATTTTAAGAAGTGTGTTATATTTAATTTCAAAGTAGCACAATCAATCCCTGTTATCATATTCCCCTAGGTTCAATAACATTCATTAGTAAAACTAATACAAAGGGTAACGTGAAAAAAAAAACTTTGTGGAATGCAAATATATTTTAACCCGTCCTTTTTCACATCTGTTGCAAGGGGATCTTCATTATAATGAATGTAGCAGAATCAATCTTTAAACTATTCACTTCTCAGTACATAGTAAAGGATATGGGCTTCATGTAAACACATTTATAAAAGAATACACAAATTTAAAAAAAGGGGAAAAAGAACACCCTTTTTATAAAAATACACTCAAGACACGATTGCAAGGCTAAGTAATTCACAATGGCAATAGAGTCTTTATGAATTCTGCTTGCCGGTCGGTAGTTTAGGTTCAAAATCTTAAAGTGAATGTCAATTTTGATGCTAAAGTGCCCAGTTTTAAAAATTTGATTAAAAACAGGGGCACTTTATTTCATCAAAATTTACATTTCAATCATGTTGTGAAAAAAAACTTACCTTTTACTCTTGACAGCAGCTCCAGATTCTTCCGGTCGTTGCAAACCATTTCTGACGTCAGAAATGATGGATAGGGCATCCTCCAATCACGGCTTCCCCCCAGGGGGAATCAGTGTCTGATTCAACGTAGTGATTGGAGGAAGCCGGATTCCTCATTTTAGACCCAGGAAGAGGCTTTGCGACGGGTGGAAGATTAAAAGGTAAGTTTTTTTTCTCAACAGGAGTGAAATGTAAATTTTGATGAATTAAAGTGCCCCCTGTTTTTAATCAAATTTTTAAAAACCGGGCACTTTAGCATCAAAATTAACATTTACTTTAACACCAACATTCAAACCCTTGTCCCCAAGTTATTAAAGTCTGGCGGACCTGATCCGCACTGTCGGATCAGGTCCGCCAGACTTCGCTGAATATGGCGAGCAATATGCTCGCCGTATTCAGATTTGCACCAGCAGCTCACAAGAGCTGCTGGTGCAACGCCGCCCCCTGCAGACTCGCGGCCAATGGGCCGCCAGTAGGGGGTGTCAATCAACCCGATCGTAGCTTTTCTATAACAAACAGACAAGCAAATATTTTACACTTTTAAACATTAAAGGACATTTATAGTAAAAAATGTACATGCTCTAAATCTTCATGTTGGCATATATATATATATATATATATATATATATATATATATCCAACACACTAACAGTGAACTCACAGGATTTTTTTTTTTTTTTAAAAAAAGGGTAATTTAATTGACGTTTCGGGGATGTATTCTCCCCTTCTTCAGAACTATACAGGGAGTGCAGAATTATTAGGCAAATGAGTATTTTGACCACATCATCCTCTTTATGCATGTTGTCTTACTCCAAGCTGTATAGGCTCGAAAACCTACTACCAATTAAGCATATTAGGTGATGTGCATCTCTGTAATGAGAAGGGGTGTGGTCTAATGACATCAACACCCTATATCAGGTGTGCATAATTATTAGGCAACTTCCTTTCCTTTGGCAAAATGGGTCAAAAGAAGGACTTGACAGGCTCAGAAAAGTCAAAAATAGTGAGATATCTTGCAGAGGGATGCAGCACTCTTAAAATTGCAAAGCTTCTGAAGCGTGATCATCGAACAATCAAGCGTTTCATTCAAAATAGTCAACAGGGTCGCAAGAAGCGTGTGGAAAAACCAAGGCGCAAAATAACTGCCCATGAACAGAGAAAAGTCAAGCGTGCAGCTGCCAAGATGCCACTTGCCACCAGTTTGGCCATATTTCAGAGCTGCAACATCACTGGAGTGCCCAAAAGCACAAGGTGTGCAATACTCAGAGACATGGCCAAGGTAAGAAAGGCTGAAAGACGACCACCACTGAACAAGACACACAAGCTGAAACGTCAAGACTGGGCCAAGAAATATCTCAAGACTGATTTTTCTAAGGTTTTATGGACTGATGAAATGAGAGTGAGTCTTGATGGGCCAGATGGATGGGCCCGTGGCTGGATTGGTAAAGGGCAGAGAGCTCCAGTCCGACTCAGACGCCAGCAAGGTGGAGGTGGAGTACTGGTTTGGGCTGGTATCATCAAAGATGAGCTTGTGGGGCCTTTTCGGGTTGAGGATGGAGTCAAGCTCAACTCCCAGTCCTACTGCCAGTTTCTAGAAGACACCTTCTTCAAGCAGTTGTACAGGAAGAAGTCTGCATCCTTCAAGAAAAACATGATTTTCATGCAGGACAATGCTCCATCACACGCGTCCAAGTACTCCACAGCGTGGCTGGCAAGAAAATGTATAAAAGAAGAAAATCTAATGACATGGCCTCCTTGTTCACCTGATCTGAACCCCATTGAGAACCTGTGGTCCATCATCAAATGTGAGATTTACAAGGAGGGAAAACAGTACACCTCTCTGAACAGTGTCTTGGAGGCTGTGGTTGCTGCTGCACGCAATGTTGATGGTGAACAGATCAAAACACTGACAGAATCCATGGATGGCAGGCTTTTGAGTATCCTTGCAAAGAAAGGTGGCTATATTGGTCACTGATTTGTTTTTGTTTTGTTTTTGAATGTCAGAAATATATATTTGTGAATGTTGAGATGTTATATTGGTTTCACTGGTAAAAATAAATAATTGAAATGGGTAAATATTTGTTCTTTGTTAAGTTGCCTAATAATTATGCACAGTAATAGTCACCTGCACACACAGATATCCCCCTAAAATAGCTATAACTAAAAACAAACTAAAAACTACTTCCAAAACTATTCAGCTTTGATATTAATGAGTTTTTTTTGTTCATTGAGAACATGGTTGTTGTTCAATAATAAAATTAATCCTCAAAAATACAACTTGCCTAATAATTCTGCACTCCCTGTATATATATAATATAGAATGTAGACCTGATTTTGCTGTAATATAGGTGGGTCTGAGTATATGTGTAACAAAGGTCTGCATTCAAAAGAAGGATGTGATTACTGACACAGGTGGTAGGACAAATGGGAAGTTATAAAACTAACAACAAAGAGACAAGGGGGTCCGTTTATTAAACCACAGGCGGACATATTCGCTATAGAGAATCATGTCCGCCCTGCACCGCTAAATGCAGACAGCATACATTGTCAGCATTTAACATTGCAAAAAGCTTTTTACAAGAAATGCTAGTGCAATGCTGCCGAGCCCTTTTGGGGCCAATCAATCGATAGCAGGGGGTGTCAATCATCCCGATTGTATCTGATCGGTATGATTGCAGTCCACCACCACCCGACTGCTGCTTCTTAACTTCAGTTTCCGGATCGCTGGAAACTTCGGGCGAATTAAGCAGCATCCGCTGCTTATTAAATCCGCCCCAAGGTCTTTAAATATGCAAAGTACTTCACTTTTCCCAATAATGTCAACTTGCCTAGAGGAAAAAAAAATCACAGGATATAAGCAAGACAGCTGGGAGGGATAGAAAGACAGTTGGAAGGGAAGGTGGGTAGGTATACACTGACACCCTACATCACACATGCACTCACATACACAGACACACACATGCACTCACACACACAAACACACACATACACTCACACACACAAACACACACATGCATTCACACACACAAACACACACATGCATTCACATACACAAACACACACATGCAACCACAAACACAGTCATTCTAGAAAGGAAGAAAGGGGTTTGGTAATTGCATACACACACCTTAAAAGAACAGATAGATAGGACACATTGTGTGTTTGGGACTATTAGTGAAAACCCTTTATTTAATTATCTCTGCAACCTCTTTGTAATTTGGGCAGATTCTATTTAAAGTTATCTCTGGTAAAGAACTGAGTTTCTGGTAAATCATTTAGCCTGGAATTACTAGTAGTAGTATAGGGGCTAAATTTCTGTAGAACTACACATACAATATTTACCTGGGACTGGTGGTAAAAAGTGAATAGTGTACAAGTGTGTGGTGAGGTGAAACTAGGGGTTATTACATTTATTACACAGATGATATTATCCAGAGCATATCCAAAGAGGATTTATTGAATGTGATCCTGGTGGATTAGAGAGATAATCGTGCAACATGTCAGAGCATGCAATTTCAAGACTAGCATCCCTGCACCTCTATGTGTTTAACACCCGCATAGTTAATTATTAGAACATGTTATTTGTTTACTATAATGGTTCCTTAACTGTTTAGTGTGTTTCTGAAGTTGTTGTTGTAATTATTGTATCGTATATTGGGCACCTCACACAACTATAATAACTTTAATGGCACTAATAAACAAACCTTATAGTTGAAAGAATGCCCAGTGAATTTAGAATTTGATTTCACCATCACAGATAGGTTCCTCAGCAATCTCATAAGCATTTATTAAAATGGACTCCATCAACAAAAAATATTATTTTGTAATTCAGTTATATACATTGATTGAAAGCTTTATTTGTCTTTTAAAACGTATTTCCATGAAGGTATTTTGAGAAATTAAATGTCAAAGTGTGGTCGTGGGGACATTTATTTTATAAGGTCTATTTGGCAAGATTTGTACTATAGGCAGAAATGCTGCCAGTACATATTACCTTAATACATGTAATAAAAGGGCAGCTGATGTTAAAACATTTTCTCCTTACATTATCATTGTCTTTTTACTCAGTTGTTATATTCACTGCGGGCTGTGCTATTCACCAGGTTAAGAATACATACACATGTTAGGTTTGTAACTATTGTTTTTATTTCATTGAGAGGACTAAACTGTTAATATATATAGGGGTCGATAAATTCTGCTGAGGTAAAAGGCACTTGTGTTTGATAAATTTATGCAATATGAAAAATAATATTGATGTTGAAATGAAACAGCACCACCTGCTGGTCAATCTGAATAGTACAAGTGTCTCAATAAAGAGGGGCAGATTTTTGAAAGTACGATAGGACATAATACGATGTAGCGTATCATGTCCGCCGCACATCGATAAATGCTGACAGCATAAGCTGTCAGCATTTATCATTGCACAAGCAGTTCTTGTGAACTGCTTGTGCAATGCCGCCCCCTGCAGATTCGTGGCCAATCGGTCGCTAGCTGGGGGTGTCAATCAACCCAATCGAATAGGATCGAGCGAATTGATGTCCGCAGCCTCAGAGCAGGCGGACAAGTTATGGAGCAATATTTAGCGCTCCACTTGTAATCTCGCCCAATGTGTATGTGGCTGTATTGTAGTAATGGTCAGTATGTTTCAGGAACATGTGTCATTTAGTCTGAAGACCTGAAGTATCCTGAATTTTGTTTATGTCATATTACACTGTGACAGTAAATGGTTTTTAAACATCCATAATTTCTTGGGTAGATGTCCACAATTTGTCTGAAACATGTATCCAGATGAAATTGTAATATTATACAATTTTACATAGACTGATATAGCAGCAAATGCATTCAGGAATTCTTCATTTTAAATGCTTTTGATAGGGTCAAATTATTAGCAATAGTTCTGTTTGACTTGCAAAAAGAGTACAAACACACAGCTGTTTCTCGTTAGTAAAGGTTTAATGGAATAAAAGGTTTTCTTGCAATGGTTCAAATACAATGGTAACAAGAGTATTCTAAGCATAAACAGGATCAATGGCACATATTAATTATAGGGAATTTAAAGGGACATTAGATTCAAAGTATAAATAATTTTAAAATGCCTAATTATGCATAACAAATTAACTTTGCATTGCACTTCTATTATTTATTTTGATTGCGTTTCTGTAGTTTTCTATTTCTCCCCAGAGAGGCTGGAGCGCGATCCATGGCAGACGGAACCTTGTCCATCTTACACAATGATTGCTTGATTTGTTTAAGAGTGCATATATATCTGGCCCTAGTTGCCAAAGCAAAGAAGAAAAGATAAACAACTCTCTCTTTTTTTATTTTTGAGTGGTGTATCACTGGACATAACAAAACAATGCACAATTTAGCAATTAAAATAAAAATAGAGATCTTTTGCAATGGATAGATTAGTTACTGCCTATCTAAAAATTAATACATTCATATTAGTGCTGCAAAATAGAATGTTATCTCTGACTTTTTAGCATATATATATATATATATATATATATATATATATATATATTTATATATATATATTTATATATGTGTATGTGTTTGTTTATGTATTTATATGTTTATATATGTACCTACAGACATATATACACATATACGCATATATAAACACATAAATTCATATGTATACATATATAGACAAGTGGTTCGGAGCCCTTTGCAGTAAAGTTGTTGAAAACATGTAAATAAGCAATATTAATATTTAATAAAATGTTTAACTGTGTATATACTGTAAACATTTCACATTTCAATATTCTGTAGAAAGGGGAATATGTTCCTAGTATTTTTAAATAGATATTCCTATATATGCCTGTATGTGTACATATATACATACACACAAGAAGTTGCATACTAGCACCCCTGCCATTATTGTGATATCAATATGCTGGTTTCAATGTGTGTGCAAAATGACGCACAAACTCCTGTATGACACATGCTTCTTTGACTGGGAGTCACTCTACAAAATACAAGAATGCCTCGTAGCTTGTTCTCAGCTATTCTGGTGTTTCTACTCTCTAGTTGGCATTCTCAGTTCCTGGTTTCATTTGGCTACCTTGACCCTGGTTTCATCTGGCTACCTTGACTTTGGTTTGCAACTGGATTCTGCTACCTCACTTTAAGGGACAGTAAACGACTTGCAATAGCAAGACATTTCTATTGTCTTGCTATAGAAGTCTAAAAATTTTTTTTAAACAAATTAACATCTTGTTTGCAACTGTTTTAGAATAGCCAAACTCCACCCACAATTTGCCCTATTTAAGGATAGATTACGAGTGGAGGACACTTTAGCACTCTTGATTGAGTGTTAACTTCACTAGACTGAGGTTTCTGCGTGCCTCAGGTTACGTGTGCTTATATTACAAGTTGAAAGTGAAAAATGTGCGCATAAGTGAAATGCGACTCGAGCTAAAAAATTATCACCACAGCGTAAACATCTTCTTCCCATAGAATACAATGAAGAGCGTAAACTGAAAAAAAACCTTACACCTATACTCGTTCGCCAACCCGACAGGAGTTATGAAAATGTCCCATTTCAATGTTCTTCACATACAGAATAATGTAATTTGTATTGTAGATGCATATTTCTATATATAGTATATCTATAAATACCTATATATTTATTCCTATAGATATATCGGTATAGATATGTATTTTACATAAACATTATCAGATGTATATAGAAATATATATTTAATAATAAAAAGTACATTATTTTCTATGTGAAGAACATGGTGAAATGTAAATTATGCATAACGTGATATGGGATTCACAATTTAGTACTAAAGCGGTCAGGTTAAAGTACATATAGAATTTCTATCTTTGCGTTATTGAAATATTAAATATTAAAAAAAAAATTGTCTTGCGTATCAGTTAACCTAGAGCTCTGAAGTTGCGTTATCCCGGCACGTATTAAATTAGATTGCACTTAAGCGAACACATTTGCTTTCAACTCATAAAATAAGCGCCATTTACATTGCGCCACATGACCAGCAAAATGCCCCATATCACTTACGTGCTACAGTTAGCACCCCACTCATAATGTAGCCATTATGGCGCCAATCAAGGCTTGAGTCAAATGGACAGGAAACCCCAAAATTTTCCTTTATGGTTTGGATAGAATATACCATTTTAAACAACTTTACAATTTACTTCTATTATCACATTTTCTTAATTCTCTTGTTATCCTTTGTGAAAGGAACATAATTGCACTACTGGCAGGTAGAGGAACACATCTAGTTAGCCAATCACAAGAGAGAAATGTGTGCAGGCACCAATCAGGAGCTATTCTTTTTAAACCAAAAGAACAAAGCACATTTTAAAATAGAAGGGAATTTAAAAGTGTATTACAATCTGAATTTTTAATAGCTAAATTAGTTGTTATACAATATCTAAACATTTTATAATAACATTTCAAGCTGCTTACTGTCCCTTTAAATATTTTGAATTTTGATTGACCTTGACTGATATCCTTTCTACTACCTGGTTTTGACACTCTAGGCTTTCTATTCGATGTCTAAGATCCTGGCCCATCTCTAATTGTAGTGATAGTGGTGTATGTAATGGTGTGTTCTTTCCAGAAACTGAGCTCCAGATCTCCTAACTGCATGTTAACTGATGACAGTAGAGTATTTGACATGAGAGCTTAGCAGTGGTGTCTATGAAGGGCTGACTGGGACTCATCTGTGAAAAACCCTTCAGTGTTTATGAGGGTGCTGGGGGTGAATTGCACCCACAAATGTGCCTCTAGCGCCCCTATTTAGCTGCAGAGGGCAGAGCATGAGCTGCCAAGTGTACTTACCCAACTCCATTTCTATTAGCCAGCTCAGTGCTAGGTCTAGCCCCCAGTGTCAAAATGAGCAGAAGCAGATTATGAGGCATCCAAGATGATGGACCTTAGTAAAAAAAATAAATGAAACATAAAAATGCATCATGGTCATAAAAATAATCTTAAAATGAATATGTCATGAATAGAACTGAGCTTCTTGCATATAGAGAACAAATTCCAAAGGGTACAAGAGAATTGTGCGGCATTAGCAAAAGAACAACTAATGAGATTGAGAGGGTTACGTAGGCTAGATTTTCAAAATGTTAGTTACGGTAGTGAGCAGAAAGGGACAGAGGGTAGACCTGGTCTGTGAAAGACATCCCAAATTACAAGAAGGAAGATGGTAAGAGAAACAAGATGATTGTTTGTCTTATGTGAGTGTCTAAGCTTAATGTCAGTGGAATATGGTTGGTTGAGGGATGAGAGAAAGGAATAGAGTTTATAATTGAGTTTTTGTGTGTTGTAAAAGAGAGAGAATAGAAGAGAAGGTAAGACATGTGAAGCTTGAATGTTGTTTGTGGAAGGAGTAACTGTGATTTAAAGGAGAAGGGAGGATATGGTATAGGCAGACAGGAGAATGTAGCATGTTTAACTGACAGAGATTTATGGAGAGTAAGAAAGTACCTGTTTAGATGTAATCAACTCCTTTTGTCCAAACTACTTGTCTAATTCTAGGACACTTACAAACTTCATACTTATATAACTTCACTCTGCAACTATAGTTGCACTGACAAGCTATGCTCTGACAATCTTAGAGTGTCCAGTTTCTTGGTAATAGCTAGATGTGTGCACGCGTGAAAAATTTGTTTTGTCCATTATGATTATAATGAAGTGTGCCATTTATTTTGCATCATTGCACTAGGAGGCGCTCTTTGTGATTTGTTCTCGCAGATCATTTGTCTGGATACAGTGGAATTCTCCATCCTGTGACAGGATCAGTGTAGCCTGGTCACTGCGATTCCCCAGCCTGCCCCAATCAGCACATAGGTGCTGCTTCTTTTGTGAGTATTCAATCTTCACCTATTTTATTTGTGCCATTTCTCTTGCAATATTACACTAGGAAGCGCCCTCTTCTTTGTGATTCTTCTTCACAGATCGTTGGTTCCTTTTCTTTTTTGGTTTAAGAGGAGCTGCCTTTCAAGTTTGATCACCTACCTAACTACTAATTACATTGGATATTCTAAACAGGATTCCACATAAGATTTCAGGACCCTAATGAACATTTGCTCTAGCTACCTTGACTAGATCAAGGATACAGTTATGTTTTTATTTTTAAGAGTCATATGTTTGCATATCATTTGTCACTTGTTGTATACTAAATATTGTCAATTTACATAGATTTTCTGTTTTTTTAAAATAGCGCCCCCTATAGTTGGATACCTAGGTATAATCAACTGGTTCTTCTTAAATACAAACTTAGCTGTGAAATAAAAATAAAATCTAAGCTAGCTACAATATAACTGTTAGTTTTATTTCACAGGTAAGTTTGTATTTAGTTTTAAATAGAAATTATTTAGGTAATAATTGTAAGGTTTATTTAGATTTATTTTAATTATATTTAAGTTGTGGTGTTAGGGTTAGGGTTATGCTTAGGGTTACATTAGGGTTAGGGTTATGCTTAGGGTTACATTAGGGTTAGGGTTAGGTTTAGGGGTTAATATATTTATTTAGTGTTAGTGATGTTGGAGGCCAGAGGTTTAGGGGTTAATAACTTTAGTATAGTGGCAGCGACATTGGGGGTGTCAGATTAGAAGTTAATAACTGTAATGTAGGTGGCGGCGATGTTAAGGGCAGCAGATTAGGGGTTAATAACTGTAATGTAGGTGGCGGTCATTGTTTTAACCAATGAAAATGTGGTGGGGATTTTAAAATGTCCTGTGTTTGTAAATTCCTTAAGCTATGACTACGGCTGTTGCCGAAACGTGTAAGCCAGAAGGAATACTGAGCTATCTGTAATGTGTTGTCTTATCGTATGATGTTTTATGGAAGCCAACGAGCCAAATAAAAGTTAAGTTTCATATATCGAATATACCTGGTGCTCCTCATTGATCATTGGATCATTCAGACATCAAATACGTTTGCAACTGTACTTGTAACTGTAATGTATTGTTGATGTATTTTGTGCAACTTTTTTGTTTTGTGAAACAGTTAACCAGAGCTTTGAGGTTGCTCTAACCCACCGCGTGTTAACTTCAATTGTGCTCAAGCACAAGATAAACCTCTTATCGCTTGTGTGTAACTGTTAACGTGCAACTCGTAATCTGGACCAAAATTTATTTAGTGTTTAATGTCCCTTTAAATGTAGGGAACACCACATTGCCAGACACACTATTCTCGAGGTAAAAAAAGGCCTTTAGAGAATTCCAACAAGATCTTCATAGTACTGGCGAGATTGTTCATAGAATCACACGAGCCCAAAGAACATTAGAAAAACAGGCTCTGAATCTTTTGTTTATTGTTTTGCTTTAATTATTTTTATTTCTACCAACTGGGAATCGTTGTTTTTTTTCATATTTATAAAATAGAATTGTATTTAAATAAACGTTATTTTAATGTCATTTATTATCACCAACTTTATTATTTGCACTGCACCCTGGCATTATATACAGTGAATATAATCTACAGTAGTTTTATGAAAAAACTTTCTGAATGATAATGTATAACAATTGTGAAAATAAGTCTAACACTCTGTTGAACAAAATCACCCTGAACAATGTCCTGCAGGTATTGTAAATTTTCAACAAAATAATATTCCACCATTGCAATAGCTCTTATTTGGGACAGGCTGTCAGCTTTAATATACAGGCTTAAGACCACATTCTACAGGGATGGTTCTGTGTAAGATTTTTCTCAGCTCATGACAATTAGGGGAAATTGCATTCTTTATGGATTGTCATGATATACAATATACCAACACAGTTCCTTTCACAGCAAGGTTTCTTTTGAAGCAAGCAGTGTATCCCGAGGCTCATTGTAAGCACAGTGGTATCATTAAACCAGAGTAGAAACGAAGAGATGATTATCTTCACAATTTGCATACCTAGCGGCCACAGTTTTATACAGTAGATGTATACGCTTTGGACAAAAGAATAATTCTGCTTCATTCTGCATTGCCTATAAACATATGCATGATAGCATAAACCGTTTGAAAATTCCCTGTTTTTACAGTATGTTTTATTTGCACATTTTCCTTTCATGTTTTTAGAATGTGCATAGACAATAAACAAACAACTATTCTGTAGTTCTGTATTTACTCTATGTTTGTTTAAAAAAAAAAAAGATTTTTGATCTTTATTTTTACTGTTTAATTGAATATTCCCTACAATTGCTCTTAAAACTGGATATGCAAAGTATTATGCAAATATGCAAAGTATCAGGACATGCAAAGTAAAAATGATAACTGTGCATTAACAATTGAAACCCACACTATAGAAGCATTGCTAGATGTGAGAGTCAAATATTAGGAAAAGTCACTGATAAATCACAACTGAACTGCAGAAATTAAAACTATATTTTTTGTAGACTTTATCATTTTTTAATTAGAATTATCGAGGCTTTGGGGCATATTTATCAAGCTCCGTACGGAGCTTGATGCCCTGTGTTTCTGGCGAGCCTGCAGGCTCGCCAGAAACAGCAGTTATGAAGCCGTGGTCACAAAGACCGCTGCTCCATAACCTGTCCACCTGCTCTGAGCAGGCGGACAGACATCGCCGGAAATCAACCCGATTGAGTACGATCGGGTTGATTGACACCCCCTGCTGGCGGCACATTGGCCGCGAGTCTGCAGGGTGCAGCGTTGCACCAGCTGCTCTTGTGAGCTGCTGGTGCAATGCTGAATACTGCAAGCGTATTGCTCGCCGTATTTAGCAAGGTCTTGCGGACCTGATCGCACAGACTTTGATAAATTGGGGCCTTAATCTCAATACCATATCTATTTTCATGTCACTGACTAATAATCTTCTTATGTTTGATCTTGATAACCACCCACTATAGAACTTCTCACCCTGCTACATTCATACTAATACCTATTATTAATATTAATAGTATTAGGACTGGAGTAGTAATAGCAGTATCATTTATTTGTACAGCATATCACCCAGTCTAACTGATAGGTTTGATGAACCATTTCACAGTGTCTTTCCTTGATAGGATCTCAAATCCTTGGTTGATCTTTTTCCCAAAAAATGAAACAATTTGACTATAAAACACACACCTAGATTACGAGTTTTGCACTATAGAAGGTGTGAAATGAACGCAATAAAAGTTGCGTTATTTCACTCTCCATAGCGCTGCAATTACGAGTTTCTGAAAAGACTCCTTGTGCGTGCGATATGGTGGCATTAAGTTCCATATCGCACAAAAGCCAAGGACTGCTTTGACGTGCTCGTGCATGCTTTCCCCCATAGACATGAATGGGGAGAGAGTGTTAGAAAAAAAACTAACACCTGAAGTGCGGAATGGCGATCGCCGTAATGCAACCCCATTGATGTCTATAAGGGAAAAAAAAAGTTACTTTTAAACATAACACCCTAACATAAACCCCAAGTCTAAACACCCCTAATCCACTTCCCCCAACATCACCAACACCTAAATAAAGTTATTAACCCCTAATCTGCCTCTCCCGACATCTCTGCCACTAATAAAAGTTATTAACCCCTATTCCTGCTCCCCGACATCACTGTCACTAATAAAAGCTATTAACCCCTCTTCCGCCACTCCCCGACATCGCCGCCACTAAATAAAGTTATTAACCCCTAAACCTCTGGCCTCCCACATCTCTGCTACTAAATAAGCCTATTAACCCCTAAACCGCCAGCCCTCCCACATTGCAAAAACACTAAATTAAACTATTAAGCCCTAAACCTAACACCCCCTAACTTTAAATTAAAATTACAATATAACTTTATTTAAATAAATAAAAACTTACCTGTGAAATAAAAATAAACCTAACATTAAACTATAAATTAACCTAACATAACTAATCTATTAAAATAAAAAATACTACCATTTAAAATATCTAAATTACAAATTTAAAAAAAACTAACACTACAAAGATTTTTTTTTAAACTTACAACTAAAAAAAAAACAAATCCTACGAAAAAATATAATTAATCTGAATTTTCCAAAAATAATAAACACTAAAATCACGAAAAATAAAAAAACACTAAGATTACAAAAAATAAACAAAATGATTAAAAATAAAAACAATTACACCTAATCTAATAGCCCTATAAAAATAAAAAAGCCCCCCAAAATAAAAACACCCCCTAGCATACAATAAACTACCAATAGCCCTTAAATGGGCCTTTTGTAGGGCATTTCCCTAAAAAAATCAGCTCTTTTACCTGTAAACAAAATACAAAGTCCCCCCAACAGTAAAACCCACCACCCAACCAACCTCCCAAAATAAAAAACATAACTGTAAAAAAAACCTAAGCTACCCATTGCCCCTAAAGGGGCATTTACATGGGCATTGCCCTTAAAAGGGCATTTAGCTCTTTTTCAAAGCCCAAACCCTAGTTTAAAAAAAAAAAAAACACCCAAAAAAAAAAAAAAAAAAAAACTAACACTAACCCCAGAAGATCTACTCACGGTTTCTGAAGTCCGGACATCCAGGTGGAGAGTAGTCTTCCTCCAGGTGGCGAGGTCTTCATCCAGGCGGCGAGGTCTTTATCTATCCCAGGGGCGTCTTCTATCTTCATCCCGGCGGTGCAGAGCTATCCTGGATCCCATCTTGCATGGAGCGTCCTCTTCATACGGTCGACCCTGTAAACTTAAGTTGAATGCCTTTTTTGAACAGCCAATAGGATTTCAGAAGCTCTCATCCTATTGGCTGATTTGAATTTGAAGATACAAATCAGCCAATAGGAATGCAAGGGATGCCATTTTGACATGGCTACCTTGCATTTAACTTCAGTGTATGGCAGCGACCATATGAAGAGGACGCTCCGTGCAGGATGGAATCCAGGATAGCTCCACTCAGCGCCGCCAGGATGAAGATAAAAGATGCCTCAGGATGGATGAAGACCTCGCCACCTGGATTAAGACCTTGCCGCCTGGATGGAGATGTATGTCCAGACTTCAGGAACCGTGAGTAGATCTTCTGGGGGTTTTGTTAGTTTTTTTTTATTATTCTTTTGGGTGTTTTTTTTTTTAGATTAGGGTTTGGGATTTTTTAAGGGCAATGCAAAAGCTAAATGCCCATACAAATTCCCCTTTAGGGGCAATTGGTAGCTTAGGGTTTTTTTTAGAGTTAGTTTTTTTATTTGGAGGGGTTGGTTGGGTGGTGGGTTTTACTGTTGGGGGCACTTTGTATTTTTTTACAGGTAAAAGAGCTGATTTATTTAGGGCAATGCTCACAAAAGGGCCTTTTAAGGGCTATTTGTAGGTTATTGTAGGCTATGGGGGGTTATTTTTTGGGGGGGGCTTTTTTATTTTTATAGGGATTTTAAATTAGGTGTAATTGTTTTTATTTTTGATAATTTTGTTTATTTTTTGTAATCTTAGAGTTTTTATTTTTCGTGATTTTAGTGTTTATTATTTTCTGTAAACTAAGATTTTGTAAATTTTTCATAGGATTTGTTTCTTTTTAGTTGTAATTTAGATTTTTTAATTGTTATTAGAATAGTAATGTTAGGTTAATTTATAGTTTAATGTCAGGTTTATTTTTATTTCACAGGTAAGTTTTTATTTATTTAAATATAGTTATATTGTAATTTTAATTTAAAGTTAGGGGGGTGTTGGGTTTAGGGGTTAATAGTTTACTATAGTGTTTTGCGCTGTGGGGGGCCCGCGGTTTAAAGGTTAATAGGTTTATTTAGTGGCAGGGATGTGGGAGGCTGGAGGTTTAGGGGTTAATAACTTTATTTAGTGGCAGGGATGTCGGGGAGCTGCAGAATATGGGTAAATAACCTTATTATAGTGGAGGCGATGTCAGGGAGCGGTGGTTTAGGGGTTATATATTTAAATTGTGTTGTAGATGTGGGTGGGCAGCAGATTAGGGGTTAATAGGTTTATTTAATAGCCGTGATATGGGTGGCAGATTAGAGGTTAATACATTTAATATAGTGTTTGCGATGTGGGAAGGTGGTGGTTTAGGGGTTAATAGGTAGTTTATGGGTGTTAGTGTACTTTGTAACAGTTTAGTTATGAGTTTTGTGATCATTTTTGTTACACAAAATCCATAACTGCTGGTCTCAGAAAGCGGAATGGATCGTGTCGGTATAGGCTGTAACGCAAGCATTTTAGCTTCACCGCACAACCTGTAATACCGGCGCTATGGAAATCCCACACAAAAACGTCATTTTTTTGAGTGTGGGATTGATGTTGAGTTACAGGCTAAAATTCTTGCAGCATAGCTATACCGACACGATTCCCAATTGTGCGTTACTTCTTTTATGCTGAAATTGCCATTTTTTCAGCGTTAAAACCTACAAAGCAAAACTCGTAATCTAGGTGAGAGTTAGTTGTAGACAACTGTAAAAAAATGAGCACCTGCCTTTCTGTAATAATTCTCTTAAAAGACAATCACCTAGGTTACGAGTTTTGCACTATACCGGGTACCTAAATAACGCAATAAAATGAGCGGTATCGCTTATACTTAGGTTTTTTATTTTGGGGGGTTTGTTGGGTGGGGGGTTTTACTGTTGGGGGACTTTGTAATTTTTGTAGGTAAAAGAGCTGTTTAACTTAGGGCAATGCCCTACAAAAGGCCCTTTTAAGGGCTATTGGTAGTTTATTGTTAGGTTAGGGGGTGTTTTTATTTTTGGTGGGCTTTTTTATTTTTATAGGCTATTAGATTAGGTGTAATTGTTTTTATTTTTGATAATTTAGTTTTTTATTTTTGGAAATTTTGGTGTTTATTATTTTTTGTAATGTTAGATTTTTAAAATGTTTTCGTAGTATTATGTTTATTTAAAAAAAAAAAATTCACAGGTAGGTTTTTATTTATTTTAAGACAGTTATATTGTAACTTTTAATTTAAAGTTAGGGGGGTGTTAGGTTTAGGGGTTAATAGTTTAATTTAGTGTTTTGCGATGTGGGGGCCAGCGGTATAGGGGTAAATAGGTTTAGTTTATTAGTTACGATGTGGGGGGCTGACGTTTTAGGGGTTAATAGGTTTAGTTTATTAGTTATGATGTGGGGGGCTGGAGGTTTAGGGGTTAATACTTTATTATAGTGTTGGCGGTTTAAGGGTTAATAGGTTTATTTTAGTGTTGGCGAATGGCGATGTGGGTGGGCGGCAGATTAGGGGTTAATAAATTTAATATAGTAATTGCGGTGTGGGAGGGTGGCGGTTTATGGGTTAATAGGTAGTTTATATGTGTTAGTGTACTTTGTAACATTTTAGTGATGAGTTTTGTGAAACATTTTTGTTTCGCAAAATCCATAACTACTGCTTTAAGATTGCAGAATGGCTTGTGTCGGTATAGATTGTAGCGTAAGCGTTTTAGCCGGACTGTACAACCTGTAATAGGGCTGTACTTAATAGTAAGTAAATACTTGATACAGAAAAATATTTATTCTAACTAATTATTGTGATACTGTTTTTCTTCAAATCTGTCAGCTTTTTGTTTTCAACCTCTATAAAAATACATACAAAAAATTCCAAAACATTGGAAGCTCTACCATTAGAATAAGTAAATATTCTGCTCTAATGGCTGCTGTCCTCTTAGTGCCTCTGCAGTGCCTTCTGTGTCTTCTGAATCTGCCCCCACTTATAGGCACAGAGACCAGGGTTTGAAGTTTAGAAGAGGGCACATTGTGTATGAAAAGATGGAAAGGGAGGAGTTTGGGGCATTGAGAGTATGACACAGGACATACTTCCTGATTCCGTGCCTGATTTTATTGTAATTTGTACCATTTGATTGACAAAATATACCTTAAAACTTTAAAGGTGCAAAGTAATCTTTATTGTGATGCAAACATTAAAGGGATAGGAAAGTCAAAATTAAACTTGCATGACTCAGAGTATGTCATTTTAAGACATTTTTAAATTCCCTTCTATTTTCAAATGTGCTTCTTTCTCTTGGTATCCCTTCTTGAAAAAGAATACACACAATAGCTGTCATTAGTGCAATGCTGTTCCTTCAGCAAAGAATAACAATAGAGTTGAGCTAATTTGATAATCGATTTTTCCTGTTCCTTTAATTAAACCCGTTGCTGGTAAGCTGTTTTTACACCCCCCTTTTTTTTTTCAGCAGTAACTTAGGTGTGCAGAAATACCACAATATGGGAGAACAACACCAGATGAAATGCAAAAACAATGTCATTCTGTGGCATAAATAGTAAAGAGCAGCATAGGAATCATTATTTGCTAAATATTTCAAACTGGCTATTTAATATTCCACATTAAGCCTTCTCAAAACACCAAAATGTAGGATTTTATATCTATGTTTTTCCATAAAAAATGACAATAGCTGTAATGATAAAATTTGTTTTTTTCAGCATAGCACACATATATTTAATTTTTTTAAAAAATCCCACAAAACAGTGACGGCACCACTGATTATAAAAAGTGAGAAATCTTTATTAGAGGACCATAGAACTCCTAAGACATAAAATCAGTGACTGGGAAAAATTACCAATGGCACTACAGGTACATAAAGGACCTGGCTTATTTAATATCTGGCCAACTAGTAAGGCCTTATGTATTATCAGCCAACTTGTATGGCTAAGTTCGGTGCTATGTGTATATCATTGATTACTAAAACTAGAAGAAAAAGAATACACTTGGAGTCAGAAACTCAGGAATCAGACACAGAACCATCAACATCAAATTCAGAAAGTAATACAAGAATTACACGAGGAAAAATGAAAGATTTTTTAGGAGCAGGTGCCTCTTCACACACAGACACACCAGAAGAGGCAGGGGGCAAACCAAAAAGGCAAAACAAAAGCCAAACAACGAACAAGACAAACAAAAAGAACTGGAAACCTTACCAGAGAGCTCCGAGCCCCTTCTCTCAAATGAGACTGACTCATTAAGAATAATAAACCTCTCCCAAAAATTACTATCAGAAGCACACAGATCTCTATTATCTAAAGGAATGTCTTGCTGTCCCACCTCGAATCTTGACAAATTTGAAACCATTAAATATGTTCATTTGTTTGTTCGCAAGATAGCCTTAAAAAGATTCTATAGTGGTAGATCAAATTCTAGTGATTCAACATCTATCCATCAGTGGTCTGATGAGGAAACATCCACCCTGGAAATGATGGAATCTCTATTATCTGAAAATAACCCAGTGGAAGATTTGGGATCAGAGCCATCAAAAGAAATAAAATGGAGGGATAAGATATTGAACAAATCCACTTTCATGCCTAAACTCAATCAGTGCTCTCAACTTCAGACATTCACAGATGTGGTGTGTGAACAAATAACTAAATTATCTGACACACAAATAGAACACAACCTGACACAGGAAAACAAAAAGCACTGAATGAGATTAAAAACTGGGATGATGTCATTATTTGCAACTCTGATAAGGGAGGCAACATCGTGCTGTGGCCAATTAACATGTATAAACAAGAGACGGACAGACAACTAAAAGATACTTCTTGCTATAAAAAATTTGGATTTAATCGCAATAAAATGTTCCTTCAAGAATACATGAATATTTTAAACATGGCAAAATATGATAACATCATTACAAGTAAAGAATTCCAGTTTTTGAAAGTGAGTGATCCAAAAGTAGCAACTTTCTACTTAATCCCAAAAATACATAAAAATAAAAATCACCCGCCCGGCCGCCCAATTGTTTCAGGTATTAACAGCCTCACTGAAAAAGCCAGCAGATATATAGATTTCAGATTAAGAAATTTTCTTCCCCAATTACCATCATATGTACAGGACACAACTGATGTTCTTATCCAACTAGACAATGTACATTTATCATCAACAACATGGCTAGTCACGGCCGATGTGGAATCAACTGGGAATTCAAGCTGTCAAGTGGTTTCTATCAATGGGTTCAGAAGAAACCCTGCTCACGATGATTTCATTTTGCAATTATTAAAGTTCATTCTCACACATAACTTCTTTACATTTAACAATGGTTTTTACCTCCAAACTAGGGGTACCGCGATGGGTACTGCCTGTGCTCCCACCTATGCCAATCTCTTTCTAGGCTGGTGGGAGCACAAATATGTTTTCTCAGATGACAATACTGACAACCTAAACAAAATCCCATTATGGATTCGTTACATTGATGACGTGCTCTTCTTTTGGGAAGGCACTAAAAATGAATTAAACACATTCATGGCAAAGCTGAATTCTAACAATATTAACATCAAACTTACATATGAAGCTGATCAGGTAAAAATTAATTTTCTTGTTCTTCAAATCATAAAAACTGCAACAGATACATTAGCAATGGATGTTCACCGCAAAAGCACAGCTACCAACAGCTTACTGCATAGCACAAGCTCACATGCTCCTAACACAATTAAAGCCCTACCAGGGGGTGAATTTCTCTGAATGAGACGGAACTGTTCCACTGAGGATAATTACAAACAGAGAGCTAAAGAGGTTACTGAAAGACTCATATCCAGAGGATATAGTCGTAGAGCCATCAAAAAAGCAGAGGTTAAAGCCAGAAACATATCGAGACGGGACCTACTGAAAAAGAAAAATAAATCTCAGCAAGAACAAATTAGATTCATTTCAACCTATAATCCAAGGAGCACACAAATAGTGAATATCCTACAAAACAACTGGCACATACTAACCTCTGATCCGATTCTATCACGAATCATGGGAGAAAGGGTCCAGACGGGATATAGAAGAACTCATAATCTCAAGGACTTAATTAGTCCCAGTCATCTACAAGGCCTGAAAACCAAAGGAGCATTCAAACATGGCTCATTCAAATGTGGTACCTGTAGTACATGCAGTTTTATGATCAAAAAGGAAGAAATCTGTGATCGATTCGATAAAAGGCATAAGATCAAATCTTACATCAATTGCCATACAGAGGGTGTGATTTATGTCCTCCAATGTAAATGTAACATGATGTATGTTGGGATGACAACGAGGAAAGTCAGAACAAGACTTCAAGAACATCTGAGGAAAATTAAAAATGCTGCTAAAGATGTGCAGGATGGTAAAAATGTGACTTCAGTAGCACGCCATTTTCTTAAGCGTCACAATACAAAACAATCGGATCTCAAATGTTTTGGTATTGAAAAGAAAGAATTGGGCATAAGAGGCGGAAATTTGGAGAATATTTTACTCCAAGCAGAAAGCAAATGGATCTTTCTACTGAATACTGTTCAACCCTATGGACTAAATGAATTCAATAATTTTGTTTCTTTCCTATAATAAGTAGGGATTTCGTGTAAATACTCTGCCACAGCTGAGAAAATGATTTTCTCAAGCTGAACACTACCAAACTATGTAGACTTAAAAAATGTGCCATTTCAATATCACCTTTAATAATTATGGGGTGACTATTGAATTATCATATAGTTTTAAAATTAAATCCCTTTTCTCCCTTTCAAGATATTAAATTAATTTCACAAATTTCACACACGTTTTAATTCACCTTCCTAATTTATTTTCACATATTATTAATTTTTATGAATTATTGCTTACAGTTTTTATTTAAATTTTACTTTTATCTCACTTCAATTCTTTCTCTTTTTCTTTTTAATAAAAGATTTTTTGAGGTTTATCTCATACACAAGTTGATCCTATCTCATACACACAACTAGAATATACCTCACTCACACTTTATATACACTCACACTTCATATATGCATGTACAATTAACCACCAAAAATTGCTAATATCACTTGGAATTAAATGATAGAATTCGTTAATTTAACGAACACAAATTTCACGCTGAATTTTATAAATTCAATTTATTTGTCACTCACAAATGAATCCCCAACTTGATAGGGAGATCATTATTTTGGCATAAATGGAGTGACTCTCTCAGACTTATTGTGGCAATGCACCAAATCAGAATAGCTGCACACATGATAAAGGTATCACTTTTAAGTTAGTCACAACACATAACATGCGTTAATTATATGTTTCACAATGTTACTCTTTTCCTTTTCCTTATTAAATAGTTGCACTGTATTTTTATTAAATTCACCAATGTTGTGACGATAGCAGCAACTTAGTCAAATCTGACTTATCCTTGGTTTATTTAAAATCCTATTTTTAAATATAAAGGCAATATAGTTCATAAGAGGTAAATAATAATATCATATTTACCCCTTCACGTTAGCAAATAACATACAGCATTGTGTTTACAACAATAACAGTGTAATCAAGGCAGAAAACTATTCAAACCTAATCAATGCGCAAAAGTATTGAATCGTATAATCTTCATAGAGATATCGAACGATATTAACAAATGATGATTTTCTATTTTCAACCCAAATAAAATAATAAGTCCAATCTGATAATAATGCCCAATCCTTTGATGGCTAAGAAACAGTTACATTTTATCAACGTAAACTCACTAATACCCACCCACCAATGACGAAGGATCATACCTTACATTGATAGGTCAGATGGCAATGACACGCCTATCGGGGTGAGGAGTCCTAGGAGCTCCTGTGTTTTTAGCAAGCCTTAAGCTTCCGATTCAATTACTGTAGTCTTTCACTGTACCTATCCAGACTCTACTGATAGCTATTAATGTTCAAATAACAATATATGTCTGGTAGACATGTGCGGTTCGTTTCGGATTAATTCGGAAATTCGGTAAATTCGGTAAATTCGGAGATTCGGATCGATTCGGATTTCCGAATTAAAATACTTCCGAATCTACCGAATGAATCCGAAATAGCTGCCGTATCTCCGAATAAATCCGAATTAGCTCGTTAAGATTCGGCATTTCCCCATAGGAAACAATGGGAGTTTCGGCTGAAAAAAATCCTAACACCGCAGCCCCATTGTTTCCTATGGGGAAACACTAAGTCTGCACCTAACACCCTAACATGTACCCCGAGTCTCTAAACACCCCTAATCTAACACTTATTAACCCCTAATCTGCTGCCTCCGCTATCGCTGACACCTGCATTATTTTATTAACCCCTAATTTGCCGACCGAATATCGCCGCCACCTACATTATAGCTATTAACCCCTAATCTGCTGTCCCTAACACCGCCGACCCCTACATTATAGTTATTAACCCCTAATCTGCCTCCCCCAACGTCGCCGCAATCTAACTACAAGTATTAACCCCTAATCTGCCGACCCGATATCGCCGCCGCCTACATTATAGCTATTAACCCCTAATCTGCTGTCCCTAACACCGCCGACCCCTACATTATAGTTATTAACCCCTAATCTGCCTCCCCCAACGTCGCCGCAATCTAACTACAAGTATTAACCCCTAATCTGCCGACCCGATATCGCCGCCGCCTACATTATAGCTATTAACCCCTAATCTGCTGTCCCTAACACCGCCGACCCCTACATTATAGTTATTAACCCCTAATCTGCCTCCCCCAACGTCGCCGCAATCTAACTACAAGTATTAACCCCTAATCTGCCGACCGCAAATCGCCGCCACTATAATAAATGTATTAACCCCTAAACCGCCGCACTCCCGCCTCGCAAACACTATAATACATTTTATTAACCCCTAATCTGCCCTCCCTAACATCGCCGCCACCTACCTACAATTATTAACCCCTAATCTCCCGCCCCCATCGTCGCCGCTACTATAATAAGGTTATTAACCCCTAAACCTAAGTCTAACCCTAACCCTAACACCCCCTAACTTAAATATAATTTAAATAAAACGAAATAAGTTTACTATAGTTAAATAAATGAATCCTATTTAAAACTAAAGACTTACCTGTAAAATAAACCCTAAGATAGCTGCAATATAACTAATAGTTACATTGTAGCTATCTTAGCATTTATATTTATTTTACAGGCAACTTTGTATTTATTTTAACTAGGTACAATAGTTATTAAATAGTTAATAACTATTTAATAACTACCTAGCTAAAATAAATACAAATTTACCTGTAAAATAAATCCTAACCTAAGTTACACTAACACCTAACACTACACTATCATTAAATTAACTAAATAAATGAATCATATTTAAAACAAAATACTTACCTGTAAAATAAACCCTAATATAGCTGCAATATAACTAATAGTTACATTGTAGCTATTTTAGCATTTATATTTATTTTACAGACAACTTTGTATTTATTTTAACTAGGTACAATAGCTATTACATAGTTATTGACTAATTAATAGCTACCTAGTTAAAATAATTACAAAATTACCTGTAAAATAAATCCTAACCTAAGTTACAATTAAACCTAATTAACTACAAGTACCTACAATTATCTACAATTAAATAAACTAAAGTACAAAACCCCCCCACTAAATTACAAAAAAAAACAAACACTAAATTACAAAAAATAAAAAAATATTACAAGAATTTTAAACTAATTACACCTAATCTAAGCCCCCTAATAAAATAACAAAGCCCCACAAAATAAAAAAAAATGCCCTACCCTATACTAAATTACAAAAGTTAACAGCTCTATTACCTTACCAGCCCTGAACAGGGCCCTTTGCGGGGGCATGCCCCAAAGAAAACAGCTCTTTTGCCTGTAAAAAAAAAAACACAATCCCCCCCCCACATTACAACCCACCACCCACATACCCCTACTCTAACCCAAACCCCCCTTAAATAAACCTAACACTACCCCCCTGAAGATCTCCCTACCTTGAGTCGTGTTCACCCAGCCGGGCCGAAGTCTTCATCCGATGGGGCAGAAGATGACATCCAGACCGGCAGAAGTCTTCATCCAAGCGGGGCAAGAAGAGGTCTTCCATCCATCATACAAGTACCAAAATACAAACAAACACTAAATTACAAAAAATAATAAAATATTACAATGATTTTAAACTAATTACACCTAATCTAAGCCCCCTACTAGCTATTAATATAGCTTCAATATAACTAATAGTTACATTGTAGCTATTTTAGGATTTATATGTATTTTACAGGCAACTTTGTTTTTATTTTAACTAGGTACAATAGTTATTAAATAGTTAATAACTATTTAATAACTACCTAGCTAAAATAAATACAAATTTACCTGTAAAATAAATCATAACCTAAGTTACAATTACACCTAACACTACACTATCATTAAATTAACTAAATAAATGAATCCTATATAAAACTAAAGACTTACCTGTAAAATAAACCCTAATATAGCTGCAATATAACTAATAGTTACATTGTAGCTATTTTAGCATTTATATTTATTGTACAGGCAACTTTGTATTCATTTTAACTAGGTTCAATAGCTATTAAATAGATATTGACTATTTAATAGCTACCTAGTTAAAATAATTACAAAATTACCTGTAAAATAAATCCTAACCTAAGTTACAATTAAACCTAACACTACACTATCATTAAATAAATTAACTACAAGTACCTACAATTAAATGCAATTAAAAAAACTAAACTAAAGTACAAACCCCCCCCCACTAAATTACAAAAAATAAAAAAATATTACAAGAATTTTAAACTAATTACACCTAATCTAAGCCCCCTAATAAAATAACAAAGCCCCCCAAAATAAAAAAAATGCCCTAACCTATACTAAATTACAAAAGTTAACAGCTCTATTACCTTACCAGCCCTGAACAGGGCCCTTTGCGGGGCATGCCCCAAAGAAAACAGCTCTTTTGCCTGTAAAAAAAAAACACAATCCCTCCCCCCACATTACAACCCACCACCCACATACCCCTACTCTAACCCAAACCCCCCTTAAATAAACCTAACACTACCCCCCTGAAGATCTCCCTACCTTGAGTCGTGTTCACCCAGCCGGGCCGAAGTCTTCATCCGATGGGGCAGAAGAGGACATCCAGACTGGCAGAAGTCTTCATCCAAGCGGGGCAAGAAGAGGTCTTCCATCCATCAGAAAAGTACAAAAAAACAAACAAACACTAAATTAGCAAAAATAATAAAATATTACAATAATTTTAAACTAATTACACCTAATCTAAGCCCCCTACTAGCTATTAATATAGCTACAATATAACTAATAGTTACATTGTAGCTATTTTAGGATTTATATTTATTTTACAGGCAACTTTGTATTTATTTTAACTAGGTACAATAGCTATTAAATAGTTAATAACTACCTAGCTAAAATAAATACAAATTTACCTGTAAAATAAACCCTAACCTAAGTTACAATTACACCTAACACTACACTATCATTAAATTAACTAAATAAATTAATCCTATATAAAACTAAATACTTACCTGTAAAATAAACCCTAATATAGCTACAATATAACTAATAGTTACATTGTAGCTATTTTAGCATTTATATTTATTTTACAGGCAACTTTGTATTTATTTTAACTAGGTACAATAGCTATTAAATAGATATTTACTGTTTAATAGCTACCTAGTTAAAATAATTACAAAATTACCTGTAAAATAAATCCTAACCTAAGTTACTATTAAACCTAACTCTACACTATCATTAAATAAATTAACTACAAGTACCTACAATTAAATACAATGAAATAAACTAAACTAAAGTACAAAAAAAACAAACACTAAATTACAAAAAATAAAAAAAATTACAAGAATTTTAAACTAATTACACCTAATCTAAGCCCCCTAATAAAATAACAAAGCCCCCAAAATAAAAAAATGCCCTACCCTATACTAAATTACAAAAGTAATCAGCTCTATTACCTTACCAGCCCTGAACAGGGCCTTTTGCGGGGGCATGCCCCATAGAAAACAGCTCTTTTGTCTGTAAAAAAAAACACAATACCCCCCCCCCCACATTACAACCCACCACCCACATACCCCTACTCTAACCCAAACCCCCCTTAAATAAACCTAACACTACCCCCCTGAAGATCTCTCTACCGTGTCTTCACCCAGCGGGCCGAAGTCTTCATCCGATCGGGCAGAAGAGGACATCCAGACCGGCAGAAGTCTTCATCCAAGCGGGGCAAGAAGAGGTCTTCCATCCATCAGAAGTCTTGATCCAGGCGGCATCTTCTCTGTTCATCCATCCGGAGCGGAGCGGCAGCATCCTGAAGACATCCCACGCAGAGCATCCTCTTCTTTCTTGATCCAACGACTAGGTGACTGTACCTTTAAGTGACGTCATCCAAGATGGCGTCCCTTGAATTCCGATTGGCTGATAGGATTCTATCAGCCAATCGGAATTAAGGTAGGAAAAATCTGATTGGCTGATTTAATCAGCCAATCAGATTCAAGTTCAATCCGATTGGCTGATGGAATCAGCCAATCAGATTGACCTCGCATTCTATTGGCTGTTCCGAACAGCCAATAGAATGCAAGCTCAATCTGATTGGCTGATTGGATCAGCCAATCGGATTGAACTTGAATCTGATTGGCTGATTGAATCAGCCAATCAGATTGAGCTTGCATTCTATTGGCTGTTCCGATCAGCCAATAGAATGCGAGCTCAATCTGATTGGCTGATTGGATCAGCCAATCGGATTGAACTTGAATCTGATTGGCTGATTGAATCAGCCAATCAGATTTTTCCTACCTTAATTCCGATTGGCTGATAGAATCCTATCAGCCAATCGGAATTCAAGGGACGCCATCTTGGATGACGTCACTTAAAGGTACAGTCACCTAGTCGTCGGATCAAGAAAGAAGAGGATGCTCTGCGTGGGATGTCTTCAGGATGCTGCCGCTCCGCTCCGGATGGATGAACAGAGAAGATGCCGCCTGGATCAAGACTTCTGATGGATGGAAGACCTCTTCTTGCCCCGCTTGGATGAAGACTTCTGCCGGTCTGGATGTCCTCTTCTGCCCGATCGGATGAAGACTTCGGCCCGCTGGGTGAAGACACGGTAGAGAGATCTTCAGGGGGGTAGTGTTAGGTTTATTTAAGGGGGGTTTGGGTTAGAGTAGGGGTATGTGGGTGGTGGGTTGTAATGTGGGGGGGGGTATTGTGTTTTTTTTTACAGGCAAAAGAGCTGTTTTCTATGGGGCATGCCCCCGCAAAAGGCCCTGTTCAGGGCTGGTAAGGTAATAGAGCTGATTACTTTTGTAATTTAGTATAGGGTAGGGCATTTTTTTATTTTGGGGGGCTTTGTTATTTTATTAGGGGGCTTAGATTAGGTGTAATTAGTTTAAAATTCTTGTAATTTTTTTTATTTTTTGTAATTTAGTGTTTGTTTTTTTTGTACTTTAGTTTAGTTTATTTCATTGTATTTAATTGTAGGTACTTGTAGTTAATTTATTTAATGATAGTGTAGAGTTAGGTTTAATAGTAACTTAGGTTAGGATTTATTTTACAGGTAATTTTGTAATTATTTTAACTAGGTAGCTATTAAACAGTAAATATCTATTTAATAGCTATTGTACCTAGTTAAAATAAATACAAAGTTGCCTGTAAAATAAATATAAATGCTAAAATAGCTACAATGTAACTATTAGTTATATTGTAGCTATATTAGAGTTTATTTTACAGGTAAGTATTTAGTTTTATATAGGATTAATTTATTTAGTTAATTTAATGACAGTGTAGTGTTAGGTGTAATTGTAACTTAGGTTAGGGTTTATTTTACAGGTAAATTTGTATTTATTTTAGCTAGGTAGTTATTAACTATTTAATAGCTATTGTACCTAGTTAAAATAAATACAAAGTTGCCTGTAAAATAAATATAAATCCTAAAATAGCTACAATGTAACTATTAGTTATATTGTAGCTATATTAATAGCTAGTAGGGGGCTTAGATTAGGTGTAATTAGTTTAAAATTATTGTAATATTTTATTATTTTTGCTAATTTAGTGTTTGTTTGTTTTTTTGTACTTTTCTGATGGATGGAAGACCTCTTCTTGCCCCGCTTGGATGAAGACTTCTGCCGGTCTGGATGTCCTCTTCTGCCCCATCGGATGAAGACTTCGGCCCGGCTGGGTGAACACGACTCAAGGTAGGGAGATCTTCAGGGGGGTAGTGTTAGGTTTATTTAAGGGGGGTTTGGGTTAGAGTAGGGGTATGTGGGTGGTGGGTTGTAATGTGGGGGGGGGGATTGTGTTTTTTTTTTTACAGGCAAAAGAGCTGTTTTCTTTGGGGCATGCCCCGCAAAGGGCCCTGTTCAGGGCTGGTAAGGTAATATAGCTGTTAACTTTTGTAATTTAGTATAGGGTAGGGCATTTTTTTTATTTTGGGGGGCTTTGTTATTTTATTAGGGGGCTTAGATTAGGTGTAATTAGTTTAAAATTCTTGTAATATTTTTTTATTTTTTGTAATTTAGTGTTTGTTTTTTTTTGTAATTTAGTGGGGGGGTTTTGTACTTTAGTTTATTTAATTGTAGATAATTGTAGGTACTTGTAGTTAATTAGGTTTAATTGTAACTTAGGTTAGGATTTATTTTACAGGTAATTTTGTAATTATTTTAACTAGGTAGCTATTAATTAGTCAATAACTATTTAATAGCTTTTGTACCTAGTTAAAATAAATACAAAGTTGCCTGTAAAATAAATATAAATGCTAAAATAGCTACAATGTAACTATTAGTTATATTGCAGCTATATTAGGGTTTATTTTACAGGTAAGTATTTTGTTTTAAATATGATTCATTTATTTAGTTAATTTAATGATAGTGTAGTGTTAGGTGTTAGTGTAACTTAGGTTAGGATTTATTTTACAGGTAAATTTGTATTTATTTTAGCTAGGTAGTTATTAAATAGTTATTAACTATTTAATAACTATTGTACCTAGTTAAAATAAATACAAAGTTGCCTGTAAAATAAAAATAAATCCTAAAATAGCTACAATGTAACTATTAGTTATATTGCAGCTATCTTAGGGTTTATTTTACAGGTAAGTCTTTAGTTTTAAATAGGATTCATTTATTTAACTATAGTAAATTTATTTCGTTTTATTTAAATTATATTTAAGTTAGGGGGTGTTAGGGTTAGGGTTAGACTTAGGTTTAGGGGTTAATAACCTTATTATAGTAGCGGCGACGATGGGGGCGGGAGATTAGGGGTTAATAATTGTAGGTAGGTGGCGGCGATGTTAGGGAGGGCAGATTAGGGGTTAATAAAATGTATTATAGTGTTTGCGAGGCAGAAGTGCGGCGGTTTAGGGGTTAATACATTTATTATAGTGGCGGCGATTTGCGGTCGGCAGATTAGGGGTTAATACTTGTAGTTAGATTGCGGCGACGTTGGGGGGAGGCAGATTAGGGGTTAATAACTATAATGTAGGGGTCGGCGGTGTTAGGGACAGCAGATTAGGGGTTAATAGCTATAATGTAGGCGGCGGCGATATCGGGTCGGCAGATTAGGGGTTAATACTTATAGTTAGATTGCGGCGACGTTGGGGGAGGCAGATTAGGGGTTAATAACTATAATGTAGGGGTCGGCGGTGTTACGGACAGCAGATTAGGGGTTAATAGCTATAATGTAGGCGGCGGCGATATCCGATCGGCAGATTAGGGGTTAAATAATGTTATTATAGGGTTTGCGATGTGGGGGGGCCTCGGTTTAGTGGTTCATAGGTAGTTTATGGGTGTTAGTGACTTAGTGTACTAAATGGGTGTTAGTGTAGTAAAAACATACCGAATTTCGGAACGGAATAGAACCGAATTCAGCCGAATCCGAATAAATCCGAAACGAATTTATTCGGATCCGAATAAATCCGAAACGAATTTATTCAAATTTTGCCGAATCAGATTCGATCCGAAACGAAATTCTAAAAGTCCGAATAGATCCGAACCGAAAACGAACCGAATTTTTTAGCGGTGCACATGTCTAATGTCTGGCTAGCCAAGTGCTATTGGCAATATCGTTTTATTTAACTAACCTAGTGTTTGAAAATGCTTGAGAGCTTATCGCTCTTATAGGCAGTTATTGATTATAGCTGTTAGTATACCCAACCTCACGGAAAGCGGTTTGGTTTAAATTGTGGAATATAAAAGTATATTACATACAGAAAGCAGCGGATGTTGGCAAACGCTAATGCACAAACAATCTTGTTAATTACTGCCATACAACAGCGCAATTGAGATAGTGTATCACTGCTAAACATTCAGACTGTGGGTACGCATGTGTGTGTGAATAGAGACACAGTTAACCTCTCACATAATTGAGCAAGCAAATAAACACTATACTCAGAATCTGCTAGGCAATTGAACAAGTGAATCGACCACACACATTTTTCTCTTTAAGTTATGAGTATAACTAATAGATATATGAATCAATAATAGTTATACAAGGGGACAATACTATCCATTGTTTACTATTATTAAATATTTAGTTCCTCACTGAAATTATTGAGTTAGAACGTATCCCAAGTATATTATTGACTTACAACAGTATACTGTAACACAGAATCAGTATTTACGAGCTGTTCTACTTGTTTATACGTAAGGGGGACGTACCAACAAGAAACCGAAGTGATAATTCCGGTTACACCATTGGGCTATACTCAGCGGCTAATATACACACTTGTTTATACTTAAGGTGTCATACCAACTAGAAACTGAAGTGACAAGCCCGGTTACACCTCTGGGCTAAACTTAGCGGCTAGTATACAAACACAGCCGCTTGCCCGTTTTGGTAGTTAACCATTTATTTAACAAATTAGAATCCCCACTTCTTTATACTCACCACCCGATACACTCCGATAACCTTGGTGGCAACATAGGGTATATCTCAATACGTGGTGTGTATCAAATACTAATGATTAGTGGGAACAAATTTGAGCTTCTTTGGATATTTATTGTTACAAGCAATATTGCCAATGTGGATACCAAACCAGGTGATACTACAGCATTAGAATAGTTATTTATGTTACTCACAATTAAATAAAGCTGTATATAGTCATACGTAACTAAAAGGGTAATCTGGGGTCTTTGATATACACGGACTCATTTTCTACTTAAGTACACTATAGTAAGTGACTCGACTGTATCAAACAACCTTTTATTCAAAGTTTAGGACTTAACTTTATATATACAAAATACGATTTCGAGTTTAACTTATGTGTATGTAAAACTAGATTCATGTGAGCATATATCTTCCTAAAAATCATTGCTACACTGATATTTATTTTCTGCTGCAAAACATCTCATATATTAATTGGGCACATCCAACCGTGAGCATACATATGACAGTAGGCACGGAGCTACTGTAAATTAAAGATTAACATATCAGGAATCAATACTTGATATAGCTTATAATCGGCTTAATTCTGAACCGTAACATTAGTTATTCTTGTGTATATTAATGTATTGGTGAAGACAACACAGCGCACAACTTTAGTACATAAGGAATTCTTACCTGTCAAATGTGCAAAAAAACTGGTCTAATAATAACACCTTGAGTATCCATATACTAGACGGAGACCATCTAATGTACAACCCAAGTATTAAATATACAGGTCCTTTGTGGTCACGTTAGTACACAAATATATCACAAAAGGCATAAAATCCTTGCTTAGTGATAGATGATAAAATATCAGTAATTACTCTATCAATACAACTTTAAGATATATAATAACAAGGGTTTATGTCCTCGCTTTGAGGTAGATGTGGAAATACCAGTAGGTACTCTTATAATACAACTCCAACCAAATGATTTACACGTATGTACTAACTGTTGACTGCTGTAGCATCAGCAGTAGTGCAATTCAGTAGTGACCTACAGTAGCAATTTTTATTAACTATCTACGTATATATGCCCAGATTATCTGATATCCAAACCTCATCAGAGTGCAGCACAAATCTATACGTGTTATTTATTAATACTCAGTGATACATGATGATATTTTGAGATAGATCCCTCCATTACACCAGGGTACTATATTCACCCTTAAGGTGCTCAATACAATTTACCCCAAATACAGCTTTGAATTATTTTTCAATTTCTTAACACTAGAGACTTTCAATCAAAGATACTCTGGATGCTACACCTGCATAGAGTCAATACTAAATAATAGTGTGAGAATATATATGTCTATTCCACTTATCATAAGTAGGTAAATAAATTGCAAGAATAATTGCACTCAAGAGTATCTGTTGGAGATTTCTCTGTATAACGTGACATAGTCACGCCAAGCCCAGCAGACTACAATCGGAGCCTAAGCGTGTTTTTAAGCTTTTCCTATTTTTATCTTTTGACCCCAATAAAAGTTAAATTTTAATTTTAGTTAAGTTTGTGTCTCCTTAATTCTCGGATTTCATTATTGATTTCATCACATTAATATTATTTAATAGTGACCTGGGAGTGCTTCCAAGTGTATTCTTTTTCTTCTAGTTTTAATAAAATCAGTGACATTTTGTACATATATGATGCTTAATCATGCTTATTTAAACAGGTATATATTCCATAGTTAAATAATTTATTTGTCCAATAAAATAACTCTCATTAACTTAGAGATTTTAACACTTACATATATTTGCAAACAGCACAATATCAGCATTTAGTGGTACAAATATATTACTACAATAATCAAAACAAATACAAATCATAGTCCCTATTCAGACCATAGGGGTGCAAAGTGTTAAACAATTAAATACACCATGCCTCCTTCTGTTTCTGCTTTAATTATCTTCCCCCCCCCCCCTCTTCTAGGCTTGGATATATGGTTTAAGACCTGGAATCGAAGCTGATTAACAGAATGTCCCATCTGGAGAAAATGAGCCGCAATCAGTAGGGCCATATCTTTGGATATAATAGATGTTTTATGTTCACTAAATCTAGACTTTGCTGCCCTTGTTGTTTCACCTATATTGCAAAGCCTACATGGGCATTAAAGTAAAGAGATTTCATATTCAGTGTGGCACGTAAAGAGACCATTCATTTTCCTCTTATCATTCTGTGCTAAAAAATTTCTCTTAATGATCGAATTGCATTGCACACAATGTAAACAGGGATTTGCATACAAAGAGAGAAGCGCTCTACCAGGAACGAACAACAGCTCAGTGGCTTGTTCTATGGCGATTTACCACCCGGAAGCAGCCTCTTTTTGACCAGTGTGCTTTTCACAGAAGAAAACTTTCCTGAAGTATATCAGTCTGATCCCGCCAAGTAAGGTCAGTCCAGCCCCGAAATACCAGGCAATTCTCCTCTGAACAAGGAACATGACAACCCCAGACGATCGTTTCGGCCTCCTATGGGCCTCGTCAGTGAGGTGCAGCCACATTCCTCTAAGCACACTGGGCAAGGAGTCCACGTCTGGTTTCCCCCATCACCCATAGGGATAATGTAAACAGGGATAACATTCTTTAATAGGTGTGATAAGATAAATAATCAAGGGCAAATGGCCCAAACTTACATCTTCTCTAACTAAAGAATCCCTAAGGTTTTTCACCCTATGATAAGAGGGACTAGTTAAAAATTTGAAAACTTCAATATCAGGGTTATATTGAGACAATAGATACCAATGTTTTTTTTTCTTATCCTATAGATATCTATACTATTATTACTGTATTCGGAAGCGAAAATTATCCTTTCACTTTTTGGCTTATGTTTTGTAAGAATTTTATCATCAATATTCTGAACTACCTCATTGATAGCCCTATTAATCTGATTATCAGGGTAACCTCAATCCCCAAATTTCTTACACATTTCTTTCAGTCTAAATGGAAGCCTCTCTTTATCCTGCACTATCTTACTGGTGCGCAGATTTAACTTTATATATTCATCATTGAAAAAAGAAAGAAAGCAAAAAACACATGATAGTTGTTGTCAGGTACTACCATCTGGAGATGCCGCACCTGCTCCAGAGGAGACACAGAATTGGACCAAGCGGAGATGTGTGAAAGTCGAGTCGCCTCATAGTAGGTTGTTATGTTGGGTAGGGAGACTCCTCCTTGGCCAAACCATCTCTGTAGAATTTTCCCTGAGAGTCTTGGCTTACCTCCCTGCCATATGAAATTGAGAAACATAGAGTGGAGGGTGTCTAGAAAGGTCTTAGGAAGATTAATAGGCAGACATCCAAAATAGTAGAGTATCTTGGGTAGAATGGTCATCTTAATGGAGGCTATGCACCCTAACCATGATACTTCTTGGAATGACCACGTGGTCAGTAAGGTTTTGATATCTTGCAGCATACGAGTGTAGTTTGTGTCTCTAACCTCAGAAATGTCCAAACCCACCTGTACTCCCAGATGTCTTATGAACGAGGATGACCATTAAAAGTCATAGGTGTCTTTTAAGATTTCTAGCTAGAATCTGGGAATGTGGAGGGGGGAGGGCCTCAGTCTTGGTAACATTGATTTTGTAGAAACTGATTTTACTAAAAGCGCTCTATGAGTTCAAAAAGAGTTGGAAGAGAGCCAATTGTGTTAGTTAAGAACAGGGTAATGTCATCCACAAAGAGGGCAATTGTCTCTCCCTCCTCACCGATCGACACCCACTGAATGTTATTTGAGGTATGAATAGCTTGGGCTATGGGCTCTATTACCAAAGTAAATATTAATGGGGATAGGGGACAGCCCTGTTGTGTCTCATTAGATATTCCCAACTCAGAGGAGGCGAAACTTAGACCCTTGACTCTAGCATGAGGATTAGAATAGAGTGCTTGTATGGCTAGGATGGGAAGCATGGGAAGCCAATGTGACCAAGAATCTCCCATAGATATTCCCATCTAACCCTGTCAAAAGCCTTCTCAGTGTCCAAAGACAGGAGCAGCATGGGAATCTTCAATCTATCAGCCTCTGACAGTATATTTAGGAATCTCCTCATATTATCAGGGCTTTCTCTACCACGAGTAAACCCAACCTGATCCGGGTGGACCAGGTTTGGTGGCAAGTTATTGAGGCGGTTGGCCCATAACTTTGCGTATAACTTGACGTCAAGTTTGATTAAGGAGATGGGTCAATAGCTCCCACATTGGCTAGGGTCTTTCCCATTTTTTGGAATAGTGAGAATGGTGGCCTAGAGGAACTCTCCTATAAAGGAGCCTAGCTCTCTCGCCTCACCAAAAACACTCAGGAGCGTGGGGGTGAGAAGGGTACAGAAGGAGTTATAGAACATGGGTGTGTATCCATCTGGGCCTGGGGATTTGTTGTTCTGTAATTACTGAATAACCTTATCCAGCTCATTTAATGTAAAAGGGCTAGTAAATCTTCTTTGGAAGTTTCACTTAAAGTAGGGAGTTCAGGTTTTCTAGAAAGGCTGACATGTCAAGGGGTAAGGTCTCTGGGTTATCTGGGTTAGTATTGTTGGCCTCTAAGTAATAGAGTGAGGAGTAGTAGGCAGCAAAAGTCTCTCAAATGTCCTTAGGGGACATGACTTTACCGTTCCCAGACTCAATGGTTAGGATTTTGGATGCTGCTGCCCTACCTCTGAGTGTATGGGCTAGCAAGGATAAGGCTTTGTTACCTTGGTAGTACATACGCTGTTTAAATCTATGTACATTAGCCTGAACAATTTCTAGTTCTTTATCTTGAATTTGGGATCGTAGTTTTCCAATTTCCTTGGCTAGTTGGGGAGATGGGTTACATTTATTTAGGGCTTCTTTGGCTCTAAGATTGGAGACCAAGAAACCTATGGGGGCGCTTCTTTGAGTTTTTAGGGAAGCCTGTTTCTGTATACAAATCCCTTTCAAATATGCTTAAGGGAGGCCCATAAGTTTTGGTGGGAAATGAGTGGGTCAGTGTTGAGCGAGAGGAATTCAGAGATGGAAGATTGTATACGTTTCTGAAATTCTGGGTTCGACCATAGGTAATAAGGTAATCTCCAAGAAGGAGCATAGGATCTAGTCGATTCTGTGGATAAGGAAAAGGTCATAAACTCATGGTCTAACCAAGAGCAGAGATGGATGTTGTTCACGTCCAGGAATCTGTGAAAAAATAATCAAGCCTAGAGTAGGAATTCTGGGGCCTAGAATAGAAAGTATAGTTTTTAGTATTGGAATGTAGTGCCCGCCAAATGTCATATAGGTTAAATTGGGAGATAATGTTTCAGAATTTAGCAGCAGTATTGATAGTGTGGAAATCTGTCTGTTTCCCGTATTGAAAAAAAAACTGGGTTGGGATTGATTAGGGGCAAATAGATTAAAGGAACAGTAAACACAGTAGATTTGCATTATCAACAAATGCAAGATAACAAGACAATGCAATAGCACTTAGTCTGAACTTCAAATGAGTAGTAGATTTTTTTTTTCTGACAATTTTAAAAGTTATGTCTTTTTCCACTCCCCCTGTACCATGTGACAGCCATCAGCCATTCAAAAATGAATACACGTACCATGTGACAGCCATCCGCCATTCACAAATGCATACACACTTATTCTTGCACATGCTCAGTAGGAGCTGGTGACTCAAAAAGTTTAAATATAAAAAGAATGTGCCCATTTTGTTAATGGAAGTAAATGGGAAAGTTGTTTAAAATGGCATGCTCTATCTGAATAATCAAAGTTTAATTTTGATTGAGTGTCCCTTTAATTAAAGTTAACATGGAGCCATTGAGTTTGCAAATAAGGATTAAATATCTACCCTCATCGTCAGATTCTACATGAACCATCTCCAAACCAATATTTTTGTGGACTAGAATAGCTACTCCCCTCGACTTCTCCGTGAAAGAGGAATAGAACACTTTGTTATAGTCTGGGGATTTGTAGGGGTGTTTTAAAGAGTTGGGCTAGTGGGTTTCCTGCAGGAAAACAATCCCTGCATTTAGGGATTTCATCAGATTAATTAACATACTCTCTTTATGTGGGCAATTGAGACCTTTAGTATTCAAGGAAGCAAAGTTAAGCATTTCTCAAGGGTCTTCCATGATGGAAAGGGGTGAGAAGGGGAGGGAGAGGTAGATATTGTGGTTATCTATTAATTTAAAATATCTTTACAGGGCGGAGCCAAGACCTTGCCAGGATCAGACGCATACTATGGAGCTCCTGATATCCTTCTACTAATTTAATGAATCCCGTTCTCATATTCTGACATCCAGAACTGTTAATACTCTCTCCTGCTGCTATATTTCCAGCTGATCATAAGGATACCAGGATCATAGCATAGAATTCAACAGGAGCGGATCTACCTAAGCTGAAAGAAATCAGAGGCCCTATATCCTGATCACAACTTTCTCCTAAGTCTCTTGGGGTAATTGTTATTATCCCACTAAAATGATCATCAGTCCTATAACCTATAGCCTCCATAAGCTCCCGGATCAACTCCCTCCCAAGATGGGCAATGAGATACTGAATGCACTGATTTCATTAGGGAACCGGATGGATGCCCAATTCACTTTGCTCAGCCAATGCATCTGTTTAGATCGGGAGGATTCTATAGACTTCTTGGAGCCCGAGCCGGAGCCTTCACCTTGCATAATTGCCAGCCCGCAGGGGGTCCCTGTCTGCACTTACCTTTCAACAGATCGCCCCAAGATGGCGGTGCGGCCTAACTACGCAGATCTACATGATGGCGTCTTTACTACTTCACTGACCTATTCTACCTTTATCCCGGACTCTGCTGCCATAGCTCTGGGCTTCGCTCCGAAGCGGCCGATCGGGGCGGAGCCTAGAGCCGACATTCTTTCTGCAATGCTTCTTAGCAGTGTCGAGTCTGCTTATTTTCTATGGGGAGCTGCCTGTTTGACGCCATCGCATGTAACCACATCAGCACGCACAGCTAATCCTGGAAGGATGGAAGACCTCAAGCGGGCTCTAGACTTCAGGAGTACAGGCGTTGCTCCTCTCCTTACAGCAATCAGATCACGGCTTGCAGGCCCTGTGCCCTGTTGGTCCCGAGGAGAACTTTTCTTCGTTCAATCTGGCAAACATCTGAGAAAATCGGGTATCGGATAAACTTTAACATCTTGACAAAAATTGCTATTGGCAGCTGGTGTTTTCTAAGACTGTTTACACTATCTCCATCTTACTTCCGTTTACCTCCAGCTGTCGCCCTTTTGAACATTTGAACATTCCTCATATATGTACTATGGAAAGAGATATAGAATTAGAAATGATATCCCTTATCCCTGCTCCCTTTTACTTATATTGAATATATTGGCTACTTCAAAACCTAGAGAGCGTAAAACTCTTACTTCTAATGTATACATAGGTGTGTATGGGTTTGCTCAGAAAATTGGTGATAACCCTATTAGCTAAACTATCCCGTGCATCTAGCTTTAATCCGTAGAGAACTACACATTTAGCCCCTTTTTCTTTTCTCACTAAAAGTGCTATCATTGTACATAAGACATGCTGTGAATTAAGTAAAATATCCTTTCACTTGTATTGCAAATAGGATCCTCTCTGCAGCACCCATGCCATATATGTATTAATTATGATGTTCCTACTGTCCCTATTTTCATATAATAACTTTTGTAATTTGTTTATGTTAGAGACACAAGATACCTTCTTGCACCTCCAGATAGTAACAGGGTTTTGATGTGTTTATAGTGTTTTCATACCTGATGTTCTGCCTCGTTAAATATATAGCCTAGACAAGCATTGTTTTGAATCTAATTAGTTATTCTCCTATATTTATAGACTTTTCTGTATAGACATCACTGGACACATAATGCCAGTTTTAACCTATTGCTTACTAATAACAGCTGTTAATAGAAGATAGATGTACTCAATAAGATAGATGAGGGTAAAAGACCTTACTGCACAATATGAACTATCTACATTTTTACTTATATAGAGGTCTCCCATTAGTTCTCCTTTAAGCCCTCAATATATCTGATGATCTAAAGCTGTACTAGCCCACAGGAATACCTGAATATTATGTTTGATGTTAATCGTGATATGGAACACCTACTATGTCTAGCATTTTCATATACCCCTGTGAATGTCGGAAATCAGGCAGTTTAAATACTCCGTTGAATATAGAACCTGTACAGTACTATTAGCTCATAATGATCACCCCCTTACTGCCCCCCCTTATGCTTGGCTACTAATATTGGTTATACCATATGGGGGTCAATCCGATAAAAATCGTCGCCCGCAAAAGTCGGCGACGCCAATATTTGTGCGGGTTTGGTATCACATATATGGCGTAACTTAGAAGTTACGCGCGTATATTTCTGCCGTCTCCCGTAGTTTTTTGGGCCATAGGCAGGTATACCAAACCAGCACAGTTTGGTATCCAATATACAGCGTAAGGACTTAAGTGGCGAAAATGGAGAAATCTTACTCCATTTTCACCTCGCCACAAAAAGCAGCCGTAAGAAGCCTTACGCTGACTATTGGAGCCCCGTAACTCCCTAAACTACCTGCAAAATAAACCTAACACCTAACGCAATGTCTATCTACCTGTCAAACGCGATCCCCCGCCGCAATCCCTAATAAAGTTATTAACCCCTAAACCGCCGCTCCCAGACCCCGCCGCCATCTACATAAACTAACCCCCTACTGTGAGCCCCTAAAACCGCCACCATCTAACTGATCTATCCCCTAATGTGAACCCCTAAAACCGCCGCCATCTACCTTATCTATCCCCTAATGTGAACCCCTTATACCGCCGCCATCTACCTTATCTATCCCCTAATCTGACCCCTTACACCGCCGCCACCTATATAAAAATTATTAACCCCTAATCTAATACCCCTATACCGCCGCCAGCTATATTAATATTATTAACCCCTAATCTAATATCCCTAAAGTAATAAGCTCTGTAACCAGCCCTTAAAAGGGCCTTTTGCGGGGCTTTGCCCCAAAGTCAACAGCTCTTTTGCCCTATAACCTGCCCTCCCTACACCGCCGCCACCTTTATGAATAGTATTAACCCCTAATGTAAGCCCCTTACACTGCCGCCATCTATATTAAAATTATTAACCCCTAATTTAATCTACCTACCCCGCCGTCAGCTATATTATCTATATTAACCCTAAGTATATTATAGTTAATATAGTTATTACATTATATATATTAACTATATTAACCCTAATTATATTAGGGTTAATATAGTTACTATAGTATTTATATTAACTATATTAACTCTATCTAACACCCCTAACTAAATTCTTATTAAATAAATCTAATTCATATTATAAACTAAAATATTCCTATTTAAATCTAAATACTTACCTATAAAATAAACCCTAAGTTAGCTACAATATAATTAATAATTACATTGTAGCTATGTTAGGGTTTATATTTATTTTACAGGTAAATTGTTAATTATTTTAACTAGGTATAATAGCTATTAATTAGTTATTAACTATTTAATAGCTACCTAGTTAAAATAATTACCCAATTACCTGTAAAATAAATCCTAACCTAAGTTACAAATACACCTACACTATCAATAAATTAAATAAACTACAAATATCTAAACTAAAATACAATTAAAAACACTAAACTAAATTACAAAAAAAAACCCACTAAATTACAAAAAATAAAAAAAAGATTACAAGTTTTTTAAGCTAATTACACCTATTCTAAGCCCCCTAATAAAATAATAAACCCCCAAAATAAAAAAAATGCTCTACCCTATTCTAAATTAAACAAGTTCAAAGCTCTTTTACCTTACCAGCCCTTAAAAGGGCCTTTTGCGGGGGCATGCCCCAAAGAAAACTGCTCTTTTGCCTGGAAAAAAGACACAATACCACCCCCCAACATTACAACCCACCACCCACATACCCCTAATCTAACCCAAACCCCCCTTAAATAAACCTTACACTACCCCCCTGAAGATCTCCCTACCTTGTCTTCACCCAACCAGGCCGAACTCCTCATCCGATCCGGGCGATGTCTATCCAAGCGGCAAAGAAGAAATCTTCATCCCGGCGATGTCTTTCTCCAAGCGGCAAAGAAGAATTCTTCATCCCGGCGATGTCTTTCTCCAAGCGGCAGCAAAGTCTTCTTCCATCCGGCAGCATCTTCCATCAAGCGGCATCTTCAATCTTCTTTTTTTCGCTCCTCCGACGCGGAGCATCCATCCCGGCCGACGACTGAACGACGAATGAGGTACCTTTAAATGACGTCATCCAAGATGGCTTCCGTCGAATTCCGATTGGCTGATAGGATTCTATCAGACAATCGGAATTAAAGTAGAAAAATCTGATTGGCTGATTGAATCGCCGTATATCGGATCGCGCCCCCAGAGTGCGGTGTTCACATGTTCTCCCCCTAATAAGGACTATTTACACTACACATTTAGGCTCATGGACACGCTGGATCTTATTGCTTACTCTCTATATTATGCTGCTAAACATTTCTAGACATAGTTCAAGGTATATACCCTACACTCACACAAGATTACACCACTATTATAGCTATTGCACACCTCATTGCTAAGCATTCAACATCATAGCTCCAAAGGGGTAGTACTCATATAACCATACCCAGTGTGTATGTTATAGCAGCTTTCGCAGTTCACTCTAAGACCTACATTAATTGGGTATGCACATGTGTTGACCTATGTCACATCTCTACGTACTGTGGGAGCCCTAACTAGCTAGCGTTAGGCTATGTAATGTTTAAAGTAATTTTGGAGGCTCATTTAGTTTTTACTCAGTTTTTATAGTTCATTAGAGTTCCTGGACCTCTTTAAAATCCTTATAGTAATTCTTGGTTATCTGTGTAACACTGAAATTTTAACCCGTCAGGTGATTTTGTTTTACCATCCTTAAATGTTTTCGTGCTCCACAAGTTGGAGTTGAATGAGATGCTTTTTGCCCATAACCAATAATTTTATATGTTTACAATATTTACAATCAGAACACCTGATAGATACGCTAACTATAGCTTACATGACACTACCTGTAAGATTACCTTATAACCCTTTTATAGTCGGCTCCGCCCTCCATCTATTCTTTACCCTTCCCCCTCTCTCTTTCCCCATAACACGAGTGGCTCTTGTCCACTGCAACACCCTCTCTCCTCCACTTTCTGTGACCCATCTGTGGTCATTATAATTATTAACATGTAAAATGAAGTTCTATTTTAGCTAGCCCAAATCTTCATCTGACAGATCTGTTGACATAACACGAGCTCCCATGTATGTTATAGGTAGTCCCTATATAACCTATTAATAACAATATCGTATGTTCTATCTTGATGTCAATATTGTAAATGGGCAAATGTTTGTGTTTGTACTTTATTTCTATGTGAAACTTCAATAAAAAATGTTAAATAAAAAAAAAAAATATCTTTACTTTCTACTAAATATAATATACTAAATCTTTATGGTGAAACCACTAAAACCAACACAGATAAATTGTGAAATAAACTCCATGAGAGGGTCTCCATTATTTGCCAAACAGTTTATTTAGGAATCAATATATGCTAATAATAAGATAAATATTTACAGGTATATATATATAAATCTATTTTACAGCAACACAGTCCACATTTAAGATACAGGGAAACTTTACTACACTAACCCCAATTTGTCCAACACTGCTAAAATAATCATAGGAATATACTTAGCCATATTTCTTCAGAGTGTCAGCCATCTTTACAGCATGCCCAAGATAAGAAGAGAGAGAGAGGTTCTGGTGTTACAGTATTTTATACCCCAATTCAAAAGGGAGTGGCCTTTCAAATGCCACTCACAGGCCATTGGGAGTATCCCACTTAGACAGACACTAGAACAAAAGAACTACTTGAATAAACCAGCTATGTGAATTGCCAGTTATAAAATCTGTGAGCTATATTCCAATATTCCTGTGATAAAATGTCACCACATTCCCACACTTTTTCTTCTCCTATGTTGCCCCGTTTTCTAGTTATACCCACTAGTACAGAAGAACACAGTGGGAGCGAAAACCTTACAGGAAAAATTCTCCCACCATCCCTTCGGAATCATTCCCTCGGCGATATGAGCTCTTCTGTACTTTCCTAGGACTGTCAATTCCTCGTCTAACTTTATACAATTCATTAGAAAAATTAATTTAAAATTATACATAGAAACACAAAATCCTATGCTAAACCCCGTTAGCAACATTTATACATTTATACAATGGTCTTTAAAATTGGGAAAAGTTCATGTATGAGTGTGTGAGTGTGGGTACACTAGATGGGTATGCGTGTAGTAAAATCTTTATTAATAAAGTGTGAATTGTGCCTGTAAAACAAAAGTTATAATGGTTCACTGAAGTTCTTTGTTGTCATCTTTTGGCATCTGGTGCTTGCTTTTGGCATCTGGTCCTTGCTTTTGCTTTACCAAATCTCTCTCTTTGAACCACTTTGTTTTTTCCAAGACCCTCAAAGGAATGAAAAAAGATTAAAACTAGGCATATATTACTTCACACTACAACACTCCATCTGCAGTAGAAACCACATTCACAGTTATTAACTTCAAGTTGGAAAGTGCCTCTGTTATTGCATCATCCCACTCGCACCCTTACTTATATTGCTTGATTTATATGATTATTTACCCCTTTATGCTATATATCTATATTATTTTGGCCTAATGCACCATTTTACATCTCTATTGTGATACATTATACTTATTTAATTTGTCCAACGCCACCATCATAGCTTCATGGTAAGATCAGTCCTGAAGACACCTGAAAAACAACAATCTATAAAATGTGTTATTGGGGAAAACTGGAAGGAAAGGTGAGAAGCCTTCTATCTTCATTGGTTTTCTTCCTGCAAGATAAGACTTCAGACAGTTTACATAGAAATTATATTGCATGTGGCCTCCCAAAACTAATCACAATGGAGGTATCTGTTATTGTTTTTTTAGAAAGAGAATGCATCAATTAACTATACATTCTAAATATTGGCATTTAAAACTTAATAATGAAAAACACTTAAAATTATTAATTGAACTTAAAACTAAAGTACACATTACACGATACAAATGTACTGCAAACAAATATGCTTATAAACAAAAATGAATTATTTCATTTGAGCCCTCCAGCTCTGTCAGTTGCTTCTTTAGAAACCCAATTTGATCTCTCATTCTCCTGTTTTTTGTTTGAGTTCCCAAAAACTTAAGTTGGCCTTATTGTTCATCTCATTTGACCTCAGCCTCCAATTTTTATACTTATTTTCTCCTCTGTTAATATCACCATTTAAATTCCTGTCTCTCCAGTTTCCTGTAGTTGATGCTCTACTATTCTGATATCCACAAACATTTCTTCTATTACCCCTCTCTGATTCCTGCCTGTGAATAGTCAGATTATTCTCCATTGACTGCTTCACTGCAGAAATTGTCTTAATGGTGTATGGGTGATAATTCCACCACTTCTCAGCTCTAGTGAGCAACATATGTAGGTTTGTGGAGTTTGGATCATACAGCTTTACAAACTCCTGACATTTTCTGGGGAGAGCTTCAAGTACCCACTGTATGTGATCTGGTGACCCCCAGACCATTTGGGTCTGTGGCTGGCGCAGCACACACCAGAATAAAACTCTTTTTGCTACTTCAAATGGCCCATCTAGTGGTCTCATGGTAATTTCACTAATCTCTTTTTCTAGACTAGTAAAATTGAAAAAGGTTTTAGCTATCCTGCCAGCCTGATGACATATGCTTGAATTGAATCCTAATAACCTGTTGGCATAGGGGCCCATGGCATCTTGAAGCAATTCTGTCCATTCCGGCATGCTCATACCTAATTTTATGGCTTTTTCAGTTCCCTTGTGAAACCAATGTGAAAAGTTATTAAAGCTGTTTGTGGGGATTGTGCCCCACCATTTCTTAAAAATGTCTTTATCTGCTACAGTCATTGGCCTAGTCTGATTTAAAAAACCTGTAGGAACTTTCAGGTTGTTAAAATTCTCAGAAATTATGACAGGGGCAATTGGAACAGAACTTGGGTTTTTAGTGGGGCCCATTTGCATTTTATCTTGTTTTACTACTTGTTTTGGCTCTTTCCTTTGTGGCAGAAAGTTATCACTATCTGCATTGTTCCCAGAAATATCACTAATTATTTTTTCTTTTTGTTCTATTTTCATTTGTAACTCAGTAATTTTGTTTGAGTATTCGTTTCTGCTGTGTTCTGATAATTTTAATTGATGTTGTAATTTACTGATCTGTATGGTGTTAGTTAAAGCAGAAAGCTTAATACAATCTCTGTCAGTCTGTGTGTTATCTAACTTTAATTTAAGGTCTTTATTTTGCTCTGTCAGGTCTCCAATAATGTTCGTTAATCCCTTTATTGTTTAAATCACTGCCTGTGCTATCATACATTTTCTTTTATTATTATTAATCTTTTTAAGAGTTAATACCTGCTCTAGTATATCTCTTTCACACTTGTTGTTTTTAGCTTCTGGGATGAGGAATGGACCATTATATTTATGAATGTAATTGTTAAAGTAATCACAGATTTCCTGTGAAATATAGTTTTTTCCAGACATTTTAACAGATAGCCGTTAGAACTAAAATAAAATAAAATATATATATATATATACTAGAACAGACTCTGAATAGTAGTTTTTTTTTGTTTTTTGTTTTTTTTAAATGTTAACACAGGATGTACAAGATACCATTGAGATGCTAATTTTACACAACAAAGGACATAGCAGTTAAGCCATCTAGAAGGGGTAGTAATTAGATCTGTTTATAAGCAGGTCAGCATTCCAGCAGAGGTGGTAATATAGTTAAATTTAGTTTTCCTAACCACTGCTCAATATTCTTTATTTTAAATCTGGGGAACAGACTTAGAATAGTGTGTTTCTCACAGCATAGTTTGCCATACTATTTTACCTGCCCCAAATGCAAGGAATTATATCTATAGAGCAATGAAACACCAGACAAAACAGAAATTAAGCAGAACAAAATTTAAAAAAATTAAATATTGTTCTCTTTAAAAAGGTGTAAACCATCAATAATACTAACCTAAATAAAATAAATGAACAAAGCAAAGCAAGGTATCCCTTTTACTGATATTTTCCCAAGTTGAGGAAAAATTATAAAAATATTTTAAGTACAGGAAGTTTCTGAAATGCTAATTTCAACTGTAGTTTTGGTTCCAGGATCTGCTCCAAACACAGGAAATGCAATTTTTTAACTTTGTTACCCAAACAAAGGTTACACCTTTTGTATTCCATACAAACTTAATTAAAAATCTGAACAAAGAAATTGAAGAAGAAGGAGGGAAAAACAAAATATGCTTTAAACTGCTTATGGCTTAGCATATTCCCAAAATTAAACTGTAATTTCTTAACTTTAAATTCTACACAATTTCCCATACAATTCAGAATGAAATTTATTTATAGGGCAAGCTACAGCTCTGGGTGTAACACATTCACAGAAATGAATCCTTTGTAAAAAAAATAAAAAAAATAAAAAATGTGCAAGAAAATTACAATCTTTATAAAATGGACATTATATTCGATTTATAAAGGAGCAGAAGTCAATCACTTTAACCTTACTATGGCAGCTATTAAATAGTACTGTAAAGCTTTTGTTTGTAAAAACATTTAGATGGGACCAACACAACACATGTCTCTAAAATTCATTAGATTTTTACAGTAAACAAAAATTCTAAACTATTTTACTCTCAAATGAATTGTTTAAAATCCATGAGGTGACCAATAAAAAAAAACCACACATGTCTAGCAGTGACAACTGATAGAAAACTGGCTCAACAATAAAAAGTATCCAGTTTTCAAAAACAAGAAAAATACAAGAGTTAAAGGGACAGTCTAGTAAAAAAATGTATTATTCAGACAGGACTTTTAATTTTAATCAACTTCCCAATTTACTTCCATCATCAAACTTGCTTTTTTTCTCTTGGTATTCTAAGTTTAAGCCAAACATAGGTAGGCTCATATGATAATTTCTAAGCCTTTGAGGGTTGCCTCTTATCACATGCTTTTTAAATCTCTTTTCAACACAAAGAGACAGAAAGTACACATGGGCCATATAGATAAAACTGTGTTCAGGCACAGGGGTTATTTAAGATTTAGCAAGCTACAAACAATCTATAAACAACAGGCCTGCTGAAACCAACCATTATGTGCTTCCCCCATGTAACTATACAAATGCAAATTTATACAGACCAGAAATACAGGTTTTTAAAACCATGCTTTTCTTGAGAAACATTTAAAAGATATATATATATATATATATATATATATATATATATATATATATATATCCTGCAATAATATTATTAACTTTGCTATAAAACACCAAAAATTTAAATGTAAAATAAATCAACATTCATTTGATTCCTGCAAAACTAAAATGGCATATGGATTTGTCTACAACTTTGTGGCCGCCAAAATATGGTTATCTATTAATTTAAAATATCTTTACTTTCTACTAAATATAATATACTAAATCTCTATGGTGAAACCACTAAAACCAACACAGATAAATTGTGAAATAAACTCCATGAGAGGGTCTCCATTATTTGCCAAACAGTTTATTTAGGAATCAATATATGTTAATAATAATATAAATATTTACAGGTATACATATATAAATCTATTTTACAGCAACACAGTCCACATTTAAGATACAGGGCAACTTTACTACACTAACCCCAATTTGTCCAACACTGCTAAAATAATCATAGGAATATACTTAGCCATATTTCTTCAGAGTGTCAGCCATCTTTACAGCATGCCCAAGATAAGAAGAGAGAGAGAGGTTCTGGTGTTACAGTATTTTATACCCCAATTCAAAAGGGAGTGGCCTTTCAAATGCCACTCACAGGCCATTGGGAGTATCCCACCTAGACAGACACTAGAACAAAAGAACTACTTGAATAAACCAGCTATGTGAATTGCCAGTTATATAATCTGTGAGCTATATTCCAATATTCCTGTGATAAAATGTCACCACAGATATAGAGAAAAAAAAACACTGAGGGGGGGGGGCATGGTGGGGGGGGGGAGAGGGGGAAGGGAAATTGGACTTACTGCCCCTGGAGCCTGAACATAGTGTGAGGAGTCCTCCTCACGGCACCTGCGTAACTAAGACATAAACAAAGCAGCAATGGCCTAGAAGCAAATATAGAAATAAAATTCAGTTAACAGTAAAGCATAGAAAAAGTAATTATAATACATATACAGTATAAAAATCAAATGAATAATTCAAAACGTGCAGGTAATGAGATAGGGCTACCACACCTATTGAATAAGGATGCTGAAGACCCACTAGGTATGATTAAAAAAATACAGTGCTCACCTATAAAAACTATGGGTGTATAAGGCTGTTCAAAAGAAAGAGTAGGCAGTGGTTTATTCCGCCAGTTGAGGGGGAACAATTTAAGAAGAAAAAGTTCCCCACATCGGTCCCCATTACGGGGATGAGATAGTAATCAATATGGGGGGTTGCTAGAAAAATCTAGAAGGACATTGTGACACCCCTTACAGGGGAGGAACTGTATTTAAATAAATGAGCTATACTCTGAGTAGGTATAATTTGGGGGTGAACTGGAGGGAACTTCAGTGTTACAGGACTTGTAAAGAGGTTAAGATACAAACTATAGGGGCCTTAAAAACTTCGGTCTAGTCTAGGGACTGGCGATAAAGGATGTCTTAAAAAAAATAAAAAGAAAAAAGAAAGCCATGGTATAAGGAATGCATCATTCTCAGATACTTAGTGACATTAGTAAAGTCTGAACAGTTGCATTAATTTCTTATGAAAGGGTTAGGCTGTGAATGATATTGGACTTAATTCTTCCAGTCCTGGGGTAGTGTTAGAGGCTTTCTAAGCTAGGGTCACTGTAAAGGAAGAACATTATTCCTAAATTGCCAAAACAGTTACAATACAAATAATCATAATTAAGGAAATAACGATATGTAAATACTTAGTGACATTGTTATAACCTAAACATTTGTAATGGTTACACTGAGGTGAATAAACCAAGTATAGCCAAACAGTTGCTCTGATTTCTTATGCAAGGGTTAGGCTGCTAATGATTTCCTCTAATCCTAATCTAATCTAGATTGGTGTTAGAGGCTTTCTAAGATAGGGTCACTGTACAGGGAAAACATTATTCCTAACTTATCAAAACAGTTAAAATACAAGCACCATAATTGAGGAAATAATGAAATGTAAATACTTAGTGACATTGCTATAACCTATACATTTTTAATGGTTAAACTGAGGTGGATAAGCCAAGTATAGCCACTCCTCCAGATGGCAATAGTACGGATATATGGGGAAAAAATACTGTTGAAACAAGGTCAAAACTACAAGAACTAACTGATAGTCCATGTCATCAAAAAACAGGGTCTATATTATATCAACTTGATACTGAACTCAAAAATAAAAACAAAAAATACTTCCTTATGTAGATGAACGCTGGGGAAGTGGGTCCCATGCTGGTGCTGTAGGCTGGAGAGGTTTCAACTGCGGAGGTGGAGAGGCCTGATCATGTGGGACAGACAAATCCCAATTTTTAAGTAGGGCAAAACTCTCTTTGGGGGTTAGGACTGTATGAGTAGAGTCGTCTTTAGAAAAGATCAGTTCAGTTTAATATCCCCATCTATACCTGACATTGCATTTGCGAAGGGTTTGGTTGATATGTCCAAAGGTCCTTCTTCTCTGGAAGGTATATGAAGATACATCAGGGAGTGAGGCAATTGACTTGAATCTGTCCTGTAAAGTAGTTTTTTTGGCCATCTCACAAAAAATCTTTTCTTTGTGGGTGAAAAAGTGTATGCAGGCCAAGACATCTCTAGGTTTCTCTTATGATACATTACTTGGGCGAGGAACTCTATGAATCCTGTCTATAATAAGACTGGGAGGTCACAAAACTTTCAAGATCTCCGGTTCCTACCTCTTCAGGGATCCCCCTGAACCTGAGATTGTTCTTCTGGACCTGTCTTCGATGTCAGCCAGCTTAAGTTCCAGATTGGATATTTGGGTGGCCAGATTTTGTGAATAGGATATGAGGTTGGCGTTGTCAATGGCTAGGTCCTTCCAATGGCTGAGGCTTCCTCTCCAATGCCTCAGTACGTTCCCCATTTGCTGTTATATCCCTGCGCAGTGCAGCTGCAGAATTAGTGATAGCCTTGGTTAGTGAGTCCTGCATCAGGGTCATGTGCTTTGAGAGGATTTCAACAATATTAGAGGCCATGTCTGTGCCTGTGTTGGACTTAAGCTCTATAGAGTCACTAGGGTCTTGAGTAGAATTGGACCATGTAGGAGAGGGAGATTCAAATGAGGAAAAGTCTCTAAAATGATCTACAACAGTATTTTTGGTTGATAGAGCTGCCTTATTTTTTTCTTAGCAGATTGAGACATAATATGGATGGATGGCGTGTGTTAGAGATGACACAGACTTGCAATAACCTTTGTTACATCAGTCACTTTGTATACCATATACAGAGCTTAGAGAACATGTATTGTCCCCCCTGGTGTGTCAGCTCAACCCTCTACCCTTCCATGCTTAGCAAATACTGATCTCCTGCATAGATGTCATTACAGGAGAGTGCAGGGCAGCCAGTAGTGTGAAGTGTTCAGCAAATTGGGGTGGTCAGGGAGACAAAAGGATATATATGGGGGGAAAATGCTTCTCAGGAGTACCCCTAAGCAAACTTGTTTTTCTAGGAACACCAGGAAAGTTTTAGAAGTCAGATGGGTGTTGATTAACCCTCTAGGCAAATTAGATGGATATCCAGGGCAAGAAGCACCTTCAAAATGGCGATTTGTGCCACAGTGCAGACAGTATCTAGTGCTAGGGCTTATTTATGTACTGAGCTCTATAATAAGAAATCCCAAAGGGCCCCACACTACCTTAAACCTCCTGTGGCTGTGTCTTCTAGTAGGCAGATATGTGCTTACAATAATGCAGGCCTCAGGCTGGGAGTTGCATCGAATCACGGTCTCAGAGCTGGTCTGTTGGCCGCTGAGCCATTTAGAGATGGTGGGAGCCGAGCCTCGGGTTGTAGGATAGGAGCTGTACTCCAAAATGTGCCCCTGTATAGCTGGTATAGATGCCCTTGTTCTATGCTGTCTTTTTGCTCTGGATCCTGGCCAGATGTGAGTAGGCCTCAAGACGAACCCGAGGTGTATGACCGCTTCCTCCTTGCGGCTTCAATATAAGGGGTCTCCTGTGATGCCCTCTGACTTGAGGGTGATTAGAAAGATAGGGTAGTCAACATTTCAGCGCGATTTGCTACCAAAATGTGATGCTCGATCACGGAGCTAATGAATAACATGTCTACTCCTGTCGGCTGCTAGCTCCACCAACTCCTTGTCACTCACAGCCCTTTCCTTGAGTCTTGGGATCAATTCTTGCAAAGCCTTGAGTGACAATATGAAGACCCCTACAAGACCTCCACTGCATAAGTTAAGCTACGTGCCTTTAAACAGGGAAATAGAGATGCGGCAGATTATATAATAGAGTTTCATCATCTTGACCACCTGAAATGAAGCTGCTCCTGGATCAATTCAGTTTCGGTCTGTCTGATAATCTGAAAGATGAACTGGCACGAGTAGCGGTCCCTAAACCATTAGAAAGTCTTATCTCTCTGTCAACTCAGATTGACCACTGCCTTAGGGAAACCAGCATGGAAAAGGCTGCTGCTTACAGTCTTCCTCACAAGCAATTTGTTCGTGCTCTGCCTCCATCTTCACCTGCTGGCTCTACTGAAGAAAACATGAAAATACAAGTTTTCCGGGGTCCCCTCTCTGAAGCCAAAAGCAAAGAACAAGGTTGTTAAATCTATGCTTGTACTGTGGAAAACCTGGACATATAGCTTGACTGTGCACTGCCAAGCCCAAAGACTCCTAGGGTTAAGCATCCCCTTCCCCTGCTTTTCGTTGATCAAATGCCTAGATATTCAAAACCTCATTTGTCCCTACCTCTCTCATTGCAGTAGGCAGTTTCCTGGACACACCAATTAGCCCAAAGATGTCAGATTCCTAGTCCCACTAAAGAAAAGCCAATTCACATAAAGCTCATAGATGGATCACCGTTAAAAACTGGACAAATCACAAAAGAGACTGTGATTATTTATTTAGTAACTTCATCAGTGTTTCCTTTAGTGTTTGGCCTTCCCAGGTTATGTAAACATAATCCGCTTATTGACTGGAAAACTGAAGCTGTGCACTTTAAATCTTAGTTTTGCCTACACCTCTGTCTTAAGTCCCACATTATTGCTATCCTCCAGCAGGGAATCCAGTTAAACCTTTTGTTCATATACCAAAGATGTATAAACATTTTCAAGATGTCTTTGAAAAGAAAGGAGCTAATACTCTCCCTTCGCATAGGGAATATAATTGTCCAAATGATCTCCTTTCTGGGACTTCAATACCCTTTGGCCGTATCTATCCACTATCAAAACTAGAGTTAAAAGTGTTAAAAGAATATATTGAAGAAACTTTACAATAAGGGTATATTAAACCATCCAAGTCGCCTGCTGGGGCTGGTATATTCTTTGCCAACAAAAAAGATGGAGGACTTTGTCTATGCATAGATTACAGGGACCTTAATGCCATCAGTGTAAATAATAAATACCCATTATCACTTATTCCAGAACTGATATTAGCAGTCATCTTAAGTAAGATTGATTTAAGAGTTGCCTACAATCTTGTGAGGGTACGTAAAGGAGATGAGTGGAAGACTGCCTTTCATTCCTGTAATGGGCACTATGAGTAGACTGTGATGACCTTTGGTCTGTGCAATGCCCCTGCTATCTTTAAGAGATTTTTAAATTACATTTTTCCTGATATCTTTATGTAGTAACCTACTTGGATGACCTACTCATTTACTCCTTTTCTGAACATCAACACTATGATCATGTGAGGACTATGCTATCTCACTTAAGAGCCAATCGTTTATATGCTTAACTGAAGAAATTTATTTTCAACACTGACTCAGTAGAATTCCTAAGCTTCAATTTAGCACCTGGAGAAATTTGTATGGATTACAATAAAATTGGTGCTATAATAAGCTTGCCCACTCCTGACAGAAAGAAAGCTATTCAATGCTTTGTGGGTTTCATAAACTTTTACACCAAGAAGACAATCACATTTATCTGGTATGATAAAGCACAACAAACCTTTGCTAACCTAAAAAAAACTATTCACCTCCTCACCCATCCTGATTTTACCTAAACCCAGGAAGCCTTTCTACGTTGAAATTGACGCTTTTGAGGCAGCTATTGGAGCAGTTTCAATCCCAAAGAGCAGGTTACAAGGATTACCTTTACCCCATGTAGTCTTTTGTCTTTAATTCTCTCCCCAGCAGAAAGAAACTGTGATGTGGGATATAGAGAACTACTTTTAGTGTAGTCTAGTTTATTGCCATGTGATCTCCTGCATCCTGGTTTTTCAATGAGATTACCTGTTTTTGCCCACTCCCAGCTGGCAATGACAAATACCTCAGAATTTTGGTTCTATTTTGGGCGTTTTGATGCTTTTTAAGAGGCATTTATGACCCCTCCCCTATAATAATATATTACAATACCTTACCCTGTATTTGAAAGAGTGAGGTTTCAAGAGTCCAATAAGGGGTTTCGTTTCCAGTGACCGCCATAGTAAGACTGATAACTTGTTGATGTTAGGACTCATAGATTGATGTTTGTTTAAACTAATAAAAAAAAAATACAAATAAAATGTGAGAACTGGGAGAATGTAACAATGGGTGATATCTTGTGAAATTCTAAAAAAGGAAAACTTTTAGTAAAACTAATATATATTTGTTTATTTGTTTTTTTGTTTTTTTGTAAAACAAGTTTTTTTGAGGACATTAGATACAAGTTTGATTGTACCTAACACAATCACAGGAAGTTTTTTGCATGTTCAAAGATAAAACAAAAGGATAATATACCCAAACAGGGTGTACAAATAATCTATGAAAGGCATACAGTACAACAGATAATCCTTTTAAAGGGACAGTCTAGGCCAAAATAAACTTTCATGATTCAGATAGAGCATGTAATTTTAAACAATTTTCCATTTTACTTTTATCACCAATTTTGCTTTGTTCTCTTGGTATTCTTAGTTGAAAGCTTAACCTAGGAGGTTCATATGCTAATTTCTTAGACCTTGAAGCCCACCTCTTTCAGATTGCATTTTAACAGTTTTTTACCACTAGAGGGTATTAGTTCACATATTTCATATAGATAACAGTGTGCTCGTGCACGTGAAGTAATCTGGGAGCAGGCACTGATTGGCTAGACTGCAAGTCTGTCAAAAGAACTGAAAAAAGGGGCAGTTTGCAGAGGCTTAGATACAGGATAATCACAGAGGTTAAAAGTATATTATAATAACTGTGTTGGTTATGCAAAACTGGGAAATGGGTAATAAAGGGATTATCTATCTTTTAAAACAATAAAAATGCTGGTGTAGACTGTCCCTTTAAGATAAGACATATATTAAATGCTGAAAACCAATATTAATACTGTAGGTTCAAGTTCCTGATCTTGATAAATTAGACCTAATTCTTTTTTTAAATGCGTAATAAACTATTTAGTATGATGTATATTGATATAATGTAGGTGTGTGCGTTTGAGAAATTCACTAGTGGAACATATCATATGTTAAGAGCTCAAGGGATATTAGATATAGATGGTTGTCTAGGGATATAATTGGGCGGGAAAGGAGGAGAGGGAAGAGAGAGATAAAAAAGGGGGGTTTTGTTGTAGATTCATTCTGAAAAGAAATGAACGTACCTACTGGTGTGAGTGGGTATAAATAAATTGAGGGTACTAGTATAAAGTATTTGAAAGGAGTGAGTCAGCAGGCAAGAGATGCATTAAGTTGGAGACGGGGAGAGGGGGAGATGGTGGTAAATATAGCGATGTGACTTCTAGTGAAGCCAGCAAGCGTGGCGCGAGATGGAGAGAAGAAAATGAGTCATTTGGTAAAGGTATTCAAGTCAATTATGATTTTGAGTGTTAATTGTGATAGGACAGGCTGCAGGTAGTGTATAGGGGGTTGTTATTAGAATTAAGGAAGGTATTCTGGGAAAATGCTAAATGGGTAGAGTGTTATACTAGAAAGTGGTTGGGGTGTAATTTGGGGATGTAGGAAGGAGGGCTGCCAGAAATGGAGGGAGTACACTCTCCCCCAGTTATGTCCTGGGTTAATAAAGGGGTGGGGAAGCTTGTGAGGCTTAATGTATAATGGAGGTGAAGATGTGGTAAATCAGTTTTCAGATGTATGTCATTAGGTGTAAGAGTATTGATGGGAGATACTGGAAGTAATCAGACTAGTAAGGTAGCCATAGCTATAACTGTGGAAAACAAAATGGCTAGATTAACTGGAGTATAACCATTGGGATGTATTACCATGCCACTATAAAAACTAACTGTAGGCTATAATTCAGAATAAAGATATATGGAGATTACTCAGGGTGTATGCAGGTGGCCTGGGTGGGCTAATTGTTTCATGTATCATACTATAGGATATGGGTACCACGTATACAGTTTAAATTAACTCTGTATAGAGTGAGGTCCTGATATAAGGAACAAATATATATAACTAAAAAAAACAATAAATCTATTACCATAAAAATTAAGGCACTAATCCTAGTTTGCAAGCATAGGATAATTAGTGTGATAACTTTGAAGCAAGCCTGTAGGTAAGCAAACTGGTAAATTATCTATGATTATAACTGTGAAATACATAACTGGTGGTTCAACTGAGGAATAACCATGTAAATAAAGTTCTATATCTTACTTCAAATTAGCGTCAAACTAGGACTCAGGGTGAGTAAGTGTAGAGGTCACCCATAGTATATATATTTATCCTAAGTGAGCTAGAAACAGAGTGTGATATACAATAAAATAAAAAAGGCATATAATGAGTAATACCTGTGTAGAATGAGGTCCAAGGTAATACTGGCTTAAATACAAAACATTAAATAACAATAAACCTGCAATCATCAAAAGAGAGATGTCAATCTAAAACAAACCTATGATTTTCAGATAAAGGATACAGTTAGTTCATTACAGAGTCATAAGGCCCACATAAAAAATTATGTGGGAGGGCACATCATTCAAATAAGTGATAACCAGATATAAGGTTATTGTTAAAAGTATATGTAAAGACCTACACAAGGTCAAAAATCCAGGATGTGATAGTACTTAGGGTATTAGGATATGCAGTAGGTTTCAATGTTAAGTCCACAACTTAGTGAGGGGAAGCAGAAGCTGATCTATTTGAGTTCTCTTTGGTGGATCATATCTTTTGTTTTGGATTGTTGAGTTGATCTTCTGGGTATTGGCTGCCACTCAGGAGCAGCAGAGTTAAGTTCCTTGGAGTTTTCTGATGCTTTGGTGTTTTGATCTGGAGGGTGGTACAGGCCTATTGATTGAAGCAGTTTCATACCTTGATCTGGTGAAGAGATGATATATGAGTGGTCTTCAAATTGGAAAAATATCTTCACGGGGAAGCCCTAGCAATACTTTACATTGTTTTTGAATAGGCACTGGGTAAACTGTTGAAATGAACATCTCTTGGCCAGAGTATGCGGTGACAGATCTGGGAAAATTTGGATGGTATGATAAGGATCCTTTAGACTTTTGTTCAGATAAGAGGCTCTTAGGAGTCTCTCTTTAAAAGTATAGTAGTGCAATCTTATGATGACATCTCTTGGTATATTTGAGGCTGCAATTCTTGGATGAAGGGCCCTGTGGGCTCAGTCAGTTAGAGGGTCTTGGTCTTGAAGGATCCCAAGTAGTTCTTTTAAAAGGCAGATTAAAAAGCCAGAGAGTTCTGCTGTGCCAATGTCTTCAGGTATGCCCCGGATCCTAATATTGTTACGGCGTGACCTGTCTTCGAGGTCTGCCAGTTTGTATTCTAGGTCTGATATTGTTTCTGACAGTGTTTGTATATAGGACAGAAGGTTTGCATGGTCCACATTTAGGTCTTCATGTTTCACTTCTAGGGTTTCCGTGTGTTCACCTAATGATGAATTGTCTCTTTTGAGCTCAGATACTGAATTTTTTAGGTCTTGTTTCAAGAATGTGTAGTTAGTGTCCATTTTGTCAGATAATGCTTTGATGGAGTCAAGTATAGATGAATGTGAGAAAAATGATCTATCTGTGGATTGGATCTCGGGCCTGTGGGTTCCGTTAAGTGAAGTGGAGGATTCTCTGGAGTCTTCATCCGAGCCATCTTGATTGTAGTGTATTTTACTATTAAAGTGGTCTGCTAAAGTTCTTTTGGGATTTCCCCCCTGATTTTGTTTTTTCTTTGTTGATTGAGCCAAATTGGAAAAGAGACAATTTTTACCTTTCTAGAGGATATAACTTCCTTGGAGAAGAAAGGAGTTGGGGGAATTGTGTCTGGCACCCCTGACCTAGAGGAGTTAGCACTGTATAGTTGGTTAGTTAAACCCTGGAAGAAGCTATACGGATATACAAAGTGGAGAGTAGTATTTCTCTGTGCTTACAAGAGGTGGTTGCTTTTTTTCCTGTTTGTGCGTCTCTCTTTGGGAGGTGCCACCTATTGACGATGCAGGTGAAGGGTAATGGGGTATGACCCACAGGCAATGAGGGCCGATGGGAAAGGGAGGAGACAGGCCTGCTAGTGCAGGTGGGTAGGCTATAGAGCTGCATGTATTGCTGGCTAATAAAGGAGTGTTTATCCTATGTTCTTCCCAGAGGACCGGTGTGACACAGAAAGTATTTGTTGTGAGTGGTAGGATTACAGTCACTGTGTAGCAGCGGATCAAATAAAAGTTTAATAACGTATGTGCAGGGAGTTAGCAAAAACATTAAAGTCCTTTAAATTGGATTTGTGTATGGTCCTATAGAAATTAGTATAAGACTAGGCCTAAGACACAGGTGAATAGTAGAGAGAGGCTTTTTGTAGGCCTGACTGGCACAGGTCTTTTAATGTATATAAGTTGAGGCATATGAGGTCTTGGATAAGACAAAAATCTTTACCTCTTGTCCTTTAATGTGCAGATGGAAAGGATGTCCTTTAGTCAGGATCCTCAGACGAATGCCCAAGATTGTGTCTTTAGTTGGGGATTAAGGAGGGTGATATACTCCCACTCCATGTGGGTAAGAATGCCTTAAATGCGCCTGATGAGTTTCCACAGCGCTGTGCTACACTATGAGCTGAGAGGAGAAGGGAGTGAAACAACTCTGGTTGTCAGGTGTAGATAGCCCCAGCCCCTCTTAGCCTGCAGGGAACAGCGTGACAGGCCATGTGAAGATTTCTGGGAGTAGTCGCAGGTCCAGAGTACCGTAGATGTTTGCGGCCTAGATCACGTGACCTCCAGTGCAGATCTTGCAGTGGTGTGAACGGGTAAGTGCCAAAGGGATAAACTGGCTCTGTAGTGATGTCAGCCACTCCGAAGGCAAGATATACTAATCTAGGCACAAGATCTCACATGCAACCGGGCAAAATTAGTCGTCGCCTTTTGGGCAATTCGGCCATCTGGTTAGTAGGTGATAGAACTGAGCAGGCAGCTGGAAAGTTCTCAGTTTCTCATCCCCTGATGTAGTCAAGTATGTATCAGCTCGTGTCCAGGTAGAATAAGGGTTGTAGGTGTCAGAGAAATTGGATTTATCGACTTGAGATTACGGGACTTTTGTGGCAAGCTCTGACCCCTTTTTGTTTTTTTTGTTTTTTAATAGTTTTGCTATGTTGAATTAGTTTGGAAAGAGGTGGAAACATGCACACATTGTCAAAATGGATTAAGTCAGCCCTCTGAAAAATCAGAATTTTGGGTAATTTAAATGTATGTAAGATGTGCATGGCTAGATATATTATACCTACTCTTTTTCAGCATACATTGCAAAATGATGCATATTAACAAAAATAATCTCTTTTGATTTTTAATAGTTCATTTTAATTGAAGTATACAATTGCTGTTTTGGGAAGGTGACTTGATGCTAAATGTTGGACTATAAAATGTGTGTTTGAAATATTTAGTAATTAATTACTCCAATGCTGATATTTACTATGTACACATAAGGTAGTGTTTCATATATAACTATATTTCTGAAAAAATACTGCTGAAAAAAACAAGGTATAATTTATGTGGGTATATAAACAACTAAAAACACCTCTATCATAGGGCTCAGCATCGAAAGGGTTAAAGGGCAATTATAGTTAAACAATGACATGTTCTAATTTGTTAGAGCATGTAACTTTAAAAATAATAACCCTGTAATGCTATGCATTTAATAACATAAAAGAGTTAAAAACAAAGAGCCCATTACAAGTGCCGCACTATACCCAATAAAGCAATATTGCGACTGAGCTAACTTGCATATTATAATTTCAAAGTAAATGGTTGAGCTCGAACGTAAGGTGTAAGAGTAAAAAAAAAAATGCTGCAGCAAGCATAACATAAATACATTAAAATAAAATATTATATGTTTATTTATATTTATATATATATATATATATATATATATATATATATATATATATATATATAGAGAGAGAGAGAGAGAGAGAGAGAGAGATAGATATTCAGTTTGTAAGTGCATGCACTCTCACCATCACGGTTCAGCTGCCAGGGTGCTATAAAAAATATCCATAGATTCCATAATAAATAAGCACTCACTGGACTTTGGCCATCTGTGTAAACAAAAAATATTTATTGTGACGTCCCGAAACGTCACAATAAATATTTTTTGTTTACACAGATGGCCAAAGTCCAGTGAGTGCTTATTTATTATGGAATATATATATATATATATATATATATATATATATATATATATATATATATATTAAATGTGTGTGTGTCTAAAATGTGAATGTGTGTATATATGTGTATATACATGTGTATTTATGTGTTTTATGTGTATATATGTATATACATGCATATACAGTGCTCAGCATAAATGAGTACACCCCAACACATTTGTCAGAAAACCTTTACTTACCTTTCAGAAACAACATATTCTATGGGACACTACACTACAAAATACTCCCATAAATGTGGGCCATTGATTGCAACTAAATTTGTTAATTTTCACCCACAACAAAGTATTATTCCTAACAAATTCATTCAAGACCATGTTTCAAAAATGAATACACTCCAATGAAAGTCATAGGAGCAAAGCTAAATGTCTGACAACAAATTCCTAATTAAATTCAACTACAGGTGAGTCTAATTATTCATTGAACAGGTGTCCAGCAGACAGTTAATAATAAAAGGGCATAACTTACCAAAGAAAATCCCTTCCCATGTCATGTTGTCAGCAATAGCAACACATGGAAGAGAAATGTCACAAGGCCTGAGAAAGAAAATAATTTATTTACACAAGAAAGGTGAAGACTACAAGAAGATCAGCAAAGCTTTACTTATCAGTCAGAATACTATAGCAAAAGTGATACAAAAATGTAACAAAGATAGAACTGCAACCATCTCACAGAGACGTCCAGGCCATCCACAGAAGTCAACACCTCGACAGGAGTGTCTACTGATGAGAAGGGTTGAAGAAAATTGCCATGCAAGTTCATGCAAGTTCACTGCAGTTAGCTAAAGAAATAGAAAGCCAAACTGGGGTGATTGTTTCCTGTGACACAATATGGCGTACGCTGCAGAGGAATGGCATGCATGGGTGTCGTCCACGAAGAAAGCCTCTCATAAAGCCCATGCACAAAAAATCCTGCCTAGAATTTGCCAGGACACATGCTGAAAAAGAAGAAGACTACTGGGACTCTGTACACTGGAGTGATGAGACCAAGATAAATGTTTTTAGAACTGATGGCTTCAAAACTGTATGGTGTCGCAAAGGTAAGGAGTACAATGAAAAATGCATGGTGCCCACAGTGAAACATGGTGGTGGCAGTGTCCTTCTGTGGGGCTGCATGAGTGCTGCTGGTGTTGGGGAGCTGCATTTCATTGATGGTATCATAAATTCACAGATGATCTGCTCTATATTGAAAGAGAAGATGCTACCATCACTCCGTGCCCTTGGTCGTTGTGCAGTTTTCCAAAATGACAATGATCCAAAAACACATCTAAGGCCACTGTTGAAGAAGAACAGGGTGAAAATGATGCAGTGTTCAAGTATGTCTCCTGAACTGAACCCAATCGAACACCTATGGTGAATTCTGAAGAGACAAGCATCACTCTCCATCCAGCATCCAGGCTCTAAAAGAGGTCGTTCTTGAAGAATGAAAAAGAAAGATGTTGCAATATGTTGCCAACTTGTTCATTCCATGCATAGAAGACTTGGTGCTGTCCTTACAAATCAGGGAGGTCATACAAAATACTAGATGTAGTAGTTTTTGTTGTGGGGTGTATTCATTTGTGCATCATCTACTTTGAGTCAACCTTAAGATTTTGTAATCTAAGTTAAATTATTAACCTTACTTTCATGTAATGAGCTAAACAAATGTTCTATAAATTGTATAAATTGTCAAAATTCTGTAAATTGTTCTTTTGTTCATTGAGATATTGATTAAAATCGTACTTTTCAAAAGGGGTGTACTCATTTATGCTGAGCACTGTATATACACATACAGTATAAACACATACAGTATATACACATGTGTATAGATATATAAATATATCAGTGGAAGAACTACCAGGGTCTCAAAAATTGCAGGTGCAACAGGGACTCTAGGTACGCCACTCAGAGAGACCCAGGTTGGCTGCAGATGTGTTACGGCACTGCAGTTCTGCAGAAGAATCTGACTGCATGTAAAAATCCTTTAAAACGAATCTACATTAAGGGCACTCCATGCCCCTGCTGGACCCTCCATAGAATGTATTTAGCAGGAGTGAGAAGTTTGTGCAGGGCCATTTTAACGGGCGGGCAAACTGGGCTACTGCCCAGAATGCAAGGTACATTCTCAGCTTGTTCTGGGAAGCTGGGCTGTTACAAAATTCTACAATTGGTTCAGAGCAGCCTACCCACTCTCATTGGCCACACAGCCCACCAATCACAGGTAGACAGATCCCCCCCCCCACACATACTTTCCCTAAGAAAGTTTTGGATGACTTTAAAAAGTAACCAGAGGGAGCATCACTTGTTGTACCGGAAAGTACACATACTTCTGACAGCTAAGATAACTAGGTTGTGACAAAGCTTTCACACAGGCCTGTGCTGGCTGCTGGTTGCCTCTCTGGCCATGGTTCTGCTGGAAGCCAATGCTGCTGATGTGAGTGGAACCAGGAGCCTGGTGTGGGGGCAGGCTGTATGCTGAGATTGTGCTGCCCGTCATACTTCTAAATCCAAGCAGGGACACAACCTCACCCATTCCCCAGTTAAGTGATCACACCAAAGTTTTGAGGTCAGTAAAGCTTCTCCACAACCTTCACTGGTCACCTGGCCCTGAGGTGCAGGCCCCCTGAACTTTCCTGCACCCTTACCTTTCTTGAAGCACAATGGGTGAACTCCCCCACAACTGGAACACTCATATTTCTACTTACAGAAGGATCCAAACCAACAATATTCATTGTTGAATTGGATGCTGTAAAGCATTACACCGGGTGCGCCAGCTACTGATGGGAGACATCTGGCTCCTCCCTCTGCTGTTCGCTGTAACCAGTTCCACATTCCTGGATTCCTCGGCTGCCAGTGCTGAGACCTGTGCCAACTTATTTTTAATTGCCATAAAATAAATAAGGGTTAATAATGGGGATAACTGTAAGAGTACGTGTTCCAGATGGGTCACAAGAAATGCAGGGGTCTTGTGCGAAAATCAATCATATTAAATTTATATTATTGTTTTCCATTAATAACAATATGTATCTGTGTTTGTGTGTATGTATATTTAATTGTGCTTTCTCAAATTTTCTCAAATTTTCAAAAGGAATACAAAATCCAGAACTAAAGCCAGGAGCAGCAACTCTGCATCACCAGCCTTACCCCTCAAGTTAGCGTATCATTTTAACCAAGTAAGCATCTTTATAACCTTAGATGGTGTCCTGGCCCTGAGGAGCAGGCTCCCTGACCTTTCCTGCACGCTTACATGTCTTTAACCAGTTGGACAATGGGTGAACTCCCCCACAACCGGAACACTCATGTCTGTAGGATCAATCTTGTTTTCTTTAAAAACCAAACTCCAAGTAAATTTACTCAAGTGACATAGAGCTATTAACGTGCTCTAATGTTTGACAGCAATGTTAAGTAAAAGGGTGAAAATAGTTTATTAAAATTAAAGTTAAAATATCACAATGGTATAGTACATGGGTACTATTATAGCAACATAGGTAACACTAAAAACACATTTACTCCACCCTTCTATGTAACTGAAGATGGTATAATTACCCTCCAATTGTCCAAAATCCCTATAAGTACCTTTTAGTGATGACGAATGTTCCGACGTGTGTTTCATCTTTAGAAAGTCTTTATTAAGGATAAAATCTCCCCCTCATCTTCAGATGTTTATACTCTACCTCTGGTTTGCGATTGGTTCAAATTTCTTCCACAATTATGGCGTCTATCCCACACTGTATACACACTGGTAATAGCCAATAACACTCCCGGTAATGTGATCTCCTATGTCATCTCTGGTTATGTGTTCTCCATTAACTATTAATGTATGTGTGATATGCATGTAAGTGTGAGTATGGGTGTGTGTAAAATATATTTGGAAAAAAAAATACATAAATACTGTAAAATATTATTTTTCTGGAACATTAGATTACCTGACCCTCTTTGACCATGTCAAACTACACAGATAAAGCTTATGTACATAACACGTTTATACAATGTGCACGCTTTTATTTTGATGGTGTAGTCTTTGTCATTAGGTGGCTGCCATTCTATGAAGGTCTTCAAAGGGGAGGTCCTATTTATCTCAATTGTAATGCAAACAGAAACTCCCCTTTTCTTTTTCAACAGTGTCTACTTCACAAGACAACATAGATACCTAGAGGGGTAATATGTGTATTCATTTTTAATCTTGTACATGTCTGCAGTGAGTGTGTTCTCAATGCAATTCTTATTTATTTATTTATTTTTATATATATCTAAGTGTAAATTAATTGCATTTTCCATTGGAAACTATGGGCTTGATTATAGTCCGGTGCTTGTTGTTGTCAGATAAAGAGTTCTTGAACATTTGTTGATATTGTCAATGTGTTATTACAGTAACGACATTCCAAAAAATATTTTACCATTAATTTCCATAAATCTCATAATTCTTACCTCCCAAAAGCAACAGGAAAAAATATCTGCATCATCATAATGCAAAAGTCAAAACAAAATTTAGATTTTGTGTATTTAGCAAATACATCACAGAATGAAGGGCCTATATGCTGATTTATCCCTTTATGTGGTGTGTAGTGATTCTAATAGGTAACACATGTGAATTTAACATGTTGTAAACCATAGAGATATGTTTGAACAGGGGGTTTATCAGTATAATTGGCATTATTGGTTATAGACTTCCATGATATTTATTTGTGTATATTAAAGGGTTACTTTCTGTTATAATTTTTAAGCTAAACAACTAACATATTAAAGTTAATAAACATTAATTTAAACCTACTGACCTATATTTTCTCCAAAACGAAGTTTCATAACGTTCTAAAAGTTATATCTTTTATTCGCCGATGATGTCACGTTATCCTGCCCACTATTTTCAGCACTGAGTGTTCAAAATACTTAAACCAATAACTTTGTGTTTAAAGCGCCATTTTGAAACCTAGGTATTGTAAACGGATTGGTACAGAGCAAAGGATACCCACGGAGTGGGTTTGGAAAACAATTAAATTTGCAGACAAGATTTCTTATATACGGTAGAGATATGTTAATTAAATGCTATTGATAAAAAGCGTATTTGGGGTAGTTAGTTAGTAACAGGCATAGCAAATATTTACTTACAGTTGCCCTTTAATTATTATTAATCGGCTAGATTACGAATTTTGCGATAAGGTGAAAAAGCAGCGTTACCAGGTCCTAATGCTGCTTTTTTACGCCCGCTGGTATTACGAGTCTTGCAGGTTTAGGGGCACCACACACTTTTTTGGCCTTAACGCAAACCAACTTACGTATATTTCGTAAAGGCTTTTTTCAATGGGACTTGCATAGCGCCGGTATTACAAGTTTGTCCTGGGAGGCCAAAAAGTGAGCGGTACACCCTGAACCGCCAAGATTCCTAACGCTTTTTAATGTCAGTAGTTATGAGTTTTACACTACAAAGCTGTAGCATAAAACTCATAACTAAAGTGCTAAAAAGTACACTAACACCCATAAACTACCTATTAACCCCTAAACCGAGGCCCTCCCGCATCGCAAACACTAAAATAAAATTATTAACCCCTAATCTGCCGCTCCGGACATCGCTGCCACTAGAATAAACATATTAACCCCTGAACCGCCGCACTCTTGCCTCACAAACACTAGTTAAATATTATTAACCCCTAATCTGCCGCCCCTAACATCACCGCAACCTACATTATACTTATTAACCCCTAATCTGCTGCTCCGGACATTGCCGCCACTTACATTATACCTATTAACCCCTAATCTGCTTCCCCCAACATTGCCGCCACCTACCTACATTTATTAACCCCTAATCTGCCGTCCCCAATGTCGGCACCACTATTCTAAATTTATTAACCCTAACACCCCCTCACTTAAATATAATTAAAATAAATCTAAATAAAATTCCTATCATTACCTAAACTATTCCTATTTAAAACTAAATATTTACCTATAAAATAAACCCTAAGCTAGCTACAATATAACTAATAGTTACATTGTAGCTAGTTTAGGGTTTATTTTGATTTTTATTTTACAGGCAAGTTTGTATTTATTTTAACTAGGTAGAATAGTTACTAAATAGTTATTAACTATTTACTAACTACCTAGCTACAATAAATACAATATAAATAAAAAAGCCCCCCCCAAAAAAATAAAAAACCCTAGCCTAAACTAAACTATCAATAGCCCTTAAAAGGGCATTTTGTGGGGCATTGCCCCAAAGAAATCAGCTCTTTTACCTGAAAAAGAAATACAAACAACCCCCCAACAGTAAAACCCACCACCCACACAACCAACCCCCCAAATAAAAGCCTAACTAAAAAAACCTAAGCTCCCCATGTCCCTGAAAAGGGCATTTGGATGGACATTGCCCTTAAAAGGGCATTTAGCTCTATTGCTGCCCAAAGCCCTTACCTAAAAATAAAACCCACCCAATACACTCTTAAAAAATCCTAACACTAACCCTTGAAGATCCACTTACCGGGAGAAGTCTTCATCCAAGCGGCAAGATGTCCTCAACGAAGCCGGCAGAAGTGGTCCTCCAGATGGGCAGAAATGTTCACCCAGGCGGCATCTTCTATATTCATCCTTCCGACGCGTAGCGGCTCCATCTTCAAGGCATCCGGCGCGGAGCATCCTCTTCAATCGACGTCTTGTTGCTGAATGAAAGAGCTTGCATTATATTGGCTGATTGGATCAGCCAATAGGATTGAAGTTCAATCCTATTGACTGATTGCATCAGCCAATATGATTTTTTCAACCTTAATTCCGATTGGCTGATAGAATTCTATCAGCCAATCGGAATCTAAGGGACACCATCTTGGATGATGTCATTTAAAGGTACCTTCATTCAGCAAGAAGACGTTGATTGAAGAGGATGCTCCTTCGGAAGGATGAAGATAGAAGATGACGTCTGGGTGAAGACTACTGCCCATCTGGAGGACCACTTCTGCCAGCTTTGTTGAGGACATCTTGCCGTTTGGATAAAGACTTCTCCCGGTAAGTGGATATTCGGGGGTTAGTATTAGGATTTTTTAAGGGTGTATTGGGTGGGTTTTATTTTTAGGTTAGGGCTTTGGGCAGCAATAGAGCTAAATGCCCTTTTAAGGGCAATGCCCATCCAAATGCCCTTTTCAGGGCAATGGGGAGCTTAGGTTTTTTTAATTAGGCTTTTATTTGGGGGGTTGGTTGTGTGGGTGGTGGGTTTTACCTTTGGGGGGTTGTTTGTATTTTTTTTCAGGTAAAATAGCTGATTTCTTTGGGGCAATGTCCCGCAAAAGGCCCTTTTAAGGGCTATTGATAGTTTAGTTTAGGCTAGGGTTTTTTTATTTTGGGGGGGCTTTTTTATTTTGATAGGGCTCTTAGATTAGGTGTAATTAGTTTAAAGATCTTGTAATTTGTTGCTGAATGAATGAGCTCGCATTCTATTGGCTGATTGGATCAGCCAATTGGATTGAAGTTCAATCCTATTGACTGATTGCATCAGCCAATATGATTTTTTAAACCTTAATTCCGATTGGCTGATAGAATTCTATCAGCCAATCGGAATCTAAGGGACACCATCTTGGATGATGTCATTTAAAGGTACCTTCATTCAGCAAGAAGACGTCGATTGAAGAGGATGCTCCGCGCAGGATGTCTTGAAGATGGAGCCGCTCCACGTCGGAAGGATGAAGATAGAAGATGACGTCTGGGTGAATACTACTGCCCATCTTGAGGACCACTTCTGCCGGCTTCGTTGAGGACATCTTGCCGCTTGGATAAAGACTTCTCCCGGTAAGTGGATCTTCAGGGGTTAGTGTTAGGATTTTTTAAGGGTGTATTGGGTGGGTTTTATTTTTAGGTTAGGGCTTTGGGCAGCAATAGAGCTAAATGCCCTTTTAAGGGCAATGCCCATCCAAATGCCCTTTTCAGGGCAATGGGGAGCTTAGGTTTTTTTAATTAGGCTTTTATTTGGTGGGTTGGTTGTGTGGGTTGTGGGATTTACCTTTGAGGGGTTGTTTGTATTTTTTTTTTCAGGTAAAAGAGCTGATTTCTTTGGGGCAATGCCCCGCAAAAGGCCCTTTTAATAGTTTAGTTTAGGCTAGGGTTTTTTTTATTTTGGGGGGCCTTTTTTATTTTGATAGGGCTCTTAGATTAGGTGTAATTAGTTTAAAGATCTTGTAATTTGTTTTTTATTTTCTGTAATTTAGTTTTTTTTGTAATTTAGCTAATTGTATTGAATTTATTTCATTGTATTTCATTTATTTATTGTAGTGTAGTGTTAGGTGTTAGTGTAACTTAGGTTAGGTTTTATTTTACAGGTAAATTTGTATTTATTTTAGCTAGGTAGTTATTAAATAGTTAATAACTATTTAGTAATTATTCTAGTTAAAATAAATACAAATTTACCTGTAAAATAAAAATAAACCCTAAGATAGCTACAATGTAAATTTTAGTTATATTGTAGCTAGCTTAGGGTTTATGTTATAGGTAAGTATTTTGTTTTAAATAGGAATAATTTAGGTAATGATAGGAATTTTATTTAGATTTATTTTAATTATATTTAAGTGAGGGGGTGTTAAGGTTAGACTTAGGTTTAGGGATTAATAAATTTAGAATGGTGGCGGCGACGTTAGGGACGGCAGATTAGGGGTTAATAAATGTAGGTAGGTGGCAGCGATGTTAGGGGCAGCAGATTAGGGGTTAATAAATATAATGTAGGTGTCGGTGATGTTGGGGGCAGCAGATTAGGGGTTAATAAGTATAATGTAGGTGGCGGCGATGTCCGGAGCGGCAGATTAGGGGTTAATAAGTATAATGTAAGTGTCGGCGATGTAGGGGGCGGCAGATTAGGGGTTAATAAGTGTAAGATTAGGATTGTTTAGACTCGGGGTTCATGTTAGAGTGTTAGGTGTAAACATAAAATGTGTTTCCCCATAGGAATCAATGGGACTGCGTTACAGAGTTTTACGCTGCTTTTTTTCAGGTGTTAGACTTTTTCTCAGCCGGCTCTCCCCATTGATGTCTATGGGGAAATCGTGCACGAGCACATACAACCAGCTCACCGCTGACTTAAGCAGCGTTGGTATTGGAGTGCAGTGTGGAGCTCAATTTTGCTCTACGCTCACTTCTTGCCTGTTAACGCCGGGTTGCTAAAAATAGTAATACCAGGGCTGCAGGTAAGTGAGCAGTGAGAATAAACTGCAATTTAGCACCGCACCCCTGTTACCTCAAAACTCGTAATCTAGCCGATTGTTTAATCTCATCCAATATGGCATGGGTAAAGTCAGCGTGTGTTGAACAAAAGCAAAACATTATTTAATTCTAGAACTTTTTAGGGTACTCATTAATCATTTGAAAAGTGCTGTCTGGGGGTACATCAACTCGTGTTAGCTTTGGATTTGATAAGTAAAAAATGGCCCCATAATAGTGTTTGTTTCAAGAGTTTGGATTGTGATCAGTAAAACATTTGTAGCACATGATAAAGGAACATTAAACCCCCCCAAAAATCTTTCATGATTCAGATAATCACAATACAATTTAAAAAAAAAAAACATTCAAATGTACTTCTATTATCTAATTTGCATCATTCTTTAGTTATCCTTTGTTGAATAAATAGAAATGCACATTGGTGAGCCAATCACACAAGGCATCTACAGTATGTGCAGCCACTAATCAGCAGCTACTGAGCCTATCTAGATATGCTTTTCAGCAAAGAATATCAAGAGAATCAAACAAATTTGATAATAGAAGTAAATTAGAAAGTTGTTTAAAATTGCATGTTCTATCTGGATCAAGAAAACAAAAATATGGGTTTAATGTCCATAGTATAGAGCCATTTTTTCACCAAACCAATGATGCAAAATGGGCTGCTGATAATAATGTAAATGGCTAAATGTGATTGAGTCAATACTGAAAAAAAGGTTCATCTGCAGCCATAAACATGCACATAATTATCAAACAGTTTGTAATTAACCCCCCTATTTCTGTAGCTTACTAGGAGGTAAATTATGAGTTGAACACTATTTATTGCTCCTGCTCATGCATTAACTCCGCTATTACAAGTTAAAAGTAAAAACCTGATGCACTCAAAAAGCCAAAGTCTGAATATCATGACGTGTTAATGTATTCCCCCATACACTTTAATGCAAGCTATAAATATATACAGTTATATAGGAATATCTATTTATAAATACATAGAACATATTCCCCTATGTGAAGAACATTGGAATGTGAAATATTTACATTAAAGGGATACTAAACCCAAATTGTTTCATGATTCAGATAGAGCATTTTAAGCAACTTTATAATTTACTCCTATTATCAATTTTTCATCGTTCTCTTGATAACTTTATCTGAAAAAGCAGAAATGTAAGGTTAGGAGCCGGCCCATTTTTGGTTCAGCTCCTGGGTAGCACTTGCTTGATGGTGGCTACATCGAGCTATGATTTAAAGGCCTAGTTGCTTTTTTGTGCTTTCATTTTTGTGTTATAAAACCCGTTTTCTAATGGGGATATGGTCTTGGAATGAGATTTGTATTTCCTAATTCTGCTTTAAAATTTGACTTTAGTGTTATTTTAAAAGTCTAACTTTGACTCTTCTAAGCAATATTTATAGAAAGCCGATAAAAATTGTCACTTTTAAATTACAAATTCACCTTTGCCCACAGATTGATCTTTCATGTAACAACTGCATGCAACGTAGCTGGCCTGACAGCAATGCTAAAGGCTCTGAAGAAATCACCCATAATTACAAAACTATATAAACAATTCATTTGAGATCTATATGTCTGCTACACAAGTAGAAGAAAATACCAGTGGCAATACAAGGGACACATTATGATGTATGTCAATGCACAAATATAAAACTAAAACATCATTTTCATAAAGTTTTACATGAAATATAAAATACATTCAGTGAATTTATTTTGGATTTGATGTTGTATAGTATTGTTTGTTTGCTTTAGATTATACATATATATATATATATATATATATATATATATATATATATATATATATATACATTATATATATATATATACATTATATATACATTATATATACATTATATATAGATATATACATATATACATTATATATAGATATATACATATATACATTATATATAGATATATACATATATACATTATATATAGATATATACATATATACATTATATATATATATATATATATATATATATACGTATATATATTCAAGGTTATCTCAAATCTAATTTTCGTAAAACTACCCTGCTGATCTAAAAACGAAATATATACATAAGCTTCTGAAATATTTTTAACATTAGAATCATACTGAGCCATTCCAGATAAATTAGAAAGGAATATACTATTTTGAACCATTATGCCAGCAATGCAAAAAAACAATATCTTTCAAAAGCAAATCAAGCATTTTTTCAATTACCAGGAAAAGCATTAAAGGTATAGGAAACCCAATTTTTTTATGTCATGATTTAAAAAAATCATGCAATTTTAAACAACTTTCTAATTTACTTCTATTATCTAATTTGTTTTATTCTCTTGATATTCTTTACTGAAAAGCATATCTAGATAGGCTCAGTAGCTGTTGATTGGTTGCTGCACATAGAAGCCTTGTGTGATTGGCTCACCCATGTGCATTGCTATTTCTTCAACAAAGGATATCTAAAAAATAAAGCAAAATAAATAATAAATACATTGGAATGTTGTTTAAATGTGTACACTCTATCTGAATCATGAAAGAAAAACTTTGGGTTTAGTGTCCCTTTAATGAGAGCAGTTTGTCAATTATTAACTTTATATCAGCAATGCCCTTGTAATTTTTGTATTGCTGAACCCTTTTTTATTTCAAGACCATCTTAAGAAAAATACTTAATTTTATCCAGATGGATTTTTTTTTTTAATAAAACTATTTTAACCATGGTAAAACACTCAGGGCTAGAATACAAGTAGAGCACAATTTTATCTTTTGTGCAGCCTCACTCAAAGAATAACACAAATCTGGTGGATGGTTTAATATATATATATATATATATATATATATATATATATATATATATATATATATATATATATATATATATATATATATATATATATATATATATATATACAGGGAGTGCAGAATTATTAGGCAAGTTGTATTTTTGAGGATTAATTTTATTATTGAACAACAACCATGTTCTCAATGAACCCAAAAAACTCATTAATATCAAAGCTGAATAGTTTTGGAAGTAGTTTTTAGTTTGTTTTTAGTTATAGCTATTTTAGGGGGATATCTGTGTGTGCAGGTGACTATTACTGTGCATAATTATTAGGCAACTTAACAAAAAACAAATATATACCCATTTCAATTATTTATTTTTACCAGTGAAACCAATATAATATCTCAACATTCACAAATATACATTTCTGACATTCAAAAACAAAACAAAAACAAATCAGTGACCAATATAGCAACCTTTCTTTGCAAGGACACTCAAAAGCCTGCCATCCATGGATTCTGTCAGTGTTTTGATCTGTTCACCATCAACATTGCGTGCAGCAGCAACCACAGCCTCCCAGACACTGTTCAGAGAGGTGTACTGTTTTCCCTCCTTGTAAATCTCACATTTGATGATGGACCACAGGTTCTCAATGGGGTTCAGATCAGGTGAACAAGGAGGCATGTCATTAGATTTTCTTCTTTTATACCCTTTCTTGCCAGCCACGCTGTGGAGTACTTGGACGCGTGTGATGGAGCATTGTTCTGCTTGAAAATCATGTTTTTCTTGAAGGATGCAGACTTCTTCCTGTACCACTGCTTGAAAAAGGTGTCTTCCAGAAACTGGCAATAGGACTGGGAGTTGAGCTTGACTCCATACTCATCACGAAAAGGCCCCACAAGCTCATCTTTGATGATACCAGCCCAAACCAGTACTCCACCTCCACCTTGCTGGCGTCTGAGTCGGACTGGAGCTCTCTGCCCTTTACCAATCCAGCCACGGGCCCATCCATCTGGCCCATCAAGACTCACTCTCATTTCATCAGTCCATAAAACCTTAGAAAAATCAGTCTTGAGATATTTCTTGGCCCAGTCTTGACGTTTCAGCTTGTGTGTCTTGTTCAGTGGTGGTCGTCTTTCAGCCTTTCTTACCTTGGCCATGTCTCTGAGTATTGCACACCTTGTGCTTTTGGGCACTCCAGTGATGTTGCAGCTCTGAAATATGGCCAAACTGGTGGCAAGTGGCATCTTGGCAGCTGAACGCTTGACTTTTCTCAGTTCATGGGCAGTTATTTTGCGCCTTGGTTTTTCCATACGCTTCTTGCGACCCTGTTGACTATTTTGAATGAAATGCTTGATTGTTCGATGATCACGCTTCAGAAGCTTTGCAATTTTAAGAGTGCTGCATCCCTCTGCAAGATATCTCACTATTTTTGACTTTTCTGAGCCTGTCAAGTCCTTCTTTTGACCCATTTTGCCAAAGGAAAGGAAGTTGCCTAATAATTATGCACACCTGATATAGGGTGTTGATGTCATTAGACCACACCCCTTCTCATTACAGAGATGCACATCACCTAATATGCTTATTTGGTAGTAGGCTTTCGAGCCTATACAGCTTGGAGTAAGACAACATGCACAAAAAGGATGATGTGGTCAAAATACTCATTTGCCTAATAATTCTGCACTCCCTGTATATATATTTTTTAAAATAATTTTTTATTAAGGTTTTGTGTAAGAAGAAATAAAACATACAATAAATGTCATAGCATAAATATAATAAAGAAACAAAATGATAGCTAAAGTATAAACGGCTGAAACCTCCATTTTGTGGAAATGGCTGCTTTCTTGTATGATTAATGAGCTGGCCGCTCAAAAAAATACATAAATACTGTAAAACATTATTTTTCTAGAGCATTAGATTACCTGACCCTCTTTGACCATGTTAAACTACACAGATAAAGCTTTTGTACATAACACGTTTATACAATGTGCACACTTTTAGTTTGATGGTGTAGTCTTTGTCATTATGTGGCTGCCATTCTATGAAGGTCTTCAAAGGGGAGATCTTATCTATCTCAATTGTTATGCATCCCATTATCACAAAGCATGAAGATCAGACATCAGCAAGCTAAATATGTACTGTATATACCCTTCAAACTATATGCCATCTAGGAAGGAAAACTATAATGTCACTCTTGGACCTCACATTGTTATAAAAAGAAAATACAACAGTATAGAAGGCAATCAGGATCAGGTAGAGACCACTTTTGGATCTCAGATTATGAATCAACAGTTTTTTATTTTTGTACTATAGAGCAAGCTCTTTTATCAACTATAAATGTGACAAGGAAAATGGAACGGCAGATTAATAAGAGAATACTATGTCACGTGAAATTATATATAAGAACAACAATATATATAACAATATTATATGTAATAACGGATTGCTATAGGACTTATTTTCCTATGCTCACTACGTGAGCCCATTGGAGAATATGGGGGGGGGGAGGGAGGAAGGGAGTAAAATGATCAAATATAAATGTTGTGGAGGTTGAATTACTAAAAACTAGATCCAATAAAGTAAGAGTTTTGTATCCAACAAATGTATGAATAATACATATCCTATCACATTAAGACTTTGAGACAAATCACCAACATGAAATATGCAATGTCAATAGTAGGCGTTACAGTGCTAAATAACTCCGATTGGCAGTACCTAAGTATAACATCTGTCATATTATAACAAACCAGCATGCAGACAAACAAGCAGGGTATATACTGGAACAGCATTGACTTTTATCCATAAGCAGTCTGCAATGAATCTAAGTCTAGAAATATAGCATGGCTCACAGATATTAATAATGTAATAATATACCGTCTCTTTAAGGGCCTCCAGAATATATTAAAACCAATATGTAGAACAGATAATAGGGATAGAATGCTAACATTTGGGAGCTATACAGCAAAGGGACCTATATAGAAACAGGCGATTACTTACGAATGTAGTTTAGCTAGCTTTTATGGAGCAAACAATATGATTTGTATAGTACTATAAAAAGATAAAAATGTACCGTAAAAAAGTTAAGAGCATGTTGCTACATTTAATTAAATCAAAGGCCTTAAGCCTATACAAGAGATCCCATGTGGGGGCTATATACAGGGGGAGCCTGGTACTAAATTTCAGGAACTAAACTTGCGTGTATTTAAACTAAATCTACTCAAAAAGGAGAAAGTAATTGTGATATCCCCTGGATAATATGTACCTCACTATATATATCCCCATATGTATGTATGTAGATCAGACCTCTCCTTATGGTCTTGATGCAATGAGACCTCTGTTACATGCATTCCTGCAAATGGAAAAATAAATTATGGAGACATGCCGCCCCGGCCGCTGGAGGCATGCCACTTGGTATAGGTCAAGGGTTTAAATGGGAGAGGGCAGATAGAGAGACATACTAGTAATATGTTCCTGAGTAGATAGTTTCAATCAACTGCAAAGTAAGTAGGGTAATGGAGAGGAAGATATAGTTACACAATCTAACACGCAACACTAACATTAACAGTATAAAAAAGTGTCCTTAATAATAAAGTAGGGCAATAAAGCATTACAGGAAACATCACATGGTATACTGTAGTAAGGAGACAAAGCTTGTCATCACCTCAACGTTAATTACCCCTCAATGCGCATATAGGACATTAGACTGCTTAGATAAAAATTTCTTAGCCTATCTTCTGACTTATAATTGCAATATAAATGACATTAGACTCATTATTACTTATTGCTAGGCTCCCTAACTTGATTCCAATAGCTCCAGTCAAATCAGGATGAAAAACTGAGTAAATATTGTAAATTGCTAGCTAGCAAAACAGAATTTAAAATGATACTTAACATGTTTAACTTAAAATATAATTGCAGAATAACCTATTTACAGTCCATAGCTAAGCGCATTGTCACATTAATCCACAGAGTCTCTGCGAGGGGCTTAGCATTTTAACCCACTCCATCTTTTCCAGTAGTTTGTTGTGAGCACATTACTATCAATACCTCCCATACAGCATGTCTGTCTGTTTCAGGGAACACAACTACAACTAGAGTCAGGATATATCTCCTTATCGCATCATGACTTCTGTCCCAAGCTCCCAAACTGACGGCAAGAAATGGCCCAGTGTAAAACAGCTGCTGTATCTCCAAGGCCAACCAGGATACAATCTGATCCCCACAGCACTTCGGTTCTCCAAACGAACCTGTCGACTTTACCCGTCTCTGCAGTACTCCAGCTGTCAGTGCATAACGGTCATCTCCACATATCTTGTCACAAGTACCTGCTCTGTTTTCTGTCACTTCTTCATCCGCCCTCATCAGACGTAGCCAGCGGTCCCACAAAGGAGGATAGTTCCGTTTCTCGGCCTCAGCCCTCTCTCTCTGTGGGTAGACTAAAGTGAAAGGACCGACCTTCACCTCACTGCCAAGCTCACTCGACAAATCCATAAGATCATCTGGGGTAAGTATATAGTCCGGCGGCTGCTGCTTATTGTTAGTATCGACCATAGGGCTTGCGTCCTCTGTTACCTCCGAGATCATGGCACGATCAGTGCGGACTATCTGCGATAGGGAAATCAGTTCTCGTAGGAGCGATGCCTCGAATTCTGAGAATATGATATGTATCGCTTTGACAGCAGCTTCCATTTTGAAGTTAAAATTGTTGTATGTCGGATCAGCTTACATGCACAACTCAGGTGGCCCCTTCTCATATGCTAGAGCTGGTGGCTTCGGTAGTCTAGGCAGCAAGATTAGCCTTGTGGTCTATATAGAGAGTTTAGGTCAAACTGCGGGTCTGTTGCATAACAAAGACTCCAGACTGGTAGTAGTAGAAAATATTGTATTGATGAGTCACAGATATCGTAATATTCTAAGGATTAGACCCTAAAAAAGTTATAAAAAGTCAGGAGCTCTCTAAACACACGTCTTTCCTCTTCAGCTGTTAACTCCGCCCCCCATGTGTATTCATTTTTAATCTTGTACATGTCTGCAGTGAGTGTGTTCTCAATGCAATTCTTATTTATTTTTATTTTTTATTTTATTTTTAAATATATCTAAGTGTAAATGAATATTGTTTAACTGCATTATCCATTTGGAAACTATGGGGTTGATCATAGTCCTGTGCTTGTTTTTGTCAGATAAAGAGTTCTTGAACATTTGTTGATATTGTCAATGTGTTATTACAGTAACGACATTCCAAAAAATATTTTGCCATTAATTTCCATAAATCTCATAATTCTTACCTCCCAAAAGCAAAAATATCTGCATCATCATAATTCAAAAATCAAAACAAAATGTAGATTTTGTGTATTTAGCAAATACATCACAGAATGAAGGGCCTATATGCTGATTTATACCTTTCTGTGGTGTGTAGTGATTCTAATTGCCAGGAAAAGCATTAATGAGAGCAGTTTGTCAATTATTAACTTCATATCAGCAATGCCCTTGTCATTTTTGTATTGATGAACCCTATTTTATTTCAAAACCATCTTAAAAAAATACTTATTTTTATCCAGATGGATTTTTTTTTTAATAAAACTATTTTAACCATGGTAAAACACTCAGGGCCAGAATACAAGTGATAAATACAGTAGTTTTGCATAATCAACAAATGCAGGATAAAAAGACAATACAATAGCACTTAGGGACCGATTTATGAAGGCCTGAATGCTTCTTATTCTGCGCGAACCTTCAGGCTCGCCGGAATCAGGAGTTAAGAAGCAGCGGTCTTAAGACTGCTGCTCCTTATTTCGTTTGCCACCTCTGAGGCAGCGGACAGCAATCAGCCCGATCGGATGCAATCAGGTTGATTGACACCCCCTGCTAGCGGCCGATTGGCTGCAAATGTGCAGGGGGCTGTATTGCACAAGCATTTATATATATATTGCTGTCGGCACATTTTGCACATTTTGCTAATGGAAGCAAACTGGAAAGTTGTTTAAAATTGTATGCTTGATCTGAATCATAAAAGTTTAATTTTGACTTGAGTGTTTCTTTAACACAGTTACCTGTCTAGTATCAAAGAAGAAATACAATAGCATCTGTAATATTGGTGTCTCTAAAAGCATATTTAATACTGAGGAACAGGGAATGCCAAACTGTTAGCTCATGAGTATCAAGTGACTAATACTTTGAATTGAGAAACCACTTTGGGAGTATTACATCCCATCACAAAACATATTTACTGTATCTTTGAAAAAAAATTGCACTTTTCTATTTCAGCAACATTGGTCTATAAAAACAAAACACACAAAAAAATACAACTATTAAACTTGTACAGAAGTTAAATATAATCATCAACATATCCATTTATGTCTTCAATAGTATGTTTGGATGTTTACAAACTGTTATATGTAAAAGTATCCAAGGACATTAGGCAGTAATCACCAATAATGAATCAATTAGTCTCCCTATTTTTCTTTGGAATAGATCACTTATATCTGTTTAGGCATGTGGAACTACCCTCACAAAAAAACTTGCAAAAACCTTAAAAAGCCTGTTTCTTATAGTTTTAGCACGTTAAGTGTAAGAAAAGAAGAAATATCGTTATAATGAATTCATCATAATTTGAGCAGCCATCTGTATTAGATTAAAATGGGGTTCAATGTACTTACAAAAAGTAGTAAATATTTTAAATTAAGAATTAGAATTATGAGTTTCCTCATCTTATTTTGATTATGTTAAACATGGGTGACTTTCTAAATGGCAGCTTCTTACATATAGTTAAAAAAGTTCATAATTATACATAAACTGGTGTATGATAATGTTTCAGATGTAAATTTTATATATCGTACCTTGTCTTTCTGAATAACACAATGAATCATAATTTTATTACAGCATTTAAATATTACTGATACAGGTCTACATCACGAATGGAGAGCTATTTATCGCTCCTATTCGTGCATTAACTTCACTAGAAGTAAGGTTTTTTAGACTTCGAAGGAGCGTGAAAAGTGGGGAAAAAAACTCAGACATTAAATATGAATATTTCACATTCCAATGTTCTTCACATAGCAGAATGTTATACTGTATTTATTCTTATATATATATATATATATATATATATATATATATATATATATATATATATATATATTGATATATATATATATATATATATTGGTATATGATGTAAAATATCTATCTATTGCTATATATATAGAGGAATATCTTAGAACATATCCCCCTATGTGGATATGTGGACTGGAATGTGAAATATTTACAGTAAACACACAAGCATTGTATTAAATATGAATATTGCATACATATGATTCTACATGTTTTCAGCTACTTGACTGCAAAGGGCTCCAATGCACAAACACACACACACATATATATATATATATATATATATATATATATATATATATATATATATACTGTATATATATATATATATATATATATATATATATATATATATATATATATATATATATATATATATACTAGGTGATAAACCTGCCCAAATGGCAGTCTACTTAAAAAAAAAATACAAACACCCAAGCTAATGTAACAAAAAATAAAAAAATTAAAATTACAGAAAAAAATTAACAAAGCTATCCAAAATAAAAAAATTAAACCTAAACTAAAAATAAAAATTCTCCCCAAAATAAAAACACCTCCTAATTTATTACTAAACTACCAATAGCCCTTAAAAGGGCCTTTTGTAGGGTATTGACCTAAGTTAAACAGCTCTTTTACATTTAAAAAAATACTAAGCCAGCTCTGCACCTCCACTCCACGCCGCCTTCACTCCGGATGAAGATAGAAGATGATGGAGCCACCTGGAAGAAGACCTCCGCCGGACTTCAGGAATGGTGAGTACCTATTTGGGGGTTAGACTTAGGCTTTTTTTTTTATTATTTTTAAGATTAGGGATTTAATGGGCTTGTAAAAGAGCTGAATGCCCTTTTAAGGACAGTAAAATAGCGGAATGCCCTTTTAAAGGGCAATGCCCATACAAATGCACCTTTAGGGGGCAATGGGTAGTTTAGGTTTTTTTAGTGTTAGTTTTTTTTATTTTGGGGGGTTTGGTGGGTGTGGAGGTTTTACTGTTAGGGGCGAACTTAGTATTTTTTAAATGTAAAAGAGCTGTTTAAGTTAGGGCAATGCCCTACAAAAGGTCCTTTTAAGGGATGTTGGTAGTTTAGTTTAGATTTAGGGGTGTTTTTATTTTCATAGGGATTAGCTTTATTTTTTTTTTATTTTTGATAATTTTGTTTATTTTTTGGTAATTTTAGACTTTTTTCTTTTTTGTAATTTTAGATAAATTTTTTGTAATTTAATGCTAGGTTTTATTTTTAAATTAATGTTAGGATTTTTCATTTTAATTGTAACTTAGTTTATGTAATCGGGGTTAATTTAGGGGGTGTTAGGTTCAGGGGCTTATTAATTAAATTAGTTATTTGCGTTGTGGGAGGTTGGCGGTTTAGCCGTTAATAGGTTAATTAGGTTTATTGTGATGTGGGGGTATGGTGGTTTAGGGGTTAATAGGTTAATTAGGTTTATTGCGATGTGGGGGGTTGGCGGTTTAGGGGTTAATAGGTTAATTAGGTTTATTGCGATTTAGGGGGTTGGCGGTTTAGGGGTTTGTTTGCCTACGCTGCATCCGCTTTGTTTGCCTACTCTGCATCCAGGTGGATTCTTTTGGCTGCCTCCCGCAGCCAACATTCCTTTGAGGTTAGGGATTTAATGGGCTTGTAAAAGAGCTGAATGCCCTTTTAAGGACAGTAAAATAGCTGAATGCCCTTTTAAAGGGCAATGCCCATACAAATGCCCCTTTAGGGGGCAATGGGTAGTTTAGGTTTTTTTAGTGTTAGTTTTTTTATTTTGGGGGGTTTGGTGGGTGTGGAGGTTTTACTGTTAGGGGCGGACTTAGTATTTTTTAAATGTAAAAAGGCTGTTTAAGTTAGGGCAATGCCCTACAAAAGGTCCTTTTAAGGGATATTGGTAGTTTAGTTTAGATTTAGGGGTGTTTTTATTTGGGGGGGCTTTTTTATTTTCATAGGGATTAGGTTTATTTTTTTATTTTTGATAATTTTGTTTATTTTTTTGTAATTTTAGACTTTTTTCTTTTTTGTAATTTTAGATTAATTTTTTGTAATTTAATGCTAGGTTTTATTTTTAAATTAATGTTAGGATTTTTTATTTTAATTGTAACTTAGTTTATGTAATTGGGGTTAATTTAGGGGGTGTTAGTTTAAGGGGCTTATTAATTAAATTAGTTATTTGCATTGTGGGAGGTTGGCGGTTTAGCCGTTAATAGGTTAATTAGGTTTAATTTGATGTGGGGGTATGGTGGTTTAGGGGTTAATAGGTTAATTAAGTTTATTGCGATGTGGGGGGTTGGCGGTTTAAGGGTTAATAGGTTAATTAGGTTTATTGCGATTTAGGGGGTTGACGGTTTAGGGGTTTGTTTGCCTACGCTGCATCCGCTTTGTTTGCCTACTCTGCATCCAGGTGGATTCTTTTGGCTGCCTCCCGCAGCCAACATTCCTTTGAGGATGCGTGCGCAACTGGCGACACCGACAGACACGTTACAAACGCGATTATAGTATAGATATGTGTGTAGTGTGTATAGATGTGTACATATTTATGTATGTGTTTATATGTGTATATAAGTCTGTAAATACATATGTACACATATAAATACATATTTATACACAAATATATATATATATATATATATATATATATATATATATATACATACATACATACATACATATTTAGACATGTGTATGTAGGTATCTTTATGTTAAAGCACATAGCATGAATTTATTTTAGAAAAAAACTTGAGACTGCATATCTTTTTTATGCAGTTGTTTAACATAATTATTATTAGAAGTTGTTATTATAAGTGTAACTGTACCTTTGAGCTCTGAAGCCGCACTATCCCAAGGTGCAAGTAAATGGGTCTACTTTCAACTTGTAACTTGTAATAAGCACGCTACTTCCAACACGTGCAAACACCTGCAATAAACCCCTTTTCACTTGCGTGCAACGCTTAGCACGCCACTCATAATCTAGCCCACAGTATGTTTTTATGTTCAAAAATTTATTAATGTACATACACCATACAGTACAAATATTCTTTAAAATAAGGGATATTGTTACGATTGTAAAATGTGTTTCTTTTCCATTAAGTTTTTCAGTTAAGTATGTTCTGCATCTATTCCTTAATTTCATTTTACAGAACTGAGCAACTTACATAGTTTTTTTTTATAGCAATGTGCTTTATAAGATAAGGGGTTAAACCATATGCACATGTCTGCTTATAACCTGTATTTTCCATTACATTAATAGAAAGCTTATTATGTGATCTGGCCTTCATCCAGTTTAAAACAAAGAATCTATAGTTCTACTTCAACCTTAAGGTTAATCCAACTCTACTTTGCTCAACAAAATGAATTTAAACATACGCGGAGATGAATTTCATGATAGGTTGTGCAAATATGATTAATAAAGCACATATTTTTTTACTTAAACAAAACAGTGGCCTTTTTTAGCCTAAAGAGAACATTTTACTTTATACAGTAAATGACTGAGAGCTTATATACCATTCAGAGATCATATATTTCTTATCATGTATATGTGTAAACAGATTTACTATACTTTTCTTTATTAAAACTTTCTAGTTGCTTATACAGTACTTATGCTATAAAGAGACCATATATTAGGAATAGATGTGTCTGACTGCAGGTTAATTTATTAAGGGCCAGATTACAAGTGGAGCACTAAATATCACTTTCGTGAAAGCGATATTTGCGCTCTACTGAGAAATATCAGCGCATGCTAATGTACGCTGGTATTACAAGTTGACAGCAATGCAAACATGAGCTTTTTTGCATTGCTGGGAAGCAGAGAAGGGGGTAAGTAGTGCAGCGATGGCAGCAAAGTGTAAATACATATGTATATTACTATATAGATATACAGTTTTTTATATATATATATATGTGTTAATATCAGTATATACACATATTAACACATAAATATATTTGGATATAAGCATATACATATATATTTATTGGGAACACACAGTTCCCATAGACCACTATGCAAAGGCACTTTTCAGTCACATTCTTTTTCTAACACCCTACAGCTGCCTACTTTAGCGCCATAAACTGTTAAGAACAGTTTTTTTTTTTTTTTTTTAAATGCTACATTTAAAAAAAAAAAAAATCTTGCACTTACGTTTGGGGGACATTTATAAAATTAACTACAGATCTGATCGCTGATTAATTTCATAAGTGCTAACTGCTACCACAAGCTTACAGTAGCAATAACCAGCCACTTGTAATGGCTGGTTATTTATTGCACACCCGCAAATGGGTAAATTTGCCGTTTGCTGGTGTGCGATAAATTAGCGCTCCATTTGTAATCTGGCCCAAAGTAATTAATCCATCTGTACTACAGCAAGTTATTCTTCAAATCTGGCATTTTTCATTCTTTCATGTTATATATTTGCGATAAAAGCACATTCTATGCTGCAATATAATCTTAACTTGGAGACAGTTTTGTTAGTGTGCTGTCCAAGCAGTATAACAGTAATTAATTATACAGTGTTTGATTTACCAGTGTAATAAATACAACCTCAATTCCGAAAAAGTTGGGACAGTTTGGAAAATGCAAAAAAAAAAAAAGTCTTGAAAATTCAGTTTACCCTGTACTATATTAAAAACACATTATTAACACATGTTTTATGGTTTGCTTTGTCAATTTAATGTGCTTTTGAAATTATAGAATTATTTAAAATCTGATGACTGCAACACATCCCAAAAAAGTTGGGAAAGGGGCAATTTAGGACTAATGTAAATAAAAAGGTGATGTGAAACATTTGAAGCAATTGTGTAATCATAGTATATAAGGAGCCTCCAAAAAAGGCCTAGTCCTTTAAGAGCAAGGATGGGTTAAGGCTCACCAATCTACTAACAGATGCGTCAGCAAATAATCCAACAATTTGAGAACAACCTTCCACAAAGACAAATCGGTAGTATTATGGGAATTTCACCTTCTACAGTGCAGAATATAATTAAAAGATTCAAGGAATCCGGTCAAGTCTTGGTGCGTAAAGGACAAGACCGAAAACCACTTCTGAATGTGCGTGATCCCTCAGATGTCACTGTCTTAAAAACCGCCATGCCTAATAAAACATAAAGCTAACCTTAATAAACAAAGGAAAGAGCAATATAAAACATTGCTTAAGCAAATAGCTCATCACGAGCAGGCACATAAAGAACGTCCAGAGGACGAGGTGCTTCAAACTGCCCTAACAAAAGCCAGAGCAAATATTTTACAATTTTTACAGACAGAGCATCAGAAAAAAGCCCTGATATTGAGATAACAGTTCTTTGAGCATGGTGACAAAGCGGGAAAACTTCTAGACCGTGCTATCTTGCGAAATAAATTCAAGTCCTATGTACACGAGATATCTGACCATCAGGGAGTGCCTAGAACAGATGGAGCATCAGTAGCCAACATGTTCGAGAACTTTTATGATTCCCTTTACAATATTAATTCCCCAAAACGGGAAATTAATGGATCTTTCCCACATTCTACCTCAGAGCAAGCTATTCTAGAATATCTATCGAGCATCAATATGCCTCAATTATTGAAAGAGGACTTCTTAGAAACCCCATTCACCGTGAAAGAGGTTAAGGTGGCCATCAAAGATATGTCTACAGGCAAGAGCCCAGGTCCATATGGATTTGGTGCTGGTTATTAAAAAACATTTATTGACATCTTAGCGCCACAGCTACTAAATATTTTTAACCAACTCTCAGACTCCCCAACTTTACCATGCACCATGCTGGAGGCCCACATTACTGTGATCCCTAAGCCAGATAAATAACCTGACAAACCTGAAAATTATCGACCCATATCCCTTCCAACCTCGGATGTTAAAATACTGGCCAAGGTATTAGCAAACCGATTAAATATATATCTACCCCAATTAATCTTGACAGATCAAGTAGGTTTCATCCCCGCCCGTGCATGGGACAATACACTAAAAGTCCTACAATTACTTACATACGCCAACAATAACTCCATATCTCTTGCCCTGGCCTCAATGGTTGCCGAAAAAGTGTTTGACCGGGTTAACTGGTCTTTCATGCGTCTTACATTGGCCAAACTAGGGTTTGGTCCCAGTTTCATCAACCGAGCCTTCTCCCTATATTCCACACCTAACGCGAGAGTCAGAGTCAATGGCATGCTATCTGAAACATTTCAAATTAGTAATGTAACAAGGCAGGGGTGCCCCCTATCCCCCCTACTCTTTGCCCTGACTATAGAAGTCTTAGCGTGCAAGATCCATTCTATTTAGAATATAAAATGTATCATTGTCAGCCAAACTGAGCACAAACTAGCGATGTACACAGATTACATTCTATTAACTATCTTAGAAGCAATTCCATCATTTCAGGCAGCAATGAAGGAGTTTGAGGAATATGAGAAAGTTTCAGATTTTCTTTTAAACCCTTTGAAGTCCAAGATCCTAAACATCACAGAGCCCTCCAGTATTTTTAATAACCTCAGCTTACAATGCCCTATTAAAATAGCCCAACATTCACTAAAATATTTAGAAATCAACCTCACACCCAATATAGCGGAGTTAGTAGAGCAAAACTACAAGTGTATAAGAGATGAGATTTTACGTGATCATTCCAATTGGAAAAATAAAAGCATCTCCTGAATGGGACGTATCAGTGTGGTCAAAATGAATGTCCTCCCCAGGGTATTGTATATGCTACAAATTATTCCCTTATCTACAGCATCACATATCTTGCACCAAATACAAGTGGCAATATAATCCTATATATGGAATGGGCTGAGACCTAGAATTAGGCGACAAACCATATACCATCCCAGGGACAGAGAAGGGGTTGGACTCCCAAGCCTAGATGTATATCGTAGAGCTATAAACCTTCAGAGACTGATTGAGTGGTGTCACTGCCCATTGAGCAAGGCATGGATACAGCTCAACAACAAAATACTACAAAGGGGAAATGACGAATCCCTAGCCTGGGTGACACCGACAAAGCACCCTAAGCTGATCAACAGTTATCCCTTGATTGAAGAAGTGTTTTTGGAATGGGACAAGCTGATGGGAGGGGAGAATCATATTTCTGCACATTACTCTCCCATTGCGTCTGTTAGGGAAAACCCTGATTTAGGGTTTGATAGTGGGATCCATGCACCAGGTAACTCTTATCAGCTAGCAGAGTCTTCAATATCAAATGCTCTGCACCTAGGAAAGATTAAAACACAGATGGAACTAGCTGAGTGGGACAATTAACTGTTTTCATCCTGGTTTCGAGTTTCACAGCTTACCCACTTCTATAATACTCATAGTGATAGACCATCGCTAACAGACAAAAAACACCTTTCGAAAACCTTTGAACTGCAAAACACACACCAACACATCTAATATCGCTATTCTATAAGCTGCCCCTATTGAAAAATGCTTGGCATAGGGATCTGGGTCTTGAGATTAAGGCCAAAGAATGGCTTAAAATATTTGAGAAAGCTAAAAAACCTCAGTGTCAGCAAGAATTCAAGAAATGCACTATAAATTCCTGAGTATATGGTATTTGACCCCCCAACAACTAAAAAAGATCTACCCAAATACAAGTGTGGACTGCTGGGGGGCTATGGGGGGAGGGCAGTCTCCTACACATCTGGTGGACATGCCTGTGCATCCTACCATTTTGGGAGGAAATACAACTACAGATTGGTAGGGTTCTAAAAATCATCATTCCACCTAAAACAAATTATTTAATTTATCATGAATACCTAAAGTAGTTGGAGATGCTAGGCACTACCTACTCTTTGTGATGCTGGATGGAGCTAAGGGTCTAATTCCTAAGTATTAGAAACTGCGACAAACCCCTAACTTATGGGATTGGAAGGCCAGAGTGGGCGACCTGCTGCAGCTGGAAAGATACCACTATCTGAGAACAAATAGAATAGAGATACATGAAATGATGTGCTTAACATAGTAAGGCAAGGAACCATAAATTAGAACTCTGACCCTCTAGATCTGTATGCCTACAGAGTGAATCAGGAATTCCCTTTATAATGTGATCACATGATATGACATCCCCTATCCCATGGCCTTCACCCCACCCCTTTTTTTCTCTCCCCCTCCTTTTCCCTTCTCTCAAGTCTCTTTCCCCTACAGTTTCCTTCTCTAGTCTTCCTTCTTATAGTTTTCCTCTCATGGGGACATGACTGGCACTTACAAACCCCCAATTCAGTGTGTTGTAGGAATTGGTAACAAGTTTACTGTTGCTGTTATTATTTAGCCAAGCATTTCCCCCCCTGATTGACATTAACAATGCTATAATTACCAATGATATTTGATTTGAAATTAAGAAAATGTTTTATATCAAGCTCAAAATTGATGGACTCTTTGATCCCTACAACCTCAAGAGACTTATCAACAGCATATATATTGAATTTAAAATCTATATTTAGGAAATATGATTGTACAGATATAATACACTGAGAAAAGAGGTTTTTTTTGTCCTCATACTATAATCTGTCTATGTAATGTTATGCTGTAATTCTCAAGAAAGCTTGTTAAAAACAAACAAAAAAAAAAACACAATTAATCTGTAATGGATAACCTGACATGGGCTCAGGAATACTTTGGCAAACCTTTGTCAGTCAACACCATTCGCTGCTGCATCCACAGATGCAAGTTAAGGCTTTACTATGCAAAGCAGAATCCATACATCAACACTGTCCAGAAGTGCCGTCGACTTCTCATGGCTCAGTCTCATCTGAGATGGATAGTAACACAATGGAATTGTGTTTTGTGGTCCGATAGCTCAACATTTCAAATAGATTTTGAAAAAAACAGCCGTTGTGTTCTCAGGGCCAAAGAGGAAAAGGACCATCCAAGCTGTTATCAGCGTCAGGTCCAAAAACCAGTGTCTGTCATGGTATGGGGGGTGTGTCAGTGCGCATGGCATGGGTAACTTGCACATCTGTGAGGGCACCATTAATGCAGAAAGATATGTTTACATTTTGGAGCAACATATGCTGCCATCCAGACATAGGGGCATATTTAACAAGCTTCGTATGGAGCTTGATGCCCCGTGTTTCTGGCAAGCCTTCAGGCTCGCCGGAAACACAAGTTATGAAGCAGCGGTCTAAAGACTACTGCTCCATAACCTGTCTGCCTGCTCTGAGGCGGCAGACAGAAATAGACAGAAATCAACCTGATCGAATGCGATCGGGTTGATTGATACCCCCTGCTAGCAGCCGATTGGCCGCAAATCTGCAGGGGGCGATATTGCACCAGCAGTTCACCAGAACTGCTGGTGCAAAGATAAATGCCAAGAGCGTATGCTGTCGGCATTTATCGATGTGCAGTGGACATGATCCGCTATATAGGATTATGTCCACTCGCACAATGATAATTCAGCCTCATAGTCTTTTCCTGCATTTTCCAGCAGGACAACACCAAACCACTTTCTGCCCAGATTACAAGCACATGGTTGTGTAAGCAGAGAGTGCGGGTGCTAGCATGACTTGCCTGCAGTCCTGACCTGTCTCCGACTCAGAATGTGTGGCGCATTATAAACCACAAAATAAGGCATCGAAAAGCCTCATACAGTTGCGCAGCTGAAGACATGCATAATGGATGAATGGGGGGAAATTCTGCTTGCTAAACTTAACCAACTTGTGTCTACAGTGTCCAAACTCTTATTAAGTGTTATTAAAAGAAAAGGTGATGTTACACAGCAGTAAACAGTAGACTATCCCATCTTTTTTGGAGTGTGTTGCAGTCATCAAATTTAAAATGAGATTATATTTTCAAAAATACATTAAATTATTTTTAAGTAAAAAATCAAATAATATATCAATAATGTGTTTTCAATATAATACAGTGTGAATTGAATTTTCAAATCACTAACACCTAGATTATGAGTTTTGTGTTAGAACTCAGTTTATGCTCACCGCTCACTTGAAGACAGCGCTGGTATTACGGGTTTTTATAAACCCGGCGTTAACCGCAAAAAAGTGAGCGTAGAGCAAAATTTTGCTCCAGATCTCACCTCAATACCAGCGCTGCTTACGTTAGCAGTGAGCTGGTAAAACGTGCTCATGCACGATTTCCCCATAGGAATCAATGGGGGAGAGCCGGCTGTAAAAAAACCTGCAAAAAAGCAGCGTTTAGATCCTAACGCAGCCCCATTGATTCCTATGGGGAAATACATTTTATGTCTACACCTAACACCCTAACATGAACCCCGAGTCTAAACACCCCTAATCTTACTCTTATTAACCCCTAATCTGCCTCCCCGACATCACCGACACCTACATTATATTAGTAACCCCTAATCTGCCGCTCCGGACACCGCCGCCACCTACATTATACGTATGAACCCCTAATCTGCTGCCCCCAACATCGCCGAACCCTACATTATATTTATTAACTCCTAATCTGCCGCCCCCAATGTCGCCGCAACCTAACTACATTTATTAAGCCCTAATCTGCCGCCCACAACGTTGCCACCACTAAAATAAAGTTTTAATCCCTAAACCTAAGTCTAACCCTAACCCCCCTAACTTAAATATAATTTAAATAAATCTAAATAAAATAACTATCATTAACTAAATTATTCCTATTTCAAACTAAATACTTACCTATAAAATAAACCCTATGATAGCTACAATATAACTAATAGTTACATTGTAGCTAGCTTAGGGTTTATTTTTATTTTACAGGCAATTTTGTATTTATTTTAACTAGGTAGAACAGTTATTACATAGTTATTAACTATTTAATAACTACCTAGTTAAAATAAAGACAAATGCACCTGTAAAATAAAACCTAAGCTAAGTTACAATTACACCTAACACTACACTATAATTAAATTAATTCCCTAAACTAAATACAATTAATTACAATTAAATAAAATTATCTAAAGTACGAAAAAAACCCCACTAAATTACAGAAAATAATAAAATAATTACAAGATTTTTAAACTAATTACAAATAATCTAATCCCCCTAACAAAAATAAAAAAGCCCCCCAAAATAAAAAAAGCCCTACCCTACACTAAATTACAAATAGCCCTTGAAAGGGCCTTTTGCGGGGCAAAAGTAATCAGCTCTTTTTTGCCCCAAAGTAATCAGCTCTTTTACCTGTAAAAAAATAGTACAAATCCCCCCCAACATTAAAACCCACCACCCACACAACCAACCCTACTCTAAAACCCACCCAATCCCCCCTTAAAAAACCTAACACTAACCCCTTGAAGATCACCTTACCAGGAGACATCTTCACCCAACCGGGCAGAAGTGGTCCTCCAGACGGGCAGAAGTCTTCATCCAGACAGCATCTTCTATCTTCATCCATCCGGCACGGAGCGGGTCCATCTTCAAGACATCCGACGTGGAGCATCCTCTTCAAACCACGGCCGACGAATGAATGAAGGTTCCTTTAAATGACGTCATCCAAGATGGAGCCCCTTCAATTCCGATTGGCTGATAGAATTCTAGCAGAATTCTATCGAAATTAAGGTAGAAAAAATCCTATTGACTGATGCAATCAGCCAATAGGATTGAACTGGCATTCTATTGGCTGATTGAAACAGCCAATAGAATGCCAGCTCAATCCTATTGGCTGATTGGATCAGGATTTGATTGGATATGATTTTTTCTACCTTAATTCCAATTAGCTGATAGAATTCTATCAGCCAATCGGAATTGAAGGGATGCCATCTTGGATGACGTCACTTAAAGGAACCTTCATTCAGTCATCGGCCGTCGTTTGAAAAGGATGCTCCACGTTGGATGTCTTGAAGAGGAACCTGTTCCGCGCCGGATGGATGAAGATAGAAGATGCCATCTGGATCAAGACTTCTGCCCGTCTGGAGGACCACTTCTGCCTGGTTGGATGAAGACTTCTCCCAGATTCGTTGAGGACTTCGGCCTGGTTGGGTGAAGACTTCTCATGGTAGGGTGATCTTCAGGGGGTTAGTGTTGGTTTTTTTAAGGGGGTATTGGGTGGGTTTTAATGTTGGGGGGGATTTGTTCTTTTTTTTTACAGGTAAAAGAGCTGATTACTTTGGGGCAATGCCCCGCAAAAGGCCCTTTTAAGGGCTATTTGTAATTTAGTGTAGGATAGGGCTTTTTTAAATTGGGGGGGGGCTTTATTATTTTGTTAGGGGGATTAGATTAGGTGTAATTAGTTAAAAATCTTGTAATTATTTTATTATTTTCTGTAATTTAGTGTTTGTTTGTTTTTGTACTTTAATTTAATAATTTAATTGTAATTAATTGTATTTAATTTATTTAATTTATTTAATTATAGTGTAGTGTTAGGTGTAATTGTAACTTAGGTTAGGTTTTATTTTACAGGTAAATTTGTATTTATTTTAACTAGGAAATTATTAAATAGTTAATAGCTATTTAATAACTATTCTACCTAGTTAAAATAAATACAAAGTTGTCTGTAAAATAAAAATAAACCCTAAGATAGCTACAATGTAACTATTAGTTATATTGTAGCTATCTTAGGGTTTATTTTATAGGTATGTATTTAGTTTTAAATAGGAATAATTTAGTTAATTGTAGTAATTTTATTTAGATTTATTTAAATTATATTTAAGATAGGGGTGGTTAGGGTTAGGTTTAGACTTAGGTTTAGGGGTTAATAACTTTATTATAGTTGCGGCGACGTTGGGGGCGGAAGATTAGGGGTTTATAAATGTAGGTAGGTGGCGGCGATGTTAGGGATGGCAGATTAGGGGTTAATAATATTTAACTAATGTTTGCGATGCGGGAGTGCAGCGGTTTAGGGGTTAATATATTTATTATAGTGGTGGCGATGTCTGGTTTGGCAGATTAGGAGTTAAAGAATTTATTTTAGTGTTTGCAATGTGGGGGGGCCTCGGTTTAGGGGTTAATAGGTAGTTTATGGGTGTTAGTGTACTTTTTAGCACTTTAGTTAAGCGTTTTATGCTAAGGCGTTGTAGTGTAAAATTCTTAACTACTGACTTTTAAATGCGGTACCAGGCTTGACAGGAGAGGGTCTACCGCTCACTTTTTGGCAGACTCATAATACCGGCGCTATGCAAGTCCCATTGAAAATACAGGATACGCAAATGACGTAAGTGGATTTGTGGTATTTCCGAGTCTCGCCAAAAAATTGAGCAGTAATCTTGTCATTTCAAGACTCGTAATACCAGCGGCCTTTAAAAAGCAGCGTTGGGACCGGCCAACGCTGCTTTTTAAGCCTAATGCAAGACTCGTAATCTAGCCGTAATTTTTTTAGGTTTTTTAAATTTTCCATACTGTCCCAACTTTTTTGGGGAATTGGGGTTGTAAATTGCAATAACGTTCATGCAAAGAGATATGTAGTTTGCATAACTTTTATATTTTACATATATCTTTTTCATCCAGGGGGATTAAAATGAAGTGCAATATCAAGGTCCACAACAGCAGACGGACCTAGTGGAACTGCTGATGCTCACCCTCTTCCACCACCTTGCAGACCTCATATCATTTGCATTTAAGTTCCTTGTCCAATGTTTTAATCAACCTCTCATTTCAAGTCATTACACTACAGAGGTTGGGAAATGTCATTATAAGTTACTAGCCAGATGGGAAACATTTTTTAGTCTAAAGGGGAAAAGTTAGTAGACCACTAAATGTTTTTTTTTTTTACTCTTCCATTAATAGTTGAATAGTGGAAATTTTTAACCCTGCTACATGGAGAAGAGTTACACCCATCTCCAGCAGAAGGTAAGGGGCTACAGATGTCATACATCTGATCTGAGAACTTGCTTGGACATGAAGCTGGCATAATGGGAGCTGCAGGGGCCAACTATCAGATCTGGGGTTTCATTTAGGCGTAAAACTGTCAGAATGACTGGTGTAGGACCACACATCTAATCTGAGGTCTCACTTGAATGTGCAAATAGCAAACTGTTGTCTACATTTTTGGAGAAAAACTCATCTATATATTTTTTTTAATAATATTTTGAGGAATAGCATATAAACACATTATAACATACTGACAAGAAATATATTTTCAAATAGGTATAATATTCAGGCAAAACATATTTGTTTACAGAGTAAAAGCAATTGTACTAAATTCTGTCTGTCTATGTTGTCTTAACTCCTCCGTTTTATGGATAAATAATAACTTAAGTTTGTAGCTATTTAACTGACCTCGAGAGGGTATCAGATGTAGGAAAAAATATATACATGATAGCTACTTTTTGGACCCAAGTGGGTCTGAATCATAGGACAAAGGGGAAAAAATATATGGTGAAAATGTTATATAAACTTGTATAATAATTAGTTTATCAGTGGGTAAGCGCTGCTTGAGATTGGGGGAGGCGGAGAGGAGGACAGGTTGGTGGGCAGACATTATGGAAGCTAAAGTAGTAAGACTTAATTTAAGCTGGGATTTATTGCAATGCAAAACCTCATGTTTCTATTGTTCTATTAAGTAAGCTAACTTTGTTTGATTCACTTAAAGAGGAGGAACATTTGTTCAAACTAGTTAACATTAAACCCACTTTATTTTAAGAACTAAACTGTAGGCGCTGCTATTTTGATCAGATTAGTAAGATGAATCTCCAAAAGATAGGCATGGTAACAAAAACATGTAACTCTTAGTCTGAAAAAAAAAAAAAATATTTAGTAGTATCTAACAATGATCCAATAGAACCCATTCTGTTAGTCTGTCTAATATATCCGTTTGACAGAACTAGTGGGACACCACAGATAAGATGGAAAGAACATGTAAATAACCCTTATAGTAGCTGTGAATGAGAAAACACTTAAATGAACAATGAGCCCTGTTTACTTTAACTTAAAGGTTGGGGTCCACCACCGAAGCGGAACTGAGACATACTGTATATAACACTGTATTATGCCACCTTGGCTGCATGTAGCTTTTTAAACACATTGTTAAAGTCCCACAACCGGAGGGAATCTATGGCACCATTTGGGCTATGTTACATATGGTGTTGAAAGGGTTGCTAATAGATGGGCATAGGGTCTCATGTAAGTGGGTATGACAATGACTTATCTACTGAGCTAGCATATGGGTATCATTGGACCTAACCAAATTATTAGTAATGTAGCCAACTAGAAAATAACACTTGGGGGCCTATCTCTCAAGCTCCGAACGGAGCTTGAAGGCCCGTGTTTCTGGCGAGTCTTCAGACTTGCCAGAAACACAAGTTATGGAGCAGCGGTCTAAAGACCGCTGTTCCATAACATTGACCGCCTGCTCTGATGAGGCGGACAGGAATCGCCGGAAATCAACCTGATCAAGTACAATCAGGTTGATTGACACCCCCCTGCTGGCGGCCAATTGGCCACGAGTCTGCAGGGGGCGGCATTGCACCAGCAGCTCTTGTGTCCTGCTGGTGCAATGCTAAATACGGAGAACGTATTGTTTTCCGCATTCAGCAATGTCTGTCGGACCTGATCTGCAGTGTCGGATCAGGTTCGACAGACATATGATAAATAGGCCCCTAGTACTCTAAAAATATATACATGAATGCCTACTGTATAAGAAAACATCATGAATAAATGCATAGGCTAAGAGAGAGGAAAAACATATAAAACATCCTTGTGGCAGCTATCATCTTCAAAGTGTAGCCACTATAGTCAGTGATCCTAAACAGCATCATTTGGATAGTTACTCTGGCCTCTAGCAGCTAAATTAAGCAAATATCAGGATAACTATCCAACTCCTGCCCTCACATCATATGGCTGCTGTAAAAAGCTCTTGCTGAGAGCAGTTTTTCTGGGATGTCTTCTGAATCTTGCGGTCCAACACTTACACATTATGCTTCATTCAAAGTCTTCAGCTACACAAAGGAGCTCAGTTACTTTCCATCTATAAAGGAGAGATCGGCCATGGTTGTGAACTCTGCACAGACAGGACTTTGTGAGCATGCTTGGGGCCCTTAGGGACATATCTAGTAGATAGTTTTTTTGTCTTACAGAGCTCATTGAAGGAAGAATCTCCTGCTATATAATCAGCTTATATTGTTGATGCAGGTTATATGAGATGTGATCTCTGTCCTTCACATTGTTGTTTAAAATATTCTGGGCTGGATTAAAGGCAGACCTTATCTCCTGAATGAGAGTGTGCTGATGCCAGTCTAAAGTAGAAAACAGGCAGTGGGTGTCAGCAAATAACTTTTATTCTATAGTTACATAGACAAAAAATACGGCTACGTTTCGGGAGATTATCCCTTGATCATGCCATGTCAAACAAACATTACTGACGAATATACTAACATGCCACTAGATGGCGATGTTGGTCATTTCATATATTAACTCCTTCATGACTAACAAAACGTTGTATTCATCAATTTTCTACAAAATATCAGAAAAACATTTTGAAAACAGCTCCATTAGAACACATTACTAAGGAATTTGAGAGACTGTCTAAAAAGAACTTATCATATGACCTCCATGCTACCACCTTGGCAGAATATCATCGGGTCAAGCACATACCTAGGGGTCTGCATATGAATGCAAGACCTACACTTATGAGGAACAATCAAGATTATTGCAACCGTTTTGAACACATCCTTAATAAATGTTCGATGGACATTATCGTTCTAACTGTGGAGTGTCTCAACAAGGAAATTGAAGAACAAAACATTAAATTGGCCGATATGGAAAAAGACCTGAAAAAAAATTACCTTTAGTGGAAGTGGAAAAATTGTTGCAAGATGTGAATAACAAGATTGCAGAGTCAAAGAAAGTTATTGAAGATCGCAAACATACAAAGTTTGCAAGGGATGAACAGGATTATTCCTCTGGAAGAGTCTATAGATGGTGCTATGACCCTGAGGGAGCCAGACTCAAGGGCACATATAGTATGCAGAGACATCATGGCCAGAACCAAACACACAGTTGTAGCAGCACTGAATCCCCAGATATGTCACCGGGGGAATAAAACCACAAAAGAGGCATGGAGGGTGTAAGCACAAGCACAGGTCCAGATACGGGTGCCAAGAAGAAAACCAGCAGGCAGTTGCGGTCAGGACGTCGCAACTAAGATCTGTATATGCCCCCACAGTGCAAGATAACAGAGGGAGAACGGCAGTTAACATAGTAACTGTGGAGCCATTGAACCCTAGCGTTAAAGTGAATAAAGTCATTAACATTTAAAACATACATTGTTGAGCGATGAACTTGAACTTTTGAACAAAGGACTCTCATTTTGTCCCCAAAAAAACTGTAATTTTTTTCCATCTGCAAAAAGATTTCTTTAAGTTTTTTTTAGAAATTTAAGACTTAAAACAATATGCTGGGATAAAAAATTATCAATTGTTTCTGAGAGTCCTACAATCCATTTAAATCAATTGGGTTTGAAAAATAAAAATAGCTTTATACTGTGGTCTACTAATCATAGAGTGGAAAGATTTGTCACACTGGTTCCAAAGGATATTGAAAAATTGCAATTGAAAGTAGAAAAATATGGCAATATTTTTTAAAAAAATTCAACCTATTAAAACTAATATTTCAGAGGAACAATTTAAAGCAATGCAGGGTTTACAGGACAACTCAGATATTATACTAAAAAGGGAGGGGCAGTTGTAGTCCTAGATAGAGATTACTACATTCATGAAATCAAACAACAACTTAATGACAGTGCAGTCTATAAGAAAATTTCATACAATCCAGTTTTTAAGATTCTAAAGGAAATAGAGAGAGTAACCTCAGTAGCTGAGAAAAATGGTATTATAGGAAAAGATGTAAAACTTTTTTTAAAAAACTGATCCATGTACCGCTGTCATTTATTCACTCCCTAAGGTGCATAGAAATTTGGCTAAACCCCCCCGGTCGCCCCATTGGGGCAAGCACTAATTCAGTGTTCACCAATATATCCATATTTCTAGATAAAATCCTTTGCCCCTATGTTGAAATGTCTAACTCCTTCATTACAGATACAGGAGACTTTTTGCGTAAACTCAGCTCCTTGGAACTCCTTACTACTAAGTTTATTTTGTTTAGCATTGACGTGGAGAGCTTATATACCAGTATTACACATACTAGTGGCATTGACTCAGTATATTCTGTTCTGAACTCTGACAACCAATATAATTGTGCACAAACTGATTTTTTTATACAATTGTTATCCATTGTATTATGTAACAACTATTTCCTATTTCAGGATGACTATTTTCTCCAGCTCCAGGGTACTGCCATGGGTTCCAACAACTTAATGACAGTGCAGTCTATAAGAAAATTTCATACAATCCAGTTTTTAAGATTCTAAGGGAAATAGAGAGAGTAACCTCAGTAGCTGAGAAAAATGGTATTATAGGAAAAAATGTAAAACTTTTTTTAAAAAACTGATCCATGTACCCCTGTCATTTATTCACTCCCTAAGGTGCATAGAAATTTGGCTAAACCCCCCCGGTCGCCCCATTGGGGCAAGCACTAATTCAGTGTTCACCAATATATCCATATTTCTAGATAAAATCCTTTTCCCCTATGTTGAAATGTCTAACTCCTTCATTACAGATACAGGAGACTTTTTGCGTAAACTCAGCTCCTTGGAACTCCTTACTACTAAGTTTATTTTGTTTAGCATTGACGTGGAGAGCTTATATACCAGTATTACACATACTAGTGGCATTGACTCAGTATATTCTGTTCTGAACTCTGACAACCAATATAATTGTGCACAAACTGATTTTTTTATACAATTGTTATCCATTGTATTATGTAACAACTATTTCCTATTTCAGGATGACTATTTTCTCCAGCTCCAGGGTACTGCCATGGGTTCCAACAACTTAATGACAGTGCAGTCTATAAGAAAATTTCATACAATTCAGTTTTTAAGATTCTAAGGGAAATAGAGAGAGTAACCTCAGTAGCTGAGAAAAATGGTATTAAAGGAAAAAATGTAAAACATTTTTTTAAAAAACTGATCCATGTACCCCTGTCATTTATTCACTCCCTAAGGTGCATAGAAATTTGGCTAAACCCCCCCGGTCGCCCAATTGGGGCAAGCACTAATTCAGTGTTCACCAATATATCCATATTTCTAGATAAAATCATTTTCCCCTATGTTGAAATGTCTAACTCCTTCATTACAGATACAGGAGACTTTTTGCGTAAACTCAGCTCCTTGGAACTCCTTACTACTAAGTTTATTTTGTTTAGCATTGACGTGGAGAGCTTATATACCAGTATTACATATACTAGTGGCATTGACTCAGTATATTCTGTTCTGAACTCTGACAACCAATATAATTGTGCACAAACTGATTTTTTTATACCATTGTTATCCATTGTATTATGTAACAACTATTTCCTATTTCAGGATGACTATTTTCTCCAGCTCCAGGGTACTGCCATGGGTTCCAACAACTTAATGACAGTGCAGTCTATAAGAAAATTTCATACAATTCAGTTTTTAAGATTCTAAGGGAAATAGAGAGAGTAACCTCAGTAGCTGAGAAAAATGGTATTATAGGAAAAAATGTAAAACTTTTTTTAAAAAACTGATCCATGTACCCCTGTCATTTATTCACTCCCTAAGGTGCATAGAAATTTGGCTAAACCCCCCCGGTCGCCCCATTGGGGCAAGCACTAATTCAGTGTTCACCAATATATCCATATTTCTAGATAAAATCCTTTTCCCCTATGTTGAAATGTCTAACTCCTTCATTACAGATACAGGAGACTTTTTGCGTAAACTCAGCTCCTTGGAACTCCTTACTACTAAGTTTATTTTGTTTAGCATTGACGTGGAGAGCTTATATACCAGTATTACACATACTAGTGGCATTGACTCAGTATATTCTGTTCTGAACTCTGACAACCAATATAATTGTGCACAAACTGATTTTTTTATACAATTGTTATCCATTGTATTATGTAACAACTATTTCCTATTTCAGGATGACTATTTTCTCCAGCTCCAGGGTACTGCCATGGGTTCCAACGTCGCCCCTAATTATGCAAATATTTTTATGAATTTATATGAAGAACAATATATTTTTTCTAACAGTATGTTTATCACTTAAAGGTACCTTCATTCTGTGTTAGTCGTCGGATGAAAAGGATGCTCTGCGTCGGATGTCTTGAAGATGGACCCGCTCCGAGCCCGATGGATGAAGATAGAAGATGCCGTCTGGATGAAGACTTCTGCCCATCTGGAGGACCACTTTGCCCGGCTTGGATGGAGACGTCTCCCGGTAAGTCGGTCTTCAGGGGGTTAGTGTTAGGGTTTTTTAAGGGTGTATTTGGTGGGTTTTATTTTTAGGTTATGGACTTTGGGCGGCAAAAGAGCTAACTGCCCTTTTAAGTGCAATGCCCATCCAAATGCCCTTTTCAGGGCAATGGGGAGCTTAGGTTTTTTTAGATAGGTTTTTATTTTGGGGGGTTGGTTGTGTGGTTGGTGGGTTTTACTGTTGGGGGGGTTGTTTGCATTTTTTTTTTTTTACAGGTAAAAGAGCTGATTACTTTGGGGCAATGCCCCGCAAAAGGCCCTTTTAAGGGCTATTGGTAGTTTAGTTTAGGCTAGGGTTTTTTTTATTTTGGGGGGGGCTTTTTATATTTTAATAGGGCTATTAGATTAGGTGTAATTAGTTTAAATTTCTGTAATTTGTTTATTATTTTCTGTAATTTAGTGGGGGGGGGTTGTACTTTAGCTAATTTAATTTAATTTAGGTAATTGTATGTAATTTATTTAATTGTATTTAATTTAGTTAATTTATGTAATTATAGTGTAGTGTTAGGTGTTAGTGTAACTTAGGTTAGGTTTTATTTTACAGGTACTTTTGTATTTATTTTAGCTAGGTTGTTATTAAATAGTTAATAACTATTTAATAGCTATTCTACCTAGTTAAAATAAATACAAACTTGCCTGTAAAATAAAAATAAATCCTAATCTAGCAACAATGTAACTTTTAGTTATATTGTAGCTAGTTTAGGGTTTATTTTACAGGTAAGTATTTAGTTTTAAATAGGAATAATTTAGATAATGATAGTAATTTTTATTTAGATTTGTTTTAATTATATTTAAAGGGCCATTATGCACTCAAAAAAATATTGGCTAATTAAATAAAGCATTAAAAGAAAATAAAGTTTTAAATTAACATGTATTATCAATTTTACTGCTTAAGGTCCTAAAAATGATGTTAAAGTTTAAAGTCCTCTGACTTCATGAGAATATGTTTGTAGTACCCAGTAGCTGCAGAACAAGGCTTTTTTCCACAGTCCCTAACTTGTGTTTAGAAAGCCCTCCTGCTGGAGCGGTCTCTGTAATGTGCTTTGTGTGCAGTAATATGTTGAAAGGCAGAAACGATGTAGATATACACAGAAGCTGAAGAATTCCACTTCCCTTTCCCCCTCCGGTTACCACAGATCTCCTCCAGTCTCTGCACACCCTTATAAATGTCGTGGTAACCGAGAGGGGGGAGGGAAGTGGAATTCCTGCAGTGTTAGAACGGACAGAAGGGAAAATATGCTGCTGAGTTTAGTAGCTTCTGTGTATATCTGCATCTGCTGATTTCACACAGTCCGTTCTAACGCTGCAGGAAATCCACTTCCCTCCCCCCTCCCGGTTACCACGGCATTTAATTAGAGTGTGCAGAGACTGGAGGAGATCTGTGGTAACCGGAGAGGGAAAGGGAAGTGGAATTCTTCAGCTTCTGTGTATATCTACATCGTTTCTGCCTTTCAACATATTACTGCACACAAAGCACATTACAGAGACCGCTCCAGCAGGAGGGCTTTCTAAACAAAAGTTAGGGAGTGTGGGAAAAAAGCCTTGTTCTGCAGCTACTGGGTACTACGAACGTATTCTCATGAAGTCAGAGGACTTTAAACTTTAACATAATTTTTAGGACCTTAAGCAGCAAAATTGATAATACATGTTAATTTAAAACTTTATTTTTTTTTAATGCTTTATTTAATTAGCCCATATTTTTTTGAGTGCATAATGGCCCTTTAAGTTAGGGGGTGTTAGGGTTAGGGTTAGATTTAGATTTAGGGGTTAATAACTTTAATATAGTGGCGGCGACGTTGGGGGCGGCAGATTAGGGGTTAATAAATGTACGTAGGTGGCGGCAATGTTAGGGACTGCAGATTAGGGGTTAATAATATTTAACTAAAGTTTGCGCGAGTGCGGCGGTTTAGGGGTTAATATATTTATTGGCGATGTCCGGTTCGGCAGATTAGGGTTTAAAATTTTTCTTTTAGTGTTTGCAATGTGGGAGGGCCTCGGTTTAGGGGTTAATAGGTAGTTTATGGGTGTTAGTGTACTTTTTAGCACTTTAGTTAAGAGTTTTATGCTGCAGCGTTGTAGTGTAAAAGTCTTAACTACTGACTTTAAAATGCGGTACCAGTCTTGACAGGAGAGGGTGTACCGCTCACTTTTTTTGGCAGACTCGTAATACCGGCGCTATGCAAGTCCCATTGAAAAAAGAGGATACGCAATTTACGTAAGTGGATTTGCGGTACTTCCAAGTCTTGCCAAAAAAGTGAGCGGTACACCAGTACCTGCAAGACTCGTAATACCAGCGGGCGTTAAAAAGCAGCGTTAGGACCGGCTAACGCTGCTTTTTAAGCCTAACGCAAAACTCGTAATCTAGCCGTAAGTTAGTTAAAGCCATACCTAGATCTAATTTGCTGTCACCAAAAAATAACAGATCAAAGATAATTGTTTGTCTCTAAGTATAATTCTTAAAGTTCTGAAATTCAAATTATTAGGAAGCACTGGGATGTGTTAGCTAGATGTAACCCTAGTATTAGAGAATTTTAAACAAGCCCAATGCCAGCTTATAAAAAGGGTATGAATATTCAAAAGAAATTGATAAAGGCAGATGTAGGTCCTAGTGTAAAAACTGGTTCTAGATATATCACTTCCAAAAATAAAGGATATTACCCCTGTTTAGGGTGTTTCTGTTGCAGTAATATGACCAAAGGCCCTATATTTTACTACCCACACACTGGTAAAAAATAGTATTTTAAGGGGTATTTTACTTGTTTAACCACATTTATTATTTATATGATTAAGTGTCTGTGTGGGGGTGTTTATAAAGGTGAGTCGACTAGGACTGCTAAAGAACGCATTATAGAGCATAAAAGTAATATTCGCACTGGTAATCTAAAAGCTCCACTAGCTAATCATTTTTTAAAGGCTGGCCATTCTATTAGTCAGCTTAAATTCCAGATCATTGACCATATTGAGATAGCACATAGAGGGGGAGATAGAGAGCTGTGTTTAAAGCAGAGAGAATCCTTTTGGATTTATGAGCTAGGGACCCTTGAGCCTAAAGGCCTTAATAGAGATTGGGACTTATCTGTGTTTTTATAGTCCCATTTTAGCCAGCAGAGTAATTACTTTGGAGCTGGAGAAATTTGGACATTAAGAGGGATTTTGGCCTCTATGTCTGATTATTTATTCTGAAAAAATTAAAAGAAAGACTTTGTACAAATATATTTTGTATAAAATTGATGAATACACTGTTTTGTTAGTCATGAAGGAGTTAATATATAAAATGACCAACAGCGCCATCTAGTGGCATGTTAGTATATAAGTCAGTAATGTTTGTTTGTTTGGCATGGCATGATTAAGGGATAATCTCCCGAAACGTAGCCGTATTTTTGTCTATGTAACTATAGAATAAAAGTTATTTGCTGAAACCCCCTGCCTGTTTTCTACATTGTCTGGGATCCTGGGTAGTGACCTTGGGATGGCGTGCATTATTTCTTCTAAGTGCTGGGATTTCTATTTTGTGTTGCTGGTCTAAAGTAGTCATCAAATTGCATAGTGCACTAGCAATATGCATCTCCATATTGAATTGCGTTATAATAAAGTATTGGGTATGTCCCTGTGAGCGTAGAGAAACAGTGTAGAGTGCCCACTTATTACCCCAGATGGGGGGATGGTTGGGAGAAGGATCTTAAGTGCCTGAAAAATTTAGCAGTAATCAAAGAGTGACTCACATTAAATAGCAAGAGAGAGTTACCGTGTTCCCAGATGTCATCTCGCACCGCTCTGAATATCACTGATTGTGAGCGGGTGTCAGCTATAACTCACTGTGCCTGTTGTCTTGTTTCAAGGAGACAGCAGCAACTCTGTAGTGGTCTAGTAGTAGTGCTTGCATTAGTGCTGGGGAGAGGATCTAACTAAAGATGGAGGCCATTCGCACACTTTGAAAAGTGCGTTCACGGGCATGGGGTATGGCTAATCGCTTCATCGGATATCCATACATTTTGAGCCAAGTGCAGGGTAACAAGCCCAAGCTGTGGTTATAATTCTCGTATGTTGTTGTGCCTTAGCCCTTCCAAGGCAATTTCTATGGTCACTTGGCTTTGATGTGTTCCTCTGATCCAACTTTAAAGTTATTGAGTGCTGAGACAAGTTGTTTGGGCTCATGGGTCATGTTTAGTGAAGGGTTTTATGGGTCTTATAAGAATTGTTTGCTCAATTATTATTCGGGGAGCTCTGATGTTCTGCATCCATTCTCTCCTGTGGCTAGCTCCGCCCCATCACTCATCTATATTTTAATATATAAATCAGTGCTCCCACTTTAATTCTTACTATAAGTTATGATAAAGTATTTTGTATATAGTGGGAAGGCCCCAAAATGTATCTTGCGCAAGAACCCTTTATTCATTAGCTCTGGCATCATCAGTGATTTTGTATTTTATTTCATGTGTGTAGTCATCATGTAATAGTATGGGTGGCATACTATTTGCTCTTGGCTGTGATGACATTAATAATGTATTTTTTTCATGTTAAATAGTGATATAACTAATGATATCAAACAACTTTGCCCAGCAGTGGGGATTTAAAGGGACATAATCCCCCCAAAAAATCATGATTTAGATAGAGCATATCATTTTAAACACCTTTCTAATGTATTTCTATAATCACATTTTGTTTGTTTTCTTGTTATCCTTTGGTGAAGGCAGGAAGGAAAGTTTAGGAGTGTGCACATGTTTGCAGTACTATATAGCAGAAGTTTTGGAACAATGTCATACATTAACAAGAGAGCTAGATGGTGACACAAAGAATAACAAGAGAACAAAGCAAATTTGATAATATAAATAAATTGGAAACTTATTTAAAAAAAATGGCATTCTCTATCTGAATCATGAAAGAAATATTTTGGTTTTCATGTTCCTTTATTTTATTTTTTTTTAATTGTCTGAGTAATATTGTAAACTGGCATTACATTTATTTTTAATACTGTTTCTTGGCTTCCCTCTTCATTGTTTAATATTTTTAATATATTGTGAATTTGTTATTTTCTAACCATATTATTCCCTATAGCTAACTGTCCCTTTTTATTGCCCTCACAATAAAATATATTTTATCAGTGTACTGTATATGCATATTTTAATACCAAATTTGAATACCACATGGTCTTTTGGGGTCTTTTTGATACATCTTTCTTTTATACTTTTCAGTATAAGACAGTCTAGAACACATACTGAGAAGAAAGAGGGACTTCCAGGGACCCCAAGTGAAACAAGATCCACATCTCTGGGGGTCTGTACAGTCACAATGGGGTCATCTGTAACAAAGAAAATAAGCTAACATGAAGCACATAGCAGATTCAGTGACTACCATGTTGCGAAATCATAATATATTAAAGGGACAGTCAACACCAGAATTTTTGTTCTTTTAAAAGATAGATAATCCCTTAATTATCCATTCCCCAGTATTGCATAACAAACACAGTTATAATAATACACTTTTTACCTCTGTAATTACCTTGTATCTAAGCCTCTGCAGACTGCCCCCTTATTTCAGTTATTTTGACAGACTTGCATTTTAGCCAATCAGTGCTCACTCCACAGTAAATGCACGTGCACAAGCTCAATGTTATTTATATGAAACACATGAACTAATGCCCTCTAGTGGTGAAAAACTGTCAAAATGCAATTAGTTTAGAGGCGACCTTCAAGATCTTAGAAATTAGCATAAAACCCTTCTAGGTTTAGCTTTCAACTAAGAATACCAAGAGAACAAAGCAAAATTGGTGATAAAAGTAAATTGGAAAGTTGTTTAAAATTACATGCCCTATTTGAATCATGAAAGTTTTTTTTTTACCTTTACTGTCCCTTTAAGTATATGAGTTTTTACATAGTTTGCCATAGAGATTGCTCCTTACTTTTCAAAACAAGGTCTGTAGGTTCAAATGATTTTCATTATCAGTTTATTCCCTGGTTTTAGCAGGGAGCATTTTGCAAACAAATATGTGCTGGTGTCTAATTGTTAATGGAAAACTGGAGCCTTTTTAAGCAAGAAACTGTGTACTACATTACAGTAAAAATGACAGCTGGTGACTTCCGGTTGGACGGAGCTAGTGGATGGTCACAGATACACGGAGCTCTGTGTCAACACCGACTGCAAAGCCTGAAAAAGTGCACCAATCCACCTACTCCCATGCAGATACCTTGCTGGATATCCCAGGACAGACCAGCCGGTTGGAATAGCGTGAAGAGCCATTACATCGCCCTGCCCGAGAAGTCAAGTTACGATTGCGGTATAGCTGCTCTGGGCGCCATCTTGGCCCGCAGCCACATCCAGGCCCCACACAAAGGTATACCTTCTGCAAGCCAGTATATCTGGAACTCACTGAAAACCAGCCAGGTGATATCAGTGGCAGGGGGGGAGAGAAACACTGGGCTGTTTTTTACTGAGGCAAGGGCCGAAGACATAAGAGGGGTGCCACGTGGCTTAGAAACGCCTGGCCCTGAATCGGATCATACATATTGAGCAATTATTTATTACAGGAGTATGGTCCCATAGACGTCCTCACACCAGGACTTTTGGCCTCACAGCTGTAAACACACACAGCAGCTTGACTTTGAATAAGTACACCGCAGACGTATTTGCCTTTGTGTGGTAGGGCTGTAAGCACTGGCAGAGCAACATTATGTACCGCCATCATCTCTCCCCCCGCCCTTTTCTACATAGACCGGTACATAGCTCACTGCAGAGCCTATCTGTAACTATCCTTCGTGGGGGCAAGGACAAGAGGGAAATCTAGACTGGATTGCTTTACTGTACATCTAATAACCATCCAAGCAAGCAAAAGTACACAGTTTTATGTAATGCTTCTGTGACTACACAATTGATGATAGCAACTGTTCTCCTTTATTTGTGCACAGTGTGCCCGCTGTATTTGGCCATAGATCCTGTCTAGAGGGTGTATACTGGAACCTTCTTAACTTGTGTGGCTCACAAACACCTGCCGAACACAATACTACAAAAAAGTACCTGCAAAAAAGCAGCGTTCAGCTCCTAACACAGCCCCTTTGTTTCCTATGGGGAAATACATTTTATGTCTGCACCTTACACCCTAACATGAATCCCGAGTCTAAACACCCCTAATCTTACACTTATTAACCCCTAATCTGCTGCCCCCAACGTTGCCAACACCTACATTATATTATTAACCCCTAATCTGCCGCTCCGTACACCGCCGCAACCTACATTATCCCTATGAACCCCTAATCTGCTGCCCCCAACATCGCTGAACCCTACATTTTATTTATTAACCCCTAATCTGCTGCCGCCAACGTCGCCGCAACTATAATAAATTTATTAACCCCTAAACCTAAGCCTAACCCTAACACCCCCCTAACTTAAATATAATTTAAATAAATCTAAATAAATTTACTATAATTAACTAAATTATTCATATTTAAAACTAAATACTTACCTATAAAATAAACCCTAAGCTAGCTACAATATAACTATTAGTTACATTGTAGCCATTTTAGGATTTATATTTATTTTACAGGCAGCTTTGTATTTATTTTAACTAGGTACAATAGTTATTAAATAGTTATTAACTATTTCATAACTACCTTGTTAAAATAAGTACAAATTTACCTGTAAAATAAATCCTAACCTAAATTACAATTAAACCTAACACTACACTATAATTAAATTAATTACATAAACTAGCTACAATTAAATTAAACTAAAGTACAAAAAACAACAAACACTAAATTACAGAAAATAAAAAATAATTACAAGAATTTTAAACTAATTACACCTACTCTAATCCCCCTAATAAAATAAAAAAGCCCCCCAAAATAATAAAATTCCCTACCCTATACTAAATTACAAATCAGCCAATAGGATTGAGCTCGCATTCTATTGGCTGATTGGATCAGCCAATAGGATTGAATTTCAATCCTATTGGCTGATTGCATCAGCCAATAGGATTTTTCTTACCTTAATTCTGATTGGCTGATTCTATCAGCCAATCGGAATTGAAGGGACGCCATCTTGGATGACGTCACTTAAAGGAACCTTCATTCAGTTGTCGGATCAAGAAGGAAGAGGATGCTCCGCGTCGGATGTCTTCAAGATGGACCCGCTCCAGTCCGGATGGAAGAAGATAGAAGATGCCGCCTGGATGAAGACTTCTGCTGCTTGGAGGACCTCTTCTGGCCGGATCGGATGAAGACTTCTGCTGCTTGGAGGACCTCTTCTGGCCAGATCGGATGAGGACTTCTGCCCTTCTGGATGTCCACTTCTGCCCGGCTGGGTGAAGACGGCTCAAGGTAGCGTGATCTTCAAGGAGGTAGTGTTAGGTTTTTTTTAAGGGAGGATTTGGTGGGTTTTACAGTAGGGTTGGGTGTGTGGGTGGTGGGTTTTAATGTTGGGGGTGTATTGTCTTTTATTGTACAGGTAAAAGAGCTGATTACTTTGGGGCAATAAAAGGCCCTTTTAAGGGCTATTTGTAATTTAGTATAGGGTAGGGAATTTTATTATTTTGGGGGATTTTTTATTTTATTAGGGGGATTAGATTAGGTGTAATTAACTTAAAAAATTGTAATTCTTTTTTTTTTTCTGTAATTTAGTGTTTTTTTTTCTCTTAATTTAGTTTATTTAAATTAATTGTAATTAATTGTAGGTAGTTTAGGTGATTAATTTAATTATAGTGTAGTGTTAGGTGTAATTGTAATTTAGGTTAGGATTTATTTTACAGGTCCTTTTGTATTTATTTTAGCTAGGTAGTTATTAAATAGTTAATAACGATTTAATAACTATTGTACCTAGTTAAAATAAATACAAAGTTGCCTGTGAAACAAAAATAAACCCTAAGATGGCTACAATGTAATTATTAGTTATATTGTAGCTATCTTAGGGTTTATTTTATAGGTAAGTATTTAGTTTTAAATAGGAATAATTTAGTTAATTATAGTAATTTTATTTAGTTTTATTTAAATTATATTTAAGTTAGGGGGTGTTAGGGTTAGGGTTAGACTTAGATTTAAGGGTTAATATATTTATTATAGTGGCGGCGATGTTGTGGGCGGCAGATTAGGGGTTAATACATTTATTAAAGTGGCGGCGATGTCCGGTCAGCAGATTAGGGGTTAAATAATTATATTATAGTGTTTGCGATGTGGGGGGGGGGGCGGTTTAGAGGTTAATAGGTAGTTTGTGGGTGTTAGTGTACTTTTTAGCACTTTAGTTAAGAGCTTTATGTTCCGGCGTTAGCCCATAAAACTCGTAAAAACTGACGCCTAGATTTAGAGTTTTGCGCTAGAAGGGGTGCGTTAGCTATGCGTGTCTTTTCTCCCCCGCACCTTTTAAATAATGCTGGTATTTAGAGTTATTAAATTATCCCTATGTACCCCTAATCTGCTGCCCCTAACATCGCCGACCCCTATATTATATTTATTACCCCCTAATCTGCCCCCCCCCAATGTCGCTGCTACCTAACTACACTTATTAACCCCTAATCTGCCGACCGGACCTCGCCGCTACTATAATAAATGTATTAACCCCTAAACCGCCTCACTCCCGCCTCAAAAACCCTATAATAAATAGTATTAACCCCTAATCTGCCCTCCCTAACATCGCCGACACCTAACTTCAAGTATTAACCCCTAATCTGCCGACCAGACCCCACCGCTACTATAATAAATGTATTAACCCCAAAAGCTAAGTCTAACCCTAACCCTAACACCCCCCTAAGTTAAATATAATTTTTATCTAACGAAATAAATTAACTCTTATTAAATAAATTAAACCTATTTAAAGCTAAATACTTACCTGTAAAATAAACCCTAATATGACTACAATATAACGAATAATTATATTGTAGCTATTTTAGGATTTATATTTATTTTACAGGCAACTTTGTATTTATTTAACTAGGTACTATTTAATAGCTACCTAGTTAAAATAATTACAAAATTACCTGTAAATAAATCCTAACCTAAGTTACAATTAAACCTAACACTACACTATCAATATATTAATTAACTAAACTATCTACTATTATCTACAATTAAATCAACTAAACTAAATTACAAAAAAAACCAAACACTAAATTACAAAAAATAAAAAAAAGATTACAAGAATTTTAAACTAAGTGCACCTAATCTAAGCCCCCTAAAAAAATAACAAAGCCCCCCAAAATAAAAAAATGCCCTACCCTATTCTAAAATAAAAAGTTAACAGCTCTTTTACCTTACCAGCCCTTAAAAGGGCCTTTTTGCGGGGCATGCCCCAAAGAAATCAGCTCTTTTGCATTTAAATAAACATACAATACATTACAACCCACCACCCACATACCCCTAATCTAACCCAAACACCCCTTAAAAAACCTAACACTAAGCCCCTGAAGATCTCCCTACCTTATCTTCACCACGCCGGGTATCACCAATCCGTCCAGAAGAGGGTCCAAAGTCTGCATCCTATCCGGCAAGACGAGGTCCAGAAGAGCGTCCGAAGTCTTCATCCTATCCGGCAAGAAGAGGACAATCGGACTGGTAGACATGTTCATCCAGGTAGATAAGGTAGAGAGATCTTCAGGGGCTTAGTGTTAGGTTTTTTAAGGGGTGTTTGGGTTAGATTAGGGGTATGTGGGTGGTGGGTTTTAATGTAACAAAGCCCCCCAAAATAAAAAAATGCCCTACCCTATTCTAAAATAAAAAGTTAACAGCTCTTTTACCTTACCAGCCCTTAAAAGGGCCTTTTGCGGGGCATGCCCCAACGAAAACAGCTCTTTTGCATTTAAAAAAACATACAATACCTTCCCCCCCAACATTACAACCCACCACCCACATACCCCTAATCTAACCCAAACACCCCTTAAAAAACCTAACACTAAGCCCCTGAAGATCTCTCTACCTTATCTACCTGGATGAACATGTCTACCGGTCCGATTGTCCTCTTCTTGCCGGATAGGATGAAGACTTCGGACGCTCTTCTGGACCTCATCTTGCCGGATTGGATGCAGACTTTGGATCCTCTTCTGGACGGATTGGTGATACCCGGCGTGGTGAAGATAAGGTAGGGAGATCTTCAGGGGCTTAGTGTTAGGTTTTTTAAGGGGTGTTTCGGTTAGATTAGGGGTATGTGGGTGGTGGGTTGTAATGTATTGTATGTTTATTTAAATGCAAAAGAGCTGATTTCTTTGGGGCATGCCCCGCAAAAGGCCCTTTTAAGGGCTGGTAAGGTAAAAGAGCTGTTAACTTTTTATTTTAGAATAGGGTAGGGCATTTTTTTATTTTGGGGGGCTTTGTTATTTTTTTAGGGGGCTTAGAGTAGGTGTAATTAGTTTAAAATTCTTGTAATCTTTTTTTATTTTTTGTAATTTAGTGTTTTTTTTTTGTAATTTAGTTTAGTTGATTTAATTGTAGATAACTGTAGATAGTTTAGTTAATTAATTTATTGATAGTGTAATGTTAGGTTTAATTGTAACTTAGGTTAGGATTTATTTTACAGGTAATTTTGTAATTATTTTAACTAGGTAGCTATTAAATAGTAAATAACTATTTAATAGCTATTGTACCTAGTTAAAATAAATACAAAGTTGCCTGTAAAATAAATATAAATCCTAAAATAGCTACAATATAATTATTTTACAGGTAAGTATTTAGCTTTAAATAGGATTAATTTATTTAATAAGAGTTAATTTATTTCGTTAGATAAAAATTATATTTAACTTAGGGGTGTGTTAGTGTTAGGGTTAGACTTAGCTTTAGGGGTTAATATATTTATTAGAGTAGCGGCGAGGTCCAGTCGTCAGATTAGGGGTTAATACTTGAAGTTTGGGGTCGCGATGTTAGGGAGGGCAGATTAGGGGTTAATACTATTTATTATAGGGTTTTTGAGGCAGGAATGAGGCGGTTTAGGGGTTAATACATTTATTATAGTGGCGGAGAGGTCCGGTCAGCAGATAAGGGGTTAATAAGTGTAGGTAGGTAGCGGCGACGTTGGGGGTAGCAGATTAGGGGTTAATAAATATAATATAGGGGTTGGCGATGTTAGGGGCAGCAGATTAGGGGTACATAGGGATAATGTAGGTTGCGGCGGTGTGCGTTCGGCAGATTAGGGGTTAAAAAAATTTTTTAGAGCACAGTAGTTAAGAGCTTTATGAACCGGCGTTAGCCCATAAAGCTCTTAACTCCTGACTTTTTTCTGCGGCTGGAGTCTTTTCGTTAGAGTTCTAACGCTCACTTCAGCCAAGACTCTAAATACCGGCGTTAGGAAGATCCCATTGAAAAGATAAGATACGCAATCGACGTAAGGGGATCTGCGGTATGGAAAAGTCGAGGCTGGAAAGTGAGCGTTAGACCCTTTCCTGACTGACTCTAAATACCAGCGGCCGGCCAAAACCAGCGCTGGTTTGGATGGCTAACGCAGAACTCTAAATCTAGGAGTGACTTTTAAATGCGTTAGGAGTCTAGACAGGAGAGGGTGTACTGCTCACTTTTTCCAGCGATCGTAATACCGGCGTTAGGCAAATCCCATTAAAAAGATAGGATAAGCAATTGACGTAAGGGGACTTGCGGTAAGCTAAAATCACAGAAAAAAAGTGAGCGGTACACCTGTACCTGTCTTACTTGTAATACCAGCGGGCATTAAAAAGTAGCATTAGGACCCCTTGACACTGCTTTTTAAGGCTAACGCAAGACTCGTAATCTAGCCGTATAACCTTATGAAAGTGGATAAAAGTGGATAAATATTTTCAGAGGCTATCTTCCCCAAAATCAGCCACGATGAGTAGCAAACTCAAGGGTTCTGAGAGGAAGCTGCGACAGGCGGTTGACACACAATCCATTATACAGCACCAGCCTGACACTGAAGCAATGTCAGTGAGTGAGAGTCCGAATTTACTACAAGAGCTAAAAGCTTTCTTTTTACCAAAAATGGACACCTTACAAGCTGGCATAGATACTTTAACAAGTGAAGTCAGACAGTTTTCTACCAGACTCACATCTGCTGAAAGTAGGATCTCTGAAATGGGGGACAAACAACATGAATCAGAAGGCTCCCTGAAATATCTCTTAAAGCAGAACCAACTCCTCCAAGACCGTCTGGAGGATTTGGAGAACCGCAGCAGGCGGAATAATCTATGCATCGTCGGAGTACCTGAGTCTATTAAAGACAAAGATCTGCTGGAGTTTACAGCATTAATCTTCCCAAAGCTGCTGGGAATCCCCCCAGACCGTCTTCTATTAGACATAGAAATAGCACATCGACTAGGACCAGAACGGCAACTGGACAACTTTAAGGCAAGACCTCGTTAAGTGATCCTAAAATGCCTCAACTACCAAGAGAAATTATCTGTGATGAGAGCTTTTCAGACAAAAAAAGAAATTCTATTTGAGGAACACCACCTTCTTTTATGCCAAAGCTTTTCTGCAGAAGTAACAAAAAAAAAGAAAAGAGTTCTCACCACTTTGCTCCCGCTTACATAAACAAGGCCGTCAGGTGGCTTTGATCTACCCATCCAAACTGAGACTGCAGACTCCATCTGGCCCTAAGTTCTTCACCACACCGGCAGCAGTGCAGGCTTTCTTATCATCCCAAAGAGGGCAAGGAGATGGCTGAACTACAACAACAAGAACTTTGGGTTATAAGTATCTCATTGCTATGGCCTATCTTCTTGTTTTTTTGTTTATGATTGTTCTAAACTGTGGTATTCGGGGTTGGATATATTCCTTTACTACAGAACGGGTTAATAGTGTGATACCACAAAGTTTTAGTTCTAAATTTTATGCCATGACAAAATGTCTGGGGACCATGACTCTTAGCAACCCACACCGTCATGCGACACTGAATGTGACACACTTAACCAATATAACGTCTAGGCAAACATGTAACAATTAGTGATGTCTCGAATTGTTCGCCGGCGAATAGTTCCCGGCGAACATAGCTTGTTTGCGTTCGCAACAGTGGACGAACATATACGATGTTCGATCCGCCCCCTATTCAACATCATTGAGTAAACTTTGACCCTGTATCTCACAGTCTGCAGACACATTCCAGCCAATCAGCAGCAGACTCTCCCTCCCAGACCCCCCCAGCTCCTGGACAGCAGCCATTTTAGATTCATTCGGAAGCTGCTTTCTTAGTGAGAGGAGGGACAGTGTAGCTGCTGCTGATTTAAAAGGGAAATTGATAGCTAGGCTAGTATATTCAGTGTCCACTACAGTCCTGAAGGACTTATCTGATCTCTACTGTAAGGACAGCACCCCAAAAAAGCCCTTTTTAGGGCTAGAACATCAGTCTGGTTTTTTTTTCCTGTGTAATCTAATTGCAGTTGCCTGCCTGCCTGCCAGGCCCACTTGCCCAGTGCCACCACTCATATCTGTTGTAACAGTAGTGTAAATTAAAAAAAAAAACTTAATTGACTGTGAAACATCAGTATGCTAGTGTAATCTAATTGCAGTTGCCTGCCTGCCAGCGTGTGTGCCAGGCCCACTTGCCCAGTGCCACCACTCATATCTGGTGTAACAATAGTGTAAATTAAAAAAAAAAACTTTTTTGACTGTGAAACATCAGTCTGCTAGTGTAATCTAATTGCAGTTGCCTGCCAGCATGTGTGCCAGCCCACTTGCCCAGTGCCAACAGTAGTGTAAATTTAAAAAACAAAAAATTTGACTGTGAAACATCAGTCTGCTTGTGTAATCTAATTGCAGTTGCCTGCCTGCCAGCGTGTGTGCCAGGCCCACTTGCTCAGTGCCACCACTCATATCTGATGTAACAGTAGTGTAAATTTTAAAAAAAAAACTTTTTTGACTGTGAAACATCAGTCTGCTAGTGTAATCTAATTGCAGTTGCCTGCCTGCCAGTGTGTGTGCCAGGCTCACAGCGTATACTGTGCCCACTTGCCAGTGCCACCACTCATATCTGGCTTGTTCTAGTTCGCAACGGCGGGCGAACATATGCAATGTTTGGTCCGCCCCCTATTCATCATCATTGAGTAAACTTTGACCCTGTATCTCACAGTCTGCAGACACATTCCAGCCAATCAGCAGCAGACCCTCCCTCCCAGACCCTCCCAGCTCCTGGACAGCAGCCATTTTAGATTCATTCGGAAGCTGCTTTCTTAGTGAGAGGAGGGACAGTGTAGCTGCTGCTGATTTAATAGGGAAATTGATAGCTAGGCTAGTGTATTCAGTGTCCACTACAGTCCTGAAGGACTCATCTGATCTCTGCTGTAAGGACAGCACCCCAAAAAGCCCTTTTTAGGGCTAGAACATCAGTCTGTTTTTTTTTTCCTGTGTAATCTAATTGCAGTTGCCTGCCTGCCAGGCCCACTTGCCCAGTGCCACCACTCATATCTGTTGTAACAGTAGTGTAAATTTAAAAAAAACAACTTTTTTGACTGTGAAACATCAGTCTGCTAGTGTAATCTAATTGCAGTTGCCTGCCTGCCAGCGTGTGTGCCAGGCCCACTTGCCCAGTGCCACCACTCATATCTGGTGTAACAGTAGTGTAAATTTAACAAAAAACTTTTTTGACTGTGAAACATCAGTCTGCTAGTGTAATCTAACTGCAGTTGCCTGCCTGCCAGCGTGTGTGCCAGGCTCACAGCGTATACTGTGCCCACTTGCCCAGTGCCACCACTCATATCTGGTGTAACAGTAGTGTAAATTTAAAAAAAATAAAAAAATTTGACTGTGAAACATCAGTCTGCTTGTGTAATCTAATTGCAGTTGCCTGCCTGCCTGCCTGCCAGCATGTGTGCCAGGCTCACAGCGTATACTGTGCCTACTTGCCCAGTGCCACCACTCATATCTGGTGTAACAGTAGGGTAAATTTAAAAAAAAAAAACTTTTTTGACTGTGAAACATCAGTCTGCTTGTGTAATCTAATTGCAGTTGCCTGCCTGCCAGAAAATGTGTGCCAGGCCCACTTGCCCATTGCCACCACTCATATCTGTTGTAACAGTAGTGTAAATTTAAAAAAAAAAAAATTTGAGTGTGAAACATCAGTCTGCTAGTGTAATCTAATTGCAGTTGCCTGCCAGCGTATGCGCCAGGCTCACAGCGTATACTGTGCCCACTTGCCCAGTGCCACCACTCATATCTGGTGTAACAGTAGTGTAAATTTAAAAAAAAAAAAACTTTTTTGACTGTGAAACATCAGTCTGCTTGTGTAATCTAATTGCAGTTGCCTGCCTGCCAGCGTGTGCGCCAGGCTCACAGCGTATACTGTGCCCACTTGCCCAGTGCCACCACTCATATCTTGTTTAATAGTAGTGTAAGTGTACATTTAAAAAAAAAATCTTTTTGGACTGTGAAACATCAGTCTGCTTTTTTGTGTCAGGCTCACAGCATATACTGTGCCCACTTGCCCAGTGCCACCACTCATATCTTGTTTAATAGTAGTGTAAGTGTACATTTAAAACAAAATACAATTTTTGGACTGTGAAACATCAGTCTGCTTTTTTGTGTTCGGCTCACAGCGTATACTGTGCCCACTTACCCAGTGCCACCACTCATATCTTGTTTAATAGTAGTGTAAGTGTACATTTAAAAAAACAAAAAACTTTTTGGACTGTGAAACACCAGTCTGCTTTTTTTGTGTCAGGCTCACAGCGTATACTGTGCCCACTTGCCCAGTGCCACCACTCATATCTTGTTTAATAGTAGTGTAAGTGTACATTTAAAACAAAAAAAACTTTTTGGACTGTGAAACATTAGTCTGCTTTTTTGTGTTCGGCTCACAGCGTATACTGTGCCCACTTGCCCAGTGCCACCACTCATATCTTGTTTAATAGTAGTGTAAGTGTACATTTAAAAAAAAAAAAAATTTTTGTACTGTGAAACATCAGTCTGCTTTTTTGTGTTCGGCTCACAGCGAATACTGTGCCCACTTGCCCAGTGCCACCACTCATATCTTGTTTAATAGTAGTGTAAGTGTACATTTAAAAAATAAAAAACTTTTTGGACTGTGAAACATCAGTCTGCTTTTTTGGGTCAGGCTCACAGCGTATACTGTGCCCACTTGCCCAGTGCCACCACTCATATGTTGTTTAATAGTAGTGTAAGTGTACATTTAAAACCAAAAAAACTTTTTTGACTGTGAAACATCAGTCTGCTTTTTTGTGTCAGGCTCACAGCGTATACTGTGCCCACTTGCCCAGTGCCACCACTCATATCTTGTTTAATAGTAGTGTAAGTGTACATTTAAAACAAAAAAAAACTTTTTGGACTGTGAAACATCAGTCTGCTTTTTTGTGTCAAGCTCACAGCGTATACTGTGCCCACTTGCCCAGTGCCACCACTCATATCTTGTTTAATAGTAGTGTAATGTACATTTAAAAAAAAAAAACTTTTTGGACTGTGAAACATCAGTCTGCTTTTTTGTGTCAGGCTCACAGCGTATACTGTGCCCACTTGCCCAGTGCCACCACTCATATCTTGTTTAATAGTAGTGTAAGTGTACATTTAAAAAAAAATGACAGGCAGAGGCAGGCCACCCCACAGGTGCCGTTGTGGTCATGGTGCTGTGATTCCCTTTGGCCCTAGAATAATGCCCAGTGTTCAAAGGCCACGTACTATGAACTCGAAAAGTTCTGAGGATATAGTTGACTTTTTAACACGACACCCAATCTTCTAGAGCTTTTGCTACGAATCTTGACGCACCATCCTCCTCCAGCTTAGCTTCGGGCACCTCTCAAGTTACCACTCGCCCGCCTGCCACCACCACCAACACTAGCACCACAGCCGCTTCACTTGATGTGTCAGAGGAGTTATTTACACATCAGTTGGAAGAAATGAGTGATGCGCAAGCATCATTGACAGAGGATGTAGATATTAGTGATATGTCTCAGTCAGGCAGCATTACAGACATGGACGTACGGTGTGATGATGATGATGATGTTGTACCCGCTGCTGCTTCCTTTGTTGATTTGTCAGATACAAGTGAAGCGGTTGATGATGACGATGTGTCCGTGGATGTCACGTGGTTCCCCTCTAGAAGAGAAGAAGAACAGGGGGAAAGTTTAGATGGGGAGACAGAGAGGAGGAGGAGGAGACGAGTTGGAAGCAGGGGGAGGTGGTCGCAAGGAGCTAGTGGCACAGTCAGACAGCATGCATTGGCACCCGGGGTCAGCCAGACAGCACACCAATCAACCCATGCTGTTGCCACCACCAGAATGCCGTCATTGCAGAGCTCAGCAGTGTGGCATTTTTTTTGTGTGTCGACAACAGCGATGCCATTTGCAACCTGTGCCAAAAGAATCTGAGTCATGGGAAGTCCAACACCCACCTAGGTACAACTGCTTTGCGAAGGCACATGATCGCACATCACAAATGCCAATGGGATCAACACATGAGTAGAAGCAGCACACAAACTCAAAGCCGCCATCCTCCTCCTGGTCCAGCATCTTCAGCCACGTCAACCACTGCTGTCCTCCTTGCCCCCTCTCAACCATCCGCCACTCCGTCTCTCTTCCGGAGCATTTCCTGCTCATCTGCCCAAAGTCAGGTGTCTGTCAAGGACATGTTTGAGCGTAAAAAGCCAATGTCACAAAGTCACCCCCTTGCCCGGCGTCTGACAGCTGGCTTGTCTGAACTCTTATCCTGCCAGCTTTACCATTCAAGCTGGTGGAGTCTGAGGTGTTCCAAAAATTTGTAGCTATTGGGACACCGCAGTGGAAGGTACCCGGCCAAAATTTCTTTTCACAAAAGGCAATCCCCAACCTGTACTCGATTGTGCGAAAGAAAGTAATGGCATGTCTGGCACACAGTGTTGGGGCAAGGGTCCATCTGATCACTGATAGCTGGTCAGCAAAGCATGGTCAGGGCAGGTATATCACCTACACTGTGCATTGAGTAAACCTGCTCATGGCTGACAAGCATGGAATGCGTGGCTCTGCAGAGGAGTTGGTGATCCCGCCACGACTTGCAGGCAGGCCTGCTGCCACCTCCTCTACTCCTCCTACTCCATCCTCTTCCATAACCTCCTCGGCTGAGTCCTCTTCTGCTGCTGCATCTTGCTCCACATCAACTGCACCCCCCCAGCTCCCCAGGTACTATTCCACATCCCGGATACGGCAGTGTCACGCCATCTTGGGGTTGACTTGCCTGAAAGCAGAGAGTCACACCAGACCAGCACTCCTGTCCACCCTGAATGCAGAGGTGGATCAGTGGCTGATTGCGCACAAACTGGAGATTGGCAAAGTGGTTTCTGACAACGGAAGTAATTTGGTGGCGGCATTGAAATTGGGCAAGTTGACACATGTGCCGTGCATGGCACATGTGTGTAATCTGATCGTACAACGCTTTGTGCATAAGTACCCAGGCTTACAGGACATCCTGAAGCAGGTCAGGAAGGTGTGTGGCCATTCCAGGCGTTCCTACACGGCCATGGCGCACTTTTCAGATATCCAGCGGTGAAACAACATGCCACTGAGGCGCTTGATTTGCGATAGCCCGACACTTTAGAATTCAACACTCCTAATGTTCGACCGCCTGCTCCAACCAGAAAAAGCAATTAACGAGTATTTGTATGACCGGGGTGCTAGGACAGCCTCTGCGGAGCTGGGAATTTTTTTGCCACGTTACTGGACGCTCATGCACAATGCCTGTAGGCTCATGCGTCCTTTTGAGGAGGTGACAAACCTAGTCAGTCGCACCGAAGGCACTATCAGCGACATCATACCATTTGTTTTCTTCCTAGAGCGTGCCCTGTGAAGAGTGCTGAATCAGGCCGTAGATGAGCGTGAAGAGGAAGAGGAAGAGTTGTGGTCACCATCACCACCAGAAACAGCCTTATCAGCATTGCCTGCTGGACCAGCGGCAACGCTGGAAGAGGCTTGTGAGGAAGAGGAGTCAGAGGAGGAATGTGGCTTTGAGGAGGTGGAGGAAGACCAACCATAACAGGCATCCCAGGGTGCTCGTTGTCACATATCTGTTACCCGTGGTGTTGTATGTGGCTGGGGGGAAAAAGATACCTTCAGTGATATCACTGAGGACGAGGAACGGGACATGAGTAGCTCGGCATCCAACCTTGTGCAAATTGGGTCTTTCATGCTGTCGTGCCTGTTGAGGGACCCTCGTATAAAAAAGCTGAAGGAGAACGACCTGTACTGGGTGTCCACAATACTAGACCCCCGGTATAAGCATAAAATGCCTGAAATGTTACCGAATTACCGCAATTTGGAAGGGATGCAGCAGTTCCAAAATAAATTAAAAGTATGCTTTACACAGCGTATAAGGGTGATGTCACAGCACAACGGGAATCTAACAGGGGAAGAGGTGAAAGTAATCCTCCGACTCCCATGACCACGCCGGCAAGGACAGGATGCTTTCCAGATGTGTTGTTGATGGAGGACATGCAGAGCTTTTTAAGTCCTATGCATCGCCACAGCCCTTCGGGGTCCACCCTCAGAGAACGACTCGACCGACAGGTAGCAGACTACCTCGCCTTAACTGCAGATCTCGACACTCTGAAGAGCGATGAACCCCTTGACTACTGGGTGTGCAGGCTTGACCTGTGGCCTGAGCTATCCCAATTTGCGATAGAACTTCTGGCCTACCCAGCTTCAAGTGTCCTATCAGAAAGGACCTTCAGTGCAGCAGGCATGTGTACATGACAAATTTTTCTGGCCTCTGGTGCTGCACTGTGGCTTCAAAAACCACACCACTCATATCTGGTGGTACAGTAGATTGCACTCGCAGTGCCCCAAATTTGAAGTAGGAGGACCGACCAAGCATCTTTTTGTATCTCCCGGTTCCTAAAATCAATGCCATATACACATCCCCTGATAGGGGACGTAACAGGGATTAAACTGATTAGAATAGTACTACTTAACATACCACTCATATCTAGTGGCACAGTAGATTGCACGCGCAGTGCCCCAAATTTGAAGCAGGAGGACCGACCTTTTTCCATCTCCCGGTTCCTAAAATCCATGCCATATACACGTCCCCTGGCGCCGCAACTGCCTCTGGGAACCTTACCATGGGTCCCAGACCGCACATCTTGTAATTCTCTGTCTGGGAAATTATCTATCTATCAAATCTATCTATTTATCTATCAAATCTATCTATGTATCTATCAAATCTATCTATCTATCTATCGTATATATCAAATGTATCTATTGCATCTATTGATCTATCTATCTAATCTATGTATCTATCTATCTATCTATCTATCTATCAAATCTATCTATCTTGTGGCCTGACTGTTATCTGACAGCCACTTGTGTTTCAGCCATGCCATATACATATCCATGCCATATACACGTCCCCTGATAGGGGACGTAACAGGGATTAAACTGATCAGAATAGTACTACTTAACAAACCACTCATATCTGGTGGCACAATAGATTGCACGTGCAGTGCCCCAAATTTAAAGCAGGAGGACCGACCAAGCATCTTTTTCCATCTCCCGGTTCCTAAAATCCATGCCATATGCATGCCCCCTGATAGGGGACGTAACAGGGATTAAACTGATCAGAATAGTACTACTTAACACACCACTCATATCTGGTGGCACAATGGATTGCACGCGCAGTGCCCCAAATTTGAAGCAGGAGGACCGACCAAGCATCTTTTTCCATCTCCCGGTTCCTAAAATCCATGCCATATACACGTCCACTGGCGCCGCAACTGCCTCTGGGAACTATACCATGGGTCCAAGACCGCACATCTTGTAATTCTCTGTGTTGGAAATTATCTGTCTATCAAATCTATCTATTTATCTATCAAATCTATCTATCGTATCTATCAAATGTATCTATTGCATCTATTGATCTATCTATCTAATCTATGTATCTATCTATCTATCTATCTATCTATCAAATCTATCTATCTCGTGGCCTGACTGTTATCTGACAGCCACTTGTGTTTCGGCCATGTCATATACATATCCATGCCATATACACATCCCCTGATAGGGGACGTAACAGGGATTAAACTGATCAGAATAGTACTACTTAACACACCACTCATATCTGGTGGCACTATAGATTGCACGTGCAGTGCCCCAAATTTGAAGCAGGAGGACCGACCAAGCATCTTTTTCCATCTCCCGGTTCCTAAAATCCATGCCATATACACATCCCCTGGCGCCGCAACTGCCTCTGGGAACCTTACCATGGGTCCCAGAGCGCACGTCTTTTAATTCTCTGTCTGGGAAATTATCTATCTATCAAATCTATCTATTTATCTATCAAATCTATCTATCATATCTATCAAATGTATCTATTGGATCTATTGATCTATCTATCTATCTATCTATCTATCTATCTAATCTATGTATCTATCTATCTATCTATCTATCTATCAAATCTATCTATCTCGTGGCCTGACTGTTATCTGACAGCCACTTGTGTTTTGGCCATGTCATAAACATATCCATGCCATATACACGTCCCCTGATTGGGGACGTAACAGGGATTAAACTGATCATAATAGTACTACTTAACACACCACTCATATCTGGTGGCACTATAGATTGCATGCACAGTGCCCCAAATTTGAAGCAGGAGGACCGACCAAGCATCTTTTTCCATCTCCCGGTTCCTAAAATCCATGCCATATACACGTCCCCTGATAGGGGACGTAACAGGGATTAAACTGATCAGAATAGTACTACTTAACACACCACTCATATCTGGTGGCACAATAGATTGCACGCGAAGTGCCCCAAATTTGAAGCAGGAGGACCGACCAAGCATCTTTTTCCATCTCCCGGTTCCTAAAATCCATGCCATATACACGTCCCCTGGCGCCGCAACTGCCTCTGGGAACCTTACCATGGGTCCCAGGCGGCACGTCTTGTAATTCTCTGTCTGGGAAATTATCTATCTATCAAATCTATCTATTTATCTATCAAATCTATCTATCTTATCTATCAAATGTATCTATTGCATCTATTGATCTATCTATCTAATCTCGTGGCCGGACTGTTATCTGACAGCCACTTGTGTTTCAGCCATGCCATATACATATCCATGCCATATACACGTCCCCTGATAGGGGACATAACAGGGATTAAACTGATCAGAATAGTACTACTTAACACACACCACTCATATCTGGTGGCACAATACATTGCACGCGCAGTGCCCGAAATTTGAAGTAGGAGGACCGACCAAGCATCTTTTTCCATCTTCCGGTTCCTAAAATCCATGCCATATACACGTCCCCTGATAGGGGACGTAACAGGGATAAAACTGATCAGAATAGTACTACTTAACACACCACTCATATCTGGTGGCACAGTAGATTGCACGCGCAGTGCCCCAAATTTGAAGCAGGAGGACCGACCTTTTTCCATCTCCCGGTTCCTAAAATCCATGCCATATACACGTCCCCTGGCGCCGCAACTGCCTCTGGGAACCTTACCATGGGTCCCAGACCGCACATCTTGTAATTCTCTGTCTGGGAAATTATCTATCCATCAAATCTATCTATGTATCTATCAAATCTATCTATCTATCTTTCGTATATATCAAATGTATCTATTGCATCTATTGATCTATCTATCTAATCTATGTATCTATCTATCTATCTATCTATCTATCTATCTATCAAATCTATCTATCTTGTGGCCTGACTGTTATCTGACAGCCACTTGTGTTTCAGCCATGCCATATACATATCCATGCCATATACACGTCCCCTGATAGGGGACGTAACAGGGATTAAACTGATCAGAATAGTACTACTTAACAAACCACTCATATCTGGTGGCACAATAGATTGCACGTGCAGTGCCCCAAATTTAAAGCAGGAGGACCGACCAAGCATCTTTTTCCATCTCCCGGTTCCTAAAATCCATGCCATATACACGTCCCCTGGCGCCGCAACTGCCTCTGGGAACTATACCATGGGTCCAAGACCGCACATCTTGTAATTCTCTGTGTTGGAAATTATCTGTCTATCAAATCTATCTATTTATCTATCAAATCTATCTATCGTATCTATCAAATGTATCTATTGCATCTATTGATCTATCTATCTAATCTATGTATCTATCTATCTATCTATCTATCTATCAAATCTATCTATCTCGTGGCCTGACTGTTATCTGACAGCCACTTGTGTTTCGGCCATGTCATATACATATCCATGCCATATACACATCCCCTGATAGGGGACGTAACAGGGATTAAACTGATCAGAATAGTACTACTTAACACACCACTCATATCTGGTGGCACTATAGATTGCACGTGCAGTGCCCCAAATTTGAAGCAGGAGGACCGACCAAGCATCTTTTTCCATCTCCCGGTTCCTAAAATCCATGCCATATACACATCCCCTGGCGCCGCAACTGCCTCTGGGAACCTTACCATGGGTCCCAGAGGCACGTCTTGTAATTCTCTGTCTGGGAAATTATCTATCTATCAAATCTATCTATTTATCTATCAAATCTATCTATCATATCTATCAAATGTATCTATTGGATCTATTGATCTATCTATCTATCTATCTATCTATCTATCTATCTATCTAATCTATGTATCTATCTATCTATATCTATCTATCTATCAAATCTATCTCGTGGCCTGACTGTTATCTGACAGCCACTTGTGTTTTGGCCATGTCATAAACATATCCATGCCATATACACGTCCCCTGATTGGGGACGTAACAGGGATTAAACTGATCATAATAGTACTACTTAACACACCACTCATATCTGGTGGCACTATAGATTGCACGCACAGTGCCCCAAATTTGAAGCAGGAGGACCGACCAAGCATCTTTTTCCATCTCCCGGTTCCTAAAATCCATGCCATATACACGTCCCCTGATAGGGGACGTAACAGGGATTAAACTGATCAGAATAGTACTACTTAACACACCACTCATATCTGGTGGCACAATAGATTGCACGCGAAGTGCCCCAAATTTGAAGCAGGAGGACCGACCAAGCATCTTTTTCCATCTCCCGGTTCCTAAAATCCATGCCATATACACGTCCCCTGGCGCCGCAACTGCCTCTGGGAACCTTACCATGGGTTCCAGACCGCACGTCTTGTAATTCTCTGTCTGGGAAATTATCTATCTATCAAATCTATCTATTTATCTATCAAATCTATCTATCTTATCTATCAAATGTATCTATTGCATCTATTGATCTATCTATCTAATCTCGTGGCCGGACTGTTATCTGACAGCCACTTGTGTTTCAGCCATGCCATATACATATCCATGCCATATACACGTCCCCTGATAGGGGACATAACAGGGATTAAACTGATCAGAATAGTACTACTTAACACACACCACTCATATCTGGTGGCACAATACATTGCACGCGCAGTGCCCGAAATTTGAAGTAGGAGGACCGACCAAGCATCTTTTTCCATCTTCCGGTTCCTAAAATCCATGCCATATACACGCCCCCTGATAGGGGACGTAACAGGGATAAAACTGATCAGAATAGTACTACTTAACACACCACTCATATCTGGTGGCACAGTAGATTGCACGCGCAGTGCCCCAAATTTGAAGTAGGAGGACCGACCAAGCATCTTTTTCCATCTCCCGGTTCCTAAAATCCATGCCATATACACGTCCCCTGATAAGGGACGTAACAGGGATTACACTGATAGGAATAGTACTACTTAACACACCTTATTATAATGCAGAAAGAGGCAATGCAGAGAGAAGAGTCTGAAGAAGAGGAGTCAGAGGAGGAAGGTGGCTTTGAGGAGGTGGAAGACCAAACACAGCAGGCGTCCCAGGGGGCTTGTTGTCACCTTTCGGGGACCCTTGTTGTTGTACGTGGCTGGGTGGAGGAAGAGACCTTCAATGACATCAGTGAGGACAAGGAAAGGGACATGGCTAGCTTGGTATCCAACCTTGTGCAAATGGGGAGTTTGCGGTTGTGCAAATGGACTGTTTGCGGTTATTTGCGGTGCGTTAAAGGGACAGTCTAGGCCAAAATAAACTTTCATGATTCAGATAGAGCATGTAATTGTAAACAATTTTCCAATTTACTTTTATCACCAATTTTGCTTTGTTCTCTTGGTATTCTTAGTTGAAAGCTTAACCTAGGAGGTTCATATGCTAATTTCTTAGACCTTGAAGCCCTTGCATTTTAACAGTTTTTCACCACTAGAGGGTGTTAGTTCACGTATTTCATATAGATAACACTGTGCTCGTGCATGAGAAGTTATCTGGGAGCAGGCACTGATTGGCTAGACTGCAAGTCTGTCAAAAGAACTGAAAAAAGGGGCAGTTTGCAGAGGCTTAGATACAAGATAATCACAGAGGTTAAAAGTATATTATTATAAATGTGTTAGTTATGCAAAACTGGGAAATGGGTAATAAAGGGATTATCTATCTTTTAAAACAATAAAAATTCTGGTGTAGACTGTCCCTTTAAACGGGGAGTTTGGTCTGTCACTGTGAAGCGGGCGTAACCCTTACACTACCTGATCAATACAACATCATACCTGATGTTTTAAAGCACGTTATTCCAAACAATTTAGCAATGTTAGGTGATTTATGCCCTTTATTGCTTAAAACCAGACTTTGCATCAACTATGTAATTTTCCATGGGAGTTTTGCCATGGATCCCCCTCTGGCATGCCACAGTCCAGGTGGTAGTCCCCTTGAAACAACTTTTCCATCACTATTGTGGCCAGAAAGAGTCCCTGTGGGTTTTAAAATTCGCCTGCCTATTGAAGTTAATGGCGGTTCGCCCGGTTCGCCCGTTCGCGAACAGTTGCAGAAGTTCGTGTCCGCCGCTCGCGAACGCAAATTTTTAGGTTCGCGACATCACTAGTAACAATAGGGCCCTGAAGCTGACAACTGGATGTCCACCTAACATTACCAGAAATTATGGCACCTTATCACATACAGTAGAAGACACCATGCCCTACTCCACTGATTACCACCTTGTCCTTGACATGATACGAGGGATGAGGGCACTATGTCACTCTTCCTCCCAAATGCCAATTTGTAAGGAGACATGTCTTATTAGGAATGTAGGGGTTGATGTAATTCTGATTTATTGCCTTGCTATGATTTATGCTACAGCTCTTCTGGTAGTACACCGACGACTCAAGAGAGGAGGTTTGGGGGGATTGTTTGTAGATGTGTGGCTCTATGAATCAATGCTAATGATGATTGTCTCATTTCATAAATACAAAGAGAGAAGCACTCAACCTGGGAACGAACAATAGCATAATAGCTTGTTCTATGGCTAGTTACCACCCTAGAAGCAGCATCTTTTTGCTCAATATGTGCCTTTCACAGAGAAGAACTTTCCTGTAGCATATCCGTCTGATCCTGACTTCACAGTACAGTCCAGCCCCGAAATACCAGGCAATCCTTCTCTGAACGAGAGAAACAGCAAAACCCCAGACGTACGTTTCGGCCTATTGTGGGCCTCGTCAGTGAGGTGCAGCCATATCCCTCTAGGCACACTGAACAACGGGTCCACGTCTGGATTCCCGCATCACACTTAGGGAGACTTCCCCAAGTGTCATAATTTGCATAAATAAAAAGAGAGAAGTGCTCAACCTGGGAACGAACAATAGCATAATAGCTTGTTCTATGGCTAGTTACCACCCTAGAAGCAGCCTCTTTTTGCTCAATGTGTGCCTTTCACAGAGAAGAACTTTCCTGTAGCATATCAGTCTGATCCTGACTTCACAGTACAGTCCAGCCCCGAAATACCAGGCAATCCTTCTCTGAACGAGAGAAACCGCAAAACCCCAGACGTACGTTTCGGCCTATTGTGGGCCTCGTCAGTGAGGTGCAGCCATATCCCTCTAGGCACACTGAGCAACAGTGTGCTTAGAGGAATGTGGCTGCACCTCACTGACGAGGCCCATAGGAGGCCGAAACGATCGTCTGGGGTTGTCATGTTCCTTGTTCAGAGGAGAATTGCCTGGTATTTCGGGGCTGGACTGACCTTACTTGGCAGGATCAGACTGATATACTTCAGGAAAGTTTTCTTCTGTGAAAAGCACACTGGTCTAAAAGAGGCTGCTTCCGGGTGGTAAATCGCCATAGAACAAGCCACTGAGCTGTTGTTCGTTCCTGGTAGAGCGCTTCTCTCTTTGTATGCAAATTATTATGACCCTGGGGAAGTCTCCCTATGGGTGATGGGGGAAACCAGACGTGGACTCCTTGCCCAGTGTGCTTAGAGGAATGTGGCTGCACCTCACTGACGAGGCCCATAGGAGGCTGAAACGATCGTCTGGGGTTGTCATGTTCCTTGTTCAGAGGAGAATTGCCTGGTATTTCGGGGCTGGACTGACCTTACTTGGCAGGATCAGACTGATATACTTCAGGAAAGTTTTCTTCTGTGAAAAGCACACTGGTCTAAAAGAGGCTGCTTCCGGGTGGTAAATCGCCATAGAACAAGCCACTGAGCTGTTGTTCGTTCCTGGTAGAGCGCTTCTCTCTTTGTATGCAAATTATTATGACCCTGGGGAAGTCTCCCTATGGGTGATGGGGGAAACCAGACGTGGACTCCTTGCCCAGTGTGCTTAGAGGAATGCGGCTGCACCTCACTGACGAGGCCCATAGGAGGCCGAAACGATCGTCTGGGGTTGTCATGTTCCTTGTTCAGAGGAGAATTGCCTGGTATTTCGGGGCTGGACTGACCTTACTTGGCAGGATCAGACTGATATACTTCAGGAAAGTTTTCTTCTGTGAAAAGAACACTGGTCTAAAAGAGGCTGCTTCCGGGTGGTAAATCGCCATAGAACAAGCCACTGAGCTGTTGTTCATTCCTGGTAGAGCGCTTCTCTCTTTGTATGCAAATTATTATGACCCTGGGGAAGTCTCCCTATGGGTGATAGGGGAAACCAGACGTGGACTCCTTGCCCAGTGTGCTTAGAGGAATGTGGCTGTCACGTTATTACCTTGTTTCCTGCCATTTTCATTTTTTTCTTTGCACATTCCATGCTATACCTTTAAATTTCAATTACTTTTTCCACTCATTCATATAAATGTCCCATCAACCCTCACTACTTTGCTTGGTATTGAATTAGGTTAAGTCTTACTGAGCTACTGATATCCCCTGTGCTTTTTACTGGACACCAGAACTCTCTCTGAAAGTGACATACTGTGACTTTGTTCTCTGTCACCTTCCATCTGTTTGTTTTGCCAAACTACCGCTATACTACATACCTTGTAGTAACTCTATCTCGAATCTCCTCTGTTAACGCTATCCGGACTCGGCTCTCAGTAGCTGCCTCTCAACGGATCATTCCGCGGTGACGTCACACGCCAGCTTCACGGAGCTACCCTCAATTCAGCAAATAGCCTGCACCGCGGCACTCCACGCTCAAGACCCTCTCTGCCTACAAACCACACCGGTTCAGCCTGAAAGGTTTCACTTCTCTAAAAGGTATAAAGCTTGCTAAATACTTATGCTGTCAAAGTTCTTACATATTATTTGCAGTTCGTATGTCGAGTTTAACTCTGTGCCTCTGTCTAGTTTTCTACTTAATTTGTTTTATGCAATTCAGCTTAGCATATTATTTTGATTTCCTTACTAAAACAGTTTATTATTAACATCTAGATTTACAGGAGCTCTGCTGCAGGTTTTAGTGTTTAAGATAGCACAGGTGGCAACAATAGAGTGCTTCCTTTTCTTAAACCTTCTCATTAAACTGCTGAATAGTTACATGAGGCCAGCACACTACCCTCTAGGTAGTTTATTTGCTTACCTCACACTCCTCAGCAACATTACCACATATTTAAATCTCAGCAGCTGCGGTCCTAACCAAAGTAAAACTTTTATCTTCTTAGAAATTCTGACTTGCCTGACAGAATACCAAGCCCTCCTTAACATGGACCCAGCTGAGATAACTGCACTAATACAGACTCTCAGCAACAGAGTTGATTTGCTCACTGACGGTCTCAATACACTCAAAGCTGAAAATGTTGCCTTAAAAGCTTACATAAAAGATTACTTAGAAACCAAGCTACATACACCAGAACCTCAAGTTAGTTTGCCTGAAAAGTTTTATGGTGATAGGGCACACTACAGGGACTTTAAAAATGCTTGCCTGCTTCTCTTCACTCTCAAACCACAGTCTTATCCTAATGATAGGATTAGAGTTTTGACCACTATTTCATTTCTTAGGGGGGAACCACGTAGCTGGGCAAACACTTTTTTTGAATCCAATGAGACTATTCTAAACTCCTTGGAAAAATTTTTCACTGCCATGGGTCAGTTATACGAAGACCCATTCAAACAACAGACTGCAGAAACAGCTCTTAGGGCTCTCAAACAAAAAAAAAGGTTGGTAGAAGATTATATTACAGACTTCAAGAGGTGGGCAAAGGATTCAGAGTGGAACAACTTATCCTTAAGGAATCAGTTTCGTCTGGGTCTCTCAGACGCGGTTAAGGATGAGTTGTCCCGAACTGAGCTTCCCACAACCTTAGAGGGTTTAATGAACCTCTGCATTACTATAGACAGACGTTTAAGAGAGAGGCAAAATGAAAGATCTTACCCAGAGGCTTATACAAGGAGACACACTACTACTACACCCTCCACTAGTAAACATCAAGCTGAGCCTATGGAGATTGGCTTCCTTAAGGGGCCCCTGACTGCTCAGGAAAAGACCAGGAGAAGAGAGAATAATCTATGCCTTTATTGTGCCTAGGACGAACACTCCGTAAAGGAATGTCCATCTCTTCTGAAAACTAATAAGGGTGAGTCCCATAACCCTTTAACTTGTTGCAACACTATTGATTTAAGAAACCCCTACTGTAAACTCTCCCTTTCTTTTCAGTGGGATCTCCACCGCCTCCAGGTTCCCGCAATTATTGATTCAGGAGCTACTGCCTGTTATGTAGATAAGGAATTTACACATGTAAATAAAATCCCACTCATGCAAAAGAAATCTCCTGTTTTATTGAGAGGTATTGACGGTAGACCTATTTCATCCAGTCCTGTTCAGTACCAAACTATACCTCTCCTAGTTACTACCCAAGAACATCATACTGAATATCTTACATTTGATGTTATTTCATCTCCTGTGTCCCCAGTTATCCTGGGATTAAATTGGTTAATGTTACATAACCCATGTATTTCCTGGAATACACTTTCTCTCTCATTCAATTCAAAGTTTTGTACCACTACTTGTTTTCCAGTAAACATCATGCACACAGTCTTATCAAAATCAGATTTACACTTACCTGATGAGTACAAAGATTTTGCTGACGTTTTTAGTAAGACTGAATCCGAAAATTTACCTCCCCATAGGAAATATGACTGCCCTATCGACCTCATACCGGGTGCACAAATTCCATATGGGCACATATTTCCCCTTTCCAAACCTGAACTCGCCCACTTAAAGGATTATCTAGAAGATAACCTAAGAAAAGGCTTTATACGCCCATCCACTTCGCCAGCAGGAGCCGGCATTTTCTTTGTTAAGAATAAGGACGGCTCCTTACGGCCTATTGTGGATTACAGGCAGTTAAACAAAGTCACAATAAAGAACAGGTACCCTCTACCACTAATTCCGGAATTGATAGAAAGGTTGGAAGGGGCAAATTATTTTACTAAATTAGATCTTAGGGGAGCATATAATCTTATCCGTGTTAGAAGTGGCGATGAGTGGCTGACGGCGTTTCATACTAGGTACGGACTATATGAATACACCGTCATGCCTTTTGGCCTGTGCAACGCCCCTGCCACTTTTCAACACCTAATCAATGACCTTTTTCGGGATTTCCTTGATGTTTTTCTTGTCATTTATTTGGATGACATATTGATTTATTCCAGAAATTTGGCTGAACATACTCTACATGTTAGACAGGTCCTTTCTATGTTACGCAGTAACTTCTTATATGCTAAAGCTGAAAAGTGCATTTTCAATTCCCAAAACATTACTTTCCTAGGGTATGAAATAAATTCAACTGGCATCCGTATGGAAGATGCAAAAATCAGGGCGATTGTAGATTGGCCTACTCCCAAGTCTAGAAAAGAGGTTCAGAGTTTTCTTGGCTTTGCAAACTTCTATCGCAAATTTATAAAGAATTTTTCCAGCATAACCAAACCACTAACTAATCTCACGAAAACTACTACTGTTTTTCGTTGGGATGAAACATCCCAGAAGGTTTTTAACCATCTTAAAACGAGATTCACCACTGCACCTATTCTAAGGTTTCCAAACCCCAACCTACCTTACACTCTGGAGGTAGATGCTTCAGATGTTGCGGTAGGCGCAGTTCTTTCACAACGCCAAGGTATCGATAAACCGTTACATCCAGTCGCTTTCTACTCCCACGGTTTATCTACCTCGGAACAAAATTATCCCATCGGCGATAAAGAATTGCTGGCAATCAAGATGGCACTTGAGCACTGGCGACACCTACTTGAGGGCACCACCGTTCCAACGGTTATTTATACGGATCATTGAAATCTTCAGTACCTTAAAACAACAAAAATTCTATCCTCTAGACAGGTTAGATGGAGCCTTTTCTTTTCTAGGTTCAATTTTCAAATCGTGTACCGTCCTGCAAATAGAAACCATAAGGCTGATGCTTTATCTAGATTGCCCACTTACACCCGTTCCAAGACTCCTGAGAACACTGTTATTCCTTTGCAGAACTTTCTATCTTTTGCTATTGACTCCAAGTCGTATCTCCAACAGGAACAAAACAACGATTTATCCAAACCTTTGTCTCAATTACAGAAGAAACAGGATGTTTTTTTCTATTTCCAAGACAAATTGTATATTCCTCCTAGCCTAAGAAAGATGGTACTCTCATCCTCTCATGATTCTCTACTCGCTGGACACCAAGGTATTAAGAAAACCCAAGAACTTATTGGACGTACTTACTGGTGGCCTGGTATAACACATGACATCAGCACTCATATCACCTCTTGTGCACAATGTACCACTTCTAAAAAGGCAAAACATTCCCCCTATGGATTACTTATACCTCTACCGACTCCTACTCGGCCTTGGTTGGAAATCGCAGTAGATTTCATCGTAGATCTGCCAAAATCCGATAACAAGACTACTATTCTTATAGTTGTTGATCTGTTCAGTAAAATGTCCCATTTCATTCCCTACCATAAGCTCCCAACAGCCTCGGAAACTATCCATCTGCTCATTTCCCACGTTTTCAAACATCATGGTATTCCTAACAGCATACTAAGCGACCGGGGTACCCAATTTTCTAGTAGGCTATGGACTGAATTCTGCAAAATCTTCTCCATCGACAAGAAACTGAGCACCGCTTACCATCCTCAGACAAACGGGGAAACTGAGAGGACGAATCAATGGCTCGAGCAATTTCTCAGAACCTATTGTTCCTCACAGCCTCTCACTTGGTCCTCTCATCTCCCTTATGCAGAATTCTGTTTCAACAATACCGTCCACTCAACTACCAATAAAACCCCATTTTTTGTGAACTATGGTTTCCACCCCAGGTTTCAGATTCTTCCAGATAATCAATGCACTTCGCTCAATGTAAGTGAACTCTCGGATCTCATTTCTTCTAACTTTGCTCTCATACAGGCAGCTATAGACAAGGCGAAGAAAACTCAAAAGTTCTATTACGATAAGAAGAGGTTACCTCCACCTAAATACGCTATCGGAGACCTAGTGTGGTTATCCACAAGAAATCTCAAACTCAATACTCCTTCGAGGAAACTATCAACTTTATTCATTGGACCGTATCCTGTTTCTCAACTCATCAACCCCAATGCTGTTCGCCTCAAGCTGCCGGAAACCATGAGAATTCATCCTACTTTCCACGTCTCCCTGTTGAAACCCTACAGGGCACTCAGGGATTCTTTTCCCCCCACTCCAGATCCTTCCATACTTGCGGATCCTAACATGGAATATGAGGTGCATTCGATCTTGGATTCCAGACGTCCCCGGGGTTCTCTCCAGTATCTGATCCGTTGGAAGGACTTCTCTCCCGATGATGACTCTTGGGAGCCTGCCTCTAACATCTCGGCTCCCCGGTTGGTTGCCCTGTTTCATCGTCGGAACCCGGACCATCCAAGACCCTGAGCACCGGGGTTGCTCCTTGAGGGGGGGTCCTGTCACGTTATTACCTTGTTTCCTGCAATTTTCATTTTTTTCTTTGCACATTCCATGCTATACCTTTAAATTTCAATTACTTTTTCCACTCATTCATATAAATGTCCCATCAACCCTCACTACTTTGCTTGGTATTGAATTAGGTTAAGTCTTACTGAGCTACTGATATCCCCTGTGCTTTTTACTGGACACCGGAACTCTCTCTGAAAGTGACATACTGTGACTTTGTTCTCTGTCACCTTCCATCTGTTTGTTTTGCCAAACTACCGCTATACTACATACCTTGTAGTAACTCTATCTCGAATCTCCTCTGTTAACGCTATCCGGACTCGGCTCTCAGTAGCTGCCTCTCAACGGATCATTCCGCGGTGACGTCACACGCCAGCTTCACGGAGCTACCCTCAATTCAGCAAACAGCCTGCACCACGGCACTCCACGCTCAAGACCCTCTCTGCCTACAAACCACACCGGTTCAGCCTGAAAGGTTTCACTTCTCTAAAAGGTATAAAGCTTGCTAAATACTTATGCTGTCAAAGTTCTTACATATTATTTGCAGTTCGTATGTCGAGTTTAACTCTGTGCCTCTGTCTAGTTTTCTACTTAATTTGTTTTATGCAATTCAGCTTAGCATATTATTTTGATTTCCTTACTAAAACAGTTTATTATTAACATCTAGATTTACAGGAGCTCTGCTGCAGGTTTTAGTGTTTAAGATAGCACAGGTGGCAACAATAGAGTGCTTCCTTTTCTTAAACCTTCTCATTAAACTGCTGAATAGTTACATGAGGCCAGCACACTACCCTCTAGGTAGTTTATTTGCTTACCTCACACTCCTCAGCAACATTACCACATATTTAAATCTCAGCAGCTGCGGTCCTAACCAAAGTAAAACTTTTATCTTCTTAGAAATTCTGACTTGCCTGACAGTGGCTGCACCTCACTGACCCATAGGAGGCCGAAACAATCGTCTGGGGTTGTCATGTTCCTTGTTCAGAGGAGAATTGCCTGGTATTTCGGGGCTGGACTGACCTTACTTGGCAGGATCAGACTGATATACTTCAGGAAAGTTTTCTTCTGTGAAAAGCACACTGGTCTAAAAGAGGCTGCTTCCGGGTGGTAAATCGCCATAGAACAAGCCACTGAGCTGTTGTTCGTTCCTGGGAGAGCGCTTCTCTCTTTGTATGCAGATTGTCTCATTTCCCTCTAGAATTTGCCCTGGGTGCTCACAGTCTCACCAGCCGTGACTTCCTGCACAGCCTGACAAGTACGTCACTTTCATTCGTCACTTTCCACACTCACGCCTTTAGTATAATAGAGCAGGGTTGCATATTTTCATTACGTTTGATGGTCCACGTATCCCTAAAAAAAATAATTATTAGATCACTTCTTGGAATGTTGGAAGAATAACCTTCCCCGTGAAAAGGAGTATGATATTACAACATCTTAATACAGAGTGGTCAGACATAGCTTTGCTCCAGGAGACCAGGTTATCGGCAGAAGAACACGAAAATCTCAAATCCAGGTGAGTGGGTCAAATAGTTTGTACACTGACAGAGGGCAGACGGTGAGGGGTAGCAACACTGGTCAGAACAGGCATACCAATTTCTTTTACAGATACCGTGATAGACAGTGAGAGCAGATACATAATCACAATGATGCACATGTCCTCTGCAATGTATATAGCCCCAACGCATACTGTCCTTGCTTTTGGTCCATGCTTGTAGTGAAGCTGGCCACCTATGATAATCCATTCCTAATCTTAGGAGGAGATTTTAATCTGGCTCAAGCCTTACCATTAGATAGGTTCAGGGACCCCGCTGCAGGCTCTATGACCACAAAGGATACCTCCAGATACAAGAGAGATAGCCAATTAATACACATGTTCAGGGAAACCTTGGGTTTAGTGGATACCTGGAGGGCACAAAACCCAGACCAGAGAGACTACACTTGCTTTTCCAAAACACACAACACCTTATCGCGCATTGACTATTTTTTTACCTCTGCTGCTTTAACACCACAGATTCAATCGCCCACAATCGGACAAGTAACGATCTCAGACCATGCCCCAATACATCTAAGGCTACAACCAGTAGTAACAGGACCACACTAACAAAACCTGGAGATTTCCTTCTTATCTCTATAATAATGTAGAATTTTGACAATGTCTTACGCAAGCATGGACACAGTACGCCACAGATAATGCACAACACCCGGAGGAGCAGGATCTGTTTTGGCATGCCTCTAAGGCGGTCATGAGGGGACATATCACATCTTTTATGGCCCACCATAACAAAATGTCCAAAAAAATTGACAGACATTTTCTATGCCAACTAACAGAAGCATATAATAACTATCTTTCTACTCCTTCCTGTTTAACAAGGCAAATTTACTATGACAAAAAAAAACAGAGACACTTTTCTAGCCCAGCAGGATAATAAATATAATCCTCACAGACAAGGACACTTTTACAGACACAGCAACAAAGCGGGCAAACTGTTGGCCAATTTGGTCAGGGCTCATAACCCTAGATCATATATAACCTCACTGCAAACACATTCGGGTATGACTTCACAGACGAGGGAGACTATGGTGAAATTTGTCACATATTACCAGTCACTATACTCCCAACAACATATAGACAAAGAGAAAAAAGACAAGTTCTGGAGGGCTGTCATGGTTCCTACTCTGACAGATGATCAAAGGGAACGGTTGAATGCCCCAATTCATGCACAAGAAACGTCCAGGGCGATTAAACACCTCAGTCTGGGTAAGGCAGCGGGCCCTGATGGGCTGCCGGCTGAATATTATAAACTTTTGGAGAAAGAATTTAGCCCCACACTAGCGTCACTATACTCTGACTATTTAACAAATAAGGTACAACCTAATGTACGCTTCACAGAGGCCAATATTTGTATTCTGCTTAAACCCGACAGAGATCCCACACTCACTTCATCTTACCAACCGATTTCGCTGCTTAACAGCGACTACAAATTACTGATGAAAATATTTGCAGATAGACTGGCAATGTTCCTCCCCTCTCTGGTTCATATAGATCAGACTGGATTTGTCACGGGATGAGCTTCCATGGTAAATATAAGAAAAACCTCAGCAATAACCTCCCACTATTGGTATAAAACCCATTCCGGAAAACAATCTGACCTACAGAATGCATGTCTTTTGGTGCTAGACGCCGAAAAAGTTTTTGACAGAATTGAATGGGACCATCTATATACATCCATGAGCCGATTCGGTGCTACTGGCACCTTTTTTAATCTTATCCAAAACTTATATAAACCTCTAGAGCCTCGATAATCATAAATGGCGGACTGTCCACTCCCTTCGGTTTGCAGTGGGGGACCATACAAGGTTGCCCCCAATCCCCACTCCTTTTTGACCTGGCTATTGAGCCATTGGCCTGCTTCATTCAGCAGCATAGTGACGGGATTAATATTAATGGTGTCAGGCAGCACTTATCTATTCATAGAAAATCCACAATCAAATATACCTAAACTCCTTGATATTATAGACACTTTCAGAACCTTCTCCGGATATGAAATCAACAAAGATAAATCGGAGGTCACTTGGTTAAAAAAATGCAAAACATAACACCCTTAATAACACTGGTCTCCAAATAACAGAAGGTGCATTCAAATACCTGGGCATCCACCTACACATAGACCCAAATAGATTATATACCTTGAACATAGGCAAGGCATTAATAAATCTTAAAGAAACATTGTGTTTCTGGGACAAACTTCCCCTATCTTTGACAGGCAGAATACACCTCTTCAAAATTATAGCCTTACCCAAGATACTCTACCCATTACAAATGCTCCCTTTGTTGCTAACACAAAAGGACTCCAGAACAATACATTCTGTTTTAGGCTGCTTTATATGGAGGGACAAAAAACAGAGGTTCAGCAGAGAGGGTCTGGCCATGCCATATATTAAAAGGGGACTACGTCTCCCAAACATCATTTGGTACAACTGGGTGACACTGACAAAGACTGTGCTGGACTGGTTGGTGGGGAGGGGACAGTTCACGATCCCTATCCTGGAGACTGGCATTACACATCCGCTGAATCTGGCCTTTTTGCCACATGCAAAATTAAATGTCCTGCCCCAGGAACTCAAACATCATGTACTATTTTGGGACCCCTTTAGAGTGTGGGCTAAGCTGTGTAGGCTGTGGGGAATTCAATTCACGACTAGCAAATTCCTCCCCATCCAGGGTAATCTATCCTTCCTGCCTGGGTACACAACAGAAGTGTTCAAGGTGTGGCAGGAGAAAAATGTTACCAAAATTGGGCAACTCTTTAATCCTCTAACCCTGGATATTCACCCTTTCCAGGAACTAAAAAACACTTACCAACTCCCGAATACACATAGATTCGCATATTTCCAGTGTTGACATTATATCTCCCAACTAAAAACGAAAGGCCTCCTTAATACTGAAAAGAATCATACCACTACACTGTGCTCACTGGCTAAACAGGGATCATTTAAACTAGCGAACACATACGACCTTATACTCAAACACCATGACACATCTGCCACTCAAAAAATACTGTTGACATGGTCTGGGTGCAGGGCAATTGAGATAGATAGTGAAAAGCTTACAGATAGTTTCACAGAGATTAGGAATTTGACATTATCTTCAAACCTGAGAGAAACTCACACTAAAATTCTTCAACATTCATATATCACCCCAGTTGCTAGAACTAAATGGATACCTGGAGCAAGGGATGTCTGTGTCAGATGTAATCAGGCGAATTCAGATTGGATTAATTTATTTTGGGATTGTTCCAAGTTGAAGTGGTTCTGGAGCAAAGTATCATATTGGTTGACTAAGGTGACTAAAATACATATAACTATTTCAGCACAGCAAATCTTGCTCCTGCTTCCGGAACACAGCAAATATTCATATGACACCTTGGTTAATATAGCTATACTGGTTGCTTGACAACTGATATTACAACATTGGGCAGATAGGATATCCCCGTCATTTCCGTAATCCCTTGCTAAATTACACTCCCAAATGCTAATAGAACAGGCAGATGTTAAGGGGAACATTGAACAGAGGATATCTTGATTCATAAAGAAATGGGAACTACGTATATCTACTACATTTACTAGAGAATGTCAGAGAGAGAGTCTTATATCCATTTAAAAATAGCAAATTTATATTAAAAGAGAATCTCAAGGGCAACTGGTGTTTCTCTGACGCTAACACATAGCATGTTCAAGGTTATACGACAATTCTTCTATATTCACAATGTCTTGAAGTACTGGTCAAGGGCTGGCGGGCTGGAGGGCGCTCCGGGTAAGTAGAATTAGTACCACGCATTGTTGGTACACATTATTTTTTTTGTTTTATTTTACTTATTTATGTTGTTATATGTTATCAATGTTATAAAGAAAATAGGAAAATGTGAGGGGGTAGAAGCATGACCCATGACCTCTTTGCCATACTAATGCAGGACTATAATCTATGGTTCCTTGGATAGAAGCATTGTCGGGGTCTGGCATTGGATGTGAAATGTTATTTTTTTCTATGTATGTAAATTGATTTATCATTGTCCTGGGCTTGTGTGTATACTATTCTCATTGAATAAAGTTTAAAAAAAAAAAATTAACAACTGGTAGTAAGAAATACATTTTGCCATAGATATTAATGGAGATGTTTATTTCTATTACCAATTTACAACAGGAATGTTATCAAACCAATGGCTAGCAATTTTAAGGGAATAAATAGTCTCTAGCACTGATGAATATATGTCTTTTACAACTTGTCTGTGCCTGCTATTTAAATGTTAATTACTAAAAAACAGATTATATCCTGTATATGAAAAAATAGCAGTTAAAAATATGATTTGCGACTTCCGGTGGGCGGGCGCAGTGAGTTGAAGCAGAGAACAGAGCTCCGCTGCTTTCGGCTCCCTAAATTGGGTAAAAACCTAAAGTGCGCCCCTAAACAGAGCTGGACTCCTTGGCAGGGGAACCTATACCTGCCCGGACACTTGACAGCAAGGGATCAGACATCGGATCCCCCCACCGCAGAAGCCGCAAGACAGAGGTGGCAGAAAGCAGTTGCGGCTGCAGCTGAGCTGACACACAGAGACCGCAGGCTGAAAAAAAAAGGGGGCACGCACACCTTCCAGGAGACTGGCGATAGGCACCCACATTTAGGCAGGAGCCAAGACACTCCGTGGGATACCTGTAAGTTCGGGAGATAGAGCATAGTCAAAGGCGGGAAAAGCCGCCATTTTGCCCTTACTGTGGATAGCATAACTTAAGAAAGGCTGCAGCGCACCTGGTGAACAGTACAGGAGAGACTTTATTAACACCTGCAAGCTAGTCAGTTATAACAGACATACTTGGAGGGGGGAACGATTTTCTACTTGTTATTGCAGCGAGTGGCTATTAACCCCTTGGATGCTCACCCAGCAGTAGAGAGCACCACTTAAGTAACAGAGAGATAAACACAAGCCATGGGTCCAAAACACATAAGGGAATAGAAGTGTTATCTCTGAAAAAGGGGACACATAAAATCGCAAGCCAAATACCCACTTATGGGCGCTTACTCCAAATAGCCAGAGCACAAATTTTCTTGACTTGGGGAGGTTTATCATTCTTATTATTCTGTGCTGCTAGTCAGGCTGCAGGAAAGGAGACAAGACACAACCTGGGGAGAGACAACCCTTTAGCCCAAGACCCCCAAGACCCCCCAGCAGTAGCATCACCCATCACAACATGCAGGGCTAGGGGGTGTGGGTCCACCCCCCCTGCTCACCTAACGCTTACTAAATAACATTTTAAACCTAGTTCAAACTTCACTCTGTGGCCTATAGAACACCAGTCAGGATCTATAATCTTATAATTATTAAAAAAAAAAAAAAAAACTGCAGAAACGCAACATAGTTGGTGAACCTAGCTGGAGACCTCCAAAGCTGTATGCAAAAATACTATAATTCTTACATTAAAAAAACAGGAACAATGGCAAGCGGACTTAAAAATGCAGACAAGCAAAAGAACCACGGGGAGACACCACAGGCTCCTGTGGGGGCTGAAGAGGGGGTGAACTTTAACTCTATGGATACCCACCCAATTGTTTCACAGATCTCGGCGCTGTTCTTACCAAAAATAGAACAACTGCAAACAGGAATGGACTCACTTACAATGGAGGTAAAATCTTTCAATGGCAGACTAACTCAAGTGGCACAGAGGGTGGCGGACGGAGAGACCCACCATAAAGAAGCTGCAGCTACCATTCAATCATTGCAACAGCAGACTGACCGGCTATGGGCAAAGATTGATGACCTGGAGAACAAGTCGAGAAGAAACAACCTGCGGATAGTGGGTATACCAGAATCACTCCCGGGATCACAGCTTGTGGAGTTTGCAGAGAATACCCTACCAAAGATGCTACATATCCCTCAAGCATGTCTTCCATGCATGGTAGAAAGAGCCCACAGAGTGGGGGACCCAAGAAGACAGGGGGAGAGTAATCAACAGCCGCGACAGATCATGGTAAAGTACCTCAACTTCAAGGCGAAAGTGGCAATTCTGCAGGCCTACAGAAAAATCGCTTCCCTGGAATATGAGGGCAAAAAAGTATACCTGTTTCAACATTACTCAGCAGCAGTCGCAGCCAGAAGGAAAGAATTTTCACCCTATTGCAAGCAACTGATGGAGCAGGGCAGAACGGCAGCCCTCTTGTACCCAGCAAGATTAAGACTGCACACAACCAACGGACCACTGTTCTTCGAGTCGCCAAAACAACTTAAGATGCATCTGCAAAGAGAGAAAGAGCGACGACAAGTACCAGAGCAAGGAAGTGCTGCTCCTGATCCATAAAACCAAAGCCCAAGGCTGGGGCCACAGAAAGGCACTGAAAAGAAAAGAGTAAAACATCTTAAGGACTAGGACATGTTAAACCACCATATCCTTTACAAGTGAGGGGGGGGGGGGGGACTTTATCTCTCTGTTGAGAGCACTTTGTGGGCTGTTGAAATTGTTTTGGGGGATAGAGAAGTGCGGAAATTTACTGTTGTATTGCAAGGTCTGTTAACTGTTTTATTTAGCACTAGATAGCATAGGTTCGGCCCTGAGGCGTTACCCCCTAGGGAAAAGAGGACGGACCTTGGTGACCGCAGTAGCAAGTAAGTACAGTGCATTCTGACATACCCAAACAGCTACGCACAGCACACCACACACGACTACATTGACAAATAGTCCTAAGAGCACAAACTAATCATACTACCCTGGGAACATGAAAATCACCATATGGAACGTAGGGGGGATAACCTCCCCTATTAAAAGAAAGGCGATATTAAGGCACCTTAACACCAAGAAGGCTGATATTGCAGTACTGGAGGAGACGCATCTCTCACAAATTGAACACCAAAAGCTTAAACAGAGTTGGGTGGGGGAGGTGCTATATACCCCATATGAAAGTAAAAGAGCGAGGGGAGTGGCAATCCTATTCCGTAAGGGTTTGAATTACACTATCTCACAGACAGCGACTGACGTGGAGGGCAGATACCTGATGGTCAAGCTACAAATAGACGCGCAGCCCTTAGTGCTGTGTGGGATATACGGCCCCCAGACGGGGAAGAGACAGTTTTTCAATCACATCCAAAGCCAGCTCATACAATTCTCGGACCTCCCCATTATAGCGGGAGGAGACTACAACATTGCTCCACACACACCGGCTGACAGGTTCCGTAACCCCAATAGTGACACACACTCAACAGAACCATGGAAAGGATCCAAAAGAGAAACACTAATCTTGAAAAACTTCTGTAACACCCTATCCTCGTCAGATGTCTGGAGAGAGAGAAACCCTGAGACACGAGATTACACATGCTCACACCCCTCTAAAACCACTCTCTCCCGCATAGACTACTTTTTGGTTTCCAAATTGCTGTGCCCCAGGGTTGATGAGATAAAAATAGATCCTATAACAATATCGGACCATGCTCCAGTCACATTGGAGTTGCGCACTGATACCCCTTAGAGAAAGACCTGTAGATGGAATTTTCCCACATATCTATACCATGATCTAAATCTCAGGAAACACCTGATAGGAGAGTGGCTAGTGTACAAAGACCTTAACACTCAACATATAAACAATGTATCCCTGTTCTGAGAAACTGCAAAAGCAGTCCTGAGAGGGGTGGTGACAGCCTACGCGATAAGGCTCACTAAAACATGTAAGAAGAGAGGGGAGCTCCTCTTGCGCCAACTCCTTAATGCTAGGAACCAGTATCTAAGACACCGGACAGACCAGAATAGAATTAAATACAGAGACACTAAGGCCCTTAGAGATACGCACCTCATACAAACATCAGTTAAAGCCCACAACAGGTTACAGGCTAAATTCTACCGCTACGGGAATCGTACGGGGAAGCTACTAGCAAAAATTACCAAACTAGATAGGAAACCTAACATTGTAGCAGCCATCAGAGGAGAGGATAGGATACTAACACAGGAATCAGAAATCCATAGGGCATTCATAGACTACTAATCTTTACAACTCCCAAGAAGTAAGTGCAGAACAGAAACCAAATTTCTGGAAAGATATGACTCTCCCACAGATAGATGAGGAACAACTACACAAACTAAATGCCCCAATCCAGCCCCAGGAGGTCGCTAGAGCCATTGACACGATTCCTCTGGAGAAAACCCCTGGACCTGATGGCTTACCAGGGGAATTCTATAAAATGCTCAAAGGAGAAACATCAGAAACACTCACACTATTGTTCAATGCAATCATGGAAGGGAGGGCAAACTTATCTAACAGATTTACGGAAGCAAACGTGACAATCATCCCCAAGCCAGACAGAGACCCCCTACTGACATCATCCTACAGACCAATTTCCCTACTTAATTCGGACTACAAACTGTTTACAAAAATTCTGGCCAACAGACTGGCAGACATACTGCCATCACTAGTACACGAAGACCAGACGGGGTTTGTGAAGGGCAGATCCTCTGTCAAAAACATGAGAAAGCTGCAGGTGGTGCTCTCGCACTACTGGGGAAAATGTAATCAAAATCAAGACCGGAAGGGTGAGGATGCTTGCCTGATACTTGTGGATGCCGAAAAAGCATTCGACAAGTTACTGTGGGATCACCTGTTCACCACACTAGGGAAATTTGGGGTACAGGGTGACTTCATGACAGCCATACGCACCATTTACAATGATCCTCGCGCAGCGATCCTGGTCAATGGCACACCATCCAATACATTCCCGCTCTTGAGGGGTACGAGACAGGGATGCCCTCTGTCTCCGATCCTCTTTGATATCGCACTTGAGCCATTGGCGATCAAAATTAGAAAAGACACGGAGGGACTCAGGATAGGCAAAGAAACTCTACATATATCCCTTTTTGCAGATGACATGATACTATACACGCGCGAGCCTAGAAGAAATATCCCCTATATAATGCATATTATTGCTGAATTTGGGGAAATCTCAGGATACTGCATGAACAAAGAGAAATCTGAGCTATTATGGCTGCAGAATATCAGGCCTTCTGTGCCACTTCGAGACAACTTTAATATAGTTGCCAATACATTTAAATACTTAGGTATCACGCTGGCTAGAGATCCCACTCAGTGGTATGACCTACATTTTAGCCCACTTCTTAAAGATTTGCGACAAACACTCTTGAACTGGTCCACTCTACCGCTTACACTGTCGGGGAGAGTGGGACTAATCAAAATGATATTATTCCCCAAACTGCTGTACACACTACAGATGCTCCCAGAGCTGATACACAAACAAGATCTCAAAACACTAAATAGGGACATTACACAATTCCTGTGGAAAGGGAAAAAACACAGACTAAGCTATCTCAAAATGACATCTACGCCAGAGATGGGAGGTTTTGGACTCCCAAATATAGAACACTACAACTGGGCGGCTTTGGCTAAATATGTGATGGACTGGCTCCTAGATAAAGGCAACTTCACCAATTATAAATTGGAGGAGGAACTCATCACACCGTGGTCCCTGAAAATGCTTCCACACATGACCAGAGCACAGGTTGACGGGGCAGTTGGAGGCACAGCTCTCTACCTCCACCCCATAAAAGTGTGGTGGAGGATTTGTAGGGCCTTTGGAGTCTCACACAAATACACTGTCTATCTCCCATTACGAGGCAACCCTGACTTCCAGGCGGGTTTCACTACCAAACCTTTTAGACAGTGGGAGGAACGGGGAGTAACGACCCTCTGACAAGTACTGACAGAGGATCTGAAGACTATAAAGCCATTCATTGACTTACAAACAGACTTTCACATACCTAACAATCACCACTTTGCTTTCCTCCAGATGAGACACTACGTGCAGGGCCTTCTGAGGTCTGGGGACCTGCCTGACACTGACTGTGAGGTTTACAAGCTGCTGTCACTGACTAGAGGGGGGATGACTTTCATCTCCCACACCTATAGAGCCCTCCAGACACTACCCAATAACACTACTAGAGATAACATCCAAGATACATGGAATACACTGACAGGTCAATCAACCGTAGACCAGATCGTTGAGCAAAGTGTCACAAAGGTGAGAAAAGCTTCACTATCAAGTGAAATCCGAGAATCACATACGAAGCTGTTACACAAAGCATATATAACTCCTAGGATGTATCACAAGTGGAATCCTGACGCCTCTGGGCTATGCCCAAAATGCTCACATCCCAAACCAGACATGGTACACATGATAAGGCAATGCCCGAAACTTACAAAATTTTGGGGAATGACAAGGAGATGGGTAGAGCGTGTCACTGGGGAAAACTTTGAACTGACAGCGATCAGGGTGATATTTCTGCACTCACCGACAGAGGAACTGACCCACTCTAAGTTTATTCATAATGTGATACTGTTAGCCAGACAGCTGACCCACCAAATCTGACACACCTTAAACTCGCTCTGCAACAACAAATGGTTTATGAACAGATAGACACGCAGGGAGACATAACACTAAGGACTAAGCACTTTCTGAACATGTGGGAGCCCCTTATTGATAGCTTAGACCTACAACATCAGAAACAGATTATATACCCACTCAAAGACTCAGAGTATGTACTAGAAGCACAATTACATGGCAAATGGAATATCTTCCGTTAGCTAACCAACAGCCTACCAGACAGGAGGGAATGACACTTGGGGAGATGAATCCGGAGGGGGGGGGCGCCTCGGGGCGAGACTGGGAAATACAGTCTTCTAATGATGAGTGAGAGGTGAGGCGATGGGACAGAAGCTGATAGTTTATGTTACTAGTTACTGCTTAAAAGCTTTACCCTAAATAGAAATGTTTATGTTTATCGCACTGGGATGATAGCCGGCTGATAAAGACTTTTCATGAACTGTCACACAACCACAATGAGATGCGGACTTTCTCTAACCAACTATAGTAGAGAGGCGTGACAAGCTGGCAGCCCACATTTCACGTTTTATGATACTAGGACTTTACATAGGCTTAGTAGAAGGGAAGGCTGTAGACAGGGAAATAGCGAAATCAGTTTGAATTAGAAGAATTAGAATGTATTATAAAACCCAGTACTGTTATAGCGACAATATTTTCTGTTGTAATCTGTCTAAATTCCAATGTTTGCATTCACTGTTGCTGTGACGGATGCTGGAAATAAATAAAGTATTTAAAAAAAATATATATATATGATTTGCATAAAAAGGGTTAAGTAAAAGTTTAATTATAATTTTAATTTTAAGGTGAAACTAACATGAGGTGCATGATCAATCATGTACAAATTATTATGTCCTGGGTCTCTATTGCTCATTGGCTGATTGCTACAACTCCCACAAAAAATGTTTATTCAGCACAGGAGCATCTGTTAAAAAAACAAAAACAAAGCTCTGTAATACATATTGAAACAATGTCATTAAATAGAAGAGAGGATTTTTTTAGTATAAAGCCATTTTATTTCTTTTTTTATTTCAAATGTGAATTAATTTAATTATTTTTAAAACATGTTAACTAATTGTTTTTTACTTACGTGAAACAAGATTAAATCAAATGTTACGCCCATTAGTTTGCAGTAATTAGAATTATCTTTGTAAAAATACAGCTTTTGTGTCATCAGCTACCAGAGGATAAACATTGATTCCCTGTCTACAATCCTCACTTTAAATATGGATACTCAATAATTGTACACAGCAGTATTCAGTCTATTTTAACTCTAATATAATACTGAATGAGATTGCATTTACTGAGTCATTATTAAATATTTATAAACAAGTGCAAAGTTCTAGATATAGGATAGATAATTAGATAGATGTTGGATGATAAAAACTGACCTTAAAAGAACACTGGCAGGCGATGTTTAAGACCGAATAAAGCAAGATTAATTGCTAAAATATACATAAGCAGTTGCGAAGAATGCTGAAACTAACTATAGGTTTCCGTAACACATGTTCAGTTGGATAAAAATGCTATGGAATGAGTTATATATTCTTGCTCAAGAAGGAACTGTTGACCCCGTTTTATAATAAATATACTTCTGGTCAACATTATTGGCATCCTTGAATATTTTGTATATCATGTCCAACATCTCCTGGAAAAAGTGTGTAGTGAAACAGCTTTAGTTTATATACAGTGATGCATTTGATTCAGAATAGCACAGGATAAAACTACGGATGAGCGAGTGTGTTTATATTCAAATTCGAATGTTAGAACGAATGTTATTGTAGAAATTAGATTTACATAATCGAATGTTGATAAGAACGAATATTCTCAAAAATTCTATTATCGAATGTTATTTACAGTTTTTAATGTCACTTTTGAATTTGAATATTACATTTATAAAACACAATATTAGACTAGAAATATTATTCTAATTCGAATGTCATATTTTAATTTGAATATTATATTTCGAAATTGAATGTGATATAAAATACATAGCTAAATATTCTATTATTCCAATGAATATTTTCAAATGTTATTGAAAAATTTGAAAAGAAAATTAGAAAATAGAATGTTAGAATGTTATATAAACATTCGGAATTTGATTTGAACGAATGAATGTATCAAAAAAAATTGACATTTTGAATTTTTAGAAACATTTGCCTATCTCTAGATAAAACAAATGCGCACAGGTGAAATTTTCAGTCCAGCTGAATCTTTTGTTGAAAAAATTAAAAAATACATCATATTTCAAAGATTTGGCACTTGTGTTGTTAGGTGTCTGTTTGTTTGTTTGTTTGTTTTTTTATTAAGAAAACGAATACCAACCATTTATTGAACATTTACATTCATTTTCATTAAACTAATTTAAATGTTACAATGCTGCAGGGGAAAATAATCTCTAAAATACTTACCTAAGCTTGCTGGAGAGATGCACTAACCTGCTCCTTGTCTTCACAGAGCCCCCATAACACTACACTAACAGGAGCCTTAGAGTGGCGGCTCACAGGCACTGCATTAACTGACCTTCTCTTTTTGTGCAGGCCCTGGGAGCCAACATGCTAAGCCTCCTCTTAGTGCGTTTGGGGCTTTTTTAAGAAGAGGAGAGGGTTAGCATGGCTCTCCAGTGCATTTAGCTAAGTATTTTTTACTATTTAAAGGAAACAAATGAATGGTGACAAATTCGGCATTATTCCATCATTATCTTTAAATTTCTTGCTGCATTCTTTCGGATATATTAATCTTGTTATAACGTGACAAATATCTGTGTTTCGTTAACAAATATACATTTGTTATGAAATTAATGCACATCTAAAAAAAACTATTCAAAAATATATGGAAGAAAAACTATAAAAATAGCAAAAAAATATGACATGATTATTGGCACCTTCTTAAATAACAAATCTGTTTGAAATGAAGAGCTAGAATGTCATTGCTGTAAAATTAGACACAGCAGTCATAAATTGTCAGCGCTTACATGGTTTAAATTATGCAGTTAATAATGGCTATTATGCTAAAAAGGACATTTTTATAGGGTGCCATTTACTAAATGGCGGGCGGACAGCTTCTCAACTTGCGAAGCTGTCCGCCCTCCTTCGCTACACACGGGCAGCTGATCTGTTGATCCGCTTGCCCGTATGTATCATTACTCACTGATCGGAGTGTGTAATGCCCGCCCCTTCAATCGCTCGGTCAATCACGCGACTGAAGGGGCTGTCAATCACCGAGAGCGAGCGTGCTCTCTGTGATTTTGCTTCGCCAGCTAAGAGGTGGCGTAGGGTGTAGGAAGCAGCGGTCTAATGACCGCTGCTTCTTACATTGCGGGAAGCAGGCTTGCATATCCGAACCTGCCCCGCAAAGGCTCCAGAGCAGCTTTCGCTGCTTCGTACATGGAGCCCAAAGTCTGACCTGGAGAAACCTGGAGTGATCCTTTAAAATCACAACATAATCCTCACATTAAACCAAAAAGGGCCAAGGAGGACCACACAAAACCCACATATTTATCAAAACCTTCCTAGTGAAACCTAAATAATTCTGGGAAAAAGTTCTCAGACAGATGAAACCAAAGCAGAGCATACAAGTGATGATCTTGTGATGCTGCTTTGTAGCCTTTGTTACTAAAAGCATGAAACATGAAAGCAGTCATGAAATAGATGACTACCAAGGCATTTTACAGTGAAATGTGCTACCCAGTTTCAGAAAACACAAGAATGGTTGAAAGGAAAAAAAATAGAACATTTTTAGACTGACCAGCAAAAAGTCCTGATCTAAATCTCATTGAAAATCTTTGGAAAGTGGGATAATTTGCCAGCAAGCCGTTCGTAGAAGGCTACAAAAAATTTTTTGGAGGCTTTCAATGTTGCCAAGGGTTGTGCAAACAAATATTAGGAAAGGCTGTTCAGGTAATATTTTGTTTCTTCTGTGAAATCACTACATGCCTTTTGAAAACACTTTTTTTAATACCTCTGAATATCACATCAATATATTCCGAGAAACAAAGTAGGTACTTTTCCAATTAATTCTGAAGATATTGTACTTGGTGTACAAAAGGAAAGATATTAATCTATCAGTGTAACTGCTGAATCATTTAGAAAAATAACCATAATAATATGTCTGGGTTTCCATTGTTTGGGAAATACACAAGCATATATATGTAATAGCCAGAGAGAGTAAGAGAGGGAGAGATGGACACAGAAAGGAGGAGAGATAGGGCCTGATATTCAAAACCTCACTGCTCACGCAAAATATTCTAAGAAGTCTCATCAGTGCGCCGAGGCCCTTTAAAATATGTAGAAACACACATTTTATCTAGAGAAATGTTTATGTTGCTATGTAGTGTGAAAAACTCCTACATTACAATACAAGGTCTAAAAAAATCCCAAAGAATTTTTGTGATTTCTCTCTATGCCGCAAGGTTTTGAATATCAGGCCCTAAAGGAAAAATAAATAAAAACAAAGATATATAGAAACAAAGTTATTGAGCATCATCAACAGACGATGACTCTGAAGCTTGACAATCCTAGAGGCCCAAAGTTCCATCATCATTAGAATATTATATTAATGAAAGAAAAAATAAATAAAAATTCAGAAATATTATTTCAACCATTTAGAGAGAGTATAGCCTAAAGAAAATATGTTATATGGTAAAAGCAAATTATACACATTAATATTAAATAATAGTATTTAACAATAAAAAAGTAAATTTAAAATTGCAATTTTTGATAGTGAAATTAACAGGAGGTACACATTTGCTCCATGGGATAGGAGATCACTGGCTGCTACCACAGTCATACAGCTCTATTAATATACATAGGCATTCACAACAAATATAAGAAACACAATGTATTGTGATGATTATATTTATATTTTATGCCTTCTTGATTATGTACTCTTTAGTACTTAAAAATAATCCACAAAAGAAGACAAAAAGAATGTGGAAGTCTACACAGCTGGACAAATCATCAACCTATATTGATAATATAACCTCTTGCATCACAACAGCACATGAGGATTTACTCTTTTGATATATATTCTTTACCACCAGAGGAATCTCTCTTACAAAATGGACCATGGTCATGTTTTTTTGTGCTTTTAGCCTAATACAGAAGATATCAGCCCAAATGATAATAGCAAAGAGCATGCTAATGTGAACCATACATTGTAAAATCAATCTCTTCAGTTAGTAATTATAAAGTTACATTATGAAAACATAATTTATTTCAATGAAAAAATGCTATTAAAGAATTCCTTTTTGATTAATTATTCTACAATAACAGCATGTTCATAAAAAAAAAACACCTGTGCCATTAGCAAGGCAATTAAGGTAATATGTTCAATCACATATCCACACAAATTACTTATTTACATGAGGATACTACAGACATGGAAAATACGCCATGCAAAGATTGCAGCAACAATGGTGGTATAGTTACAACATCATCTTAAATTGTACTTTTACCAGGGAATTCAAATTTCCAGCATCAGCCCAAACTCCTATTAACTCCTATGATATTCAGAAAGAGGTTATCTGTCAGAGTTTATGGGGAAAACATAAATGGTCATTCATCACTGAATCTTGACCTGACCTGACAATGAATGAAGTTTAAGATTCCTATCTTTATCGAAAGGCAGCTTTGATGAGGAATAAAGACTTTGACCCAAATAAAACTTCCATCTGACGTCTATCAGAGAATCATCATTACTATGTAAATAATTTAGTGGCTGATTGCTATAAGATGCCCCATTAGAAATATGTTTTCCCTACTTTAAGTGAGAGGTTTTATACCTGTACGCATTGTTGAAGGAGATGAAATAGGCATGTCCCTTTGAAACAATGGCTGTTTGATCTCTCAAGGCAGAATCCTTAAAATGACCACATTTTTAAAATTAATTGTAGAAATATTATTTCTGTCAAATGGTGTATTAATTGTATGAGAGCTAGAAAATGGGGATTTCTTTAACAAAACATACATAGGTGCGGGGGATGCTGACCTCAAAGCTAAATATAAATATTGCAGAGGATACTGGTGTGAAACCAAATATTTTACTACATATTCCTGTTTACTTGTTTTATATCTCTGTTTCTCACTTTTAGCGCTCACTGTGCTATGCATAGAAGACTTCATATGTAAATTCAGTACAGATGGCATGAGGTTTGGATTGGTTCTGCACTTTTACTAAAACTCAGCGGTGCACTCTTACTAAAACTCAGTGGAGTGCAAGTAAAAGTTATTGTATATAAATTCAAGGATACAGCTCTCACTGGAAATTTGCTAAAACACATTTATTTATGTGACATTTTGGGGACTAATTCCCCTTGCTCAGACAAAAAAAAAAATCAATATACAACCTCAGAAATATATACAAATTGCTTGATGTAAGAATGATGGTGCACTGACACACAGGGGTGAAAAAATATATATGTGTGTGAACAAAGTGATTTTTACTACATAAATCTTATGCATATCTTAATCTTAAGTAGTGTTTAGTTCTATAAATATCCCCAAAATAGTTAAGCAGTAGATCCCCCTTGATTCATTTTTTAAGTATTACATTGTATGCCATTGACACTTGGCCATAAGACAATTTATGATGCAAGAAAAGCTTAATATTGTCAATGAGTTATTTGGAGAATTTGTAATTCAAGTATTAAATACCAAACATTCAGCCAGATTACGAGTTTTGCATTATGGTTGGCTCGCTAATAACTTGCAAGTTATTTTCACCACTCACCTTTAATAGCACTGCTATTACAGGTTTGCAAAAACCCGGCTTGTGCGGGCAATATGGTTGCGTTGAGCTCCCAAATACAAGCAGTATTTTTTGACGTGCCCGTGCACGATTACCCATAGACATCAATGGGGAGAGGCGGCTAAAAAAAAGTCTAACACCTGCGATCGCAAAGCGTAAAGCTCCGTAACGCAGCCCCAGTGATGTCTATGGGGAAAAAAATGTATGTAGTATGTTTAAACCTAACACCCTAACATTAACCCCCGAATCTAAACACCCCTAATCTGCTGCCCCCGACATCGCCGACACCTACATTACACTTATCAACCCCTAATCTGCTGCCCCCGATGTTGCCGCCACCTACCTACACTTATTAACCCCTAATCTGCTGCCCCGCGAGCTCAATCCTATTGGCTGATTGGATCAGCCAATAGGATGAAAGCTCAATGCTATTGGCTGATTGCAACAGCCTATAGGATTTCCCCCCCTTAATTCCTATTGGCTGATAGAATTCTATCAGCCAATCAGAATGTAAGGGACGCCATCTTGGATGACGTCATTTAAAGGGAAACTTCATTCTTCAATAGCCATCGGAAAAAGAGGATGCTCCGCGCCCGATGTCTTGAAGATGGACCCGCTCCGCGCTGGATGGATGAAGATAGAAGATGCCGTCTGGATGAAGACATCTGCCTGCTTGGATGAAGACTTCTGCCGGCTTCGATGAGGACTTCTGCCTGCTTGGATGAGGACTTCGCTGCCTGGATGAGGATGGATGTCCAGTCTTCAAAAACTGTAAGTGGATCATCAGGGGTTAGTGTTTTTTTAAGGATTTATTGGGTAGGTTTAGTTTAGTGTAGGCTAGGGTTTTTTATTTTGGGGGGGGCTTTTTTATTTTGATAGGGCTATTAGATTAGGAGTAATTCGTTTTTATTTTTGATCATTTCTTTTTTTATTTTGTGTAATTTAGTTTTTATTATTTTTTGTATAGATAATTGTAGTTTGTTAATTTAATGTATTTTATTGTAATGTTAGGTGTTAGTGTAAGGCAGGTTTTATTTTACAGGTAAATTTGTATTTATCTTAACTAGTTAGCTACTAAATAGTTAATAACTATTTACTAACTAGTCTACCTAGTTAAAATAAATACAAACTTAGCTGTGAAATAAAAATAAAACCTAAGATAGCTACAATGTAACTTTTAGTTATATTGTAGCTAGCTTAGGTTTTATTTTATAGGTAAGTAAGTATTTTGTTTTAAATAGTAATTAGTTAGTTATTAATAGTAGGTTTTATTTAGATATATTTTAATTATATTTAAGTTAGGGGGTGTTAGGGTTAGGTTTAGGGGTTAATAGGTTTATTATAGCGGTGGAGTGGGCGGAAGGTAGATTAGGGGTTAATTATATTTAAATAGTGTTTTTTATGCGGGAGGGCGGCGGTTTAGGAGTTAATAATTTCATTCTAGTGGCGACGATGTCGGGGAGCGGCAAAATATGGGTTCATAAAAATTTTTTTAGTGGCGGCGATGTCCGGAGCGGCAGATTAGGGGTTAATAATTTTATTTTAGTGTTTGCGATGTGGGAGGGCCTCGGTTTAGGGTTAATAGGTAGTTTATGGGTGTTAGTGTATGTTTTAACACTTTAGTTATGAGTTTTATGCTACAGCTTTGTAGCGTTAAACTCACAACTACTGACTTTAGATGGCGGTACGAATCTTGTCGGTATAGAGTGTACTGCTCACTTTTTGGCCTCCCAGGCAAAACTTGCAATACCGGTGCTATGGAAGTCCCATTGAAAAAGGACTTTTTTAAAAGTGCGGTACTGACGTTGCGTGACGGCCAAAAAAGTGTGTGGTTCAGCTATACCTACAAGACTTGTAATAGCAGCGGTAGGGAAAAAGCAGTGTTATACTCATAACGCAAAACTCGTAATCAATTTATTTATTATTATTAAACAAAACAGATGCTTTTGTTTGATAGGAGAAATAATTTTGTCTATACAGCATTATAATATATCTAATGTGTCTATGGAAGGTGTAATGCTACTAAAATAATAATAGGAAAAAAGTAATACCTTGTGCTTAAAGTGCTATTAAGAAAGTTGCCAGAGCTAATTATTCTACTGTGATAGATTTTAAGGCTGTGGAGCATTATCATTTTATTATAAATCAATTCACACCCCTGTGTGAATTAGAAAGAGTAATGGAGTGAAAAATGTTCTACAGCTTTTAATTGAATGCAGCACTTGAGAAATTTCACTATGACAGCCAAAACATACACTAATTAACATTACCATACATATAGTATATACTGTAACAATTCTCCTTTTGTCAGTTATTCTGTCAAATTTAATTTTTCACTGTCTCGCTGGTCAATTATTTATTTTAGTGTTTTGAAACAATGAACAAATCAATTTATCTATTTAGTTTTGACAACAGGAGTGTTTAGGTTGTGTTACCAGATTTGCAACTTGAGAACAAGAAGTATGTCTGCAAATTACATTGACCTGCATCCTACAGGAGAACATTTTACGCAATATTTTTTTTTCTAGCCACACGAGCAAAATCCATGTTGAATGTCACCTCAGTAAGCTAGCAGGTATGCTGGCAAAAGCATTGTGTAAAATTATTACTAGGATTTACTTTCATGTTTAATGATACTTTAGCTCTTTTACTTCAAACGTATAGAGACTGATTGATTTATAAAGTGATACAACATACTTTCTCTCTCATTAGACGTGCGTAAAAACTAACAAGCTGGTCACAAAGTTAAAACTCAATTAGAAGGGGGAAAAAAGGCCAGAGGCTTTTCTCTTATTAGATACAAACAGAAACAAAGCTCCCTACTGTATCTTATACAGGGCTAGATTACAATTGGAGTGTAATCTATAGTGCAGGGTGCATTATCTTTTCTGCAATATTGTGCAAAGAATAACACAGGATCTGTGTTAAGTCAGATGTCTATTAGTTTTAGGCAGCCAGCATAAACTTCCAAGGTGATTACTATCTGATAGGTCATGCTCTAGTTTCACCCATTCTTTATTATTGGCATGTTTGCACCAATCAATTATTCAAACCAATAAGGATGTATGTTTATAATATTGTAAATTGGGGACCCCTAGACCACCATTATATCAGTCTCTGCACGTAATTTTCCTGGAGACTCTAGACATTTTATTTTGCCATATATGTTATATTTTGCAAGATGTTGAGGAATGACATGGTTTGAAATGTTTATAATATCTGTGGTAGAAGGGACATTTTAAAAACGTCTATACGTCTATACGTCTTAGCCACGAAAGTTGATTATGTTTCCAGTTGTTGAATTCAATCTGTAGTTCCCCAAATAGTTTTTGATAGTTTAGAGTGAATAAGTTCGTCTGATTTTTCTCTATGTGGATCCCCAAATATTTCAGAAATTTTGTTTGAATATAAAATTGGTAATCTCTACTGATCTGTTGTATTTCCGAGTCTGGTAATAACACACTCAATACCTCAGATTTTGCTATATTGATCTTAAAATATGAAAATCTACTATTAGTGTCTATTTCAAGCATCAGGGCCTTTAATGATTTTAATGGAGATATTGACAGGACATCGTCCATGTAAAGCGACATCTTGTATTGAGTATGCCCTATGTATAAGCCTGCTATGGTATTGTTATTTCTGACTTTAGATGCTAAGATTTCCATGGCTAAAATAAATAAAAGCTGGGTCAAGGGATAACCCTGATAAGTACCATTTCATATGTATATGGGGTTTGAGAGAGAATCATTGGGTTTGATTCTCGCCGAGGGATTAGTGTAGAGGGCTAAAATTCTTTCTAACATCGCTTGTCCTAAGCCAAATCGTGATAGGGTGGCAGGCAGAAAAGACAAACCTATCAAAGGCCTTTTCATCTACTGCAAGGAGAATGGTCGGAATTTATTTTGTTTGGACATATTCTAATAAACTCAGCACTTTTAGAGTATTATCTTGTGCTTCCCAATGTTGGACAAAACCCACTTGGCTTGGGTGGATCAGGTTGGGTAATATTCTGTTGATGCGGGTCGCTAACATTTTGGAATATATCTTGACATCGACATTTAATAGGGAGATATGGTGAAAATTAAAAGGCTTATCTGGGAACTTTCCAGGCTTTGGAATTTTTATGCCATTTTTAACATTTGGAACAAAGCTTTCTAAGTTTAAATTTAAATCAAAACTTGATATCTTGATTGTGTGTACCCTCTTGTGTTCGCAGGAGCACAGAGTATTTCTCTCTTCTACTTGATTTAATGACAACATTGTGTCATCTTTTTAAGATTATATTTATATTTCATTAACAATATCTCCATAGCAGTTTTGAAGTTGCATTAGAGTGTCATATACAATGCGGAACTGGCCAGAGGAAGTAGCACTTCTTTCATTCTTATGGTAAAGGATGGATGAATTTTGAAGATCTCATGAAGTTTTGGCTGAGAGGAGAGGAATCCTTACAGGAATTACCTCTGTTAATGGAGGCAACATATGACGATTTAATCAGTATCACTTGACCCTTTTACAGCGAAGATTCTCATGCCACTGTCATTGATAGGTAACTGCATAAAAATTTACATTTCTAGTCTAATGTACTTAAATTATGGTAGTAGAGGTTGCAAAGGAGCCCCTTTTCAATAAAATCCAGCAAACACTATACACACAAAACATCAAGTCATATTAGTAACCTCATATACTTATGCATAGCAAATTATGATCATAATAAGTGCTACTTTGTGAAAATTGAGCAACTTGTAGGAGGCTCTGAGCTGTAAAAAGAAAGCATGCCCATGTAAGCACTATAATAAGTGGTCACCCTTTTATAAAGAGTGGTTCCTTTTTCAATGAAGGGTCATATGCAAAGTTTGCTATATTGGGATCACCATGGTAACAACAGTTGCTTTAACCAAATAAATATGAAACAAAGCCACATTGTGTTGGTTACCCCCTCTTTTTTTCTCAGCAATACATAAAGAGACATGAAAATCCTTTTTGAAAGAGGTAATACAAATGAACGGTTCTGTATCTTTTCAAATGTCACGTGATTGGCATAACAGTGGCCCTTATATATCACTGTAACATCTTAGAAATACATCAGGCCACCAGTAATGTACTTATATCTTTCAAACAGTAACACTTTTTCAGGGTACCAGGAACCAGAGACTTGAAATGCTAAATTAATCACACCTTTATTAAAAAATAACAAAAGAATACAATGCATCCAAAAGCCTATTGACAAGTCAGTAGTCAAAGTCAGAGCTGATAGTCAGAAAAGCCAGGTCAGGAACCAAAGCGAATAGTCAGACAATCCGGAGTCAGGAACACGAAGATCAACGAAGTCAGGAACAACCCAAGGATCAGGAACCATAAGGGACGTCAAACAAGCCAGGTTATACACAGAGTCTGGAACACAGGAATGCACAGAGAGGTTAGAGATAGCGCAAGGGCTATGGCAAACAGGACTGAGGCAGTTAAATAGAAATTGATGACATCATCATTCTGGGACTGTGACCTGTCTCTCTATAATGATGTTCTCCAGTTTGGCCATAAGAGGGAGCCTGGGAGTAGTTAAGAGGCATTACACACTCTGCTACAGGCAAGGAGAAAACACAGGTGAGTCTAAAAATAGCAGCCAAAATAAAAAGCTGCTAATAACTTTTGAAGCAACATCTAGTCTTATTTTGCTTTAATGCTGGTGTCAGCAACTTCAGCAAATTTGTGTGAACTGGTTCAGCAGTAAAATATTCTAGCTTACAGCCTAATGTATATATTTCCTAACTGCTGTAATTTTTTATGAATTTACATAGAAAACTTGTTAATTTATGATGTGTGTATTTGATCAAAATGCATACTAAAATGCTCTAAAACTCTTTTAACTAAAACATTTGTGTGGGTAAGACTTAGTTTAAGTCTTATCTGCTATCTTACAAATGTAATGTTTATCTTAATAATTATCTTTCTGAATGTAAATAATATGTCATAAGAAACAGGGCCGGTGCTAGGATTTTTGGCCACACAGGCGAGGAAACATTTTGCTGCCCCCCCCCCCCCCCCACATAACAAATCAAACAGTGGTAGCACCGCATAGCAAATCAAACAATGGATGCGCCGAATAACAAATCAAACAGTGTTAGCAAACTAAGCACAGCATAACAAATCAAACAGTAGTAGCAATGCATAGCAAATCAGACAGTGGTAGCGCTGCATAAAAATAAAAAAATGATAATGCCGCATAACACATCAGTGGTAACAACGCACAGCAAATCAAGCAATGGTTACGCCACATAACAAATCAAATTGTGGTAGTGCTGCATAACAAATTTTGTATATATATATATATATATATATATATATACATACATACATACATACATAGAAAAGAAGCGTGAAAATAGTGCAAAAATAGGCACCTTTAAACCGCAAATTGTAAAATATGTCAAAGTTTAATATGCCAAGTTAAAATAACCGTAGCACGGTATACAACCGTAGCACGGTATACAACCGTAGCACGGTATATAAAAGAAATACAAAATACTTATCACATCACAATCTGAACAGGAACATTTGCAAACATGTTTCGTGCCTGCGCACTTGATCACTGCATAGGTAATTACCTGTGCACACCTGCTATTTAAAGGGGCAAGCACCCCTATGTATTTAAAGATACAGTTTCTGTATATTTTGATGTACATATATGTTGTAGTAATAGAGAGTATAGTTTAAACCTTTATAATTTGAAAATATATATCTAGGTATTTTTACAATAAATATACCGAATATCACAAAGAAAAAAATGTGAAATAAATGTGATAACAAAAATCATAAAAGGAAAACCAAATAAAGTTCTGAATCAAGGATATGTCTGTGTCCTCTGGATGAGTTTTTCAGCTTGTTAGCATTCCTCAGTGAGATCCCATAAAAAAGGAAACAGAAAATTGCAACATAGTGTGAATCTGTAACGGCACTTTGAGGAAGTAGTTGTTTTGTAACAAATGACTACTCACATTTGTTGGAGCTTTCGACTAAGCTCAAGGATATGCGCACTCCCACTTTATACTGATGGGAAAACAGTACACTAGGCAAAACTTGGATACAAATTTATTTTAAAATATATAAAAGCGTCACATAAGCCTTGATAACACCACAATGTAAGGGTACAAAAGCAGATATGCTGTAACAAATGCTTCAAATCGCCAAACTTGCAAAGAGGTAAATGGATCAGCAGGAGTGTGACCGCCGAAACCAAAACCTCTTTAGTAGCAAGACAATAGCGCTAAGCCCCCAGGTGTCAAAGCATACCAGCGAAACGTACGTCGGAACTGAACTGTTCTATATTGAGTTTTATTGCGTCTCTACATTAGCCAGGACACCTGGGGGCTTAGCGCTATTGTCTTGCTACTAAAGAGGTTTTGGTTTTCGCGGTCACACTCCTGCTGATCCATTTACCTCTTTGCAAGTTTGGCAATTTGAAGCATTTGTTACAGCATATCTGCTTTTGTACCCTTACATTGTGGTGTTATCAAGGCTTATGTGACGCTTTTATATATTTTAAAATAAATTTGTATCCAAGTTTTGCCTAGTGTACTGTTTTCCCATCAGTATAAAGTGGGAGTGTGCATATCCTTGAGCTTAGTCGAAAGCTCCAACAAATGTGAGTAGTCATTTGTTACAAAACAACTACTTAATCAAAGTGCCGTTACAGATTCACACTATGTTGCAATTTTCTGTTTCCTTTTTTATGGTATCTCACTGAGGAATGCTAACAAGCTGAAAAACTCATCCAGAGGACACAGACATATCCTAGATTCAGAACTTTATTTGGTTTTCCTTTTATGATTTTTGTTATCACATTTATTTCATATATCTAGGTATATTTATGCCTTTATATACTTTTATTATTTATATGAAACTAGAAAGATATATTATATACTCTCGTATAAACATTAAAAAGAAAGAAAATTAGAGGAAATATTATTATTGTTTAATGGACTGGCCAATATAAAAATATTTGGCTTACTAATTTTAAAGTAGATCTATTAAGGATACCTGTGATAATTTATATGCTCTACCTTAAGAAAAACAAAGGATATATGATGATTCATGTAAAAGTATCTAGATCTCTCCTGATGTTTAGGCCGTGAGGAATGGTAGTCTTAAGGACAAACATCCAATATATTTCTCGCTTGTTTAATTTATTCTCTCTACTACCTCCCCTTTTCCAAAGTGGGACATGATCGATGCCTTATATACAAAGTTTTGAAATATCTAAATTGTGGAATTCCCTAAAATGTCTGGCCACTGGGGTGTCAGAATCAGCATCTTCTAATGACCTCAAGTGTTGTAAAAATCTGTCCTTTAGAGAGCATTTAGTTTTCCCTGTATACTGTTTTGCACATAATTGGCAAGTTAATAAATACACTACGTGTGTAGTAGAGCAATTGATGTAAAATTTTATATTATGTTCTTGATCTGTAGTATTGGACTTAAATTTAGAACCAGATGATAAATCTGAGGGAGATAATGAATTACCTAGGTTTTTTCCCCTTCTAGTGACATAATCACACCCTTCATGTAAAATTTCCTTAATTACTGGATCTGTATCTAATATATGCAATGAATCCTTAATAATATTGCATATTTTGTAGCAGTCATTACTGTATGTTGTGATAAATTTCAGTTTATTCTCTTGTTTAGACTTACTCTTAGAATGTTTATATTTAAGTAAGTTATCTCTTGGAATCAAATCAACCTCATGTTTTATCTTCTTAAGAAGTTCTACCTTATAACCTCTCTCTGCCATTCTTGTGGTGATAATTTCTCTCTGGTATTGATACATTTCTTCAGTGGAACAATTTCTTCTTGCCCTTATGTATTCCCCTTTGGGGATTCCCTTAATTACATGTTTGGGATGGCATGAATTGTATTCTAATGTCGTATTTCCTGATGTTGTTTTTCTATATAGTGTAGTGTTTATCTCTTCACTGACACAATCACTTTTGATCGCCAGGTCTAAAAATTTTACAGTCTGACAATTAACCTCTCCTATGAATGAGATGCCACAGTCATTATGATTGAGAAAATTACAAAACTGTTTTGCCTCATCATCACTTCCGTCAAAGATGAAAAACAAATCATCTATATAGCGGTAGTATTGTATTATCATGCTCCTAAAGGGATTCCCATCCGCAAAGACATGGGACAGCTCCCACCATGCCATGAAAAGATTGGCATAGGAAGGGGCAAATTTTGCCCCATAGCTGTCCCACATCTTTGCAGATAGAAATCCCGTCGGAACATGAAAACGTTGTGCGTCAAAAGATATTCAATAGCCAATAGGAGAAAGTGTTTCACAATAGGTTCAAATTTACCATAGAGGTCAAACATATATTCCATAGCTATCATATCTTTTGTATGTGCAATGGAGGTGTACAAAGAGGACACATCAACCACACAGAACCTATACTTATCCTTCCATTTGACTTCTCTTAATTTATTTAGTTAGTCAGTGGTATCCTGAATATAGCTTGGTATCTGTTTGACAAGAGGCTGTAGATATGTATCTATTAATTCTGAAAGTGGTTCATTGAGGGAATCAATTCCCGCAATGATAGGACGTCCAGGAGGACAATCCATGTTCTTATGTATTTTGGGGAACATATGAAACACTGGTGTGACTGGATATTGTGGAATTAAACTTTCACTAACTGTCATATCAGCAATGTTGTTATATTTTGCCACTTGTACTATTTTGACCAATTCCTTCCTATAAGATAGGGTTGGATTTTCCTTTAATTTAATATACACATCAATATCAGACAGTTGTCTTTCTGCCTCTGCTACATAGTCAAGAGTGTTTAACACAACAACATTTCCGCCTTTGTCAGACGGTCTTATTGTAATATTAGCATTATTTTCAAAATGTTTAACAGCTAACCTTTCTTTGTTTGTTAAATTAAATGATATGTAGTGTCTCTTTCTAGTGACCTTCTCATGTAGGGCCCTCAATTTATCTTCCACAGTTTTCTGAAACACATCTATAGCTTTTGTTCTAGTGTGTACAGGATAAAAATAACTCTTTTTTTTTGCATTTTTCAAGGTTTGGTTTACTCAATGCCTGACTATTTGAAGGATCTAGGCTATTATCTCGTGAAATATGCTGTAAATCCACAACAGTACACCAATCTGAAAAAGACATTGTACCAGAGGCAGTATCGCCAGAATTAACTGGTACATTAGTATCCTCATTTTGTGCCACCAAGTCAGTAGTACCAAAAAAAATGCTTACGTAAGGTAATCTTTCGCACAAACTGATTAACATCAAGAATGGTCTCAAATAGGTTGAATTGGCTTGTTGGCACAAAATTGAGACCTTTAGATAACAACTTTGTTTCTGATTCATTAAGTACATAATCTGACAGATTAATAACACTATTGTTGTTATTCATGCATATTTTAGGCTTTTCTGTCCTTGTGATCTCGTCAGATATGTTGTCTGTGTCTTGTGTTTCTTCTTGGTGCGGTCTTGATTCTGTTTGTAACCTCCTTCTCTTCTTGCCTTTGCCCCGTGTTCCTCTGTGGGTTTTTTTCTTGTGGGCATTCTTAGTGAGCCCTCGTTTTTTTGACTGTAATGTTGATGCCTCTATCACATCCTCTGGCTCTAAGTTTTGCAGTACTGCTGGTATTTCTGCTTCATGAGTGTTATCATTATCTAATGAGTCCACCTCATATTCAGTGTCAGAAAAAGTCACTGTTTTACCAGATTTTCTATTTGATCCTTGTTTCTTATTATAACTTCTGACCTTATAGGTGGAATTGTCATGTGTCCATTTGTATACCTGGTTAGCCTCCTAATCTCTTCTATCTCTTACCATCTTGTGAGACTTAAATAGCCACAGTTCCTGTTTAAAGGTACTCATATTTGTTTTAAATTGCTTATCAAAGCTATCAAATTTTTCATCATCTTGAACTGTTTTTAGTTTCTCTTGCACATCCCTCATTTCCCTGAGTAGATCTGTTCTTTGTCTTTTTTTATATTTAATAAGTAAGTTCATAAGCGCAAAGGAACAAATTTCTCTTGTAAGGTGTATCCAGTCCACGGATTCATCCATTACTTGTGGGATATTCTCCTTCCCAACAGGAAGCTGCAAGAGGATCACCCACAGCAGAGCTGTCTATATAGCTCCTCCCCTAACTGCCACCTCCAGTCATTCTCTTGCAGCTCTCGACAAGGGAAGTAGCTAGAGAGATGTGGTGAATTAGTGTAGTTTATCTTCAATCAAAAGTTTGTTATTTTTAAACGGTGCTGGCGTTGTACTGTTTTTTTACCTCAGGCAGAAATTAGAAGAAGAATTTGCCTGAGGTTTTTGATGATCTTAGCAGGTTGTAACTAAGGTCCACTGCTGTTCTCACACATAACTGAAGAGTATGGGGAAACTTCAGCTGGGAGAACGGCCTGCAGAATTAACTGCCCTGATTTATGTTCAGTATATTTTTTTCTAGAGGATGATAAGAACTAGAAAATGCTGAAAGTGCCTGATATAGTTAAGGTAAGCCTGATTGCAGTGATTTAATAACGACTGGCATCATGCTTGCAGTAAAGGGTAATTTTCATATTACTTTCTATTATGGCTTAGTATGTAAAACGTTATATATATAAGGAACGTTTTTTACTGAGGTGATAAATCTTTATTTGGGGCCTAGTTTTCCACATGGCTGTTATTTTACTCCTAGGAATAGTTTTTTAAGGCCCTCTGACTTTGAGTGCATGGTGGGAGGGGCCTATTTTCACGCTCTAATTGCGCAGTTGTTTTTTACATTCTGAGACATCCAGTTTCCCTGAAGGAGTTCCCTGACATATTGGACCTCTGTAAAGGGTTTTTGTGCCTACAAAAGTCATTTTATGGGAAGGTAGAAGCCACAGTAGAGCTGTGGCAGTTTGCTTGTGACTGTTATCACGGTTTTTACCGTTTTTTTGCTTCGTTTTTTAACCTGAGGGGTTAATCATCCATTTGCAAGTGGGTGCAATGCTATTTTAGTCTATTATACACACTGTAAAAATTTCATAGAGTTAACTGCTTTTTTTCACTGTGTTGCAGTTTTTGTGTTTGTTTTTTCCCTTAAAGGCACAGTACCGTTTTTTATATTCTGCTTTTTCACATTAATTAAAGTGTTTTCAAAGCTTGCTGGTCTCATTACTAGTCTGTTAAACATGTCTGACATAGAGGAAACTCCTTGCTCATTATGTTTAGAAGCCATTGTGGAACCCCCTCTTAGAATGTGTATCAAATGCACTGATCTTACTATAAGTTATAAAGACCATATTCTGGCTTTAAAAGATTTATCACCAGAGGAAATTGACAAGGGGGAAGTTATGCCGACTAACTCTCCCCACATGTCAGAGCCTTTAACTCCCACTCAAGGGGCGCCAAGTACATCTAGCGTGCCCATTGCGTATACTTTACAAGACATGGCGGCAGTTATGAATCATACTCTTACAGAAGTATTGTCCAAACTGCCAGGGTTACAAGGAAAGTGAGACAGCTCTGGGGCTAGAAAAAATACAGAGCTCTCTGACGCTTTAGTAGCTATGTCCGATATACCCTCACAATGTGCAGAAGCCGAAGAAGGAGAGCTTCTATCTGTGGGTGATTTTTCTGACTCAGGGAAGACACTTCAACCTGATTCTGATATGTCGACATTTAAATTTAAGCTTGAACACCTCCGCATGTTGCTCAGGGAGGTTTTAGCAACTCTGGATGACTGTGACTCCATTGTAGTCCCAGAGAAATTGTGTAAATTGGATAAATACTATGCAGTGCCTGTTTACCTGATGTTTTTTCCAATACCTAAGAGGTTTTCAGAAATTATTACTAAGGAATGGGATAGACCAGGTGTACCGTTCTCTCCCACTCCTGTTTTTAAAAAGATGTTTCCCATAGATGCCGCTACACGGGACTTGTGGCAAACGGTCCCTAAGGTGGAGGGAGCAGTCTCTACTCTAGCGAAGCGTACAACTATCCCTGTCGAGGACAGTTGTGCTTTTCTAGATCCAATGGACAAAGAATTAGAGGGTTACCTTAAGAAAATTTTTATTCAACAAGGTTTTATTCTCCAGCCCCTTGCATGCATTTCCCCTGTCACTGCTGCTGCGGCCTTCTGGTTTGAGTCTTTAGAAGAGGCTCTACAGGTAGAAACCCCATTGGATGATATCCTTGACAAGCTTAAAGCTCTTAAGCTAGCCAATTCATTTGTTTCTGACACTGTTGTTCATTTAAAAAAACTAACAGCTAAGAACTCAGGTTTTGCTATTCAGGCACGTAGGGCGGTATGGCTTAAATCCTGGTCAGCTGACGTTACTTAAAAGTCTAAGCTTCTCAACATTCCCTTCAAGGGGCAGACCCTATTTGTGCCTGGACTGAAGGAGATCATTTCTGATATTACTGGAGGAAAAGGTCACGCCCTTCCTCAGGATAGGTCCAACAAATTAAGGGCCAAACAGCCTAATTTTCGTGCCTTTCGAAACTTCAAGAGTGGCGCAGCTTCAACTTTCTCTAATACAAAAGAAGAGGGAAATTTTGCCCAGTCCAATCCGGTCTGGAGACCTAACCAGGCTTGGAACAAAGGAAAGCAGGCCAAAAAAACCTTCTGCTGCCTCTAAGACAGCATGAAAGATCAGCCCCCGATCCGGAAACGGATCTAGTAGGGGGCAGACTTTCTCTCTTCGCCCAGGCTTGGGCAAGAGATGTCCAGGATCCCTGGGCGTTGGAAATTGTGTCCCAGGGATATCTTCTGGACTTCAAAGCTTCTTCCCCAAAAGGAAGATTTCATCTCTCACAATTATCTGCTAACCAGATACAGAGAGAGGCATTCTTACATTGTGTTCAAGACCTCCTAGTTATGGGAGTGATCCACCCAGTTCCAAAGGAGGAACAGGGGCAAGGCTTCTATTCAAATCTGTCTGTGGTTCCTAAGAAAGAGAGAACCTTCAGACCAATCTTAGATCTCAAGATCCTAAACAAATTTCTCAGGGTCCCATCCTTCAAGATGGAGACTATTCAAACCATCCTACCTATGATCCACAAGGGTCAATATATGACTACCGTGGACTTAAAGGATGCTTATCTGCACATTCCGATACACAGAGATCATCATCGGTTTCTCAGGTTCGCCTTCCTAGACAAGCATTACCAGTTTGTGGCTCTTCCCTTTGGGTTAGCTACGGCACCAAGAATCTTTATGAAGGTTCTGGGGTCACTTCTAGCGGTCCTAAGGCCGCGGGGTATAGCAGTAGCCCCTTACCTAAATGACATTCTAATACAGGCGTTGAATTTTCAAATCGCCAGGTCCCATACAGACATTGTTCTGGCATTTCTGAGGTCACATGGGTGGAAAGTGAACGAAGAAAAAAGTTCTCTATCCTGTCATATCAGCAATGTTTCCTTCCTAGGAACTCTGATAGATTCTGTAGAAATGAAGATTTACCTGACAGAGGTATGGAATATTCGGCTTAATGGTAGCGGCAATGGACATAGTGCCGTTTTCCCGCCTACATCTTAGACCACTGCAACTCTGCATGCTCAGTCAGTGGAATGGGGATTACACAGATTTGTCCCCTCTATTAAATCTGTATCAAGAGACCAGGGATTCTCTTCTCTGGTGGTTATCTCGGGTCCATCTGTCCAAGGGTATGACCTTCCGCAGGACAATAGTAACGACAGATGCCAGCCTTCTGGGCTGGGGTGCAGTCTGGAACTCCCTGAAGGCTCAGGGCTTGTGGACTCAGGAGGAGACACTCCTTCCGAAAAACATTCTGGAACTAAGAGTGATATTCAATGCTCTTCAGGCTTGGCCTCAGCTAGCTGCGGTCAGGTTCATCAGATTTCAGTCGGACAACATCACGACTGTAGCCTACATCAACCATCAAGGGGAAACAAGGAGTTCCCTAGCAATGTTGGAGGTTTCAAAGATAATTCTATGGGCAGAGGTTCACTCTTGCCATCTATCAGCTATCCATATCCCAGGAGTAGAGAACTGGGAGGCGGATTTTCTAAGTCGACAGACTTTTCATCCGGGGGAGTGGGAACTCCATCCGTAGGTGTTTGCACAGTTGATTCAACTTTGGGGCAAACCAGAACTGGATCTCATGGCGTCTCGTCAGAACACCAAGCTTCCTTGTTACGGATCCAGGTCCAGGTATCCCAAGGCAGCACTGAAAGAAGCTCTAGCAGCGCCTTGGTCTTTCAACCTGGCTTATGTGTTTCCACCGTTTCCTCTGCTCCCTCGTCTGATTGCCAAGATAAAGCAGGAGAGAGCTTCGGTGATTTTGATAGCACCTGCGTGGCCACGCAGGACTTGGTATGCAGATCTGGTGGACATGTCATCCCTTCCACCATGGACTCTACCGCTGAGGAAGGACCTTCTACTTCAGGGTCCTTCAACCATCCAAATCTAATTTCTCTGCGTCTGACTGCTTGGAGATTGAACGCTTGATTTTATCAAAACGTGGTTTCTCCGAATCGGTCATTGATACCTTAATTCAGGCTCGAAAGCCTGTCACCAGGAAAATCTATCATAAGATATGGTGTAAATATCTTTATTGGTGTGAATCCAAGGGTTACTCATGGAGTAAAGTCAGGATTCCCAGGATATTATCTTTTCTCCAAGAAGGATTGGAGAAGGGATTGTCAGCTAGTTCCTTAAAGCGACAGATTTCTGCTCTGTCTATTCTTTTGCACAAGCATCTGGCGGATGTTCCAGACGTTCAGGCGTTTTGTCAGGCTTTAGTTAGAATCAAGCCTATGTTTAAACCTGTTGCTCCGCCATGGAGTTTAAATTTAGTTCTTAAAGTTCTTCAAGGGGTTCCGTTTGAACCTCTGCATTCCATAGATATCAATCTTTTATCTTGGAAAGTTCTGTTTTTGGTAGCTATCTCTTCGGCTCGAAGAGTTTCAGAGTTATCTGCCTTGCAGTGTGATTCCGCTTATCTGATCTTCCATGCAGATAAGGTAGTTTTGCGTACCAAACCTGGGTTTCTTCCTAAGGTGGTATCTAATAAGAATATCAATCAGGAGATTGTTGTTTCGTCACTGTGTCCTAATCCTTCTTCAAAGAAGGAACGTCTATTTCACAATCTTGACGTGGTTCATGCTTTAAAGTTTTATTTACAAGCTACTAAAGATTTTCGTCAAACATCTGCATTGTTTGTTGTCTACTACTCTGGACAGAGGAAAGCCCAAAAGGCTTCAGCAACTTCTCTTTCCTTTTGGTTAAGAAGTATAATCCGCTTAGCTTATGAGACTGCTGGCCAGCAGCCTCCTGAAAGAATTACAGCTCATTCCACTAGAGCGGTGGCTTCCACATGGGCTTTTAAAAATGAGGCTTCTGTTGAACAGATTTGTAAGGCGGCGACTTGGTCTTCGCTTCATACTTTTTCTAAATTCTACAAATTTGATACTTTTGCTTCTTCGGAGGCTATTTTTGGGAGAAAGGTCTTACAGGCAGTGGTGCCTTCCGTTTAAGAGCCTGCCTTGTCCCTCCCTTCATCCGTGTTCTATAGCTTTGGTATTGGTATCCCACAAGTAATGGATGAATCCGTGGACTGGATACACCTTACAAGAGAAAACAACATTTATGCTTACCTAATAAATTTATTTCTCTTGTGGTGTATCCAGTCCACGGCCCGCCCTGTCATTTTAAGGCAGGTGCTTTTTATTTTTAAACTACAGTCACCACTGCACCCTATAGTTTCTCCTTTCTCTTGCTTGTCTTCGGTCGAATGACTGGAGGTGGCAGTTAGGGGAGGAGCTATATAGACAGCTCTGCTGTGGGTGATCCTCTTGCAGCTTCCTGTTGGGAAGGAGAATATCCCACAAGTAATGGATGAATCCGTGGACTGGATACACCACAAGAGAAATAAATTTATCAGGTAAGCATAAATTTTGTTTTTGTTCCATTTCGCTATAAAGTCCATGTCATTAACAATAAAAGATGGAAACTTCCTAATGCGAAGTCCTCTTGGGATACGTTTGTCTTTAAGGTACATAGAGAATGATTTGATATCCAATTCTAATTTTATATCCCTCTTTCTGAGTGCATCAATTTCAAAGAAGAGGTTATCAATAGTTAATAAGCCAAATATTTTTATATTGGCCAGTCCATTAAACAATAATAATATTTCCTCTAATTTTCTTTCTTTTTAATGTTTATACGAGAGTATATAATATATCTTTCTAGTTTCATATAAATAATAAAAGTATATAAAGGCATAAATATACCTAGATATATATTTTCAAATTATAAAGGTTTAAACTATACTCTCTATTACTACAACATATATGTACATCAAAATATACAGAAACTGTATCTTTAAATACATAGGGGTGCTTGCCCCTTTAAATAGCAGGTGTGCACAGGTAATTACCTATGCAGTGATCAAGTGCGCAGGCACGGAACATGTTTGCAAATGTTCCTGTTCACATTGTGATGTGATAAGTATTTTGTATTTCTTTTATATACTGTGCTACGGTTATTCTGTTTTTAACTTGGCATATTAAACTTTGACATATTTTACAATTTGCGGTTTAATGGTGCCTATTTTTGCGCTATTTTCACGCTTCTTTTCTACATATTTTTAGGGTGTTCAGCAATACCTGTGAATAGCTGCATTAGCCCTGTCCGCATCTATCTCACTCTCCAGTGTGCCGTACAGAGGAAGGTCAAGGGTCATAACGGATCACGCCGACTACTACAGGTGAGAGGAGGATATTGGCGCTTTCATTTAGACTCTGTTTCTACATGTCTTTTTTGCTGTTACTAGAGGAAGCTGCCTTTTACCCTCTCCGCTACATTGTATACCGCTGAGGCTGAGACAAGTGTTGGGAAGCTGTGACGAATAGCGGGAGGCAACAGATGTGGATAAACAAAGTGTTCACTAAATTGTGCCGACAACTGTGAAACAGTCATACCGCCCGAAGCACACAGAGCTGTCCCAACTGAAGAATACAGCGGTAACGAAGATTTCTCATTAACACGGCTGAAGAGGAGGTGAGTTATTCATTTCTATAACATTATTTGTCATAACCGTAGCACGCTTTTTCTGTACTACTATTGGTGTACAAGTTGGAGGAAATTGAGGAATGCTCCTATGTATTAAGCGATTTCAATGAGGGAGATAATGATACATTGGATGACTTGATTTTAACTATTGATAACCTCTTCTTTTAAATTGATGCACTCAGAAAGAAGGATATCAAATTAGAATTGGATATCAAATCATTCTCTATGTACCTTAAAGACAAACGTATCCCAAGAGGACTTCGCATTAGGAAGTTTCCATCTTTTATTGTTAATGACATGGACTTTATAGCGAAATGGACATTTGTTCCTTTGCGCTTATGAACTTACTTATTGAATATAAAAAAAGACAAAGAACAGATCTACTCAGGGAAATGAGGGATGTGCAAGAGAAACTAAAAACAGTTCAAGATGATGAAAAATTTGATAGCTATGATAAGCAATTTAAAACAAATATGAGTACCTTTAAACAGGAACTGTGGCTATGTAAGTCTCGTAAGATGGTAAGAGATAGAAGAGATTATGAGGCTAACCAGGTATACAAATGGACACATGACAATTCCACCTATAAGGTCAGAAGTTATAATAAGAAACAAGGATCAAATAGAAAATCTGGTAAAACAGTGACTTTTTCTGACACTGAATATGAGGTGGACTCATCAGATAATGATAACACTTATGAAGCAGAAATACCAGCAGTACTGCAAAACTTAGAGCCAGAGGATGTGATAGAGGCATCAACATCACAGTCAAAAAACGAGGGCTCACTAAGAATGCCCACAAGAAAAAACCCCACAGAGGAACACGGGGCAAAGGCAAGAAGAGAAGGAGGTTACAAACAGAATCAAGACCGCACCAAGAAGAAACACAAGACACAGACAACATATCTGACGAGATCACAAGGACAGAAAAGCCTAAAATATGCATGAATAACAACAATAGTGTTATTTATCTGTCAGATTATGTACTTAATGAATCAGAAACAAAGTTGTTATCTAAAGGTCTCAATTTTTTGCCAACAAGCCAATTCAACCTATTTGAGACCATTCTTGATGTTAATCAGTTTGTGCGAAAGATTACCTTACGCAAGCATTTTTTTGGTACTACTGACTTGGTGGCACAAAATGAGGATACTAATGTACCAGTTAATTCTAGGGATACTGCCTCTGGTACAATGTCTTTTTCAGATTGGTGTACTGTTGTGGATTTACAGCATATTTCACGAGATAATAGCATAGATCCTTCAAATAGTCAGGCATTGAGTAAACCAAACCTTGAAAAATGCAAAAAAAAGAGTTATTTTTATCCTGTACACACTAGAACAAAAGCTATAGATGTGTTTCAGAAAACTGTGGAAGATAAATTGAGGGCCCTACATGAGAAGGTCACTAGAAAGAGACACTACATTTCATTTAATTTAACAAACAAAGAAAGGTTAGCTGTTAAACAACTTGAAAATAATGCTAATATTACAATAAGACCGTCTGACAAAGGCGGAAATGTTGTTGTGTTAAACACTCTTGACTATGTAGCAGAGGCAGAAAGACAACTGTCTGATAATGATGTGTATATTACATTAAAGGAAAATCCCATCCTATCTTATAGGAAGGAATTGGTCAAAATAGTACAAGTGGCAAAATATAACAACATTGCTGATATGACAGTTAGTGAAAGTTTAATTCCACAATATCCAGTCACACCAGTGTTTCATATGTTCCCCAAAATACATAAGAACATGGATTGTCCTCCTGGACGTCCTATCATTGCGGGAATTGATTCCCTCAATGAACCACTTTCAGAATTAATAGATACATATCTACAGCCTCTTGTCAAACAGATACCAAGCTATATTCAGGATACCACTGACTTACTAAATAAATTAAGAGAAGTCAAATGGAAGGATACGTATAGGTTCTGTGTGGTGGATGTGTCCTCTTTGTACACCTCCATTGCACATACAAAAGGTATGATAGCTATGGAATATATGTTTGACCTCTATGGTAAATTTGAACCTATTGTGAAACATTTTCTCCTATTGGCTATTGAATATCTTTTGACGCACAACTTTTTCATGTTCCGACGGGATTTCTATCTGCAAAGACGTGGGACAGCTATGGGGGCAAAATTTGCCCCTTCCTATGCCAATCTTTTCATGGCATGGTGGGAGCTGTCCCATGTCTTTGCGGATGGGAATCCCTTTAGGAGCATGATAATACAGTACTACCGCTATATAGATGATTTGTTTTTCATCTTTGACGGAAGTGATGATGAGGCAAAACAGTTTTGTAATTTTCTCAATCATAATGACTGTGGCATCTCATTCATAGGAGAGGTTAATTCTCAGACTGTTAAATTTTTAGACCTGGAGATCACAAGTGATTGTGTCAGTGAAGAGATAAACACTACACTATATAGAAAAACAACATCAGGAAATACGACATTAGAATACAATTCATGCCATCCCAAACATGTAATTAAGGGAATCCCCAAAGGGGAATACATAAGGGCAAAAAGGAATTGTTCCACTGAAGAAATGTATTAATACCAGGCAGAAATTATCACCACAAGAAGGTAGAACTTCTTAAGAAGATAAAACATGAGGTTGATTTGATTCCAAGAGATAACTTACTTAAATATAAACATTCTGGCCTAGATTTGGAGTTCGGCGGTAGCCGTCAAAACCAGCGTTAGAGGCTCCTAACGCTGGTTTTGGCCGCCCGCTGGTATTTGGAGTCAGTGATTAAAGGGTCTAACGCTCACTTTTCAGCCGCGACTTTTCCATACCGCAGATCCCCCTACGCCAATTGCGTATCCTATCTTTTCAATGGGATCTTCCTAACGCCGGTATTTAGAGTCGTTTCTGAAGTGAGCGTTAGAGCTCTAACGACAAAACTCCAGCCGCCTGAAAATAGCAGGAGTTAAGAACTTTCTGGCTAACGCCGGTTCATAAAGCTCTTAACTACTGTACCCTAAAGTACACTAACACCCATAAACTACCTATGTACCCCTAAACCGAGCTCCCCCCACATCGCCGCCACTCGATTAAAATATTTTAACCCCTAATCTGCCGACCGCCACCTACGTTATACTTATGTACCCCTAATCTGCTGCCCCTAACCCCGCCGACCCCTGATTACATTTATTAACCCCTAACCTGCCCCCACAACGTCGCCGCCAGCTACTTAAAATAATTAACCCCTAATCTGCCGACCGCAAAGCGCCGCCACCTACGTTATCCCTATGTACCCCTAATCTGCTGCCCCTAACACCGCCGACCCGATATTATATTTATTAACCCCTAATCTGCCCCCCTCAACGTCGCCTCCACCTGCTTACACTTATTAACCCCTAATCTGCCGAGCGGACCGCACCGCTACTATAATAAAGTTATTAACCCCTAACCCGCCTCACTAACCCTATCATAAATAGTATTAACCCCTAATCTGCCCTCCCTAACATCGCCGACACCTACCTTCAATTATTAACCCCTAATCTGACGACCGGAGCTCATCGCTACTATAATAAATGGATTAACCCCTAAAGCTAAGTCTAACCCTAACACTAACACCCCCCTAACTTAAATATAATTTACATCTAACGAAATAAATTAACTCTTATTAAATAAATGATTCCTATTTAAAGCTAAATACTTACCTGTAAAATAAATCCTAATATAGCTACAATATAAATTATAATTATATTATAGCTATTTTAGGATTAATATTTATTTTACAGGCAACTTTGTAATTATTTTAACCAGGTACAATAGCTATTAAATAGTTAAGAACTATTTAATAGTTACCTAGTTAAAATAATAACAAAATTATCTGTAAAATAAATCCTAACCTAAGATATAATTAAACCTTACACTACCCTATCAATAAATTAATTAAATAAACTACCTACAATTACCTACAATTAACCTAACACTACACTATCAATAAATTAATTAAACACAATTCCTACAAATAAATACAATTAAATAAACTAGCTAAAGTACAAAAAATAAAAAAGAACTAAGTTACAAAAAATAAAAAAATATTTACAAACATAAGAAAAATATTACAACAATTTTAAACTAATTACACCTACTCTAAGCCCCCTAATAAAATAACAAAGCCCCCCAAAATAAAAAATTCCCTACCCTATTCTAAATTAAAAAAGTTACAAGCTCTTTTACCTTACCAGCCCTGAACAGGGCCCTTTGCGGGGCATGCCCCAAGAATTTCAGCTCTTTTGCCTGTAAAAAAAAACATACAATACCCCCCCCCCCCAACATTACAACCCACCACCCACATACCCCTAATCTAACCCAAACCCCCCTTAAAGAAACCTAACACTAAGCCCCTGAAGATCTTCCTTGTCTTCACCATCCAGGTATCACCGATCCGTCCTGGCTCCAACATCTTCATCCAACCCAAGCGGGGGTTGGCGATCCATCATCCGGTGGGTGAAGAGGTCCAGAAGAGGCTCCAAAGTCTTCCTCCTATCCGGCAAGAAGAGGACATCCGGACCGGCAAACATCTTCTCCAAGCGGCATCTTCGATCTTCTTCCATCCGGTGCGGAACGGGTCCATCTTGAAGCAGGCGACGCGGATCCATCCTCTTCTTCCGTTGTCTCCCGACGAATGACGGTTCCTTTAAGGGATGTCATCCAAGATGGCGTCCCTCGAATTCCGATTGGCTGATAGGATTCTATCAGCCAATCGGAATTAAGGTAGGAATTTTCTGATTGGCTGATGGAATCAGCCAATCAGAATCAAGTTCAATCCGATTGGCTGATCCAATCAGCCAATCAGATTGAGCTCGCATTCTATTGGCTGATCGGAACAGCCAATAGAATGCGAGCTCAATCTGATTGGCTTTGTTATTTTATTAGGGGGCTTAGAGTAGGTGTAATTAGTTTAAAATTGTTGTAATATTTTTCTTATGTTTGTAAATATTTTTTTATTTTTTGTAACTTAGTTCTTTTTTATTTTTTGTACTTTAGCTAGTTTATTTAATTGTATTTATTTGTAGGAATTGTGTTTAATTAATTTATTGATAGTGTAGTGTTAGGTTAATTGTAGGTAATTGTAGGTAGTTTATTTAATTAATTTATTGATAGGGTAGTGTTAGGTTTAATTATATCTTAGGTTAGGATTTATTTTACAGGTAAATTTGTTATTATTTTAACTAGGTAACTATTAAATAGCTCTTAACTATTTAATAGCTATTGTACCTGGTTAAAATAATTACAAAGTTGCCTGTAAAATAAATATTAATCCTAAAATAGCTATAATATAATTATAATTTATATTGTAGCTATATTAGGATTTATTTTACAGGTAAGTATTTAGCTTTAAATAGGAATCATTTATTTAATAAGAGTTAATTTATTTCGTTAGATGTAAATTATATTTAAGTTAGGGGGGTGTTAGTGTTAGGGTTAGACTTAGCTTTAGGGGTTAATACATTTATTAGAATAGCGGTGAGGTCCGCTCGGCAGATTAGGGGTTAATAATTGAAGGTAGGTGTCGGCGATGTTAGGGAGGGCAGATTAGGGGTTAATACTATTTATGATAGGGTTAGTGAGGCGGATTAGGGGTTAATAACTTTATTATAGTAGCGCTCAGGTCCGCTCGGCAGATTAGGGGTTAATAAGTGTAGGCAGGTGTCGGCGACGTTGAGGGGGGCAGATTAGGGGTTAATAAATATAATATAGGGGTCGGCGATGTTAGGGCAGCAGATTAGGGGTACATAGGGATAACGTAGGTTGCGGCGGTTTACGGAGCGGCAGATTAGGGGTTAAAAAAATATGCAGGGGTCAGCGATAGCGGGGGCGGCAGAATAGGGGTTAATAAGTGTAAGGTTAGGGGTGTTTAGACTCGGGGTACATGTTAGAGTGTTAGGTGCAGACGTAGGAAGTGTTTCCCCATAGGAAACAATGGGGCTGCGTTAGGAGCTGAACACTGCTTTTTTGCAGGTGTTAGGTTTTTTTTCAGCTCAAACAGTCCCATTGTTTCCTATGGGAGAATCGTGCACGAGCACGTTTTTGAGGCTGGCCGCGTCCGTAAGCAACTCTGGTATCGAGAGTTGCATTTGCGGTAAAAATGCTCTACGCTCCTTTTTTGGAGCCTAACGCAGCATTTGTTTGAACTCTCGATACCAGAGTTAATTTTATGGTGCGGCCAGAAAAAAACCCGCGGAGCGTTAACAGCCCTTCTACCGCCAAACTCCAAATCTAGGCCTGTAAGAGTAAGTCTAAACAAGAGAATAAACTGAAATTTATCATAACATACAGTAATGACTACTACAAAATATGCAATATTATTAAGGATTCATAGCATATATTAGATACAGATCCAGTAATTAAGGAAATTTTACATGAAGGGTGTGAATATGTCACTAGAAGGGGAAAACCCCTAGGTAATTCATTATCTCCCTCAGATTTATCATCTGGTTCTAACCAGACGTGGTTACCTAAAAGAACAGGATTTTATAAATGCAGATGCCCAATTTGCAAGACATGCTCTCATGTTTTGGAGGGACCAAAATTTAAGTCCAATACTACAGATCAAGAACATAATATAAAATTTTACATCAATTGCTCCACTACACACATAGTGTATTTATTAACTTGCCAATTATGTGGAAAACAGTATACAGGGAAAACTAAAGGCTCTCTAAAGGACAGATTTTTACAACACTTGAGGTCATTAGAAGATGCTGATTCTGACACCCCAGTGGCCAGACATTTTAGGGAATGCCACAATTCAGATATTTCAAAACTTTTTATACAATGCATCGATCATGTCCCACTTTGGAAAAGGGGAGGTAGTAGAGAGAATAAATTAAACAAGCGAGAAATATATTGGATGTTTGTCCTTAAGACTACCATTCCTCATGGCCTAAACATCAGGGGGTCGATCCGATAAAAATCGTCGCCCGCAAAAGCTGGCAACGCCAATATTTGCGCGGGTTTTGTATCCTATATACGGCGTAACCTAGAAGTTACGCGCGTATATTTCTGCCGTCACCCGTAGTTTTTGGGGCCATAGGCAGGTATACCAAACCCGCGCAGTTTGGTATCCAATATACAGCGTAAGGACTTACGTGGCGAAAATGGAGAAATCTTACTCCATTTTCACCTCGCCACAAAAAGCAGCCGTAAGAAGCCTTACGCTGACTATTGGAGCCCCGTAACTCCCTAAACTGGCTGCTAAATAAAACCTAACACCTAACGCATGCGCAATGTCTATCTCCCTGTCAACCGCGATCCCCCGCCGCAATCCCTAATAAAGTTTTTAACCCCTAAACCGTCGCCATCTACATAAACTAACCACCTACTGTGAGCCCCTAAAACCGCCACCATCTAACTGATCTATCCCCTAATGTGAACCCCTTACACCGCCGCCATCTATATTAAAATTATTAACCCCTAATTTAATCTACCTACCCCGCCGCCAGCTATATTATCTATATTAACCCTAAGTATATTATAGTTAATATAGTTATTACATTATGTATATTAACTATATTAACCCTAATTATATTAGGGTTAATATAGTTAATATAGTTACTATAGTATTTATATAAACTATATTAACTCTATCTAACCCTAACACCCCTAACTAAATTCTTATTAAATAAATATAATTCATATTATAAACTAAAATATTCCTATTTAAATCTAAATACTTACCTATAAAATAAACCCTAAGATAGCTACAATGTAATTAATAATTACATTATAGCTATGTTAGGGTTTATATTTATTTTACAGGTAAATTGTTAATTATTTTAACTAGGTATAATAGCTATTAAATAGTTATTACCTATTTAATAGCTACCTAGTTAAAATAATTACCCAATTACCTGTAAAATAAATCCTAACCTAGGTTACAAATACACCTACACTATCAATAAATTAAATAAACTACAAATATCTATCTAAAAATACAATTAAATAAACTAAACTAAATTACAAAAAAAAAAAAAACACTAAATTACAAAATATAAAAAAAAGATTACAAGATTGTTAAGCTAATTACACCTATTCTAAGCCCCCTAATAAAATAATAAACCGCCAAAATAAAAAAAAATTCCCTACCCTATTCTAAATTAAAAATAGTTCAAAGCTCTTTTACCTTACCAGCCCTTAAAAGGGCCTTTTGTGGGGGCATGCCCCAAAGAAAACTGCTCTTTTGCCTGCAAAAAAAAAAACACAATACCACCCCCCAACATTACAACCCACCACCCACATACCCCTAATCTAACCCAAACCCCCCTTAAATAAACCTAACACTACCCCCCTGAAGATCTCCCTACCTTGTATTCACCCAGCCGGGCCGAACTCCTCATCCGATCCAGGCGATGTGTTCCAGCAAGCGGCAGTGAAGTCTTCTTCCATCCGGGCGATGTCTTGAAGCAAGCGGCAGAGAGTCTTCTTCCATCGGCGACGTCTTCAAGCAAATCGGCATCTCCAATCCTCTTACTTCGCTCCTCCGCCGCGGAGCATCCTTCCGGCACAACGACTTCCCGATGAATGAGGTTCCTTTAAATGACGTCATCCAAGATGGCGTCCGCCAAATTCCAATTGGCTGATGGGATTCTATCAGCCAATCGGAATTAAGGTAGAAAAATCTGATTGGCTGATTGAATCAGCCAATCAGATTCAAGTTCAATCCGATTGGCTTATTGGTTCAGCCAATCGGATTGAACTTGAATCTGATTGGCTGATTCAATCAGCCAATCAGATTTTTCTACCTTAATTCCGATTGGCTGATAGAATCCTATCAGCCAATCGGAATTCGACGGACGCCATCTTGGATGACGTCATTTAAAGGAACCTCATTCGTCGGGAAGTCGTCGTGCCGGATTGATGCTCCGCGGCGGAGGAGCGAACAAAGAAGATTGAAGATGCCGATTTACTTGAAGACATCGCCGATGGAAGAAGACTCTCTGCCGCTTGCTTCAAGACATCGCCCGGATGGAAGAAGACTTCACTGCCGCTTGCTGGAACACATCGCCCGGATCGGATGAGGAGTTCTGCCCGGCGGGGTGAATACAAGGTAGGGAGATCTTCAGGGGGGGTAGTGTTAGGTTTATTTAAGGGGGGTTTGGGTTAGATTAGGGGTATGTGGGTGGTGGGTTGTAATGTTGGGGGGTGGTATTGTGTTTTTTTTTTGCAGGCAAAAGAGCAGTTTTCTTTGGGGCATGCCCCCACAAAAGGCCCTTTTAAGGGCTGGTAAGGTAAAAGAGCTTTGAACTTTTTTTAATTTAGAATAGGGTAGGGAATTTTTTTTATTTTGGGGGGCTTTATTATTTTATTAGGGGGCTTAGAATAGGTGTAATTAGCTTAAAAATCTTGTAATCTTTTTTTTATTTTTTGTAATTTAGTGTTTGTTTGTTTTTTGTAATTTAGTTTAGTTTATTTAATTGTATTTTTAGATAGATATTTGTAGTTTATTTAATTTATTGATAGTGTAGGTGTATTTGTAACTTAGGTTAGGATTTATTTTACAGGTAATTGGGTAATTATTTTAACTAGGTAGCTATTAAATAGTTAATAACTATTTAATAGCTATTATACCTAGTTAAAATAATTAACAATTTACCTGTAAAATAAATATAAACCCTAACATAGTTATAATGTAATTATTAATTATATTGTAGCTATCTTAGGGTTTATTTTATAGGTAAGTATTTAGATTTAAATAGGAATATTTTAATTAATAATATTAATATTAGATTTATTTTAATAAGAGTTTAGTTAGGATGTTAGAGTTAGATAGGGTTATTATACTTAATATATATATAATATAATAACGATATTAACTATATGAACCCTAATATAATTAGGGTTAATATAGTTAATATATATAATATAATAACTATATTAACTATATTAACCCTAATATAATTAGGGTTAATATAGTTAATATAGCTGGCGGCGGTGTAGGGGGATTAGATTAGGTGTTAATACATTTATTATAGGTGGCCGCGGTGTAGGGGGATGTAGATTGTAGGCAAAAGAGCAGTTTACTTTGTGACAAAGCCCCGCAAAAAGCCCTTTTAAGGGCTGGCAAAAGAGCTGTTACTTTGGGGCAATGTGACGCAAAAAGCCCTTTTCAGGGCTATTTGTAGGGTTAGACTTAGGTTTAGTGGTAGGGATAGTTTAGTATTTTAGGGGTTAAATAATTTAATATAGATGGCGGCGGGGTAGGGGGATTAGATTAGTGGTTAATAATTTTAAAATAGATAGTGGCGGGGTAGGGGCTCACTTTAGGGGGTTAGAGATTTAATAAAGCTGGCAGCGGTTTAGGGGTTAATAACTTTATTAGGTAGCGGCAGGCTCCGGGAGTGGCGGTTTAGGGGTTAATACATATTTTATTGTTAGGATAGTGAGGGGGGATAGCGGATAGAGGGTTAGACGTGTCGGGCTATGTTAGGGAGGCGTGTTAGACGTGTCGGGCTATGTTAGGGAGGCGTGTTAGACAGTGCGGGTGATTTAGACTTTAGTCAGGTTTTGTAGGTGCCGGCAGTTTCTAACGTGCCGCAAGTCACTGGCGACGCCAGAAATTTGTACTTGCGCAGATTTCTGGACATCGCTGGTTTGTCAGACTTAGGGCACGTTAGCATCTGACGGCGACGTATATGGGATAGCTCAAGTTGCGAGCTGAAACTGCGGGCGACGCGGGTTCCCTCGCTTGCGCCGCAAACTACGATCTATATCGCATCGACCCCCAGGAGAGATCTAGATACTTTTACATGAATCATCATATATCCTTTGTTTTTCTTAAGGTAGAGCATATAAATTATCACAGGTATCCTTAATAGATCTTCTTTAAAATTAGTAAGCCAAATATTTTTATATTGGCCAGTCCATTAAACAATAATAATATTTCCTCTAATTTTATTTCTTTTTAATGTTTATACGAGAGTATATAATATATCTTTCTAGTTTCATATAAATAATAAAAGTATATAAAGGCATAAATATACCTAGATATATATTTTCAAATTATAAAGGTTTAAACTATACTCTCTATTACTACAACATATATGTACATCAAAATAGACAGAAACTGTATCTTTAAATACATAGGGCTGCTTGCCCCTTTAAATAGCAGGTGTGCACAGGTAATTACCTACGCAGTGATCAAGTGCGCAGGCACGAAACATGTTTGCAAATGTTCCTGTTCACATTGTGATGTGATAAGTATTTTGTATTTCTTTTATATACCGTGCTATGGTTATTCTGTTTTTAACTTGGCATATTAAACTTTGACATATTTTACAATTTGCGGTTTAAAGGTGCCTATTTTTGCGCTATTTTCACGCTTCTTTTCTACATATTTTTATGGTGTTCAGCAATACCTGTGAATAGCTGCATTAGCACCGTCCGCATCTATCTCACTCTCCATTGTGCCGTACAGAGGAAGGTCAAGGGTCATAACGGATCACGCCGACTACTACAGGTGAGAGGAGGATATTGGCGCTTTCATTTAGACTCTGTTTCTACATACATACATACACACAGATATATTAAAAATTGCACCTAAACCTAATAAGGTTCCTGTCCTCTATAACACACACACAAACACACACAGGTGAATTGATGCACCATTTGTTGCCATAATTTTAGTCCACACAAGCAAAAGCAATTCTTTGAGTAGCCCTTCCTCTGCTGTCATGCAACCCATTGGGCCAGTCTCACTAGACGAATGAGCTGGATAGTTTAGGAAGTGCATTTCAAGTTGCTTGTACCTACATTATTGAACTCACATTCATGAAGACACATTCAAGTTTACAAGTTGAATAATGTAGAAACAAGCACTTTGAAGTGCACTGTCATGACTGGGTTTGAACTTGAAGCATGTCCCCTATAAAAAACAGTCACAAAAGCACAATCTCGTTTGATGAACTTCCAGGAAGATAAAATACTCCAAGGGACTGGCGTCGTGCTTTTTCATTGAAGATTTTTTAAAATCCAGTATCAAGAAGATATAATAGATCCTTTCCATAAAACCCATAGTCGACATCTCGACACACCAGACTGGAAACAGAGCTTTATAAACAATAGAGATCATTTTTGGAAAAAAACAATACTTGTCAAGGTTTAAATGTGACCATATAGCGATAGAAAAATAGTGCCCAATCTGTCCATTGTGCCAACATACAATTGGCATTCAGATGGTTTAGCAGTGGTGTTAATGGAAACTGATTTCAATAGATTCCTATGTCACAATTGCACGATAAAATTTTGTTATGAAGATGTCTGCACAAAAACGACAGTGGGTGTGTGTGTGTTCTCTGTATACAGTCTATATAATAGTGATGAATAGAACTTTAATGAATCAATACCACGTATATTAATAGACATCTACAATTTAGAGACCTGAAGAACATGATTATTGTTTGTTAGTTTGTATAACAAAACACATTAAAAAGCAATGGAAATAAATTATTCAAATTCTATTTAGACTTAATACTTAGGCAACAAATGTGTAATAATGAAAAAAAAGGTTTTGCTTCAAATTAAAAGGATATGTTATATGACAAGGTTTCAAACGTGTATGTGCGTGTATATGTTACAGGCAAAGTGTGAAATTCAGGACTTTTATAGAATGCCTAACACATTTTTGGTGAAGTACGTAATACGCTTATTTCATTCTGACCTTATTCTATAGCATCTCTAGCTTTTTTCGACAAAATATAAAAGCAAAATATAATAGAAACAAACTAATTGCAAGAAAACAAAGATGTGAAGAAAAATATTCTGACAAACATTGCATCATAGTTTCAATCTTCTCAAATGAGAACATTTTCTTAACGAAAGCTAAACCTGACAAAAATATTTTTTAATGAACATTGCATCAATTTAGTCTTCTATTTGCAGCAATCTTAATTTGAATGACAGTTTACACAAATCAGCCAATAGGAATGCAAGGATGCCCCCATTTAAAAGGGAAACCTTGCATTTATTATTCAGTGTGCAGCTGGAGAACGTATGAAGAGGACCTCCATGTTAAAGCTTGCAGGATAAGGACCACTGCCCCACCACCGCCTGGATGAAGATAGTTCATCGCCTGGATGAAGATGGACCTCATCCTGGATGAAGATGGAGTGCTGCCATCATCATCAGTGAGTACCTTTATGGGGTTAGTGTTAGGATTTTTTATATTTTTGGGTGTTTTTTTTAATAGATTAGGTTTTTGGGGGGGCAGCAAAAGAACTAAATGAGGTTTTTTAAGTTAGTTTTTTTTATTTTGGGGGGATGAGGGTGTAGTGTTAAATGGGTTAGTGGTAGGCTGACCATATTGCCGCTTTAAGAAGGAACACATATGAAAAATACATATGTGAGGGTTCTTATACAAAACCATTTCTTTAAACAGCACTGAAAACAGCCCTGACATATGTATTTTTCATATGTGTCCCTTTTTAAAGCGGCAATATGGTCAGCCTAGTTAGTGGGCTTTTTTTTCATAAAAGAGCTGATCACTTTAGGACAATGCCCTACAAAAGGACCTTCTAAGCGCTATTGGTAGTTTATTTTTAGAATATGACTTTTTTGTTTTGGGGTGTTTTTTAAGGGGTATTAGAATAGGATTAATTATTTTATTGTTTCGGTAATGACTTTTATTTTCTGTAATATTCAGTACTTTTTTTGTTTTTTGTAATGTTAGATTTTTTTTATTTTTGGTAAAGTTATTTTTTATTTTTTTTTAGTAATGTTAGGTTTTATTTAAAGATACGATTAGATTTTATTTATTTTTACAGGTAAGTTTTTTTTAAAGTAGTTAGGATTTATTTTGTACTTTTTAGGTATTTTAATTTGGGTTAGGTTAGGGGGTGTTAGGTAAGCGGGTTTAGATGATAGTTTATTATTTTGCGATGTGAGTACATGGCAGTTTAGGGGTTAGTAGTATAGTTAGGTACTTTGTAATGTGGGGGGATGGTGCTTTAGTGGTTAATATCTACCCCATTTATTTTAAGAAAATACAGACATCGATCTCAGCTGTTCCGCTGCTATGCAAACAGCCTGATTTTAAAAGCATATCTACCCCAGATCTAATAAGAAAATACAGACATTCATCTCAGCTGTTCCACTGCTATGCAAACAGCCTGATTTTAAAAGCATATCTACCCCAGTTCTAATAAGAAAATACAGACAATCATCTCAGCTGTACCACTGCTATGCAAACAGGTAGCCTATGGAAGATAGTAATATCATTTTATTTTACCTACCCTGTTATATTCTGATGTGTGTATTGCTATATATATATTGTTTTTTTTTTGTTTTTTTTTTGTGTTTATAATTTTAAATGCATATTTTATCACCATTATGTCTGACCATTATGTTAAAAGTTAGTTTAACCTGTTAAGGCTCATATATCTTTTTTGTACTTTGTTAAATGGTTTATTCCCCTACGTGAATACCTTTCTCTTATCTCTGTAATTTTCAACTTTCCCTGTGTTTGCTTAAATGACCCTTAGCTCAAATGTCCATAGACATACCCTCCCCATTCCTTTAAACTTTTGCAGGCCAATCTGACGCTAATATATCTCTCTCCTTCAGCCTGATTTTAAAAGCATATCTACCCCAGTTCTAATAAGAAAATACAGACATTCATCTCAGCTGTTCCACTGCTATGCAAACAGGTAGCCTATTGAAGATAGTTTCCCTCCCACAATGCCCCTCAACCCACCCACCCCGCCCCTCAACCCACCCACCCCAGGCTCATTTCTTCATTTATAGATAGTCTCCCACACTACTTTATTTCTCATTAAATGACAGGTGCAAACACTAATCAACACATCCTTCCTTTTACTTAACCCTATAGAATACATACCCTCTCTTCCTATAAATAGCTACATATCACACATCAATAGTATCTACTTTTTTTTTTCTTTCCCTCTCCATCTACACACCTTATATCACTAACATGAATTCAAATATGACCATACTGTTATTCATGATAACTCTTTTCTCACTCCAATTTTGTTCCTATCATTGCCGCCATAAACACACACCTCAAACTGGAAAACACATTATCATACACCATGGCCTGCACTGTTGCTGTAACTTATCTGCTGAGTGCTGGTGGAGGGATATTAAAAATAACCCTCCTACCCCTACCTCACAAAATTATAAAGTATCACATTCACAATATGGCCAAACAAAAATGATTTCCAAATTCCTATTCCTTATGTTACTTGCCCTTGCAAATGATGTAGAGTCTAACCCTGGTCCAGCAACAAATTCCATTCCTAGCCTTCCAGCTAAAAAAGGCCTCGCCTTTGTGCACTGTAATATCCGCAGCTTACTACCAAAAATGGATGCACTGCAAGCTTGGTGTTCACATTACAAGCCCAAAATCATTGTGATCTCTGAATTGTGGCTAACCGCAAAAATACCTGCCATTGCAATACATGGATATTCATGACATAGAAATGATAGAGCAAAGAGAGGAGGCGGCATTGTAATTGATGCTGACATTTTCATAAAGTACACCCCCATACAAAAATATAGCTCTTCTGCTACCTTTGATTTCCTTTCTGGCAAAATTGAGATCCTGTGCAGTAAATCAATCATTGTTGCAGGAATCTACCGCCCACCTAGCTCCCCTGTGCATTCAATTTCTGACATAGCACATCTCCTTAGTGAAACCATAACTCAAAACCCAAAAAGTGATATTTTGGTTTTTGGAGATTTTAATATTGATTGGCTGAATCCAAAAAATAATAGTTGTCGCTCGCTGTTTAAATCTTTGCAGCTAACGCAATTAATCTCCTCCCCAACTCGCATAAACATCAAAATCCATAATCACACCCTGCTCGACTGGATTCTCTCCACTTCTCCCGACCAAATCCAGGAGGCAGATGTTCTCCCTAACAATTTCAGTGACCACTGCTTAGTGTACTGCGTGCGCAAAATAAAGGCAACTAAATCCTTTCCCAAGGTTAAAATCACCAGATCCTTCAAAAAATGTAATCTTCAATCTTTTCTAATTGACATCCAGAACCTCCCCTGGCACAGATTAAACTTAATCCCTGATCTAGACTCTGCAGTTGAATTCTTTCAGTCTGAACTCCTACAAGTTTGGAATTTACATGCCCGCTGCGTAAGGTGAGAGTAAAAGGAGCACACTTGAATTTAATCACAGCTGACCTCATTAAAATGTGCCAGTTTTGGGATTCATTGTGGTCAAAGTTCAAACATACAGGCTCTATGAACGATCACTGTGTATATAGAAAATGGTGAAATATATGCTCTAAACAAACAAAATTGGCCAAGGCCCAATATTTCTGTGAAAATCTGAACAATAACATATCAAACCCTAGAAAGTTTTGGAAACTCTTAAATAACTTACAAAATCCTCCAATCCACTCCCAACCCCCCACTGTCAATGTGGACTACCATACCCTGCAACTCCCCTTAGAAGTAGCAAATGCCTTTAATAGTTATTTTGTCCGATGCTCCACCACCCTGATTGACAAACTAATAAATGACACGCATCCTGAAACTACAAATGTGGATCAGGCCCCACTAAATCAGCAAAGACTCAATATAGAGAAGTTCAATTTTAGACCTGTACCCATCAATGTCGTTAAGAAACACCTTACTAATCTAAAAATGAAAAACCAGTCTGGACCTGATCAAATCCCAGCAATGCTGTTTAAGCTCAGTGCGCCGTCAATTGCTAAACCGGTCACAACCCTAATTAACGAATCCTTGGTGTCTGGATACATACCCAAACTTTGAAAAACTGCAAGAGTAGTGCCTATCCATAAAAGTGGGGAGTTAACCTTGGTTTCTAATTATCGCCCTATATCTTTGCTCCCAGTATTGTCAAAAATCTTAGAAAAATTAGTCCATACGCAATTATGTGAGTATTACCAACAATCTAACTATCTGACTCCTGATCAATCAGGTTTTCGCCTGAATCACTCCACTACAACTGCCCTCCTAAAAGTTTGCAATGACATCCAAACTGGCATGGAACAAGGAGTTCTAACTGGAGCTACTTTCCTTGATTTTGCAAAGACCTTTGACACAGTAGACCACAACATAGTACTGCTCAAACTAAAAAACTCTGGTATTGCTGATCGTCTGTTAACCTGGTTTCGATCATATGTATCGGATCGATCACAATATGTCTCCGTTTCTGACAGCGACTCCCTCCCTCTCCCAGTCACATGTGGTGTACCCCAAGGTTCCATTCTCAGCCCCCTACTATTCACATTATTTATAAATGATCTGCCTAATGCCTGCAAATCCTCCACTGTACACATGTATGCAGATGACACGGTAATCTATGCAAACAATTCCGATCTGCTGCAGCTTGAAGCAGTGCTCCAAGACCAGTTCACAGAGGTAGAAAAGTGGATCTCAAGAAACAAACTCTTCCTAAACACTGACAAAACTGTCAAAATGATCTTTGGAACGGGACCTAAATTACACAAATTACAAAATTCCCATCTTCGCATCAAAACAAAATCCAATTGCATGCTGACCGCAGTCCACTCTTTTAAATACTTAGGTATGTTGTTAGACCCCAATCTATGATTTGGCCTCCACATAGAAAAACTTGCATCTAAACTTTATCCAAAACTAGGTGCCCTGTACAGAAACAAATCCTGCCTCAGCCCTACAGTAAAGGAAAAGATTGTACAGCAAATGCTGATGCCTATCATGGATTACGGGGACGTAGTATATGCACCTGCACCGCAAACTCACCTTAATAAACTTAATACATTGTATAACTCTTTCTGCCGCTTTGTGCTACAATGTAACTACAGGACACACCATTGTGACATGCTAAATGAACTAAATTGGCTGTCGCTGGAATCCAGATGCACCCTCCATCTTTCCTGCCTTGTGTTTATGAGCCTTTCTGGGAAGCTCCCACCCTAGCTGAGCAGAATGCTCTGCCCTGCTATTCCCACCTCCTATAACCTCCGATCCAATAACAGCACATTATTTAGCTTGCCTCAATACAAAAAGAAAGCAGCTCGATCCTCCTTTTCCTACAGAGCACCGCAGTTATGAAATGACCTCCCTTACACTTTAAAAACTTCCCCAAACCTAATATCCTTTAAGATATCCCTCTCTACATATCTCAAAACAGAATGTGCCTGTCATGGTTGATAATATATATTTCTTGCCAGTTCTATGTTAAATGTTTGCATATATTGTGTATTATTATTGTTTTTGTATTTTATTGTACACTATTGTATCAATGCAATGTGTTGTGGTCCCAGGACATACTTGAAAATGGGAGAAATCTCAATGTATCCTTCCTGGTAAAATATTTTATAAATAAAAAAATAAATAATAAAAAAAAAATAATAGTATAGTTTAGTGTTTGCAAAGTGGAGGATGACGGTTTAGGGGTTAATAGTTTAGTTTAGTGTTTGCGATGTGGGTGGATGGCAGTTTAGGGGTTAATAGTGTATTTAGGTACTTTGATGTGGGGGGATGGTAGTTTAGGTTTAATAGTGTAGTTTAGTGTTTACAATATGGGGGATGGCGGTTTAGGGGTTAATAGTGTATTTAGGTACTTTGCGATGTGAGGGATGGAGGTTTACGGGTTAATAGTGTAGTTTAGTGTACTTTTTTCACCTAGACAAACTCTAAAAAGTTGGAGCGGTATCACATTTACTTTCAACTTGCAATACAAGGGCTACTTAGCACTTTAGGCTCCCCATAGTAAATATGGGGAGCGTAAATTACCACTAATTCACACAAACACATTTTTGGAAATTTTGATAGTGCTCCACTTGTAATAAGTAAGTATTTGAGTGTAAAAAATACTTAGTGCTATCGATAGTGTTATAGTGTTCCACTTGTAATCTAGCCCTATATTTTAGCAAGACCTCAGTTTCCACCTATTTTCCACCTATGCTGGTTGGGTTTTGGAGATATTGCACATTTTATTGCAGGTGTCCGCCCACTTTCCACCCCATGTAATTCAAACGTAAAAAAAATGCACCATTTGTTTGTGCTAAGTTTGTGCTGATTTGTGCCACAGAAACAAAGATTTGTGCCGGTTTCATTTTTGAGATATTGCACATTATATTTTAGCCCATGTAACCTAAATCTCTCCCCACTTTCACCCCATGTAATTAAATCATTAAAAAATACTCCATTCATTTGAACTAATTTATGTCACAAAAATGAACATTTGTATATTTATATTCACAATGTAATTACATGGGGTGCTATCTTCACACAGCTATGTTAGAATATTTTTGTTGAGTTTACTTTTCATTAATAAAATGTTTCAGTTCGTTCATAAAATGTGGTAGGTTTCAGATTCCAGTTTATTAATAAAATGTATTAGGTTCTCGATACCAATACATTAATACAATTTTCTCTTCTGTGTAAAAAGTCATTCAAGTTCAGACTGCTACAATAAATTGAAGCCTGAGTGATAAAATGTTCTTCTGAATATTTTTGTCCAGTTTAGCTTTTGTTAATGAAATGTTTTAGTTTGTTTATAACATTTAGTAGGTTTCAGATACCAGTTTGTTAATAAAAAAAATTTCATTTGTGTAAAATGTCATTCACGTTAAGAGTCTTTCAATAAATAGAAGACTAAAAGGATGCAATGTTCATCAGAATATATTTTAGCTTTCATTAAGAAAATGTTCTCATCTGAGAAGACTGAAACAATAATTCAAAGTGAATCTGCCTGAGGAATGATTGCCATAAGCACTTTGAAACGCGTTGCAGATTATATTCAAGTTTTAAATATATTTATTTGCTCCAATAAATAATAATATGCATAGAGGTTATTTTGTTTTTTATTTAAATCTGTGAGTGTTTTTTTTTTTTTACTTTTATTTCAACTGTGGATCTGGTACCAGTTTGCCTGAGTGCACCACTTTTGTGAGTATATTTTTTTGGAGGGTCTTTGGGATTTTTCTCTATTTGGTAGTGATTTCATTCACTATTGGAGTACCCTTCCCCCTCTCTCCTTGCATTTTATTTTGCAGCAACCTTTGGTATATCCACGAATTGGAGTGAGCCAGCTGGTGGGCTCTGATCTATCCAGCGTGCCTGACTTGCACTGCCACATAGTGCGCCACTTTTGTGAGTATCATTCTGTAGAGTGATGTATTGATACAATTTCCAACAATTGTTGTGATTTTCTGCGCCATTGGAGCACCTTTTTCTGATTAGTGTACACTAGACTATTATTTAAGCGATAAATATGTCTTTGGACTTGTAATATGAGCACAAAAATGGAAGGTGCATGGATTTCACTCAAACAATGTTAACATACAATAGCTAACACTTTTTTGCTCCCTTTGTAATCTAGGTCTTAATATTCTGCATAACAAGTTTTAGGAACAAATTAAGGGCAAATTGTGTCCCTTTAACACATAGTAAAAGAAGCAAATTTGTTTACAAAAATAAACTCATTACAAAACAGAGATGTTAGAATATCCCTTTAAAGGAATAGTGTAGTCAAAACTTTCAGGATTCAGATAGAACATTTCATTTTAAGCAATTTTGTAATATACTCCTATTATCAATTGTTCTATGTTCTCTTAGTATCTTTATTTGAATATAAGCTTATAAGCCGGCCCATTTTTGGTTCAGAAACTGGGTAGCGCTTGCTGGTTGGTGGCTACATTTAGACACCAATCAGCATGCGCTACCCAGGTGCCCAACCAAAAATGGGCCGACTTCTAAGCTTACATTCTTGCTTTTTCAAATAAAAATACCAAGAGAACAAAGAAAAATTGATAATAGGAGTAAATAAAAAAATGCTTAAAATTGCATGCTATTTCTGAATCATGAAAGTTTAATTTTGACTAGACTATCCCTTTAAAGCTAACTTAAAAATAAAAACTAGATAAGCAATAGCATCCTTTTATCTACCAGTCTTACACTCTGAGTAACTTACATTCTTTAATGTTTTTTTTACAGCACATTAAAGTGAGTTTGAGAATACAGTATGATCTTAAATGTAATCGACAGCAGTTAAAACTCCAAACAACATACATAACAAAAGTTCAATTTCACATCTGGTTAAGGTCAGATTTCTATAGCATCCCAAATACAGTCAATCTGTTTTTTATTTAAAAACAATCCACGTGTAATAAAAAAGACATCTCAAATGAATTCAAAGTAATCTATAATGTATTTAATAGCCTGTACACATTCAACGATAACCTATCCACTCAATTTTTTTAAATCTTTTCAGTACAAAAGCTTAACATTTTGAAGCAAAATTAATTATAACAGCTATAAGGAATAGTGTTTTGATGTTTGCTAAAAGTTACAAAGACATAAAAAAGACATTAAAAAAGAATATTTTTATTCAATTTATTGTGAATTTTGATTATGATCAGCAAAGACAGTATAGTTAAAACATAATTTGAATTGTAGATATTTTTATATCATAATTCATACAATAAAACACTAATAACCCAGTGGTCTCAGGTGACAGCCACCTATATATTTTGGACTATTGTTTTGCTACAGGATTTGTGACATTACCCATAACAAGTTAAAAAGAGCTACTTTAGACCCCTTGTGAGGCTTACTGCAAATAAAGAAGCAGTGGTCAGCCAACATAGTATATTTATGAGTTTGTCACCATTTTGTTTTTTCAAATGGTTTAAACACTCAGTAGGAGTGCCACTTGAGATCCATATAACACTGCTGATCCCAGGGCGGCTCTTGACACTTATCCAATCAGCAGCGCTAGTAGCAAGGTTAAACACACAGTACTGTAGTATCGATAGTCTTAAAATGACATGTTGTATGGATGTAATGGATTACAGCATGTACATTTTTGACTAAAATGGCCCTTTAAATGAGTGAGTGCCTGCTAATGATTTAGATTATTTGCCATTGAGTAACTGGTTGTTGCTTCTGAGGATCTTTTAGTGTGTGTCTTGTAAATTTGTTTTAATGGCTTTCACAATGTATGTTAAACTGTCTGTATTTGTGAGGTTTGTGTCTGTGTTTCTGTGTGTCTTTACATGTGTTTATGAACACTGTATTATATCTACAAATGTTATAATGTGAGAATATTCGTGTGAGTGTGGTGTGTTTGTGTACTTGGTTTTAAGTATGTTGGTTTGTCAGCATTTATTATATATGCTTGTCACTCTGTGTGTTTGTCAGTATTTCAGAAGCAGGTGTACATATAAAGCAACTTAAATTATAATATTTTTTTTTAGAGAAGTAAGAAAAAGGTACAGAAAAAAACTACTGGATGAAGCTAAAAACAATATGTATGCTCTATGTAATGACTGCCAAGCAGAAATGGCATGACATTTTTGCTTCATAAATTCATTTTTCTGGCATCATTAAACAACCTAAAATATAAAATTGTATTCCTGATTTCTGTGTATATATGTAAGACACTCAAGTATTCACACCTTTTCATTTCACCTGTAAAATGACATTTTGAGGCTCTTTATTGCTTTCATTAATTGTCACCTACGTGGGCAGTGGACAAATGGTGCATGACAAACCAGTACCTCTAATTTAAAAGGGAAATCTTCTCCCTAACAATTTTGAAAAGTTCATTGGTATGAGTATATTGATTTAATAAAAGGTCACACTAAAATAGACATGCTGAAGACCTCTAAGCAAATGCAAAATGGCACATGAGCCAAGCTCTAAAAAAATAAGAGCAGGCACGTCATGGTAAAATCTTAGATTATAATGCTAACTCATATAATTAACTTATTCACCAGCATATTTACTGTATATATATATATATATATATATATATATATATATATATATATATATATATATATATATATATATATATATATATATACAATATATATATATATATATATATATATATATATACTGTATATACAGTCATGGCCAAAAATATTGGTACTCCTGCATTTCTGTCAGATAATGCACCACTTCGCCCAGAAAATTGTTGCAATTACAAATGTTTAGGCATTATCATGTTTATTTATTTTGTTTGTATTTGTATAATCCAAAAAAATGGAGAGAAAAAAGCCAAAACTAACACAGTCCATGCAAAACTCTAAAAATTTACTGGACAAAATTATTGGCACCTTCTCAAAATTGTAAGAAATAATTACCAAGTTTGCAAAGCTCCTGTAATTTGTAATTAAACTCACCTATATCAATAAACAGGTGTTGACAATAAAGAAATCATACCAGCAACCAGTTAAAATGGAGAAAAATTGACTCAACTTTTTGTTATGTGTATCTGTGTGCAACACTGAGCATGGAGAAGAGAAAGAGCAGCAAAGAATTGTCTGAAGATTTGAAAACAAAAATTGTGGAAAACATGGACAATCTCAAGGTTACAAGTCCATCTCCAAAAATCTTACGCCTAACTTTAGAGTTTGACGTTAGCCGTCAAAAGCAGCGTTAAGGGGTCCTAATGCTGCTTTTTACCACCCGCTGGTATTTAGAGTCAGCCAGGAAAGGGTCTACCGCTCACTTCCTTTCCGCGACTCCAGTCGCCGCTACCTTACCTACACTTATTAACCCCTAATCTGCCGACTGGACCTCGCCACCACTATAATAAATGTATTAACCCCTAAACCGCCGCACTCCCGCCTCACAAACACTATAATAAATTTTATTAACCCCTAATCTGCCCTCCCTAACATCGCCGCCACCTACCTACAATTATTAACCCCTAATCTCCCTAATCAGCTATTCGTATTGAGCTTGCATTCTATTGGCTGTTCCAATCAGCCAATAGAATACAAGCTCAATATGATTGGCTGATTGCATCAGCCAATTGGATTGAACTTCAATCTGATTGGCTGATTGAATCAGTCAATCAGATTTTTCCTACCTTAATTCCGATTGGCTGATAGAATCCTATCAGCCAATAGGAATTGAAGGGACGCCATCTTGGATGATGTCCCTTAAAGGAACCTTCATTCGTCGTTCAATCGTTGGTTGAAGAGGATGGCTCCGCGTCGGCTCCTTTGAAGATGGCTCCGCTCTGGATGGATGAAGATTGAAGACGCCGCCTGGATGAAGACTTCTACCGGATGAAGGACCTTCTCTGTTCACCTTGGATGAAGATTTCGGCCTGGTTGGGTGAAGACGACTCAAGGTAGGGAGATCTTCAGGGGGTTAGCGTTAGGTTTTTCAAGGGGGGTTTGGGTGGGTTAGAGTAGGGGTATGTGGGTGGTGGGTTTTAATGTTGGGGGGGGTTGTATTTTTTTTTTACAGGTAAAAGAGCTGATTACTTTGGGGCAATGCCCCGCAAAAAGCCCTTTTAAGGGCTGGTAAAAGAGCTGATTACTTTTGTAATTTAGAATAGGGTAGGGCATTTTTTTTTATTTTGGGGGGATTTTTTATTTTATTAGGGGGCTTAGATTAGGTGTAATTCATTTAAACTTCTTGTAATTTTTTTTATTTTTTTTTATTTAGTGTTTGTTTTTGTATTATAGATTAGTTTATTTAATTGTATTTTAGTTTAGCTAATTGTAGTTAATTTATTTAATTAATTTAACGATAGTGTAGTGTTAGGTGTATTTGTAACTTAGGTTAGGGTTTTTTTACAGGTAATTTTGTATTTATTTTAACTAGGTAGCTATTAAATAGTTATTAACTATTTAATAACTATTGTACCTAGTTAAAATAAATACAAAGTTGCCTGTAAAATTATTATATAAATCCTAAAATAGCTACAATGTAATTATTAGTTATATTGTAGCTATATTAGGGTTTATTTTATAGGTAAGTATTTAGTTTTAAATAGGAATAATTTATTTAATTATAGGAATATTATTTTGTTTAATTTAAATTAGATTTAAGTTAGGGGGTGTTAGGGTTAGACTTAGATTTAGGGGTTAATAACTTTATTATAGTAGCGGCGACGTTGCGGGCGGGAGATTAGGGGTTAATAATTGTAGGTAGGTAGCGGCGATGTTAGGGAGGGCAGATTAGAGGTTAATAAAATTTATTATAGTGTTTGCGAGGCAAGAGTGCGGCGGTTTAGGGGTCAATACATTTATTATAGTGGCGGCGAGGTCCGTTCGGAAGATTAGGGGTTAATAAGTGTAGGTAAGGTAGCGGCAACATTGGGGGGGGGCAGATTAGGGGGTAATAAATATAATATATGTGTCGGCGATGTTAGGGGCATCAGATTAGGGGTTCATAGGGATAATGTAGGTGGTGGCGGTGTCCGGAGCGGCAGATTAGGGGTTAATAATATAATGCAGGTGTCAGCGATAGCGGGGGCGGTAGATTAGGGGTTAATAAGTATAAGGTTAGGGGTGTTTAGACTCGGGGTTCATGTTAGGGTGTTAGGTGCAGACTTAGAGTGTGTTTCCCCATAGGAAACAATGGGGCTGCGCTAGGAGCTGAACGCTGCTTTTTTGCAGGTGTTAGGTTTTTTTCCAGCCAGCTCAGCCCCATTGTATCCTATGGGGATATTGTGCATGAGCACGTTTTTCCAGCTTACCGTTTCCGTAGGCAACGCTGGTATTGAGAGTTGAAGGGAAGGTAAATTATGCTCAACACTCCCTTATCTGAGCCTAACGCAGCCACTCAGACAACTCTAAATACCAGCGTTGTCTTAAGGGTGCGCTGGGAAAAAAAGCAGCATTAGCTATGCGGGTCTTTACCGACAAAACTTTAAAATCTAGGCCTTAATGTTCTTGTGTACACTGTGTGCAACATTGTCAAGAAGTTTACAGCCCATTGTACTGTAGCTAATCTCCCTGGACATGGATGAAAGAGAAAAAAATGATTAAAGATCGCAACGAAGGATTGTTCGAATGGTGGATAAAGAACCTTGATCAACATCCAGACAAATTCAAGCTGACCTTCAGGCACAGAGTACAAATGTGTCAGCTCGCACTATACATCGCCATCAGAATGAAAAGGGATGCTATAGTAGGAGACCCAGGAGCAACCCACTGCTGACACAGAAACATAAAAAAGCCAGATTGGAGTTTGCCAAAACTTACCTGGGGAAGCCAAAATCTTTTTGGGAGAATGTGCTGTGGACAGTCGAAACTAGATTACAGCTTTTTGGTAAAACCCCTCATTCTACTGTTTTCAGAAAGAGAAATGAGGCTTTTAAAGAAAAGAATACAGACCCTAAAGTCAAACATAGTGGAGGTTCACTGATGTATGGGGTTGCTTTGCTGCTTCCGGCACTGGATGTTTTGACTTTGTGCATGGCATTATGAAATCTGAAGACTACCCAAGATTTCTGTGGTGCAATGTAGGGCCCAGTGTCAGAAATGTGGGTATTCGTCAGAGATCATGGGTCTTACAGCAGGACAATGACCCAAAGCACAATTCAAAAAGCACCCAGAAATGGTTTAAGACAAAGCGCTGGAGAGACCTGGAGCAGTTGGCAAAAGAAGAGTGGTCCAAAATTCCAGTAGAGAGGTGTAAGAAACTCATTGATGGTTACAGGAAGCGATTGATTTCAGTATTTGTTTTCCAAGGGGTGTGCTACCAAATATTAAATTAAGGATGCCAATAATTTTGTCCAGTCCATTTTTTTTGAGTTTTGCGTGGAATGCGTCAGATTTGACTTTTTTTTCTCCATTTTTTTTGTCATATCAATACAAACAAAATAAATAAACATGAGAATGCCTAAACATTTGTAATTGCAACAATTTTCTGGGCAAAGTGGTGCATTAGCTGACAGAAATGCAGGGGGCAATATTTGTGGCCCTGACTGTACATGGGCTGCATGGTTCTAGTGAGATGTACAGGGTACCATGAGAATGGACCTGGTTCATGTCCCTACCACCCCTATTCCAAGGCGGGTCACTCTTAACTTAAGTGCCCCCTAGTAGCTCTGGTCATCTTATGACCATGAAGATTCCTCCTAGGACGGTATTATGGGTTCTCAAAATATTTTTGATGAACTATCTATAACAAAGTTTCAAAATCACATTTTCTGTGCATTCCATTTAATTGTGATTCCTACACATGCATCTGATTCCAGTGGGAATAGAGATGTTATTTCTGATATGCAAGTTGCACTATATATTTCATTGTTTTTATACATTCTTATGTTTTATTTAATTTAGGTGTGGATTATTCTGTATAGAACACAATTTCTAAACGCATGCAGGTGTATTCATGGCTAATAATTTAAGCCAGTAGAATACCATATGCAATATTTACTTTTATTGCATTAGAATACCATATGCAATATTTATTTTTTATGTTTATTTGTGTTTAATTTATTTATGTATATACCTTTTAATGTTTATTTTTTACTTATTAGTGGTCATGCTCGGCATTTATGCAAATCCAACAGTAACTAATAGTTTATCTAGGGGGCAAAGGTTTGAGCGGCTTTGCTCATCATTGGAGTGAGCAGGCTAGAAAATGTTAACTTTTGGGGACGTGTGAGAATTGACACACTGTTCATTGATATGTCTTAGCTCACTTTTAGTACATAACCCCAGGATACACATAGTATGGTTTATATATATTAGACCATGCCGGTTTGGCACATAGAAGCTGGTATACACTGTTAATATATAACCATTTGCAATTACAGCAAGGGTTTGGTTAAAACAAATGTCAATCACAGGTGGGGATGTCACTTCTGGTGTTACGAAACTGACTGTGATGCTTATAATATGTCCTACAGCATTTATTGTGGCTATCAGGTTAAGCCTCACATATACCAGCATTGAATACTGGTTATTTGCAGTGCTATTAGGTCTTAAGCGCAATTCAGTTGATTCGTCAAACCGGAAGTGAGGTCACTTCCGGCTCACTGAAACGCATATGCGTTCCATACACGCAAATAGAGAGTATACAAAACCACTAAGATAAGTATGTTTATTTATTGTTTAGCAAATCTTTGTGACATGTTCACTTTGTACTAATGGTCCCAAACACTAAAGGGATGCAGTTTTAAGTTATATGAATATAGCAATTAATGACAGAAAGGTTATCTGTTAAACAAATATCCGGAAATGAATCTACTTCCGGATTTTTGACACGCATGGCGTGCGTTCCACCCACACACTTTGACACTACACTATAGGACACAGGTGTGTTTTGTGAGTATTTGTTTGATTATTGTTCACACTATAAATGTTTGTGAATTTGTCACTTTTTTCATTCTGAGGAAGTGGTCTGTGCGAACCCTGAAACGTCAATAAAGAGTTAAGTTGCCTTTTGGTTTACCCACTACTAAGAAGTCCTGAGAGTGCTTTCTTTCATAGGAGATATATATACACAGTGTCCCACAAAAGTGAGTACACCCTTCACATTTTTGTAAATATTTTATTATATCTTTTCATGTGACAACACTGAAGAAATGACACAAAGATGCCTTGGGTCATTGGCTCACCCATGTGCATTGTTATTTCTTCAGCAAAGGATATATAAACAATGAAGCTATTTAGATCATAGAAGTACATTGAAAAGTTGTTTAAAATTGTATTCTCTGTCTGAATCATGAAAGATAAATTATGGCTTTAGTGTCCCTTTAAGATCAGGATTTAAACATAATATACCATTAGGAATTTTGACTAATTCAAATATATCATTAGAAAATATTCTAGTTGTCGTTTTTTTGGAAGGAACAATAATGCTATACTGCTTTATATAAATGAATATATGTGGAAGAGAATCACAATATATACATATGTGTACATAACACACATCACACAACAACAAAACACAAATTTATCTTTTTAATCATCACACAATAATAATGTTGCAAAGTAGAACAAGAGAATGAAGATTTGGAAAGTAGACAGGCATGTAGCTAATATGACAACATAATTCTAAGCTTCAACCATACAGAGTATAGCATTAGGACTTTACTGCCTCTTTAATCAGTTTCTCACTCAATATTACATATAAGTAGACATGAGGTTTGTAATATCTTCATTATTATTGCAACTATTTAGTTGTTGTTGTTAATAGCTTGTGATGGCTATTTCATTTGTAGTGAAAGGGACATGCAACCCAAAGTTAATCTTCCATGATTCTGACAGAGCAAATTTTAAGAAATCCAACATTTACCTTCAATAATCACATTTGGTTCATTCTCTTGGTATCCTTAGTTGAAAAAACGACCTACATAGGCTCATGAGCAGCAAAGCATTACTGGGAGCTATCTGCTTATTTGTGGGTGGTCAACAATGCATAATTGCAATGGTTAGCCAGATGTCTTCAGATACTTCACAGTATTGCATATATGCTCCTTAAAAATAAATAAACAATGAGAATAAAATTTAAAAATTAAGTATTTGTGAATATTTAATAGAAATACATGCTCTATTTTATTTTTTGTAAATAATGACAATAAAATATTTTTAAAAACAAATGATGTCCCTTTAATTTATCAAAGTAACCCAATTTTAAATACAAATAACGCATTACACGATTAGTGAAATATAGCGTAGTAAACATATCTTTCACCACAAGATTCACATTTCTGAAAAGTCAAATATAATTTCACACGCAGTCACTTAGCACACAATCGATGTGCAATGTTGGGATTGTAAATAAATTAAAAAAGAAGTGCTGTCAATACTTGACAATGAGTCACAATATTTATTTAAGAACAAAGGATACATATATTAACATTCTGGATTCTAAGGCCTAGATTTAGAGTTGGGCGGTAGCCGTCAAAACCAGCGTTAGAGGCTCCTAACGCTGGTTTTAGGCTACCGCCGGTATTTGGAGTCAGTCAGGAAAGGGTCTAACGCTCACTTTCCAGCCGTGACTTTTCCATACCGCAGATCCCCTTACGTCAATTGCGTATCCTATCTTTTCAATGGGATCTTTCTAACTCCGGTATTTAGAGTCGTGGCTGAAGTGAGCGTTAGAAATCTAACGACAAAACTCCAGCCGCAGAAAAAAGTCAGTAGTTAAGAGCTTTCTGGGCTAACGCCGGTTTATAAAGCTCTTAACTACTGTGCTCTAAAGTACACTAACACCCATAAACTACCTATGTACCCCTAAACCGAGGCCCCCCCACATCGCTGCCACTCTATAAAAATTTTTAACCCCTAATCTTCCGCTCCGTACACTGCCGCCAACTACGTTATCCCTATGTACCCCTAATCTGCTGCCCCTAACACCGCCGACCCTATATTATATTTATTAACCCCTAACCTGCCCCCCACAACGTCGCCGCCAGCTACCTACACTTATTAACCCCTAATCTGCCATCCGCATGCCGCCGCCAGCTACATTATAGCTATGTCCCCTAATCTGCTGCCCCTAACACCGCCGACCCCTATATTATATTTATTAACTCCTAATCTGCCCCCCACAACGTCGCCTCCACCTGCCTACACTTATTAACCCCTAATCTGCCGAGCGGACCGCACTGCTATTATAATAAAGTTATTAACTCCTAATCCGCCTCACTCCTGCCTCAATAACCCTATAATAAATAGTATTAACCCCTAATCTGCCCTCCCTAACATCGCTGACACCTAACTTCAAGTATTAACCCCTAATCTGCCGATCAGAGCTCACCGCTACTCTAATAAATGTTTTAACCCCTAAAGCTAATTTCAACCCTAACCCTAACACCCCCCTAAATTAAATATAATTTTATTCTAACGAAATAAATTAACTCTTATTAAATAAATTATTCCTATTTAAATCTAAATACTTACCTGTAAAATAAACCCTAATATAGCTACAATATAAATTATAATTATATTATAGCTATTTTAGGATTAATATTTATTTTACAGGCAACTTTGTATTTATTTTAACCAGGTACAATAGCTATTAATTAGTTAAGAACTATTTAATAGCTAAAATAGTTAAAATAATTACAAAATTACCTGTAAAATAAATCCTAACCTAAGTTACAATTAAACCTAACACTACACTATCAATAAATTAATTAAATACAATATCTACAATTATCTACAATTAAACCTAACACTACCCTATCAATAAATTATTTAAATACAATATCTACAATTATCTACAATTAAACCTAACACTAAACTATCAATAAATTATTTAAATAAAATATCTACAAATAAATACAATGAAATAAACTAACTAAAGTACAAAAAATAAAAAAGAACTAAGTTACAAAAAATAAAAAAATATTTACAAACATTAGAAAATATTACAACAATTTTAAACTAATTACACCTACTCTAAGCCCCCTAATAAAATAACAAAGCCCCCCAAAATAAAAAAATGCCCTACCCTATTCTAAATTAAAAAAGTTCAAAGCTCTTTTACCTTACCAGCCCTGAACAGGGCCCTTTGCGGGGCATGCCCCAAAGAATTCAGCTCTTTTGCCTGTAAAAAAAACACATACAATACCCCCCCCCAACATTACAACCCACCACCCACATACCCCTAATCTAACCCAAACCCCCCTTAAATAAACCTAACACTAAGCCCCTGAAGATCTTCCTACCTTATCTTCACCATACCAGGTTCACCCATCGGTCCTCGGAAGTCTTGATCCAAGCCTTGGAAGTGTTGATCCAAGCCCAAGCGGGGGGCTGAAGATTGACGTCCATCCTCGGGCTGAAGTCTGGATCCAAGTGGCGGCTGAAGAAATCCATCATCGGGCTGAAGTCGGAAGTCCATCATCGGGATGAAGTCTTCTATCAAGCCGCATCTTCAATCTTCTTTCTTCTGGAGCGGAGCGGAGCGGAGCCATCTTTTTCCAAGCCGATGAGGAACATCCTCTTCAACCGACGCCTACTCGCCGAATGACGGTTCCTTTAAATGACGTCATCCAAGATGGCGTCCCTCGAATTCCGATTGGCTGATAGGATTCTATCAGCCAATCGGAATTAAGGTAGGAATATTCTGATTGGCTGATGGAATCATCCAATCAGAATCAAGTTCAATCCGATTGGCTGATCCAATCAGCCAATCAGATTGAGCTTACATTCTATTGGCTGTTCCGATCAGCCAATAGAATGCGAGCGGGGGTGTACGGAGCGGCAGATTAGGGGTTAATAATAATATGCAGGTGTCAGCGATAGTTAATAAGTGTAAGGTTAGGGGTGTTTAGACTCGGGGTACATGTTAGAGTGTTAGGTGCAGATGTAGGAAGTGTTTCCCCATAGAAAACAATGGGGCTGCGTTAGGAGCTGAACGCGTTTTTTTTTGCAGGTGTTAGGTTTTTTTTCAGCTCAAACTGCCCCATTGTTTTCTATGGGGATATCGTGCACAAGCACGTTTTTGAAGCTGGCCGCGTCCGTAAGCACCGCTGGTATCGAGAGTTGAAGTTGCGGTAAATATGCTCTACGCTCCTTTTTTGGATTGAACTTGAATCTGATTGGCTGATTCAGTCAGCCAATCAGATTTTTCTACCTTAATTCCGTTTGTCTGATAGAATCCTATCAGCCAATCGGAATTCGAGTGACGCCATCTTGGATGACGTCACTTAAAGGTACTGTCATTCGTCGTTAGTCGTCGGGAAGAAGAGGATGGATCCACGTAGGCTCCTCTGAAGATGGCTCCGCTCAGGATGGATGAATGAAGATTGAAGACGCCGCCTGGATGAAGACTTCTATCGGATGGAAGATTTCTTCAACGCCCCTTGGATGATGACTTCTGCCGCTCCGGATCTCCTCTTCGGTTCCATCGGTGGTCAGCTGGCTGAACACGACTCAAGGTAGGATGATCTTCAGGGGGGTAGTGTTAGGTTTATTTAAGGGGGGTTTGGGTTAGATTAGGGGTATGTGGGTGGTGGGTTTTAATGTTGGGGGGGTTGTATTTTTCTTTTACAGGCAAAAGAGCAGTTTTCTTTGGGGCATGCCCCGCAAAAGGCCCTTTTAAGGGCTGGTAAGGTAAAAGAGCTTTGAACTTTTTTAATGTAGAATAGGGTAGGGCATTTTTTTATTCTGGGGGCTTTGTTATTTTATTAGGGGGCTTAGATTAGGTGTAAGTAGCTTAAAATTGTTGTAATATTTGTTAAATGTTTGTAACTTATTTTTTTATTTTTTGTAACTTAGCTTTTTTTATTTTTTGTACTTTACTTAGTTTATTTAATTGAATTTAATTGTAGTTATTTGTAGATAATTAATTTAATTAATTTAATGATAGTGTAGTGTTAGGTTAATTGTAACTTAGGTTAGGATTTATTTTACCGGTAATTTTGTATTTCTTTTAGCTAGGTAGTTATTACATAGTTAATAACTATTTAATAACTATTCTAACTAGCTAAAATAAATACAAAGTTACATGTAAAATAAATATAAATCCTAACGGATAGATTTAGAGTTCGGCGGTAGCCGTGAAAACCAGCGTTAGAGGCTCCTAACGCTGGTTTTAGGCTACCGCCGGTATTTGGAGTCAGTGATTAAAGGGTCTAACGCTCACTTTTCAGCCGCGACTTTTCCATACCGCAGATCCCCTTACGTCAATTGCGTATCCTATCTTTTCAATGGGATCTTTCTAACGCCGGTATTTAGAGTCGTTTCTGAAGTGAGCGTTAGAGCTCTAACGACAAAACTCCAGCCGCAGGAAAATAGCAGGAGTTAAGAGCTTTCTGGGCTAACGCCGGTTCATAAAGCTCTTAACTACTATACTCTAAAGTACACTAACACCCATAAACTACCTATGTACCCCTAAACCGAGGTCCCCCCACATCACCGCCACTCGATTAAAAATTTTTAACCCCTAATCTGCCGACCGCCAACTACGTTATACTTATGTACCCCTAATCTGCTGCCCCTAACCCCGCCGACCCCTGTATTATATTTATTAACCCCTAACCTGCCCCCCACAACGTCGCCGCCAGCTACTTACAATAATTAACCCCTAATCTGCCGACCGCATAGCGCCGCCACCTACGTTATCCTTATGTACCCCTAATCTGCTGCCCCTAACACCGCCGACCCCTATATTATATTTATTAACCCCTAATCTGCCCCCCACAACGTCGCCGACACCTGCCTACACTTATTAACCCCTAATCTGCCGAGCGGACCTGAGCGCTACTATAATAAAGTTATTAACCCCTAATCCGCCTCACTAACCCTATCATAAATAGTATTAACCCCTAATCTGCCCTCCCTAACATCGCCGACACCTAACTTCAATTATTAACCCCTAATCTGACGACCGGAGCTCACCGCTATTCTAATAAATGTATTAACCCCTAAAGCTAAGTCTAACCCTAACACTAACACCCCCCTAACTTAAATATAATTTAAATCTAACGAAATAAATTAACTCTTATTAAATAACTTATTCCTATTTAAAGCTAAATACTTACCTGTAAAAAAAAATCCTAATATAACTACAATATAAATTATAATTATATTATAGCTATTTTAGGATTAATATTTATTTTACAGGCAACTTGGTAATTATTTTAACCAGGTACAATAGCTATTAAATAGTTAAGAACTATTTAATAGTTACCTAGTTAAAATAATAACAAAATTACCTGTAAAATAAATCCTAACCTAAGTTATAATTAAACCTAACACTACCCTATCAATAAATTAATTAAATAAAATACCTACAATTACCTACAATTAACCTAACACTACACTATCAATAAATAAATTAAATACAATTCCTACAAATAACTACAATTACATAAACTAACTAAAGTACAAAAAATAAAAAAGAACTAAGTTACAAAAAATAAAAAAATATTTACAAACATAAGAAAAATATTACAACAATTTTAAACTAATTACACCTACTCTAAGCCCCCTAATAAAATAACAAAGACCCCCAAAATAAAAAAATGCCCTACCCTATTCTAAATTAATACATTTAAAAGCTCTTTTACCTTACCAGCCCTGAACAGGGCCCTTTGCGGGGCATGCCCCAAGAAAATCAGCTCTTTTGCCTGTAAAAAAAAACATACAATACCCCCCCCCAACATTACAACCCACCACCCACATACCCCTAATCTAACCCAAACCCCCCTTAAATAAACCTAACACTAAGCCCCTGAAGATCTTCCTACCTTGTCTTCACCATACCAGGTTCACCGATCGGTCCAGAAGAGCTCCTCCGATGTCCTGATCCAAGCCCAAGCGGGGGGCTGAAGAGGTCCATGATCCGGCTGAAGTCTTCATCCAAGCGGGGCAGAAGAGTTCTTCCATCCGATTGAAGTCTTCATCCAAGCGGCATCTGGAGCGAAGCGGCAGCATCCTGAAGACCTCCACCGCGGAACATCCATCCTGGCCGACGACTGAACGACGAATGACGGTTCCTTTAAATGACGTCATCCAAGATGGCGTCCCTCGAATTCCAATTGGCTGATAGGATTCTATCAGCCAATCGGAATTAAGGTAGGAATATTCTGATTGGCTGATGGAATCAGCCAATCAGAATCAAGTTCAATCCGATTGGCTGATCCAATCAGCCAATCAGATTGAGCTTGCATTCTATTGGCTGATCGGAACAGCCAATAGAATGCGAGCTCAATCTGATTGGCTGATTGGATCAGCCAATAGGATTGAACTTGATTCTGATTGGCTGATTCCATCAGCCAATCAGAATATTCCTACCTTAATTCCGATTGGCTGATAGAATCCTATCAGCCAATCGGAATTTGAGGGACGCCATCTTGGATGACGTCATTTAAAGGAACCTTCATTCGTCGTTCAGTCGTCGGCCAGGATGGATGTTCCGCGGTGGAGGTCTTCAGGATGCTGCCGCTTCGCTCCGGATGGATGCCGCTTGGATGAAGACTTCAATCGGATGGCAGAACTCTTCTGCCCCGCTTGGATGAAGACTTCAGCCGTATCATGGACCTCTTCAGCCCCCAGCTTGGGCTTGGATCAGGACATCGGAGGAGCTCTTCTGGACCGATCGGTGAACCTGGTATGGTGAAGACAAGGTAGGAAGATCTTCAGGGGCTTAGTGTTAGGTTTATTTAAGGGGGGTTTGGGTTAGATTAGGGGTATGTGGGTGGTGGGTTGTAATGTTGGGGGGGGGGGGGTATTGTATGTTTTTTTTTACAGGCAAAAGAGCTGATTTTCTTGGGGCATGCCCCGCAAAGGGCCCTGTTCAGGGCTGGTAAGGTAAAAGAGCTTTTAAATGTATTAATTTAGAATAGGGTAGGGCATTTTTTTATTTTGGGGGTCTTTGTTATTTTATTAGGGGGCTTAGAGTAGGTGTAATTAGTTTAAAATTGTTGTAATATTTTTCTTATGTTTGTAAATATTTTTTTATTTTTTGTAACTTAGTTCTTTTTTATTTTTTGTACTTTAGTTAGTTTATGTAATTGTAGTTATTTGTAGGAATTGTATTTAATGTATTTATTGATAGTGTAGTGTTAGGTTAATTGTAGGTAATTGTAGGTATTTTATTTAATTAATTTATTGATAGGGTAGTGTTAGGTTTAATTATAACTTAGGTTAGGATTTATTTTACAGGTAATTTTGTTATTATTTTAACTATTTTAGCTATTAAACAGTTCTTAACTATTTAATAGCTATTGTACCTGGTTAAAATAATTACCAAGTTGCCTGTAAAATAAATATTAATCCTAAAATAGCTATAATATAATTATAATTTATATTGTAGTTATATTAGGATTTTTTTTACAGGTAAGTATTTAGCTTTAAATAGGAATAAGTTATTTAATAAGAGTTAATTTATTTCGTTAGATTTAAATTATATTTAAGTTAGGGGGTGTTAGTGTTAGGGTTAGACTTAGCTTTAGGGGTTAATACATTTATTAGAATAGCGGTGAGCTCCGGTCGTCAGATTAGGGGTTAATAATTGAAGTTAGGTGTCGGCGATGTTAGGGAGGGCAGATTAGGGGTTAATACTATTTATGATAGGGTTAGTGAGGCGGATTAGGGGTTAATAACTTTATTATAGTAGCGCTCAGGTCCGCTCGGCAGATTAGGGGTTAATAAGTGTAGGCAGGTGTCGGCGACGTTGTGGGGGGCAGATTAGGGGTTAATAAATATAATATAGGGGTCGGCGGTGTTAGGGGCAGCAGATTAGGGGTACATAAGGATAACGTAGGTGGCGGCGCTTTGCGGTCGGAAGATTAGGGGTTAATTATTGTAGGTAGCTGGCGGCGACGTTGTGGGGGGCAGGTTAGGGGTTAATAAATATAATATAGGGGTCGGCGGTGTTAGGGGCAGCAGATTAGGGGTACATAGGGATAACGTAGGTAGCGGCGGTTTACGGAGCGGAAGATTAGGAGTTAATAATATAATGCAGGGGTCAGCGATAGCGGGGGCGGCAGATTAGGGGTTAATAAGTGTAAGGTTAGGGGTGTTTAGACTCGGGGTACATGTTAGAGTGTTAGGTGCAGACGTAGGAAGTGTTTCCCCATAGAAAACAATGGGGCTGCGTTAGGAGCTGAACGCTGCTTTTTTGCAGGTTTTTTCAGCTCAAACAGCCCCATTGTTTCCTATGGGGGAATCGTGCACGAGCACGTTTTTGAGGCTGGCCACGTCCGTAAGCAACTCTGGTATCGAGAGTTGCATTTGCGGTAAAAATGCTCTACGCTCCTTTTTTGGAGCCTAACGCAGCCTTTTTTTGAACTCTCGATACCAGAGTTAATTTTATGGTGCGGCCAGAAAAAAGCCAGCGGAGCGTTAACAGCCCTTCTACCGCCAAACTCCAAATCTAGGCCTAGGATAGCTACAATGTAATTATTAATTACATTGTAGCTATCGTAGGGTTTATTTTACAGGTAAGTATTTAGTTTTAAATAGGATTCATTTATTAAAGTATAGTGTAGTGTTAGGTGTAATTGTAACTTAGGTTAGGATTTATTTTACAGGTAAATTTCTCTTTATTTTAGCTAGGTAACTATTAAATAGCTAATAACTATTTAATAGCTATTGTACCTAGGTAAAATAAATTGAAAGTTGCCTGTAAAATAAATATAAATCCTAAGATAGCTACAATATAATTATTATTTATATTGTAGCTATATTAGGGTTTATTTTAAAGGTAAGTATTTAGTTTTGAATAGGATTCATTTAGTTAATAAGAGTTACATTTATTTAGATGTATTTAATTAATATTTAAGTTAGGGGGGTGTTAGGGTTAGTGTTAGACTTAGGTTTAGGGGTTAATCATTTTATTACAGTGGCGGCGGTGTAGTGGGGGGCAGGATAGGGGTTAATAAATTTATTATAGGTGGCGGCGGTATAGGTGGGCAGGATAGGGGTTACTAGGTATAATGTAGGTGGCGGTGGGCTCCGGGAGCGACGGTTTAGGGGTTAATACATTTATAAGAGTTGCGGCGGGGTAAAGGAGCGGCGGTTTAGGTGTAACTTTATTTAGTTGCGGGGGGCTCCGGGGGTGCCGGTATAGGGGGTAGAACAGTGTAGTATAGTGTGGGTGCTTAGTGACAGCTTATCAATAAAGCTGTCAAAAAGCCGAAGAGCAGCGAGATCGGATGAGTTATAACTATCACAGTCCGCTGCTCATTGCCCCGTACTTGGTGCGCAGCTTTTTGACAGGTTTTTTGATAACTTTGGCGAACGTAAATTGTAAACAGCCGTACAATATTTAGCTAGATATAAGACGTGCCAATTTTATCTAATAAGTAGAAAGTCTGGATAACCGATTCAATAGATTTTCCCTCCAATGCGCAAGCGTAAAACTAACAGAGATGTGGGTAACTTCGGCTTCTACAATTACAAATGCGCATGCGCGATTTAGCTGAATTGACGCGCAGGCTTATTAGGAAGGGTTATGCTGGTAATGATATGTATAGGAGCGAAATGTTATTGGTCAATCATTTCATATACACACTATGCCGAAAACGATGGGCTGGGAAAGGTGACGTCATGGCTGGGTAATATTTAGTTAAAATATAAGGTTTGTAAGCTTCGTTTTATACAAAATATAGGTTAGTTGCTTTTAATAGATGATAATTATACAAAATATGGGACTATTGAGTAACAAAAAAAGTAAAAAACAGTAATCCTTTAAATATAATTTTAATCTAACGAAATAAATTAAATCTTATTAACTAAAGTATTCCTATTTAAAGCTAAATACTTACCTGTAAAATAAACCCTAATATAGCTACAATTTAACGAATAATTATATTGTAGCTATTTTAGGATTTATATTTATTTTACAGGCAACTTTGTATTTATTTTAACTAGGTACAATAGCTATTAAATAGTTATTAACTATTTAATAGCTACCTAGTTAAAATAATTACAAAATTACCTGTAAAATAAATCCTAACCTAAGCTACAATTAAACCTAACATTACACTATCAATAAATTAATTAAATAAATTAACTACAAGAACCTACAATTAAATACAATTAAATAAACTAAACTAAATTACAAAAAACAAACACTAAATTACAAAAAATAAAAAAAGATTACAAAAATATAAGGCTAATTATACCTACTCTAAGCCCCCTAATAAAATAAAAAGCCCCCCAAAATAATAAAGGTCCCTACCTTATTCTAAATTAAAAAGTAACCAGCTCTTTTACCAGCCCTTAAAAGGGCTTTTTGTGGGGCATGCCCCAAAGTAATCAGCTCTTTTGCCTGTAAAAAAAAACCACAATACCACCCCCCAACATTACAACCCACCACCCACATACCCCTACTCTAACCCAAACCCCCGTAAAAAAACCTAACACTACCCCCCTGAAGATCTCCCTACCTTGAGTCGTGTTCACCCAGCCGGGCACCGATGGACCAAAAGAGGACATCCGGAGCAGCAGACGTCTTCATCATATCCGGGCAGAAGAGGACATCTGGACCGGCAGAAATCTTCATCCAAGCGGCATCTTCTATCTTCATCCATCCGACGAGGAGCGGTTCCATCTTCAAGACCTCCGGCGCGGAACATCCTCCTTCCCCGACGACTACCCGACGAATGAAGGTTCCTTTAAGTGACGTCATCCAAGATGGCGTCCCTCGAATTCCGATTGGCTGATAGGATTCTATCAGCCAATCGGAATTAAGGTAGGAAAAATCTGATTGGCTGATTGAATCAGCCAATCAGATTCAAGTTCAATCAGATTGGCTGATCCAATCAGATTGAGCTCGCATTCTATTGGCTGTTCCGATCATCTAAATCTAGGCGATTATTATTTGAATATCGTAATACACACAATTGTTAATATATTTTAAAAAGTGTGAAAATATACTCATCACACTACTAGATCCAAATAAATTCATAATCATGGGTGCACATTTACGCTTTTAATTATTGCCCAATGTATATCGATAAAATTATTGCACAGAGACGAGTTTGCTGTTACAGTGGCATTACTTTAGACATGTTGGTCAAATGTAAACATTAATTTGTAGAAATGTTAAAAATACAGTATCATGAGTTTCAAGATTAAAAATAAAATGATCTATACCATGAATCTAAAGTTAAATAATGACAGATAAATGTCTGACAATTGATATCAATGCAAGAATACATTAAATGACTCAAAGGGACAGTCAACAACACAACTTATTTATTAAAAACATACATGATCTGATTTATTTCTAAATACAATTTTATTTATAAAATAACATTTATTATAAAATACTTTTGAACTCTGTGATTAGCTTGTATCTAAGCCATTGCAGACGGACCCCTTAATTATTTCTTTAGTAAAGGCTTGCATTTAGCCAATCAGTGCCCTCTCCCTTGTGAATACATGGGCGTGGTCACAGTTATCTGAATAGCACACCATAACTTATGCCCTCTAGCTGTTGAAAAGTGCAAAATGCATTGAAATAATATGTCCATTTTAAGGATATTGATAATAGCATATGATCAGAATGTTTTACCTTTCAACAAAGAATAACAAGAGATCAAACACAATTTGATGTTACAACTGAACTTAACATTATATCATAATTGCATTCCCTATGTGATTAATGAATGTTTGATTCTGAATAAACTGTCCTTTAACATAAGAGGCACACTTCAAATTATAATAAAATAATATATGAGACTACCTAGGATTATGATAAAATCAGGATAGCAACAAAAATACAAAAATATTTTTAATCTAATTCCATTTGAAGTAAAATATAGAAATCAAACTAAGGATTTGAATAAAAATATTGTATTATTTGATTCACTGTCAATTTAACACATGGGGGCATATTTATCAAGCTCCGCATGGAGCTTAATGTCCCGTGTTTCTGGTAAGCCTTCAAGCTCGCTAGAAACCCAAGTTTCCATAACCTGTCCACCTGCTCTGAGGAGGCATCCAGAACTCGCAAGAAAGCGACCAGAATATGATCGGGTTGATTGACACCCCCTGCTAGCGGATGATTGGCCGAGAATCTGCAGGGGGCAGTATTTCACCAGAACTGCTGATGCAATGATAAATGCCGACAGCATTCACAGGTGCTGAATCTAAAAATATGCATCTCATATGCTTAGATTCTTTATTCTTAAGATAGCAAGAAAATTATATATTCATGATGATATGAGTAAATTATATCTTAGATTTAAATTGCATGTTTAAATTGCATGCTCTATCAGATTCATTACATGAACATATGGAATAGAATATTCCTTTAGAGGGACAGTCTCAAATATTGATATTGTATTTATATAAAGATACAAAATATCTTTAATACCCATTACACTGTTTTGCTGTAACAATACTTTGATTTAAATAACATATTTTCCTCTAGGATTACCTTTATATATAAGCATATTCTAACAACATCATGATGACATTGTTTTCAACATATCTTATGTTTTGCATTGTGATCAATATGTGTTGTGTCATCAACAACATTACTGTATATTGCACAAAGTTATCTATATATCTCACATGTATTATACTATAGTTGTCACCAGTTGTTATTCACCTTAATGAAGTAATACATTTAATTTTCATATTAGTGGTCTAGTCTAGACATTTTGATATATATTATTTTGACTTTTTTACAATAAGTTTTTATTCATGCAAAATATCTATTTTTAAAGCATGTGTACAAATTGTCACCTAGATTACAAGTTTTGTCGGTAAGGCTGTGCGTTGCTAACAAGCATTTTTGCCTCAACGCTCACTTATAGTAACGCTTGAATACGGGTTTTTAGAAACCCAGCGTTAGCCGCAAATAAGTGAGCGTAGAGCAAAATTTATCTCCACATCTCACCTCAATACCAGCGCTGATTACATTAGCGGTAAGCATGTAAAACGTGCTCATGCACAATTTCCCCATAGGAATCAAAGGGGGAGAGCCGGCTGAAAAAAAACCTAACACCTGCAAAAAAGCAGCGTAAAGCTTTTAACGCAGACCCATTGATTCCTATGGGGAAATACTTTTCATGTCTACACCTAAAACCCTAACATGAACTCCGAGTCTAAACACCCCCAATGTTACACTTATTAACCCCTAATCTGCCGCCCTGACATCGCCGACACCTGCATTATATTATTAACCCCTAATCTGCCGCTCCGGACACCGCAGCCACCTAAATTATACTTATGAACTCCTAATCTGCTGCCCCCAACATCGCTGAACCCTACATAATATTTATTAACCCCTAATCTGCCACCCCCAATGTCGCCGCCACTATATTAAATTTATTAACCCCTAAATCTAAGTCTAACCCTAATACTAACAGCCCCCTAACTTAAATATAATTTAAATATATCTAAATAAAATAACTATCATTAATTAAATTATTCCTATTTAAAACTAAATACTTACCTATAAAATAAACCCTAAGCTAGCAACAATATAACTAATAGTTACATTGTAGCTATTTTAGGATTTATTTTTATTTTACAGGCAACTTTGTATTTATTTTAACTAGGTACAATAGTTATTAAATAGTTATTAACTATTTAATAGCTACCTAGTTAAAATAAATTCAAATTTACCGGTAAAATAAATCCTAACCTAAGTTACAATTACACTTAACACTACACTATAATTAAATTAATTACCTAAACTAACTACAATTAAATACAATTGAAATCTAAAGTACGAAAAAAAACACTAAATTACAGAAAATAATAAAATAATTACAAGTTTTTTAAACTAATTACACCTAATCTAATCCCCTTAATAAAATAAAAAAGCCCCCAAAATAATAAAAAGCCCTACCCTATACTAAATTACAAATAGCCTTTAAAAGGGCCTTTTGCGGGGTATTGCCCCAAAATAATCAGCTCTATTACCTTTAATAAAAAATACAATACCCCCCCAACATTAAAACCCACCACCCACACACCCAACCCTACTCTAAAACCCACCCAATCCCCCCTTAATAAAACCTAACACTAACCCCTTGAAGATCACCCTACCTTGAGAAGTCTTCACCCAGCCGGGCCGAAGTCCTCAACGAAGCCGGGCGAAGTGGTCCTCCAGACGGGCAGAAGCTTCATCAAAACTGGCCAGAAGAGGTCCTCCAGACTGGCAGAAGTCTTCATCCAGGCTGCATCTTCTATATTCATCCATCCGGCGTGGAGCGGGTCCATCTTCAAGACATCCAACGCTGATTGCATCAGCCAATAGGATTTTTTTCTACCTTAATTCCGATTGGCTGATAGAATTCTATCAGCCAATCGGAATTCAAGGGAAGCCATCTTGGATGACGTCATTTAAAGGAACCTTTATTCTTCAGTTGGACTTCGTTGGAAGAGGATGCTCTGCGTCGGATGTCTTGAAGATGGACCCGCTCCACGCCGGATGGAAGAAGATAGAAGATGCCGTCTGGATGAAAACTTCTGCCCATCTGGAGGACCTCTTCTGGCCGACTTCGATGAAGACTTCTGCCCGTCTGGAGGACCACTTCGCCCGGCTTTGTAGAGGACTTCGGCCTGGCTGGGTGAAGACTTCTCAAGGTAGGGTGATCTTCAAGGGGTTAGTGTTAGGTTTTATTAAGGGGGGATTGGGTGGGTTTTAGAGTAGGGTTGGGTGTGTGGGTGGTGGGTTTTAATGTTGGGGGGTATTGTATTTTTTATTACAGGTAATAGAGCTGATTACTTACTTACTGATTACAAATAGCCCTTTTAAGGGCTATTTGTAATTTAGTATAGGGTAGGGCTTTTTATTATTTTGGGGGGCTTTTTTATTTTATTAGGGGGATTTGATTAGGTGTATTAGTTTAGTTTAAAAAACTTGCAATTTGTTTTATTATTTTCTGTAATTTAATGTTTGTTTGTTTTTTGTACTTTAGATAATTTTTTTCAATTGTATTTAATTGTAGTTAGTTTAGCTAATTTATTTAATTATAGTGTAGTGTTAGGTGTAAGTGTAACGTAGGTTAGTATTTATTTTACAGGTAAATTTGAATTTATTTTAACTAGGTAGCTATTAAATAGTTAATAACTATTTAATAACTATTGTACCTAGTTAAAATAAATACAAAGTTGCCTGTAAAATAAAAATAAATCTTAAAATAGCTACAATGTAACTATTAGTTATATTGTAGCTAGCTTAGGGTTCATTTTATAGGCAAGTATTTAGTTTTAAATAGGAATAATTTAGTTAATGATACTTATTTTATTTAGATTTATTTAAATTATATTTAAGTTAGGTGGTTGTTAGTGTTAGGGTTTATAATTTAAATATATCTAAATAAAATAACTATCATTAATTAAATTATTCCTATTTAAAATTAAATACCTACCTATAAAATAAACCCTAAGCTAGCTACAATATAACTAATAGTTACATTGTAGCTATTTTAGGATTTATTTTTATTTTACAGGCAACTTTGTATTTATTTTAACTAAGTACAACAGTTATTAAATAGTTATAAACTATTTAATAGCTACCTAGTTAAAATAAATTCAAATTTACCTGTAAAATAAATCCTAACCTAAGTTACAATTACACCTAACACTACACTATAATTAAATTAATTACCTAAACTAACTATAATTAAATACAATTGAAAAAAATTATCTAAAGTACGAAAAAAAACACTAAATTACAGAAAATAATATAATAATTACAAGTTTTTTAAACTAATTACACCTAATCTAATCCCCTAATAAAATAAAAAAGCCCCCAAAATAATAAAAAGCCCTACCCTATACTAAATTACAAATAGCCCTTAAAAGGGCCTTTTGTGGGGCATTGCCCCAAAATAATCAGCTCTATTACCTGTAATAAAAAATACAATACCCCCCAACATTAAAACCCACCATCCACACACCCAACCCTACTCTAAAACCCACCCAAACCCCCCTTAATAAAACCTAACACTAACCCCTTGAAGATCACCCTACCTTGAGAAGTCTTCACCCAGCTGTGCCGAAGTCCTCAACAAAGCCGGGTGAAGTGGTCCTCCAGACGGGCAGAAGCTTCATCAAAGCTGGCCAGAAGAGGTCCTCCAGACTGGCAGAAGTCTTCATCCAGGCGGCATCTTCTATCTTCATCCATCCGGCGCGGAGCGGGTCCATCTTCAAGACATCCAACACGGAGCATTCTCTTCCAACGAAGTCCAACTGAAGAATGAAGGTTCCTTTAAATGACATCATCCAAGATGGCATCCCTTGAATTCAGATTGGCTGATAGAATTCTATTAGCCAATCGGAATTAAGGTAGAAAAAATCCTATTGGCTGATGCAATCAGACAATAGGATTGAACTTTTTTTTTAAATTTTGTCCTCTCTCCCCTCTTTTGGCCTCTCTCCCTCTTTTGGCCTCTCTCTACCCTCTTTTGCCCTCTCTCTCCCCTCTTTTGCCCTCTCTACCCTCTTTTGGGCTCTCTCTACCCTCTTTTGGCCTCTCTCTACCCTCTTTTGCACTCGCTCTCCCCTCTTTTGACCTCTCTCCCCTCTTTTGGCCTCTCTCTACCCTCCTTTGCACTCTCTCTCTCTCCTCTTTTGCCCTCTCTTTAACCTCTTTTGCCCTCTCTATCCCCTCTTTTCTCCTCTCTCTATGCTCTTTTGCCCTCTCTTTAACCTCTTTTGCCCTCTCTCTCCCCTCTTTTGCCCTCTCTCCCCTCTTTTGGTTTCTCTCTACCCTCTTTTGGCCTCTCTCTACCCTCTTTTGCACTTGCTCTCCCCTCTTTTGCCCTCTCTCCCCTCTTTTGGCCTCTCTCCTCTCTTTTGGCCTCTCTCTACCCTCTTTTGCCCTCTCTATCCCCTCTTTTGCCCTCTCTACCCTCTTTTGGGCTCTCTCTACCCTCTTTTGGCCTCTCTCTACCCTCTTTTGCACTAGCTCTCCCCTCTTTTGCCCTCTCTCCCCTCTTTTGGCATCTCTCTACCCTCTTTTACACTCTCTCTCCCCTCTTTTGCCCTCTCTTTAACCTCTTTTGCCCTCTCTATCCCCTCTTTTCCCCTCTCTCTACCCTCTTTTGCCCTCTCTTTAACCTCTTTTGCCCTCTCTCTCCCCTCTTTTGCCCTCTCTCACCTCTTTTGGCCTCTCTCTACCCTCTTTTGGGCTCTCTCTACTCTCTTTTGCACTCGCTCTCCCCTCTTTTGCCCTCTCTCCCCTCTTTTGCTCTCTCTCCCCTCTTTTGGCCTCTCTCCCCTCTTTTGGCTTCTCTCTACCCTCTTTTGCCCTCTCTACCCTCTTTTGTGCTCTCTCTACCCTCTTTTGGCCTCTCTCTACCCTCTTTTGTACTGTACTCGCTCTCCCCTCTTTTGCCCTCTCTCCCCTCTTTTGGCCTCTCTCTACCCTCTTTTGCACTCTCTCTCCCATCTTTTGCCCTCTCTATCCCCTCTTTTCCCCTCTCTCTACCCTCTTTTGCCCTCTCTTTAATCTCTTTTGCCCTCTCTCTCCCCTCTTTTGCCCTCTCTCCCCTCTTTTGGCCTCTCTCTACCCTCTTTTGGCCTCTCTCTACCCTCGTTTGCACTCTCCCCTCTTTTGCCCTCTCTCCCCTCTTTTGGCCTCTCTCTACCCTCTTTTGCCCTCTCTCTCCCCTCTTTTGCCCTCTCTCCCCTCTTTTGTGATCTCTCTACCCTCTTCTGGCCTCTCTCTATCCTCTTTTGCACTCGCTCTCCCCTCTTTTGCCCTCTCTCCCCTCTTTTGGCCTCTCTCTACCCTATTTTGCCCTCCCTCTCCCCTCTTTTGCACTCTCTCTCACCTCTTTTGCCCTCTTTCTCCCCTCTTTTGACCTCTCTCACCCCTCTCTTGAACTATATCTCCCCTCTTTTCCCCTCTTTTAATCTTCATGCTCTTTTGCCCTCTTTCTATCCCCACTCTTTTGACCTCTTTCTCTACCCACTATTTTTTGCCCTCTCTTTAACCTATTTTGCCCTCTCTTTAACCTATTTTGCCCTCTCTCTGCCCTCTTTTGGCCTCTCTCTACCCTCTTTTGCACTCGCTCTACCCTCTTTTGCACTCGCTCTCCCCTCTTTTGCCCTCTCTCCCCTCTTTTGGCCTCTCTCCTCTCTTTTGGCCTCTCTCTACCCTCTTTTGCCCTCTCTATCCCCTCTTTTGCCCTCTCTACCCTCTTTTGGGCTCTCTCTACCCTCTTTTGCACTCGCTCTCCCCTCTTTTGGCATCTCTCTACCCTCTTTTGCACTCTCTCTCCTCTCTTTTATCCTCTCTTTAACCTCTTTTGCCCTCTCTATCCCCTCTCTTCCCCTCTCTCTACCCTCTTTTGCCCTCTCTTTAACCTCTTTTGCCCTCTCTCTCCCCTCTTTTGCCCTCTCTCCCCTCTTTTGGCCTCTCTCTACCCTCTTTTGGGCTCTCTCTACCCTCTTTTGCACTCGCTCTCCCCTCTTTTGCCCTCTCTCCCCTCTTTTGCCCTCTCTCCCCTCTTTTGGCCTCTCTCTACCCTCTTTTGCCCTCTCTCTCCCCTCTTTTGCCCTCTCTATCCTCTTTTGCGCTCTCTCTACCCTCTTTTGGCCTCTCTCTACCCTCTTTTGTACTCGCTCTCCCCTCTTTTGCACTCGCTCTCCCCTCTTTTGCCCTCTCTCCCCTCTTTAGGCCTCTCTCTACCATCTTTTGGCCTCTCTCTACCCTCTTTTGCACTCTCCTCTCTTTTGCCCTCTCTCCCCTCTTTTTGCCTCTCTCTACCCTCTTTTGCCCTCTCTCTCCCCTCTTTTGCCCTTTCTACCCTCTTTTGGGCTCTCTCTACCCTCTTTTGGCCTCTCTCTATCCTCATTTGCACTCGCTCTCCCCTCTTTTGGCCCTTCTACCCTCTTTTGGCCTCTCTCTACCCTATTTTGCCCTCCTTCTCCCCTCTTTTGTACTCTCTCTCACCTCTTTTGCCCTCTTTCTCCCCTCTTTTGGCCTCTCTTTCCCCTCTCTTGAACTATCTCTCCCCTCTTTTCCCCTCTTTTTATCTTCATGCTCTTTTGCCCTCTTTCTATCCCCACTCTTTTGATCTCTTTCTCTACCCACTATTTTTTCCCTCTATCTCTCTCTCTCTGTTTTCTTTTTTTGAATATAAATATAGGTAATACCTATAGGTTAAATAATATTTTTTGGACAAAGCTTTCAAAAATGTAAAATATATATTTAGTATGTTCTATTATGTTATGTTATTTGAGAGTATAAACCAAAAAAATATTTTTTATACAAATAAAATACATTTTATTTGTAAATTTGAAAAAAAAATTGGTTGACCTTGACTATTAATAAAAGGTGTTCAGTGCAATAGCATTTGAACGTAAGAAACACAATTTTGTGTAAAATTTTATTAGTAAAATTTAATGAAAAATGGTGATGATTTATCGATTTTGGATTCATTAATTATAATCAAATTACATGGAGCATGATGCATAAATACCAAAAATTTTAAAATAATGAGAAAATTATTTATGAAACATAATGGGCAGATAATTATAAGCAATTTTGAAATAACAGTTTGAATAATTTTTAATATCGTTTTTTTCTAAACAGGTGTTAGAGCTTTGCTACAAACTATGCAAGACAGTTCAATATCATTATATGATGTTATGTATGAAAGATTGTAATATTTATGGTTATATATCGGTTTTTACTAACTGAATTTTATTTTCTTAAAAAAGAAGAACAGGTAGAAATAACATTGGAACCTCTCGTCGAGGATACCATCGATCAAGACGATGATGATGAGACCCAAATACAGGGGGACACACAGGAGGGACCAACACCTCCAGAATTAAATACACCTGAGAGTCCAATGGTCAATGAATCTGACATTGAGGAAGCAGCAGAAGAAGTCAGAGAGCCTCAAGTAACAGAGAGACCCAATGACATTCAGAAACTGACAGATATGGCATTGTCATTTAGAAACGAACAAAGTGGTTTTTTTAAGGAATTACTACAATTGCAGAAAGAAAGGAATAATATTCTGCAACGTGATTCTCAAATAAAAAGTGATTACTATAAAAAAATGGAAATAATGACTCGTAGATCGCAGAATTGATAGACCATGATTTTTTGTTATGTAAATAGTTATAAAAAGTATTTTTACTTAGTTGTCCTTGAATTTATTTAAGCTTTGTTTGTTTGAAAGTGCTATTGTAGTTATTTTTTTTTACATTATTTATTAGAGTTCAGAAATAAAGTATTGTTATATTTTCACAAAGATTATTTATCTTTTAATAAAAAAAAAAACAAAGAATTGTGAAATCATAATATTTTTTATTATTGACATTAGTGATTCAAGGTAACATATATATCACAAAATTGAAAGAAAAGAAAAGTTGAATGTGCACTTCTTATAAAAACAAAAATTAGTCATTGCAATAAATATAATTTATATATATATAAAAAATATAACTTACATGAAAAATAGCTTTCAATTATATCCAAACGATTTTGTACACCTGCCCTGGTAGTGTGCCTGCTTACAATGTCTTGTGGGACATAAATATCTTCTGTGGTATCATTGGGACACTCCTCCTCCAAGTTGCCTTGGGAAATAGCAATGTTGTGCAACATGCACATAACTAGAATGATATCATTATATTTTTCGGGGGAATATTGAAGGTCTCCTCCAGACCTATCCAACACTCTAAAACGCATTTTTAATACCCCAAATGTTCTCTCTATTGCACTTCTTGTGCTACGGTGGGATTCGTTAAATTTGATTTCTCCTCGGATATGAGGCATTGGGACTGGGGTCAACAGCCAAGGTCTGCACGGATAACCACTATCACCTAAAAAATGTATTAAAAAATGTAAGTTAATTAGAGATTCTAAAGAATTGCAATATATATTTAAATATTAACAATTAAATCCTAATTGAAAATTAAATTTATGCAATGTGATATCTAAATTACATGTAACATAATGAACATTGCAAAAGAAAAAAAAATGTAATACCTATACTATGTTCAATTATACATATAACTCATTTGGTTTAGAATGAAAAAAAAAATATAAAATATTTACCCAATAGCCAACCGTGTGGCATGTCGCCACGTTCAAATGCAGAAAATAAAGCTGATTGTTTCAGAATGTGGAAATCATGGCATGAGCCTGGAAATCCTCAATGAACAGCTCAAATTCGAAGGTTATCATCCCACACAGCCTGTATATTTAGTGAATGGAAGCGTTTCCTGTTCCTATATTGCTCCTCCCTTAATGATGGTGGTCTAAGAGCAATATGGGTGCAATCTATAGCACCTAGAACATTGGGCATAGGAGCTACTTGATAGAATGCTGACTTTACTGTATGCCATTCATGCACATTCCTGGGAACATAAATAAACTTTGAGAGATGCTTGAGAATAGATTTCAAAACAATCCTTAAATGGCGGCAAAATGAAGGCTGACTCATGCCCACAACATCACTAGATACAGCCTGGAAAGAGCCGGTTGCCAAAATATGCAAAACTGACAGTAATTTAGTCCTGGTATTGCCCTTGTTCTTCTAGTTCTGGGATCAATGTCATTTTTAATCAAAGAATAAAGATTGAGTATGCTCTCACGATTAATCCGACATTTGCGCTTAATTTCTTTATCAGATAATGCCTCAAGTCCACAACGTGGCAAAACAATCTTGGAACTCTTTGGCATCTCCATAAAGTCATATTTCCATCATTTTCATGATTTTCAGGGGACTGTGCAATGGAAATAGCAGCCATAATAAAAAAGAACTCCATATTCTCTGCCAAAAAAAGGAGTAAATTCAATGTTCTCCACAATGGTTTTGGAGTACTTTCACAGTCGGATTTATAGGCGAATTTTAGGTTCTCCTTTAGTGCAAAATAATGATAAATATGATTTTCAGCGATTACATAGGAGTATTTCTATAAATACGACCGAAATACATCATTTTTAAGCTGTATTTGCCGCACCTGTGCGCCTTGGCGAGATAGAATAGAGTGGGCAAATTTTGCGGTCGTATTTAATCATTTTTAGTCGTAAATTGAGTTGATAAATCAGAGAATAAATCCGTCGGCGTAATTATAGGCGCAAAAGTAGGAGAATTATGATGATGAATAGAGCCCTTAGTTTACACGTTTGTGTTTCAGAACATGGATAGCACATGCTGATTTTTGTATACATTTAGACAACAATCATCAAGCAATACACACATGATAAGCATTAAATGTTCCGTGTACTATGCTTTTGTTCCTGATTTACAAAATACAGATAAGCACATTTAAATATTAAACCTAGAAAATTATATATTTACTTAAAATTGCATGCTCCATCTAAATAATGAAAATCATTCATTTTGTTCAGTATCTCTTTAATGCAACATTGATGTGTGTACTTGATCACAAGTAACACATGTTTGAAAATTAGATTTTAATGTGTACACAACATATTATGTTTTACAGATATGGATGTTATATGTGTGAGAGGAGAATGTGGTGTCCGATGGTATGTCAAATATATATATATAACATGTATTTTGTGGAAATTATATATTTGGATAAAAATAAAGTCTACACCTTGGTCCTGTTAAAAATTATTATCACATTAAGTTTCAATTACACTACTGCCCCCCTTTCTTTATCATGCAGCAGGAACCTAGAAATTAATCATTTGTTTTTTTATAAATTGTATAAATTGACACAAATCACATCATGATGTCCCATGCATATTACATCCAATCCCACAATAATCATCTTATAATTGTAAAGACTGTCATTGCTATTCATCTGAGTGCCTAGATGCAGATCAGCTCATTATGTCATCAGTGTTCTGAGCTTCTCAACCATTTCTAAGTATACATAAAACATAATCATATTGAAATTCATTGATTTAATTTCATGATGCATGATCTGTAAAGGGTGCACAAGTATGTTTGCATATTCATCTAAGCTTTGATTTTAACATAATTTATGTGTAGACTGTCCATTTCACTAAGACAAACATTAATATTTCTCTAACCTAAAATGTTCAAGTCTGAATGTGTCTATTAATATTGGGATGACATACATTTAATCCTAATGTAAAAGATATATTCTTAAAACATAATATGAAACTGTAATTTTAGATAGCATTCTATTCTTAATAGTTAATAGGAAATGTACTGTCTACTGTGTAAATGTTTAGAATAGTAATTGATTGACCGATCAAGGTTAAAAAAAATAAATTTAACATTACCAAGGCAATCATCTTAGTATATTTTGTCATTAGTGATTACCTTGTTTCGAAGCCTATGTGGAGTGGGCATTTATATTTGCTTATATGAAACACTTCCATATTATCCATTTAGTGGACTCTCATAAGTCAATCCACGGGCATGTGTCTTGTTCTTATGTAATAATGCACTCTGCATGTAAACCAATGACAAGTACATTACATAAGAGACAGACCTCTTTGGCTTTTCAATATCAAATGCATACATGTATACTAATATATATTATCAAAAAGAGAAATGTAATATTGTAAAATAATATAGATTAACACATAATGGGGACTTTGCAAAATATGCTTTTTAATATATGGATCAAACATTCAAGAATAAGTACCAGTGAGCAAACATTAGAGTTTCAAGGATCAATTTCAAAAGATTCAAAATTAGACTTGCTTCAAATCAATTAAGACCTTTAAACATATTCATTATTGTGACTTTGTCTAATTTGTGAGTAAATTACATATTTCAAATGATGATGAATATTAATTTTAAATGTAAATAATATATTTTTTATATAACATTTGTATTGAAACAATTGTATAATTTATTTCAGATGGACCATTCACTTCTAGGCATTACTCTGCCACACCTTTCCAACCTCCCCCCTACCCCCCCTCGCCGCTCTTTCCATCATTCCCCCCTGCCCCCCTCACCGCTCTTCCCATCATTCCCATCTGCCCCTTCCAAAACTTCCCCCCTGTCTCCCTTGCCGCTCTCTCCATCTTTGCTATCCTGCTCCTGCCCCACCTGCACAGGCACCGACTGCCCAGGCCCCACATTCCCCACCTGTGCATGCCCCAACTGAGCAGGCCACACCTTCCTCACCTGCCCAGGCCCCACATTCCCCACCTGTGCGTGCCCCACCTTGCCCCATCCATCCTCCCTGCCAACCCATTTACCCTGATCCTCACCTTCCTCGGCCTGGGTATCCTGTTCTCCTTCCCAGCCACAGATGTAAGTATCATTAAAAATCAAGATTAGATCATACATTCTTAAAGGCAGATTATACTGATCTAATTATACCTAAATTTATTTTAAATCAAAAACTTTATTTATAAAACTTTTATTTCTGATATGAATGTAAATGTTTCCTATTTACATTCTTTTAAATTATCATCCACATTTGTTTTTAAAAAATTATATTGCCTAGATGTTGGATATCAATTATGCAAATATGCATATTTATGTTTTATTTAATCACAGCCCCTTTCCCTGTGTGTCATAAACCAAAGAAATAATGATAATGATAGTTTTTTTATTTTATTTTATATCTTAATGGTTTAGCTATGAAGAACATATTTAATCTGTAATTCTTCTATATAGTAAAGAATATACTAATTCAAATTAGTACAATGTCCTTTTCCTATATTTTGATTCTGTTCTGTCATTTATATAAATTCTGAATTAATTATTTTTTTTTAGGTTGTGACTCAGCTTGGTTGACGCTAGAGGCTCTAGCTAGATTGGAGGGAACCATGCTGAGTTGCCATCAGCGGCTGGGAATGATGCAGTATTCCATGGTTCTGCAGCTGTTGCTTAATCACCTTATGCTTAATTGCATGATCCCTATGGAGGCAAGGCTGCAAGCTGCATCTGCAAAACCTCAGGTCGAGGAACGTGAGGAGGAGGAGGAGGCGGAGGAGGAGAAAGTGGAGAGTCCGGAGATGCCCCAAGGGAGCATGAGTAACTCCTCCGTCAAATGTATTGGTGCTAATGTGTTGCCTGTTGGCTATGTTCTGAAATTGTTATTGTTTTTTCTGTTTGCGCCTGTTGCACTTTGTTTACTCTTGTCAGATGACTCCAAAGGGGCTGTGTGGGCCTTTGTTTGCCCTTGTCAACTCCCTCCAAGGACTGTTATGCACTATGTCACCTTGTCAGATAGTTCCAAACGGGCTGTGTTGGCCTTTGTTTGCCCTTGTCAACTCCCTCCAAGGACTATGATGCACTATGTTACCTTGTCAGACTTATTTGTCATATTATATTATTTAATTATGTTTTATGACCTTCATAAATCATATTTCTTATAATAAAAAACAATCTTTTAATTAAATAGTTATATTAATTATTTATTTATTAATGTCATTTCTAATAAAAGTTATTTTATGTTGATAATTCTTAAGTGATGCTGATAACTGTTATTTCTTTATGGATATGCATTTATAAGGTATTTTTTAATATCTAAATTTGTTTTATTCAACATAAACATATAATATATTTAAAACAAACTATAACCTGAATGTTGAAAGCACATATATTCCAATTCACATGAAATCTTGCTGTAGTAGTAGAACATAAAAAATCACTGTGTGTAATGCACACATATTTTAGATGATTAATCTCTTTCTATGATGTTTTATTATATTTAATTATTAAACAATATATTGCTATAAGTAACATATAATGTATAAACAATACACATTTTTGTGATGTATATAGTAGTATTATTTCTATGTTAAACCTTGATGCTTCATAAATATTTCCTAATCTTACTATTATAATGAAATATATATTTATTAACAATGGATTATATTTCACATATAACATTATTATGTTATCTAGTGTTACATTATGTGAAGATGTGAATTACATAGAACAAACACGCTTGCTATTTAACAATATAGCACATGCTAGTTTTTTAAATAGAAATACAATTGTTATTGACATGCAAAGGTGTAAATTCCGTAATTTGATTGGATCACGTTGTTCCGCGATATTGGATGTGCCATGTTGCGTAAGACGTCAAATGCAAAGGTATCAATTCTGTAATTTGATTGGATCACGTTGTTCCACGATATTGGATGCAACATGTTGCCTAAGACGTCACATGCAAAGGTGTAAATTCCATAATTTGATTGGATTACATTGTTCCACAATATTGGATGCGCCATGTTAGCGAATGGGAACACAAGTTTAAAATCATGATTTTCTGAGTTTACAGATTGTGTCAATCTTTTACATTGTTAAAACATAGATGATAAAAGATCTAAAACATTTTGACTGATGGCTGTCTCGTGAAAGAAATGACTGAAGTCAATGGGATAGATTTATCATAGTGTGAGCGGATATGATACAATGTAGCGTTATTGTAATTTCTGAAACATATGCATTTGTATTTGAAGTCATTTTTCTATATGCATTCACCTATATCATATGATATATAAAGGATATTTTAATACTATAACATATAATAAATCATATATACTTTTTAGAGATGTTATTTCCTAATATTTATTATTTATTTAAATGTTCAATATTGTGTCAAGTATCGATTCAACATTGTTGTTATCTAAATAATATAACACTGTGAGAATGAAATTCAAATGTAACTCTTAAAGGGACATGAAACCCTAAATGTATCTTTCATTAGTTATGTAGAACATACAATTTTAAACAACTTTCCAATTTACTTCTATTATCAAATTTGCTTCATTCTATTGGTATAATGTGTAGAAGTAGCATCAATACATTACTGGTTTCTAAGTGAATACATGGGTGAGGCAATGACAATCGGTATATACAGTATATGTATCCACCAATAAGCAGATAGAAGCTAGGTTCTTTGCTGCTCCTGAACTTTCCTAGATAAACCTTTCAGCAAAGGATAACAAGATAATGAAGCAAATGAAATAATATAAGTAAATGTGAATGTTGTTTAAAATGTTATACTCTGTCAAAATCTTGAAAGAGAATTTTCTGCTTTTATGCACCTTTGAATGAAATTGATTTCCAAAATAAGTAAAACACTTTAAAGGGACACTGAACCCAATTTTTTTCTTTCATGATTCAGATAGAGCATGTAATTTTTTTTTTTAAATCTTTATTTACAGCCAACAATGTATACAGGATACCAAAGTAAATCTAAGTCCCGCACAGGGCACAATAAAGAAATACAGAACACATATAAATAAACCAATTACATATTCAAAAAATATAATATATATTTCTTTCCAAATTTTAACTGCACATTGTTGGTATTTTATGTTTTACAATAAAATAAAATACAATGGAAGGAGGAAAGAAAGGGAAAAAAAGGGGGGGTGAGGGAAAAGACGAATTTACCACAGACCCAACAAAACCAACTCAGAGTTTCTAAAAGGGTATATTAAATGCTCAATTTCACTGGAGGGGAGGGCTTTTATGAATGCTGACCATTTAAGAAAAAAACCTCCTAATATCCTGATCATTATCTAGGTTAGTATCAAACTGTTCAAGGATACATTGTTTCCTTAAAGGGACAGTACACTGTAAAATTGTTTTTCCATTAATGTATTTTAAATGACTTGTTATACCACCTGCAGAGTATAAAATATTTGAGAAATTGCATTTTCGGGTTTATTTGTGTATATGAAGTAGCTGGTTTTGTGCTTTAAAACCACAGCCTAATACAATGGGTTGAGCTTCAGGTAATATCATAACTCATTATGTTATCACTTGGTGTACACACATTTGCTTCCTTTATCTTATAATTGTCTGGAACACCAAAGCTCAATACATAGAGAGAACAATGGAAAATTATCATTTTATTACTTAACTATCACGCCCCCCACTGAGAGTGTAACTTCTTCTGCTGACTGTGTTTACTTAGGCTTGTCAATAGCATATACTACAGTATCAAAACTTTCAGTATAGGTTGGGAAACCACAAGCTAAATCAGCTGTTTCAAATGCTGAAATAGGAGTAAAGTAGCTACTTGCAACCAATTTAATACACTCTAGCAGGTAAAAAGGATCATTGGGAATAATTTAAAGGGGAGAAAATTTTTTCCCTTTAAGCTGTTCTTAATTTCCAGTATATTGGGAACTGTTTGCAGTTTCCATTTTTTGAAGATGACGTATCTAGCGGCCAATATAGCCATATTGATCATTTTAATGTTAACTTGCTTATTCTCTAAATTAGGCCGAAGAAAAACTATATTTACTGATGACAGAGTCAAGCAGGGGATATCCAGTATTTTGCTAAGCCAAAATTGCAATTTGAACCAGAAATTTCAAATTTTTGGGCAGGCCCATATCATGTGCAGAAGGCTCGCCGAAGGGAAAGAGCATTTAGGGCAAGTGCTGAAACTAGTGTTTCCACATTTAAATCCCTTTTCTGCAGTAAAGTAAGACATATAAAGTAACTTCAAATGAGACTCCCTCCAAGAAGAGGAGAGAGTTACTCGAGTAACTTCTTGGATTGAGGAATAAGGTAGTTTAGGATCCAGATCTTGCATTAACAGTGCAGCCCACTTGATACAAATCTTATCAAGATTAACTATGCCCCTGTCAGATACCAAGATATTGTAAGAAGAGGTGATTGACATATGTCCATTTTTGACTAGGGCAAGCCAATTCTCAATAATCCCTAGAGACCAACTCCAGCCATGGTCATTTATAAGTTTTAATGCATAATGTCTCGCCTGGAGATATGCAAAGAAGTGTCTGTGGGAGATTGAATTCTGTTCTAGAGTGAAATGATTTAACACAGCTTCTCTCCGAGTCTAATATATGACATACCTGCAGATTTCCATCTTAGAAAAAGTGTGAAATGTAGTCCTGCTTGAAACTGGGGGTTTCCCCGAAATGGAATATATCTCGAAACACGATATTCTATGGCTAACGTATTGCAAACCTTTTTCCATGCTAAAACTGGATTATATATAGATCTCAATTTTTTTTATTTCAGATGGAATGAAGCTAGCATTACAGTGTATAAGTTACAAAGGAGAGAAAGGGTTTGCTATATTTTTTTTATATCGCTATTCGTGACGTAATCCCTTGAAATGACCAATCAGTTACTATACGAGCTAAAAAGACTTGGTTATAAACCCTAAGATCAGGTAGAGCCAGACCACCATGTTTCATAGGAAAAGAAAGTTTTGAAAGTGAAATTCTAGGCCTCCTATTTTTCCATATGAAGGATCTCAGAAGAGAGTTGAAAAAAATTATATCTTTCCTCTTTAAGAGCAAGGGGGCATTCTGAAGAATATAGAGCACTTTGGGGAGAAGAATCATCTTATATGCTACTATGCGCCCAGATAAAGAGAGAGGTAAATTATGCCGTTTTTAAGAGTATCTTTAATTTTATTTAGAATTGGAGTAATGTTAAGAGAATACCAGGTATCAGGATTAGAAGATATAGTTATACCTAAATACCTAAAAGAATCTTGAACTACAGTGAAGGGCACATTTTTACAAGAATCCCCCGTCTGCTTAATCCAAAGAAGTTCAGATTCTGCAATATTAACCTTATACCTGAGAAGGATCCAAACTGCTGTATAATTGAGAGAAGCCTAGGTATATTTGTATGAGTATCGGCCATGTATATAAGAATATCATCCGCGTAAAGTGCAATCTTTAGCTCCTTCATGCCTATCTTGATTCCCTCAAGATGCTGCCTAACTAGTATAGCAAGTGGTTCAATAGAGATATCAAAAAGAAGCAGGGAGAGGAGACACCCCTGCCTGGTTCCCCTGTGCAAAATTATGTCATGGGATAAATGCTCATTAACCACCTTCCTCGTGGAGGCCTTTTGATATAGTTTTTCAACAAATTTAATAAAATTTCCTCTCAATCCAAACTGCTCAAGAGAAAATAAAAGGTGATCATGATAAACTGAATCATCTTTGGCTATGATTGCAAGATCCGATTTGGGCCCCTTCCCTGTTTGACATAGACCCTCGCCTGTCTTAAAATAGTCTATAGTGATAAGAAGCTCCCTTATTTTAGTGGCAGAGTTTCTATTCTTCAAAAAGCCAACTTGATCTGTATGAATAATAGAAGGGAGGAAAGATTGAAGCTGTTGAGCTAGAATAGAAGTTAATAATTTGTAGTCTGTATTCAGAAGGCCAATGGGCCTATAAGACTCCTTCATGGCCGGATCTTTGCCCTGTTTTAATATCAAAGTAGTGTAAGAGGCCGCAAAATTAGCTGTAGGCTCATTACCATATATATATATATATATATATATATATATATATATATATATATATATATATATATATATATATATATATATATAGTTAAATAGAGAAGTTAAGTGGTGTGTCAGGGTAGGCAATATCATTTTATAAAATTTGTTGGGAAGTGCATCCGGGCCAGGTGCTTTATTGTGAGATAGATTTTGAATTGTGTTAGCCAGTGTTAGCCACTTCTAACTCAGTTATAGGAGAGTACAGATCTTCAAGTAAGGGGGGTGTTAATGAGGGGAAAGAGATTTTATGCCAGAAGTCCTCGCACTCCCCAATGTTTGAAGTTCCAGGAGAATATTAATCACTGTAATACTTAAAGAAGACTTGCACAAGTTCTTCCAGTGATCTAAAATTTTGGCATTCGAGATGTAGGGAGTCTTTCAATTGGGAACCTTTATCACGATTAACAAGTTTTGCTAAAAGTTTCTCTGCCTTATTCCCATATCTGTACAATTTTGCTTGAAATCTAATATCCGTCTGTGCTGACTTATATAATAAGAACGAGTCTCTCTCCCCTTGTGCAGAGATATACTTGGCCCAATTCTGCGGGTTTTTCCCAATTAAGTAAGAATTATAAGCATTTGAAACTGCCCGCAAAAGTTCTTCCTCCCTTCTCTTAAATTTCTTAGTCCTCATAATGCTATATGCTAAAATTTCCCCCCTTAGAACCGCTTTTGCAGTTTCCCAAAATAACGCAGGACGATTCATAGATTTGGAGTTGAATGAGGCAAACTCCCCAAACTTAGTTTCAAGCCAATTTTTAAATTTCAAAACGGAGACTAAAAAAGTGGGGGAAAAGAACCGGTTGTTCGTATGTGACAGATCATTAGGCTGAAACTCAAGGCAAATAGGGGCGTAATCAAAGATACCAATGGGTAAGATTTGAGCCAAGACTTTCAATTTACATACGCCTAGATTACGAGTCTTGCGTTAGCCTTAAAAAGCAGCGTTGAGAGGTCCTAACGCTGCTTTTTAATGCCCGCTGGTATTACGAGTCTGGCAGGTACAGGTGTACAGCTCACTTTTTTTCTGCGACTTGAGCATACCGCAAATCCCCTTACGTAAATTGCGTATCCTATCTTTTCAATGGGATTTTCCTAACGCCGGTATTATGAGTCTTGGAAAAAGTGAGCGGTACACCTTCTTCTGTCAAGACTCCTACCACATTTAAAAGTCAGTAGTTAAGAGTTTTATGGGCTAACGCCATAACATAAAACTCTTAACTAAAGTGCTAAAAAGTACACTAACACCCATAAACTACCTATTAACCCCTAAACCGAGCCCCCCCCCACATCGCAAACACTTAAATACATTTTTTAACCCCTAATCTGCTGACCGGACATCGCCGCCACTTCAATAAATATATTAACCCCTAAACCACCTCACTCCCGCCTCGCAAACATTAGTTACATTTTATTAACCCCTAATCTGCCGTACCTACCATCGCCAACACCTACCTACATTTATTAACCCCTAATCTGCCTCCCCCAATGTCGCCGCCACTATATTAAAGTTATTAACCCCTAAACCTAAGTCTAACCCTAACACCCCCTAACTTAAATATAATTTAAAATAATCTAAATAAAATTACTATTATTAAATAAAGTATTCCTATTTAAAACTAAATAATTACCTATAAAATAAACCCTAAGATAGCTACAATATAACTAATAATTACATTATAGCTATCTCAGGGTTTATTTTTATTTTACAGGCAAGTTTGTATTTATTTTAACTAGGTACAATAGTTATTAAATAGCTATTAACTATTTAATAACTTCCTAGTTACAATAAATGCAAATTTACCTGTAAAATAAATCCTAACCTAAGTTACAATTACACCTAACACTACACTATAATTAAATTAATTACCTAAGCTAACTACAATTAAATACAATTAAATAAAATCTAAATAAGGAAAAAAAAAAAAAAACCCATTAAATTACAGAAAATAATATAATAATTAGAAAAAAAATGTAAACTAATTACACCTACTCTAATCCCCCTAATAAAATAAAAAAGCCCCCCAAAATAATAAAAATCCCTACCCTACACTAAATTAAAAATAGCCCTTAAAAGGGCCTTTTGCGGGCATTGCCCCAAAGTAATCGCTCTATTACCTGTAAAAAAAATACCATACCCCCCCAACATTACAACCCACCACCCACATACCCAACCCTACTCTAAAACCCACCCAATCCCCCCTTAATAAAACCTAACACTACCCCCTTGAAGATCACCCTACCTTGAGACGTCTTCACCCAACCGGGCAGAAGTGGGTGATTTTTTCTACCTTAATTCGGATTGGTTGATAGCATTCTATCAGCCAATTGGAATTCAAGGGACGCCATCTTGGATGACTTCATTTAAAGGGCCTGTCATTCAGTCATCGGATCAAGAACGAAGAGGATGCTCCGCGTCGGATGTCTTGAAGATGGACCCGCTCCGCTCCAGATGGATGAAGATAGAAGATGCCGTCTGGATGAAGACTTTTGGCTGTCTAGAGGACCTCTTCTGCCCGGATAGGATGAAGACTTCGGACCCGTCTGGAGGACCACTTCTGCCCAGTTGGGTGAAGACGTCTCAAGGTAGGGTGATCTTCAAGGGGGTAGTGTTAGGTTTTATTAAGGGGGGATTGGGTGGGTTTTAGAGTATGGTTGGGTGTGTGGGTGGTGAGTTGTAATGTTGGGGGGTATTGTATTTTTTTACAGGTAATAGAGCTGATTACTTTGCGGCAATGCCCCGCAAAAGGCCCTTTTAAGGGCTATTTGTAATTTAGTGTAGGGTAGGGCTTTTTATAATTTTGTTTTTTATTTTATTTGGGGGATTAGATTAGGTGTAATTAGTTTAAAAAACTTGTAATTATTTTATTATTTTCTGTAATTTAGTGGGGGGGTTTTTCCGTAATTTAGATAATTTTATTTAATTGTATTTAATTGTAGTTAGTTTAGGGAATTAATTTAATTATATTGTAGTGTTAGGTGTAATTGTAATTTAGTTTAGGTTTTATTTTACATGTATATTTGTATTTATTTTAACTAGGAAGTTATTAAATAATAACTATTTAATAACTATTGTACCTAGTTAAAATAATTACAAACTTGCCTGTAAAATAAAAATAAACCCTAAGCTAGCTACAATGTAACTATTAGTTATATTGTAGCTAGCTTAGGGTTTATTTTATAAGTATTTAGTTTTAAATAGAAATTATTTATTTAATTGTAGTAATTTTATTTAGATTATTTTAAATTATATTTAAGTTTGTGGGTGTTAGGGTTAGGGTTAGACTTAGATTTAGGGGTTAATAACTTTATTATAGTGGCGGCCACGTTGTGGGCGGCAGATTATGGGTTAATAATTGTAGGTAGGTTGCGAAGACATTGGGTGCAGCAGATTAAGGGTTAATAACTATAATGTAGGTGGTGGCGATGTTGGGGGCAGCAGATTAGGGGTTCATAATTATAATGTAGGTGGCGGCGATGTCCGGAGCGGCTGGTTAGGGGTTAATAATATAATGTAGGTGTCGGCGATGTCGGGGATGGCAGATTAGGGGTTAATAAGTGTAAGATTAGGGGTGTTTAGACTCGGGGTTCATGTTAGGGTGTTAGGTGAAGACATAAATTTACTTTCCCCATAGGAATCAATGGGGCTGCGTTAGGAGCTGAACGCTGCTTTTTTGCAGGTGTTTGTTTTTTTTTCAGCCGAATCAGCCCCATTGATTCCTATGGGGTAATCGTGCACAAGCACCTTTTGTTAGCTTACCGCTAACGTAAGCAGCGCTGGTATTGAGGTGAGATGTGGAGCTAAATTTTGCTCTACGCTCACTTTTTTGCGGATAACGCCGGGTTTAGAAAAACCTGTAATACCAGTGTTGTCTTAAGTGAGCGGTGAGGAAAAAAATGCTTGTTAACACCGCACACCATTACCGACAAAAACTCGTAATCTAGCCGATAGTCTTTCGTCCAACAAAAATAGGTCTATCCTTGAGAGTGACTTATGTGCTTTTGAAAGGCATGTGAAGTCACGTATATCAGGATTTTGTAATCTCCATAAATCACATACTCTGAGATTATTAAAAATCCTAGAGAAAAGTTTTGACTCTAAATTATCTCTTTTAGTTTTTTTGAAAGCAGAGTTCTGTCTCAGTCTATCCAAAGGATACTGTGGAGCCATATTAAAATCACCTCCCATTATTAAAAAACCTTCTACACAAGTCATGAGCCTAGCCTGCAAAGTCTCCCAAAAAGATAAATTGAAAACATTAGGAGCGTATATATTACATAACGTATATAAAACTGGCAATTTAGATTTTTAACAAAAGATATCTCCCCTCTTGGTCTTCTTCAACATGCAAAATCTCATAGTTAAACCTTTTTCCCAGAAGAATAGCTACCCCACCTTTTCGCCTCACACTAGGGGAAAAAAGAACTTCTTTGACCCAGGAGGATTTAAGCTTAAGAACCTCTTCAGCTTCCAAGTGAGTTTTATGTAAGAAAGCAATAGAAGTATTACTTTTCTTAAGATATGATATTATTGCTTTCCTTTTGATAGGAAACGTGAGACCTCCTATGTTCCAGGAGGTAAATTTAACTCCAGCTGCCATAGCCATTATTTATTGAAAAGGGTAGGAAAGGAAAATAATAGAATAATTAAAAAAAAAAAAAGGGGGGGAAAAGAAAAAGAAAAAACACACCAAACAGAAAATAGAAGGCTGTACCATCTAAGCCCTCTATTACCCTGGGCTGAAGGGATCCAAACATAAGTGAAAACTAAACACCTAAGAAAGAAAAAAATCAACTATACCTTCTATTACCAAGTATGTCATAAGTTATTCTAAGGGACAGTTCTTAGCATAAAAAAATTCTGCCTCTAGGGCTGTATCAAAAAAATATGTGTTCTTATCTAACAGCAATTTGAGTCTAGCAGGATGCAATATAGTTGCTCACAAACCCTGCCATATGAATTTTGTACAAATTGGGGCTAATTCCCTTCTTTTCGCGGCTGTTTCCGCTGCGGAATCCTGAAATAGGAGCATTTTAGCGTCCCCCAGAAGAATAGGTTGGTGTTTACGAAAAAATTGTAAAAAGGTGACCTTATCTTGGTAGTTCAAAACTTTGGCTATAATTGGTCTAGGCCTCATGTTGGTTTTGGTCAGTACTGCTGGTCCTATCCTATGTGCCCTTTCTATAATTATTTGAGGATAAGCCTCCGGGATCTTTAAGAGCTGTGGAAGTGTAATTGTAAGTAGTTTGTTCAAATCCTCAAATTGTTTCTCTTCAGGGATCCCAATTATTCTAAGGTTATTTCTTCTTGCACGATTCTCTAAATCTTCCAATTTGTTCTGCAGTTTAAGAAGAGCAGAAGTTGTAACTTCAAGCTTGGCATTCTGACCCAGAGTAAGATCTTCAAGATCAGATATTCTTTGCTCTGCTTCAGAAAACCTACCAGCAAATTGTTTAATTTCTGTAGATAAATGTGCAATATCCTGTATAATCTAATTTTTAAGAGTTTCAAATTTAGGTGACAGGGCTTCAGAGATATTGAGGACTAGGGACTGTAAATCAGTGGGCTCCAGTGAGATCAAGGGATTGCGAAGAGGTGTCTGCGCCTCCACAGGGGCCTCAAAAGTACTTTTGTTCTTCTTGTCCCTTTGTCTAACCGCCATGGCTGAATGTGAGGTTTTTGAGTGTGAGTGCAAAAATGTATCCATATACTTTAAACAGTGCAAGGTGATGTAAGTGAGGGAAGAGAAAAAAAAAAATTGTGGAGTGATAAGAGGGGGAAAGAACCCCCAGGACCCACCCTGAAGAGGGAGCAAGAAAATTAATTATCCAAGTGCAATAAAGAGTGAAGAGGGAAAAGAGATTACTAATTGACGTGAATTATATAAGAACCAAAGGACCAGCCCGAAGGGGTGGATTAAGTGAGAAGGAACAGTCATGGGGAGAGCAAAAAAGAACCGTTTTGCAATAAATAGGATGCAGCCACCATAGGATTAGCAGCACCGAATCAGCATTAACCAAGAGTCGGCCCAAGAATAATATAATACGAATCAAGCCCCTAACCCACCTTTCATTATGAGTTTAATAGATTTAAAGTATATTTAACAAGACTTGAGGCCCTTTAACAAATAACAGGATAAGATCTAGCCTAAATACAAAATGCTAGTATGAGAGAAAGGGGAATAAATTACGTAAAGAGGGCCCTTTAGTAAGTAGTAATGTATGATCAATATATATCTAAGCTAAAAGACAATGGTAAATTAAGTAGGAGAAAATATTGATAATGTTAATGAATCTGCAGCATAGATCTGAGCTGCTTAATTCTATAACAATAAACCCAATATATAGAATGTTATAAACTATAAAAGACATAAGAAATATTGCATAACCATTGATTATTATAGAACCAGTTCCCCACAGACCCACAAATAGATATTCTTGGGAATTTGAGCAAAGTCCAAGAGCAGTAATAGGAGAGTCCAGTATCTGACAATTTGTAGCCTAATACTATACTCTTCAGTTTTCGCCTTATCTCCTTTACCCCGTACCCATCCTCTTGCCCTGGCCTCTTAACCCTTTCTTTCAGGTACTACCCCTATAATGAGGCAGCCTAATAGAGTAATGCAATGTAGATTAGATTGAAGAAAAATCCGACTGATGTTGTCAGCAAACTTTTAGTAGTAAGAAAGAAAACAAGTTATTATTCCATAAGCCAATTAATGAATGCAAATGGTTAGGCCAGGTAGGAGAGAGAAAAACAAGCAAGTCCATCAGCCAAACATTTATAACAATACCAGTTCGTATCCTGAAGCGTGCTGTGTGAAGACTGGAAAGCCACACTCAGAAACAACCCCCCCTCGCGCAGCACTGGTGGAAGGGGGAGCGAGGAGCATGTAAGCAAGGCTGTACACTGCCACACAGCTGTCGTGAGTCAAGCCCAAAATGGAGGAAGTGAAAGAGCAGTGACAAGAAGCCCACAGGAACATCCAGTAAACCAATGCCAATCCGCACCCCTCGCGCAGCACCTGTGGGAGGGAACAGCAGTATCGGAACAAGATGAGCCTCTCAGGATTTTTTCTCTTGTCCTTTTTCCTCTTCAGAACAGACCCGGAGATCTGCACACAGCCAGCAGAGAGCAAGCCAACAGGGAAGCCCCAGATCCAGAACGAGGCAACAGAGGAGACAGAGGAACCAGGCAAACATCCGGGGCTGAGCCGGATGCAGATCCACAGCAAGCAGCCCTCCCCGAGAACTCCAGCAGGCCCAGCAAAGTTAGCCGCAGCAAAGACTCCAGCCTGTTAAGGCTCCCCGCATCGGACAGTCCTCGCCCCTAGTCCCGCCCGTGGTAGGGGGGGAAAGAAGGTAGTGGTTATGCAGGGTTTTTTTTCCCTTTTTTTCTAATTTCAGCAGACAGCTCCGCTAGTATACAGAATATTATATAAATATTGAGAGAAGATGAATCCTTTCAGGTGCTGCAACACGCAGCTCAGTGCAGTATTATTACACTGTGAGAAGTTCCAGTAGCGGTGAGAATTAAGCTACACAAGCCGCCAAAGGTCTGAGGGTTTAGGCGCAAAAGTCTCACCAAGAGCTTGAGGGGAAGACAGAGCAGGTGTTCACGTGACCACACACCTACACTCCTCCTCTGGAACTCTCAGAGCATGCAATTTTAAGCAACTTTCTAATTTACTCCTATTAGCAATTTTTCTTCGTTATCTTGCTATCTTTATTTGAAAAAGAAGGCATCTAAGATTTGTTTGGTTATGAACTTTGGACAGAACTTTTTTATTGGTGGATCAATTTATCCACCAATCAGCAAGAACAACCCAGGTTGTTCACCAAAATTGGGCCGGCATCTAAACTTACATTCTTGCATTTCAAATAAAGATACCAAGAGAATGAAGAAAATTTGATAATAGGAGTAAATTAGAAAGTTGCTTTAAACTTTGTGCTCTATCTGAATAACGAAAGAAAAAATTTGGGTTCAGTGTCCGTTTAAGCTAGCTTTCCAAAAATACACTTTATATTAGGTATTTAATGTTGTCAACACATTGAAAGAAATATGGCATACAGGCTTTTTAAAAAAAATACAATATTTGCTTTTTTTAAAAAGCACATGTAGATATACCAATAAGCCATAAGGATTAGTATATGTTAGCATATGTTCTTGTTTAAGCTATGTTGTTTGCATCAACACCGTGATATGCCATCATGTATAATTGTAATAATCATTGGCTTGTATTAGGAGAACACGTTGGGACATCACATCACAAAAACAAATAAATCTAATCAACAAGGACAGCATAAGATGATGTTGTCTCAACACACTTGTAAAACACTCTGCAAACAATCTGCTCCCATGGACCCGGTCCCATAGAAGCTTATTAAATACAGAGTGTGCTCCACAAGTGTAAGAAGACAACATCATCACATTATTATCCTTTACACATTAACTTTAAATTAAAAACAATAATATAATGAGTGACGGGGAAATGATGGAGAGAGTTTTTTTATTTTGTTTTTTTTTTGTTTTGTCTTGTTTTGGTTGTTGTTGTTGGTGGTGGTGGTGGTGTTGGTGCTGTCATCTTGGTGTGATTCAAAGCGAATACCTATGATTAAGTAATAGGTAAATTGACTGATTTATTAATTATGGTTAGCTTTAAGTTTTGTCATAAGATATACGTATAGGCAATGCAAGGTAATATAATATAAGGTTATGTAATAGTACAAGGTAAGTTAATTGAACGATCCTTGAACGTGTAAAAATAAATGTGATTTTTCTTATTGTTTTTTGAGATAAGTAGAATTTCACCAGGAGTCTAAGGTAAATTTTCAGGAGTAAGTTTTAAGAAACTACTCATAACATCTGACTGTCATGTTGTTGTAACTTTGTTTTTGAGATGTATAATTATTGGGAATGCTATATAAGACAGGCTACAACTCAAGGTGAATATCTATGATAAAAAAAGGTATTACTGTGGATTTATGATAGGTTAGTATGGATTTCTGTCATAGATAATTACAATTCAATACAATATATTGCTATATAAGACAAGTCAATTGTATGAATAGGTGAATGGAAGTTCTAAAGAGTTATTGATCATGTTTGACTATGTTATTTGATATGTATAATGCATTGTAATAAGCTACAAGATGAATTAGGTGAAATTGTTTATGTAATTGAAAAATAATAAAAAGAAATTTAAAAAAACAAAAAAACAATAATATATAAACATAATAACTTCTTTTTCCTTCCCTTCTTCCCACAACAGTGAGGCTCTGGAGTGGTCAAATACCTCTTCAGATGTGTCCTCATTGGAGATGTTTAGGGAAGAGGGGGAGGAAGAGTACTGTGAGTGATTGGGGGTTGACCAGGCAGAGTAGGAGATGGAGGAGGCACAGGAGATGATGATCCAAGAGCTGATGGTCCAGGCTCTTGTGATCTTCCCATTTCTGGATATGGTTTGCTTGCCACCTCCCAGAGGACCTGATATGTGTTATTTAGAACATTTACAATATTTGTTTGTCCTTCTACCAGGGTGTTCCCTGTGTTGGTCATAAACTGTGTGTGCCTGTTGTGCCCTCCGAGAGTCCTGCATTTCCAGTAGGAAGACTCTCATAAGTTCCTCGAGCATTGTGGGGGGATGTTCTCATCATGGGAAGCTGCTGCACGGGGGGACTGCTGCACTGTATATTTTAAAATTAAAGTAATAAGAGATATTAGCACAGTTCCAAATAAAGATGTAAATGTTATATTTGAAATTGTATTAATGAGGCTGCCTTAGTAATTTAATTTTATCCAAAAGAAATCAATACGATTTACGTATTTGAAAACCCGTCTTTCTGATATCTAGATGGTCAATATTAATGTATTTTTGTGTGCGTCTTAAATATGTTTAGATGCACACATAATCTGGAGACTAGATACTAATGTGATAGCTTTTCTTCAAATACAGCTTTCTCAAGGTAATTCTGAATGCATTTTCGGAATAATGTTTAAAAAAGCGTAATTGCGTTACCCATATCCATAATTTATTTTGACTGTAAGTGAGTTATGAGGTGGATGAAAAGAGATTAGTAAATGTCCTTACCAGAAGATGAGAAGTGCAGTTTCCCGGTATCGATCCCTCCTTTGATCCCGACTAGGGCCACCTTTCAGATGTTGGGACACAGTATTTCCTCCCAGCGACTGTAAATGAATTTCTGCTCTGGGCCACCACTGGTCTCGGTATTCACTTGCCTCTCCCTCGACATTTATTTCTTGAGCTCGCTTTTGCAGTCCTGGTAGTAGTGCTGTATAGATTTTAAGTCCCTCCTGAACTCCCCCACTGCATTGACAGCATCCCAGATCTCCAGCCACAACTTTTTCTTCGCTGAAAAGGCAGCCTTCGGTGCCTGTAGCCTCCTAGCTCTCTTCATATAGGACATTATAAGGGCCTCCTTCTCCTCCCTGGTATACCTCTCCTTCCTCTGCCTGGGCTTCCCCTGTGATGTGAGCCTCTCTTCTCCAGACTGTATTGCGCCCTCTCTGCACTCCTGCCTTGTCCCACTGGGCCCAGCCACTTGTTCGTCTTTAACAATATGGCTTGGCCCAATCACCCTTACCTCTCCCCCTTCCTCTGTAATTCCTCTCCCCCTTCCTCTCCCACTCTCCTCCCTAATCTCCTGCCTTATCTCCTGCCTCATCTCATCCCTTATCTGCTGCCTAATCTCCTTTCTAATCTCATTACTAATCTCTTCCCTTTTTCTCCTTCCTGCCATACCTTTTCAGAAGGTGAAAGTGCAGAAATGAAAGGAGGTCAAAATAATGAAACAAAAGTAAAAAGTGCTCAAAGTGTGAATGGGTTCTAGAAAATAAGGTAAGGGGTAGTAATAAACAGACAAACATATAAAAAAGGACTAAATGAGGGTGTGTAAACAATAAATTGGTCTAAAAAGAACAACATATTACTATGGGATGGGTATAGGTTTAAAGGGAATGTGATATAGAGTGTATGTGTGTGTAGGTAGTGTTACTGGTATGTGTATGTATGTATTGAATGTGTTTGCATGTAAATTAAAGTAAATATGTTTAACTATGTGTAAGTAATGAAAACCAAAGCAGCACTCTCACACTCAACCATACAAATTTGTACACAAATACAACTCTCTCTCACACTCTCACAAATACAACTCTCTCTCACTATCTATCTCTCACTATCTCTCTCTCTATCTATCTCTGACTATCTCTCACTATCTCTAACCTCCAACGCCTAGACCTGTACCTGCCTCGAAAAAGCAATACAGTCAAGGTAGCCATGTTTAGAGCGTGCTTATATACCCCTATGTAAATGCTTAATGATGTACCGGTTTGCCAAGTAAACAAGGTCCAGGTGTGCTTTTGTGAAGATTTTTATGTGTGCAATGTGGAGTACTTGTTTTTTTGTTCTGTAATGCAGATCTAAATCTGTGAATGTTGAAGGCGAATCTGCTATGTTGTTTGAACGATTGTTGTGTGTACATTTGACATCATTATTATTTGTGTCCATTAAGTTGTATGTGTAATGTGACAGAGCAATGTGTAGTTCTCGCAATGTCGAGTGTTAGATGAAAAATCTGTTTGTTTTTCTGTTTCCATTGATCTCTATGGGGGAATACATTACGCAGCCGTGATTACACAAGTGAAACAAACGCGGTATTCGTGATAACGCAATGCGTAACAACGTTCTTTTAAAAAGACTCGTAATATAGCGGATTGTAATTTACAGTACCTTCATCTTTTAAAACAGGTTTTCTATTGCCAATAGCATTTTGAACATGATTAAACTGTTTCCTGTTCCTGTCTTGTTTGATGTCGACTAAAATACCCCAAAAAATATTTTTAAAAATCACAATTTACCAATATGGTGTTACAATAATAGAAATTCAAAAAAGACAAACTTTGTTCTGCATAGTGATTTATTATTTATTATTATTATTATCGGTTATTTGTAGACCAGGCAGAGTAGGAGATGGAGGAGGCACAGGAGATGATGGTCCAGGAGCTGATGGTCCAGGCTCTTGTGATCTTCCCATTTCTGGATATGGTTTGCTTGCCACCTCCCAGAGGACCTGATATGTGTTATTTAGAACATTTACAATATTTGTTTGTCCTTCTACCAGGGTGTTCCCTGCGTTGGTCATAAACTGTGTGTGCCTGTTGTGCCCTCCGGGAGTCCTGCATTTCCAATAGGAAGACCCTCATAAGTTCCACCTCGGGCATTGTGGGGGGATGTTCTCATCATGGGGAGCTGCTGCACGGGGGGACTGCTGCACTGTATATTTTAAAATTAAAGTAATAAGAGATATTAGCACAGTTCCAAATAAAGATGTAAATGTTATATTTGAAATTGTATTAATGAGGCTGCCTTAGTAATTTAATTTTATCCAAAAGAAATCAATACGATTTATGTATTTGAAAACCCGTCTTTCTGATATCTAGATGGTCAATATTAATGTATTTTTGTGTGCGTCTTAAATATGTTTAAATGCACACATAATCTGGAGACTAGATACTAATGTGATAGCTTTTCTTCAAATACAGCTTTCTCAAGGTAATTCTGAATGCGTTTTCGGAATAATGTTTAAAAAAGCGTAATTGCATTAGCCATATCCATAATTTATTTTGACTGTAAGTGAGTTATGAGGTGGATGAAAAGAGATTAGTAAATGTCCTTACCAGAAGATGAGAAGTGCAGTTTCCCAGTATCGATCCCTCCTTTGATCCCGACTAGGGCCACCTTTCAGATGTTGGGACACAGTATTTCCTCCCAGCGACTGTAAATGAATTTCTGCTCTGGGCCACCACTGGTCTCGGTATTCACTTGCCTCTCCCTCGACATTTATTTCTTGAGCTCGCTTTTGCAGTGCTGGTAGCAGTGCTGTATAGATTTTAAGTCCCTCCTGAACTCCCCCACTGCATTGACAGCATCACAGATCTCCAGCCACAACTTTTTCTTCGCTGAAAAGGCAGCCTTCGGTGCCTGTAGCCTCCTAGTTCTCTTCATATAGGACATTATAAGGGCCTCCTTCTCCTCCCTGGTATACCTCTCCTTCCTCTGCCTGGGCTTCCCCTGTGATGTGAGCCTCTCTTCTCCAGACTGTATTGCGCACTCTCTGCACTCCTGCCTTGTCCCACTGGGCCCAGCCACTTGTTCGTCTTTAACAATGTGGCTTGGCCCAATCACCCCTACCTCTCCCCCTTCCTCTGTAATTCCTCTCCCCCTTCCTCTCCCACTCTCCTCCCTAATCTCCTGCCTTATCTCCTGCCTCATCTCATCCCTAATCTGCTGCCTAATCTCCTTTCTAATCTCATTACTAATCTCTTCCCTTTTTCTCCTTCCTGCCATACCTTTTCAGAAGGTGAAAGGTAAGGGGTAGTAATAAACAGACAAACATATAAAAAAGGACTAAATGAGGGTGTGTAAACAATAAATTGGTCTAAAAAGAACAACATATTACTATGGGATGGGTATAGGTTTAAAGGGAATGAGATATAGAGTGTATGTGTGTGTAGGTAGTGTTACTGGTATGTTTATGTATGTATTGAATGTGTTTGCATGTAAATTAAAGTAAATATGTTTAACTATGTGTAAGTAATGAAAACCAAAGCAGCACTCTCACACTCAACCATACAAATTTGTACACAAATACAACTCTCTCTCACACTCTCACAAATACAACTCTCTCTCACTATCTATCTCTCACTATCTCTCTCTCTATCTATCTCTGACTATCTCTCACTATCTCTAACCTCCAACGCCTAGACCTGTACCTGCCTCGAAAAAGCAATACAGTCAAGGTAGCCATGTTTAGAGCGTGCTTATATACCCCTATGTAAATGCTTAATGATGTACCGGTTTGCCAAGTAAACGAGGTCCAGGTGTGCTTTTGTGAAGATTTTTATGTGTGCAATGTGGAGTACTTGTTTTTTTGTTCTGTAATGCAGATCCAAATGTGTGAATGTTGAAGGCGAATCTGCTATGTTGTTTGAACGATTGTTGTGTGTACATTTGACATCATTATTATTTGTGTCCATTAAGTTGTATGTGTAATGTGACAAAAGCAATGTGTAGTTCTCGCAATGTCGAGTGTTAGATGAAAAATCTGTTTATTTTTCTGTTTCCATTGATCTCTATGGGGGAATCCATTATGCAGCCGTGATTACACAAGTGAAACAAATGCGGTATTCGCGATAACGCAATGCGTAACAAAAGTTCTTTTAAAAAGACTCGTAATATAGCCGATTGTAATTTACAGTACCTTCATCTTTTAAAACAGGTTTTCTATTGCCAATAGCATTTTGAACATGATTAAACTGTTTCCTGTTCCTGTGTCGACTAAAATACCCCCAAAAATATTTTGATAAATCACAATTTACCAATATGGTGTTACAATAATAGAAATTCAAAAAAGACAAACTTTGTTCTGCATAGTGAGGATTGAAACTTTTTGGCTAAATTTAAACCTTGCACGATTTATTATTTATTATTATTATTATCGGTTATTTGTAGAGAACCAACAGAAAATAATAATAACACCTTGTTTTTAGGTTAGAAAGTAGCTTTATAGAATTGCACCAGGGAGATAGAAGTACTTGTGAGTATTTTTAAAGAATCTTACCAGCCTAGAGAGCTTTATAGAATTAGGCCCATAGGATTACTCTTTAACAAAGGATACCAATAAACTGAGCAAAAGTGATAAGAGAAGTATATTGGAGAGTTGTTTAAAACTTATACTCTTTCCAATCAATTTAAGTTCACATTAGCCCCATAGCATGTAAAGTGCTCTTTTAAAATAATGCATTTATTGTATAGCTATTAACATTGTAACTAACATAAAATCAGTACACATTTCCTTACTTATTTACTGCTATATTAGCTCCAGGTGTTGACCATATGTTCATACTTTTCTGCATTAAACAGTTGAAATATACCATCATTCAAAATAATGCACTATTTCATGAAAAAGTCAAACTGAAATAATATTAAACGTTAAAAAGATTACTCCATATCATGTTGTATATATATATATATATATATATATATATATATATATATATATATATATATATATACAGAGAGCCCTCAGTTTACGCCGGGGTTAGGTTCCAGAAGGAATGGTTGTAAATCGAAACCATTTTAAATTGAAACCCAGTTTATAATGTAAGTCAATGGGAAGTGAGGGAGTTAGGTTCCAGGCCCCTTTCAAAATTGTCATAAGTAACACCTAATACATTATTTTTAAAGCTTTGAAATGAAGACTTTAAATTCTAAACAACATTATAAACCTAATAAAATAATCACACAACACAGACTTCACTTGTATTTTTCTGCAAACATTTCTTTCTATCCATTCCAATCTGGACTGATTTACAGACAGGAAGATCTTGTTCCTTTGAAATCTGCTCGATAGCTCAGGTCTGTTTAAACTGATTAATTTCAGCTTGTTTGGCTTTGCTGCAATACAAGCGGACAGCTCCACCTACTGGCTATTTTAATAAATGCACTGCTTCTCAATGCTTTTCAATAGCAGTCACATGACTGGAAAAAAGGTTGTTATTCTGAAACGGTGTAAATTGAACCATTGTAAAACGAGGGCCATCTGTATATATATATACACACAGAGAGAAGCACACTCACAGGAACAAACAACTGGCTCAATACTATTGCTAGCCTATTCTATGGCGATTTACCACTTGGGTGCAGCTTCTTTTAGCCCAGTTATGCTTTTCACAGAGAAGAACTTTCCTGTATTATATCAGTCTAATCCCGCCTATTATGGTCAGTCCAGTGCCGAAATACCAGGCACACCTCACTGACGAGGCCTGCACCCAGATTGTAAATCGCCATAGAACCGGCTAACAATGGTATTGAGCCAGTTGTTCGTTCCTGTGAGTGCACTTCTTTCTGTATGTATTTAGTCTCCCTATGGGAAAAAGGGGCAATCAGACGTGGACTCCTTGCTCAATGTGCTTAGAGGAATATGGCTTCACCTCACTGACGAGGCCCAATGAAGGCTGAAACGATCGTCTGGGGTTGCTGTGTTCCTTGTTCAGAGAGGAATTGCCTGGTATTTCGGCGCTGGACTGACTGTAATAGGTGGAATCAGACTGATATACTACAGGAAAGTCCTACTCTGTGAAAAACATTACTGGGCTAAAAAGCTGCACCCAGGTTGTAAATCGCCATAGAACAGGCTAACAATGGTATTGAGCCAGTTGTTCGTTCCTGTGAATGCACTTCTTTCTGTATGTATTTAGTCTCCATATGGGAAAAAGGGGCAACCAGACGTGGACTCCTTGCTCAGTTTGCTTGGAGAAATATGACTACACCTCACTGACGAGGCACAATGAAGGCTGAAATGATCGTCTGGGGTTGCTGTGTTCCTTGTTCAGAGATGAATTGCCTGGTATTTCGGCTCTGGACTGACCGTAATAGCCGAGATCAGACTGATATACTACAGGAAAGTTCTACTCTGAGAAAAGCATTACTGGGCTAAAAAGCTGCACCCAGGTTGTAAATCGCCATAGAACAGGCTAACAATGGTATTGAGCCATTTGTTCGCTCCTGTGAGTGCACTTTTTTCTATATGTATTTAGTCTCCCTATGGGAAAAGGGGGCAACCAGACGTGGACTCTTTGCTCAGTGTGCTTAGAGGAATATGGCTACACCTTACTGACGAGGCCCAATGAAGGCTGAAACGATCGTCTGGGGTTGCTGTGTTCCTTGTTCAGAGAGGAATTGCCTGGTATTTCGGCACTGGACTGACCGTAATAGGCGGGATCAGACTGATATACTACAGGAAAGTTCTACTCTGTGAAAAGCATTACTCTGCTAAAAAGCTGCACCCAGGTTGTAAATCGCCATAGAGCAGGCTAACAATGGTATTGAGCCAGTTGTTCGTTCCTGTGAGTGCACTTCTTTCTGTATATATATATATATATATATATATATATATATAGATAAATGAGATATAGATAGATAGATAGATTGATAGATAGATAGATGAAAGATTATGATAAAGCTTCATATATAGGGCGTATCTATCAAGCTCCGTAGGGAGCTTGATGCCCTGTGTTTCTGGTAAGCATTCAGACTAAAGACCGCTGCTCCATAACCTGTCCGCCTGCTCTGAGGAGGCGGACAGACATCACCACAATTCAACTCGATTGAGTACGATCGGGTTGATTGCCACCCCCTGCTGGCGGATGATTGGCCTTGAATCTGCAAGGGGCAGCGTTGCACCAGCAGCAGTATTGCTCTCCGCATTCAGTGAGTTCTGTCGGACCTGATCAGCACTGTCGGATCAGGTCTGGCAGATCGTTGTTAAATAGGCCTCATAATCTCTTTAAAATTCTAATATACCATATAAGCCTCTGTTGTGTGAATTTCCTAAATTAGTTAAAATTAAAGGGACATGAAAACCAAATATTTTCTTTCATGATTCAAATTTAGCATACAATTTTAAACAACTTTCCATTTCACTTCTATGATATGTATTTGCTTCATTCTCTTGATATCCTTTGTTGACAAGCATATATAAAGAGGTTCAGTAACTGCTGATTGGTGGCTGAGTGTCAGCAGTGGAGACTTACACTGGAGATTTACTTCCAAAAGTGAGAGTGAACCGAGCCCAAGTTAGAGAGACAGAGAATAGAGGGAGAGGACCAACTTGTAAGAGAGGCAGGTCCAGTAAAAAAGCATTGATGTAATGTTGAGAGATGGAAGGAAGGGGAATCCATCCTGGGAGATCCCTTTGGCCAACACTCCCATAAATACTAAGGCAAATAGTTCTCTTATAAGGGCTATCCTATTTTTATCTCCTTGCTTTGTATTACCTACTAAAGGATGACTTAGAACCAATATTTTTATTATCAGTTATTTGTAGAGTGCCAACAGATTCCGCAGTGCAATATATCTGCTTATCAGGATTTTTCCTAGGTTGACAATGATGCTAGACTGTAAATATGTTCTAACCTCTAGCACACTGCCAACAGTTCATTTTATTTCCCTTTACTCCTGAGGGATAATGTAATGTGAAGAGAAACTGTTATGCATGGAAAGGAATGCCCAATGTCTTGAAAGCAATACATTTGCACCTCATGAGGATGAACTCCTTTATTTGAACCACAAACTCTATCAATATGCAGATGATTATTCCATGAATACAATAGATGTTTAAACAGCATTCCCTGGAGCTCTGGATCTAAGCCTTAGTATTTAAAGGGACATTGTCATTACAATCAAATGATTTAACAGCAAGATGTTCAAATCTTTCAAATTATGTGTGCATATTTAATTTTGCAAGAAATAGTACACACAGCCTTTCTTGTACTTTATTGTGTTCCTAACATGCTAAGCAATTTCCATTTCATAAAAAAAAAATGATATGTTATGCTAGTTGACAAGGAAAACTGTGTAGTATGATATGCTATAGAACATCTCCAGAATCTGATCAGATCATATTTAAGTTAATTTATCCCTCTTTAGCCACACTATGGACACCCATGGATACATTACTGGACCTAATTAACAGAGGACCCATGTGCAAACTTTTCTTGGTAACTCACTAGTAAGCAATACTAATAACATGCTATTATGCTGCTCTGTATAGGGATTTTTAAGATAGATAAACAGAAGTCAGACAGTTGCAACCTACACTAATAAAAGCCCTCCCAAATTGGGATTTTACATATTCTGCACACAGCTATGCATAGACTGGCTTCTATTGCCCTGCCCCCCATTCCTGGGCCCTGGTACCACTGCACCTGCTGCACCAATGGTAGTTCCGCCCCTTCATGGAAAAAAATTTTGTTACCTTCCTATAACTCAAGATTGGGGTTTTACGTTTACAAGCAATGACTCATGGGAGATGAGATACATATTATACTAGATTGCTTTCTGATTCTGAGTATCATGTTACTAATAAGAGTCAATAAACCTTTTTTGCCTGTTATAAGAGTTTTGCTGTAACTTTACTGTACTGTCTTACTACCAATATTCTACTTTATTTCACTTAAAAAAATCACATCAATCCATTAAACATTTGTGTTCTAAACAGTGTAAGTATTTTAGTTGTATAAGGTTCATAGAATATAGTATCAATAGATGCATTGTAGGTCAAAGCATCCACAAAATGTACAGTCTATAGAAACTATATTTAATTTAAAAAGTAATGTAAAAATTAATTATATACTTAAATGTTATGCTGCACAAGCTTAATAAAATGCACTCATTGATCTTATTAATTTGGTGAAATGCTGACAATTACATTTTTAAGTATAGTCAATGTTAATAATTACTCACATGTGAATATTGGGTTATAAATGACAAATGTAGATGATTCTGTTTTTTATATGACCTACAATAAGAGTAAATCAGATATTTATTGTGCAATATCATTCACACACCATTTACTTATTCTTTACTGCCCTCTTCTGTGCCATTAAATATTTCAAAATTTTACATGTTGTCACATATAATAATAACTCCCATTCACACTTTACTACATAAATGTAAAGTAATTATGGCTTTTCATTATGTGAAGGAAATATCTTCTTCAACTATATACTTTTAAAGTATAGTTTTAAATTTATAACCATAAAATACATTTAATATTTTACATCAAGAACTTTAATTGAAAACATTTAGGATATTTCTTCTCTTTATATACATATTTGTTTTTGCTCATCAACAGTGACCAAACTGAAAGTACAAAAAGCAGGAACTCACTGATACGGTAAAAAGCCAAACTTTATTCCAAACTTGTTTGGTTCATTAAAAAAAAGGTTCAAATCCTTACAAAGAAGGCACAAACAGACACAGGAAGACTAACAGGATACGTCTGACATGTTTCGCACCCACAAAAGGTGCTTAATCATTTTTTTAATGCTCCAAACAAGTTTGGAATAAAGTTTGGCTTTTTACCGTATTAGTGAGTTCCTAAATTTTTTACTTTCATCTGGACTTACAGCTCGATTCTTCCACAGCTATGGAGCTCTGAGCCTGAGCGGTCGTTTTTTTGGTGTTTCACACCTGGAACTGTTTGCACTGTTGGGGACATTCATCCTGGAGACGCTGAGTACGTCCTCTTCCTGTTTGCACAAGACCAAGCTGAGTTTGGTGGCTCAGTCAACATTTTACACAAATTCATTTTTAAAGGGACATTATGCTCAACATTGAATTTTCCATACAATGTTTACTTATGGAAATTATAATTGCCTTGCAATATACATTAAAGGGACAGTATACACCATTTTTCTTAACACTGCATGTAATAGACTCTACTACAAAGAATAATATGCACAGATACGATATACAAATACAGTATATAACATTAGAAGCTCCCAGTTTAACACTATTGATGAGGATAGGTTGGGACACCCACTGAAAGGGGCTAGGAAACAGGAACAGGCAGAAACTCCCCCCTTCCCCTTCCCCTGCATATGAAAAGACCCATTACACAACCAGGACATCTAAAACTTTGGGGTTTGGTTAGGAGTCTGAATATCAGCACAATGTTATTTAAAAATAATCAAAACTATACATTGTTACAAAAACACTCCCAGATGTATAAATGGATCATCTACAAAAAAAAAATCTAGAGTACAATGTCCCTTTAATTTATGTACCAGCTCTTACTTTTAAACACTTCTAAAAATTGTGCTTTATATACTAAAAAAATCATCTAAATTTTGAATACTGCCATCAACATTCTTAAAGTTGTTGTAAAAATTAAAAAGAAAATAACCCTTTTATGACACTGTCAATAGCAGGCCATCCCAAAACTGAGCATCCAGGCAAGGAGGTTAGTGAATAGAAAGGGATGAGGGAGACTGTTCATATGGTCCATAAGCAAAATTAAACAATTTTCCTTATTTCTCTTTGTATTCCTTCTTCTTCTAGACTGAGCATAAATCTTGTCTAACTCCTCCTCTAGGGGGTAACCTCTAGTGAAAACCTAATAGCTATAACTTCAAACCTCCATTTTAGATTCTCCTTTTCTGATACAATTTTATATACCCTCATGAATTGACTATGGGGCAACCTCAATTTATTTTTTGGATGGAAGCTCTGATAGTGTAATAAACTGTTTCTATTAGTCAGTTTAACATACAGTTAAGTCCAGAAATAATTGGACACTGACACAATTTTCATAATTCTGGCTCTGTACACCACCACAATGGATTTGAAATGAAACAACCAAGATGCAAATGAAGTGCAGACTTTCATTTTTAATTCAAAGAGTTGAACACAAATATTGTATGAAATGTTTAGGAATAGCAACCATTTTCATACACAGTCCTCTTATTTCAGGGGCTCAAATGTAATTAGACAAATTAACACAATCATAAATAAAATATTTTTTTATATACTTTGTCGAGAATACTTTGCAGGCAATGACTGATTGCAGTCTGGAACCCATGGACATCACCAAATGCTGGGTTTCCTACTTTGTGATGCTTTGTCAGGACTTTACTGCAGCTGTCTTCAGTTGTTGTTTGTTTGTGGGTCTTTCTGTCTTAAGTTTTGTCTCCAGCAAGTGAAATGCATGCTCGATCAGCTTCAGATCAGGTGATTGACTCAGCCATTACAGAATATTCCACTTCTTTGCCTTAAAAAACTCCAGGGTTGCTTTTGCAGTATGTTTTGAGTCATTGTCTATCTGTAAAGTGAAACGCCGCCCAATCAACTTTGCTGCATTTGGCTGAATCTGAAAAGAGAGAGTGACCTGAGCGCTAGTACTTCTCCTAAAGCTCGCTTACATAAAGTCCCCTAGCGGACTATCAATAGAAAAGCAGTATAAATTGGGGTGTGTATAAGAGCTGAATAGGTTAGGACCACAGTATTATAATAACAGAATCATTTAATTAAACGTAAAAATCAGACATAAAAAAATTACTTTCTTACAATCGTCTAAAAAGCTCATGGATCCATGTAAAATTTATAACCGGTCAAATCAGTATGCAATAAAAAACAGTTTGTACACTAAACAATAAAACCTTAAAAACAATAGTGTGATTGAGTGTTACACGTCAAATCTAAGCAGATCAATTAAATACTATCAATGTCCAAAGTAAAAACAAGTGAAAAAATAAGTCCAAATGCCCGCAAGTGGGTGAGTACTAGAAACAAAAATCCAAAATGATAATAACCATTTTATACAAATGTCAGTGTAGTGTTTAAAGTCCCAATTTGAAAAAAAGTATTAGGTGGCTTCTTAGTGTTCCATCAGGTGATTCCAAATAGTAATGGCCGTGATCCAAAAAATGATTCAAACAATGATCCAAAAAATGTTCCAAAAAGAGTGACCCACAATAAAACAGGGATGTGTAGTAAAAATAATCCAAATGTGGAATAAGAATACACAAATATATAGAAGGTGAAGTGAAAAATCAAAAAGATTGTAAAAAAACATACACATCAACAATTAAAATATTAATATAAACCTGCAAAAAAACAGAAAAAACATATATAAAGAAACAGCTAAATATACTCAAAGGTATAAGGAAATGTGCTCACCAGTAAGTCGACGTGTCTCGGTCTTTAGCAGACTTTTCTCAAGACTAACTGGAGTTGTTTACTGAAACCTTATATAGTAGTTCCTAGACTGATTTTGGCGCCAAATAGTGTTTGGTCCGCCCTTTCCTGTTCTCCCAATGTGTTATGGGAAATGTATCTTAGCTGTGACATCTTATATATATATGTTGATCAATTTTATTTTATTTAACTGCAAATCTTCCATTATTCTTACTGTATTATACTTTTAAGAGCAGTAATAGAAAATGTTAAAAAATCGTGTTGAAAAATGGGTTAAGGATAAAGTCAACGATCTATAGCTTCCTGTTGACCTATAGCTTATATGACCCGTAATCACTTCCGGTTCAACCTGACGTGTTTCAGTATAAATATTTCTATTATTACTGGCGTATTATCCCTTAGTTCCTGTATTATAATGGGCATTTTGTATATGTTAGGTTTCTTAATAAATGTCCCAATTTGTTACTGACGTTGTTCGTTTCTTAATGTATTCTTGTCAGATGTGGACATACCGGATGTGATGTCATTTCCGGCCATATATAATAACTGGATATAACCGGATATTGTGTCATTTCTGGCCGTCTATGATAACCGAAACCGGATGTTGCGTCACTTTCGGTATTGGACTTCACCCGAAATTTAATAACTTGGTGTGTATAGATTAAATCTAGGTATATAAGTCAAATTTAGATGTATGTGTAATTCTGGGTTAGGACATCATAAATAGATTACTTAGGATACGATTTCTGACACAGAATACAATTTTTTGACAGATATTGGGGCTTGCGGAATATCCTAATTACTTATATGCGTATCCTCTAATGTAATTTATGTAAGGGTATGCGGATATGTAAGTCCATGGGATCTACAATATATGTGTACCTATTGTATGTATACTCCTGTAGTATAAATAATATCAAAAATTGTATCAAAAACTCTATCGGAAATATGACAAAATATATGTCAAAAATATAACAAAGATATGAGATGCAATAACACTATTCAGGATGAGATTAAAATTATATCCATCTGAAGTATTACAACCGTTCTGTTTTTATCTCATCTATATTCTTTTTGATAATATATGTCTCAATCACGTTATCTAGATGGAGGTTGGTATATTCTGTTAACCATTCATATATGTTATTTTACAAAGGTGTAAAAATGGATAATTTACGAGTGTTACATCCCATGTTCTACTTGGAATGTCGTCATGTGTACTCGCCTAACATTTTATGCTGTGTCTTCTTATAACGGTAGGGTCATAGTCAATATCAAGTATAGTGTCTTTAATAGTTAGGTAATGGAGATAAAGAAGACCTGACTCCGTTATCTAACTATTAAAGACACTATAGTTGATATTGACTATGACCCTACCATTATAAGATGACACAGCATAAAATCTTAGGCGAGTACACATGACGACATTCCAAGTAGAACATGGGATGTAACACTCGTAAATGATCCATTTTTACACCTTTGTAAAATAACATATATGAATGGTTAACAGAATATACCAACCTCCATCTAGATAACGTGATTGAGACATATATTATCTATCTCACACAAAAAGAATATAGATGAGATAAAAACAGAACGGTTGTAATACTTCAGATGGATATAATTTTAATCTCATCCTGAATAGTGTTATTGCATCTCATATCTTTGTTATATTTTTGTCATATTTTTTGTCATATTTCCGATAGAGTTTTTGATACAATTTTTGATATTATTTATACTACAGGAGTATATATACAATAGGTACACATATATTGTAGATCCCATGGACTTACATATCCGCATACCCTTACATAAATTACATTAGAGGATACGCATATAAGTAATTAGGATATTCCGCAAGCCCCAATATCTGTCAAAAAATTGTATTCTGTGTCAGAAATCATATCCTAAGTAATCTATTTATGATGTCCTAACCCAGAATTACACATACATCTAAATTTGACTTATATACCTAGATTCAATCTATACACCGAAAGTTATTACATTTCGGGTGAAGTGCAATACCGGAAGTGATGCAACATCCGGTTTCGGTTATCATAGACGGCCAGAAATTACGCAATATCCGGTTATATCCGGTTATTATATACGGACGGAAATGACGTCACATCCGGTATGTCCACATCCGACACATTCGTAAGGAGGACAGACAAGAATACATTAAGAAACTTACAACGTCAGTAACAAATTGGGACATTTATTAAGAAACCTAACATATAGAAAATGCCCATTATAATACAGGAATTAAGGGATAATAGGCCAGTAATAATAGAAATATTTATACTGAAACACGTCAGGTTGAACCGGAAGTGATTACGGTTCATATAAGCTATAGGTCAACAGGAAGCTATAGATCGTTGACTTTATCCTTAACCCATTTTTCAACATGATTTTTTTTAAATTTTCTATTACTGCTCTTAAAAGTATAATACAGTAAGAATAATGGAAGATTTGCATTTAAATAAAATAAAATTGATCAACATATATATATATATATATATATATAAGATGTCGCAGCTAAGATACATTTCCCATCACATATTGGGAGAACAGGAAAAGGCAGACCAAACACTATTTGGCGCCAAAATCAGTCTAGGAACTACTATATAAGGTTTCAGTAAACAACTCCAGTTAGTCTTGAGAAAGGTCTGCTAAAGACCGAAACGCGTCGACTTACTGGTGAGCACATTTCCTTATACCTTTGAGTATATTTAGCTGTTTCTTTATATATGTTTTTTCTGTTTTTTTGCAGGTTTTTATTAATATTTTGATTGTTGATGTGTATGTTTTTTACAATCTTTTTGATTTTTCACTTCACCTTCTATATATTTTTGTATTCTTATTCCACATTTGGATTATTTTTACTACACATCCCTGTTTTATTGTGGGTCACTCTTTTTGGAACATTTTTTGGATCATTGTTTGGATCATTTTTTGGATCACGGCTATTACTATTTGGAATCACCTGATGGAACACTAAGAAGCCACCTAATACTTTTTTCAAATTGGGACTTTACACGCTACACTGACATTTGTTTAAAATGGTTATTATCATTTTGGATTTTTGGCTGATTCTGAGCAGACAATATATCCTTATACACTTCAGAATTTATCCGGCTTCTTTTGTCTTCTGTCTCATTATCAAAAAACACTAGTGACCCAGTGCCATTGGAAGCCATGCATACCATCACACTGCCTCCACCGTGTTTTACAGATGATGTGGTATGCTTTAGATTATGAGCCATTCCAAGCCTTCTCCATGCTTTCCCCCTCCCCCCATCATTCTTGCTCAGGTTGTTGCTAGTTTCATCTGTCCAAAGTATGCTGTTTCAGAACTGTGCTGTTTTTTTAGATATTTTTTTCCAAAGTCTAATCTGGCCTTTCTGTTCTTGAGGCTTATGAATGGTTTGCTCTTGTGAAGTCTTCTCTTCTCTGGGGTAAACTTGGATAATGATATGCTTTCCTCCTGGAGAGTGTCCTTCACTTGGCTGGATGTTGTGAAGGGGTTTTTCTTTACCATGTAAAGGATCCTATGATCATCCACCACTCTTGTCTTCCATGGATGTCCAGACCTTTTTGTGTTGCATGGTTCACCAGTGCATTCTTTTTTTCTCAGAATGTACCAAACTGTAGATTTGGCCACTCCCAATGTTCCTGCTATCTCTCTGATGGATTTCTTCTTTTTTTTGCAGTCTAAGGATGGCCAGTTTCACTTGCATTGAGAGCTTCTTTGAACGCATGTTGTAGGTTCACAGCAACAGCTTCCAAATGCGAAAGCCACACATACAATCAACTCAAGACCTTTTACCTGCTTAACTGATGATGAAATAATGAAGGAATAGCCCACATCTGTCCATGAAACAACTTTTGAGTCAACTGTTTAATTACTTTTGGTAAGAGGGGACAACATATTAATGAGCTGTAATTCCTAAACCCTTGCTCCAACTTGGATGTGAATACCCTCAAATTAAAGCTGAGAGATTGCACTTTAAGCACATATTTATTATTTAACTGTAACTTGAATTTATTTTGGTAAACCGTCAAAATAACAAAACTTGTGTCAGTGTCCAATTTTTTTCGAACCTAACTGTATAAATTCATACATAGCTTTCCATCCTTAAAATACACAGTGGTCTAAAAAAGTTTATGTATTCTTCACTTGCAGTATGTTTGAATTTAATCAAGTTAGGGCTCAAATTTAACTCCTGTTCAAAAGCTTCCGGACTTCCAATGTCACCATACAACACCGAACACATAATCTATGAAGCACCACCATGTGGCCACATATTGTATAAAATATGTAGTTGTATATACAAATCTTTCTACATAGGTATTCATGTATATATTCGTACATGTGCAGGCGAAATTCGAACCCATTGCCGTACCATGTTTTTAAAGGAATAAAGAATCCTGGAACATAAAGTAGTTGCAATACAACACTATTCTTAATAATTGCTAAAAAAACTAATATTTCTGTTCATTAGAGTATTGTTTACTTCTGCTTAAAACTTGTCTCACTGCTGCTATACCACTTTCATGCTTAGTAGCAGTGTATAGGCTGCTCACATCAAGTGTGAATAATAAGCATTTACTGAGCTTTGTAATTTAGCAATGTAATCCCCTTTGGCCCTAATTTATCAAGGTCTGGAGGACCTGATCCGACAGTGCGGATCAGGTCTGCCAGACCTCGCTGAATACGGTGAGCAATACTCACAAGAGCTGCTGGTGCAACGCCACCCCCTGCAATAGGCCGCCAGCAGGGGGTGTCAATCAACCCAATCATACTCGATCGGGTTGATTTCCGGCGATGTCTGTCCGCCTGCTCGGAGCAGGCAGACAGGTTATGAAGCAGCGGTCTTTGTGACCGCTGCTTCATAACTGCTGTTTCTGGTGAGCCTGCAGGCTTGCCAGAAACACGGGGCATCAAGCTCCATACGGAGCTTGATAAATATGCCACTTTGTCTCTAATATATGAATTAAAAAGGAAAAAAATACATCTGGAGAACCCGATCCAGAAATATGGCAATACCTAAAATACAGAATCTATTACTGCCACAATAGGACGACCTGTGTACCTAATATAAAGTTACCACTTCCAAAATCTCTTGCTAAATCTTATGTGTTGGATCACCTGACACTTCCTGATATACCTCTTTGTGTGAAAATTGGCCCCTAATTTCTGATGTGTACATTGATCTATTCATTACTGTAATAGCCCCTCCCTTGTCCGCAGATTTTATAATACTATTTGTAGTCTTCTTTAGGGATTTCATGGCCTCTTTCTCACCCTTGGTTAAATGATATCCACTACGTGAGCAAACTGCATTCTTTTTGTAAATTGCTCCAAATCCCTCTTAACAAGATCTATATATGTATTTACGTTGTAATCTACAATGTTAGTGTAAATTGGATTTTGCTACTCCTAAAGCCCCGCCCCTTCTGTCCCAGTGAACACATACAGTGAAAAAGTGTATGTTTTTCTGTATATTTTAATACATTATATTTTACTAGAACTTTTTTTATAATTTTTTTTTAATAAAGTGTTTTTACCCCAAAATTTTGTTTTCTTTTTGCAGTGCGCATGCAATATGTTTTTTCTTTAGGGCTACCTCAAGCATCTTCAGCCTCTCTAGCATCACCAGTCGTAGTAATAGTAGAGGCTGAAGACTCTAGAGGGAGCCTAAAGAAAAATCATAGCTGCAGTTAGCGTGCAACTTGTAATCTAGCCAAATGTATCAAAATAATTCTAGATAAATACCCTGAGGTGCCTACATTCTACAAATATATACTTTTGTGTAGCAGTTTTGTACTGGGTGACCGATTTTTAGATTACAGTCCAATCATAGAAAAGTTTAGCATTAAACCAGTAATTCCATCTTTGTAGTATTTAGCCTATATTTATAATAAATTAATTGGAAAACTAGACATATCAGGTATTAATACAATTAGAATAACATATTAAATCTTGTTTGTTGTATTTTTCTTTAGCTACACTAGTTTTGTAAAAATAGTTATAAAGAAAACTGCGAGAAAATTATTTTTTTCCATTTTGCCCTATTTTTCAGCATTAAATTCCTATTTATTGTAATGTTATATACCCATATAAGGTATCAATAGAAAGGCCTGTTAAAAGGTTTATAATATGTATGGGTACACTTAACAAGAGAGAGGACAATTAATGTGAAAACAATAGTGAGCAAAAATGCCAAAACCGTGTCATTTAAGCATGGAAACTGGAAAAAATGTGGTCCTTAGGGGGTTAAACAACTTTCCAATTTACTTCTATTATAAAATTTGCCTAAATGTTTTTGTATCCTTTGTTGAAGAAGCAGCAATGTACTACTGGGAGCTAGATGAGCATATTTGGTGAGCCAATGATATTCAAAGGGTACACAGTGGGGCATATTTATCAAGCTCCGTATGGAGCTTGAAGCCTCGTATTTCTGGCAAGCCTGAAGGCTCGCCAGAAACACAAGTTATGAAGCAATGGTCTAAAGAACACTGCTCCATAACCTGTCAGACTGCTCTGAGGCAGTGGACAGACATCACCGAAAATCATCCCGATCCAATACGATCCGGTTGATTGACAGCCTCTGCTGGCGGCCAATTGGCCGCAAATATGCAGGGGGCAGCATTGCACCAAGCAATTTACAAGAACTGCTGGTGCAATGATAAATGCCAACAGTGTATGCTGCCGGCATTTATCGATGTGCTGCGGACATGATCCGCAATATCGGATCATGTCCGCTTGCACATTAATAAATAGGCCCCAAAGGCTGAACTCACTGAATTTTCAAAAGAAAAATGGTGGAACTCTACAGAACTGTGAAATCTCTCTCATTTATGTATGTGAAACAGAGACAAGCCCAGTGTATCATAGCACTGCATGACGTAAGAGTTTTGATACACTTACACTTTGTGCATTTTTTATTACTATACATTTCAGATTGGTTCCTTTCAGAATTACAATTTCATATTTGTATGTTAATACATTTAAATTTTGATCTAGCAGTAACTTTACACATTCGGATTATGCTTTGAAAGTTTCTGTTACTATAATACCTTCTCCAGTTGCCTTCTTTCTCCCATGTGAAATTTTGTATCCCAGAGAGGTTCATTACTTTCTATGGAAGGCCTCTCTCATCTCTCTGGGATTTCCAGGTTCCTCCCATTTTCTTAGAAAATTCAGGGAGTTCTGCCCTTGTGAAGTAAGAGCTATATTCCCACTCCAAACTAGAGAATGTTTGATTATCTGGCCCATAGAAAGTAATGATGTTCTCTGGGGAACTGAAGCTGACAGTTTTATAGTTTTAATTTAAATAAAATATATTCAAATTGCAATCAAATTTATAAAAGATACAAACACTGACACACACACACACACACACACATATATATATATATATATATATATATATATATATACACACACAAAGTATGAGCCTAATTTGTTAAAGTTACACAGAAACTGCTAAGGCATAATCAAAATTAGAAAAATCACAATCCTAAATGCGCTGCTGTATACAAAATAAAATGCAAAAAAGAAAGTGCAATAGTTTAAAGGCAATAAAATTTAATCTAAAGTGTACATTGATATAAAATAGAAAGCACAAAGTGTTAATGCCGCAGAACTGTCCTGTCATGAAGTGCTGTATTGCACTGGGCTTGTCTCTCCTTCTCATACAGAAATGCATGGAACGCCCCATGGAGAAGTAAAGTGAAATCTGCCTTTTAAATATTTAACTAGGGATCTTGTAGTGGCTGGAGTATCCGGGTATCTGTGAATGTCAGTAGATAATACATATATATATATGATCTCTGATGAAGCGCATTGCACATGCGCGAAACGCGTCAGATCTATGACACCTTACCTTGTATACCACTGAGTGTTCAATCACCTATGCCTGAATAAACCACTTGGTTGAAATTGATCCAGCAGTCTTCAATCCTTTGTTGTTCCTGTATATATATATATATATATATATATATATATATATATATATATATATATATATATATATATATATTGTATATATATATATATATATATATATATATATATATATATAATAATAATAAGGTAAAATAAGTATGCAATCTATCAAATATTAAATTTGAGCATGCTTAATATCATTCCTGGATACATTCTGTGTATTGCAATTCTGAGGTCAGACATGAGATGCCTTGCTGATTACACATCAGAATTCAGCTCAGACCCCCTCCTCACTCAATATGCTAAATTATACATTTGTTCAATACATTTGCTCAATTAGTGAAGGCAATTTATTTCAAAGAGATTTTCTGTCTATAATGACCTTTTTGAAGCTTAAGTATATGCACAAAAAAAAACATTTTTTTCATGAGGGGGATCACTTTACATACTTAGGGCTCGATTATATATTCTTCCCCAGCTCAAACCTTCTTTTTCTTGCTGACACTCGCAGGGCTGCCCCAGTGCAATGATCATACAAAAGGGGCAGTCCCTGCATGTTGCGAGATGGCTCCTATTAAAAGTAATGGAGCTCGCTGGATCCTGTAGCCAATATAACTCAAATTATGCTGTTTTCTGCTTATAGCATCTTACATTTGCCTATATTTTAGTATGCATTTGTTTTTCTATTGGGGTTATAAGTGTTTGTATTGTTTTGATTAAAGCTCGCCACCTTTTAGTTGGCGAGAAAAAACTGTGATATCTGCAGTACGAATATCTTTATAGAATTACGCGGGGATTAGTGAAACATTTTCATATACGCACATGAAACGCCCATGTTCAGCCCATTTTACGAAAAAACAACAATTACGCTTTGCATTTTGTATTTATAAGTTCATATTTCTGTGTGATTTTTGCACATCCAGTGTACTACAATTACAATTTACGCTGTGAATATTTAATTTGATTTATTCCTGCGTAAATTACATACTAATTTTACTTTTTTGTTAACATACGATTTTTGCTGAAGAATTTTGTTAACGATTTTTGATGTACCTTAACAATGCAATTTTTCCTTGCTCATTTTTGTGGGAATGGTTCAAATATTTGTTTTGTATAATGTTTAAAATACGATTTTTTTGTGCACATTTCATATGAAAATGCAGTATACGCCCCTTAGCGAGACACCCTGTTTTCAGGGTAAAAAAATGGCTTTAGATCATTCCACTATTAGTGTTAAGTACCCCATACTGAGTTCAAACCCATGGATTTCAGATGTCACCGTGAAATAGTGAATAAAGTCTTTTAAAACATTTTTAACCCTGTGAGTGCAGAAAGCAGATAAGAATGCAAATCTTGATTTTAAAAGGGGAAAATTAGAACTTCATATAAAATGAATTGTGTAATTTCCAAATATCTCCTTGATACCTATACTGTATAAATGATATAAATGTAAATAGATAGATCTGAAGATTGTCCTGTATTGGATAGATGTCTGCTGTATTGAATGGCTGCATTGGTGAATTTGAAATGTCTCAGAGTAATAACATCTCTTTCTTTATATTTTTCAGACACATAATAACCCAACGAGATGGTGACTAGGAAATACAATCTATATGTACCGGTATATCAAATGAACTGATATACAAAATAAGTCAGATATACATATATATTTTATTGATTTATACTACTAGTCCCTCATAAAAATGCCACTTTAAAGGCATCTTATAAGTGCATATGTAATTGGTGCTGTAAATTATATCATATGTTTTTATACATTCAGCAAGAGATATACAGATATGCAATATTTATATTAATATCGGATAATAATCCAATATAAATATACATATGAAATTACAACTGATTGCTAATCAAAAGGTATGTATGTGATATTACTAGAGATATGCTCATGTTTAGTCTCTATATATACATGCTAAATTATATCAGATGAGACATGTATGTTAATCAGATAAGTTTATTAATATCAGGAAATAGTGAGTATATTAAATATGCAATTAAAAGATATAGTAAGCTGTTAAAAGTGTTGGTAATGAAAGTGCATTTCTAGTTGTCTGCTGCCCCCTAGTGGACTAAACTGGTATGATCCCAGTAAATCAAGAGATGTTCAGCTCTGAAGGGAATATCACAGAGACAAGCTTTTGTGGGGCGTATCCAAACATTTACCAATGATTACAAAAGAGAGGCGGGCTGATTAATTGATAAAAGCTCATGCATAGGAGAAAAAATAGTCTTTTGCTTGCTAAAATTTTGACTGATAACCTTGCTGCCTTTTGGGACACAGTCACTATAAGCGAAACTGGGCCTATTTTTTTTATCCATATTACAATATACCTCGCTTATTTTATGAGGTGAACTGGACTTATCTGAAAAAGCTGGAACATTCAATTGGTTTATTTTGTGATGTATATGACTGCTCTATATTTTGTGTTAATGTTTTATATCAAGGTATAACAAAACTATAATTATATCATAGTTGTGATTTAAAAGGATAAGTTATCCTTGTATTTAATAATAATTAGACCAAGGGTAGTAAGTATACTGGTATTAAAAATTAATGTTTAGAAAGATTTTTTTATTTTAATAGCATAAATTAATTACAGTTATTATATGTCTGACCTGAAATATATAATATATAATATATATTAGAATTTTCCTTATTGTATCTAAATAAGAGGTTATTTCAGGTCAGACATATTGGCATATAAATTGACTGTTTGCATGCATAATATATATAATTTCTGGTGTTTTTAATTGAAGCTATATAGAACCACTTGTGGGCTAAGTAGCTTCATTATTATACTTGTCTGAAAGTTATCTTAAATCTATTTAGATCCAGTAAGATTTGTGTGAAGTATCTTGTTATATTGTTCAACTAAACACTGTTAAGATAACGGTCCATATTCTGGTATTTTATTGTGGTATGTTAATGCGATTCATTGTGAGTAAAGTTAATTTTAAAGGTATATCTTTTATGATCTGTTGTATAGAATATTGTAACGAAATAATTGTGCATAATTGATTCATGATCTAGTCTCTATTTAAATATAATTCAGTGTGTATATAAATTTGACTAATATAAAGAATTTAAGAATAAATATTAATTTCATTTGTTTTGCATATACATTTTAATTGGAGGTTATTTTAAAGAATAATAATAAATAATAATTTTATAACCTTGTATATACCAACAGGAGGATCATTTTAGAATCTCACCTGAGTGGAGAGCTTTTGAATATCAGGGCCCAAGAGAATGAAGCAATTTAGATTGAAGCAAATTGGAACGTTTTTCTTTTTTAATAAAAATAACATGCTTTGTCAATCATAATCAACAAAAAAAGAACTGATTCAGTTTATAATGTATTTTAAAAAGTGGTATAAATTAATAAAAACAATTCAATACACTAAAACAGTGTGCTTCTACCTAAATGTAAAAAAAAGCAAAAACAACAAAGCAATGATAAATTTAGATAAATAAAGATAAAATAAGATAAAATAAACATAAAGACTAGAATGGTTTTTGGCAATAAAAAATAATCTTTTAAGTTAGAATCCTGTAAAATGTAAAAAAGATGGAGTATTTAAAAGTTCCATCAAACAAAAACTTTGTTGCTAGACTAAAAAATATTATGATTACATAGTGCAAGCTAATGCTAATGCTTTATGAATTTATTTATAACACTAACAACTAATAGAACTTTAGAATGAGTCATTTGGAGCTAAAGTGTCTGGTTATAAAACAGTAAAGAAGATTTTACCACATTAAAGTCTACAATAACTTTTATCACTGTCCTATATAATTTCCAATAAAATAGCATCTAGGTTAGGACATAGTATACTTGAGAGTAAAATTTTAAATAAAATGAAGCATAATAAAGAGCTTACTCTGCACTTTTAAAAAATGGTACCTGCTCTAGAATCTCCAACTAGTTCTCTAAAAGAAATGTTTTTCACAAATGATATATAACTTCTAGTAGAATAGGATTGTGATATCCTACAACAACTGCTCTATACTTCTTGGTTCATTCTCCGAAGCTTTTTTTTTTTTTTTAATAATTTTTTATTGAGGCTATGCAGTGAAAAAACAACATAAAATGATAAGTATGGAACAATTAATGCTCTTAAATAGATTGCCAATAAACATTTTCGAATACATAAGGGCAATAAGAATCAAAAACATCAAAAAGTACAGAAATGCCTGAGAGCTACTTAGCTTCTTAAACCTCGAGTTTTTATGGATATATTAGCAAGACTGGCTGACTAGATAGAAGGCCTCTCATGGACCTATCAGCTATAAGGGAATGGAATAACGTATGATAGTCAGATCTGCGGCCTCTGAAGGGCCTAAGAGTAGTATATGGTACAAGTGTAATATGGGGGGGAAGAGATTTCAGCGGGCGAGAGACGCTTATTAAATGGGGGGGAAGATGGAGGACGGAGCCAAATAGAAGCAATACTTGTGAACAATGGTTAGGTATAAAATCTTATTGTTGTCTGGGGGGCAGATATAGGGCAAGATATCGATAAGAGTCCCATGGCACTGGATGGCTTAAGATTTATAAGCACTTCAGTGATAGAGCACTATGGGGAAGTTTGGGGCTGACATGTCATTTTATATAAGACTAGGGAAATGTACTGGATTTATCTATAGTAGTTTCAACCAGGACCTATCAATCTATATAGTAAATAGTGTGTTGTACTTAGGCCGTTAGATTAGGTAGACAGTTAATAAACATATATACAAGTAGTAATACCCACATCTCGTAGCTAGGGAGAAAGAATCATTGTTATGATAACAGACAATATGTACACGTGGACATCTGACTTTGCCACAATATGATTAGTATCGTCGACATGAGCTAAATGACTAGCTAAACATAAAAATAACATATTTTATTACATATTATATATGGCCCTGAGTCACGTAAAATATAAAATGTTATATACATTATTCATAAACTAGCTGGGAGCCTGAGAACTTACCACATTAAAAATATAACATTCATGTAAAAGTTTACATTGCAGACAACTTTAAAGTTATTAGAGCAATTCCCCCAGAACTATAAAAAAAGAAAGCTATCCTGTTATACATACAAATTACTTAGTCATATCACAAACACATTCCTGCCTGCATGAACTTTTGGTAGGTCAAACATGTATAAAACCTGACAAGGTAAAATTATATTTCGGTGTCTGAAGAGTTATGGGCAATTACAATCTAATATTAACGCACACCAAACAATATAATGAAGGGCTGCCTTACAAAAGTTAGCATGCGCAACTTAACTAGCTTATGTATAAATATTATACAGTGTGGGAAGGAGACAACATAATAGCTGTGTAGTAGAAATAATATACTATGGTATGCTAAAAGTGCTTAATATGTTCTAAGGGGTCACGGCCCTTTATATGAAAATTATGTAGAACTATACAATGCTAAAAAACATGTAAGATTAGGGTTATGGAATAAAAACAAATCAAATGGTATAAAGTGAAAAATAAACTCAGTGAGCATTTAGATAGGGCTAATAACCGGAGTCTCTCCATAAATTTTAACTTTATAACAACGTCTAAAAGTATATAGCATAAAGCTTGGGCTATCTAAATTATAGACTAGCAGGAATATATAGATAGTAGATTAATACGTTGACTAATAACAGTAAAATGAGAACCCAACCCCTTGAATAATTGCCCTACTAGGCTTTAAGGAAACATAACATATTTGAGGGCAGATTCGTACCATATAATTATATGGATGTGATAGGTCGGTGCCTATTCTTACATCTGTTGAGGCTAACTACTAAAATAAAAGTTTGCTGTCCTAAGCATTCTCCCACACATCAAAATGTATAGTACTGGGGGACATCCGGGCGGCGGCCATCTTACAGGTTGCACTGAGCTTCAGCTCCTCAAGCTTTCTCCATTGCTATCCTGTTTATCATCACATTTTTCCTACTACCCTGACTAAAATAGTGGGGAGGCTTGTCTGAAGAGGTCAACATTCAGTATATAGGGTATTGGATGACGACTGGGCCTTACAGCCCTCAGTACCGGACTTTTCATTTGAGGCCTTCCCCTACAATAGAAGCCTCAGCCTGTCCCCACAACTAGCTGTGCCTTGAGTGCGCAGTTTTAATTTTGTCAAGCAGTGCCATATGGGCGCTGAATGATACTCAACCTATACAAAGTCTGCTACAGAGATTTAAAATGGAGTCTACTACCTTCTTAACAGAACTAACCCGCTTGCTTAATGACTACCGAGAAGCATTTGAGGACAAAATACAAATGGCGTCTAACCCTGCTGGCAAAGGAGCTCCAGAAAGGTCCCATCATCCAGAGCCTATTTCTTTAAAGGATGAGAGACTTCAACCCCCACATCTTCAGAGCCTCCTACCTACTACAGGTCAACTCCAGAGAGGATGTGTCCCTGTTGATGCAGCTATAGCCCCAGGTGCAGGGGACAATGGAGCTCAGCATCGACACCGTCCAGACACAGGAGAAAACTTCTCAGCAACTATAGAGCTCAACGGCTCCCCTCCCGATGTGGAAAGATTTGCTAAAAATCCAACACTTACAGAGATTACAACTAGCGTCTCTGCTAAACAAAAGAGGACCGCATGGCTTCCGACACTTACCTTGCTTGGCTCTGAGGCTAGCTCATCTAGACTCGATCTAGCTGCAAACAAGGTTTTCTATAATTTAGTTTCCCTGCAGCTACCTCTCACTGCCGCACGCATGCTGAATATGTTCCGGGACACAGGTGATGTTCCCCCACTTTCCCTGCTACCTCACCTTGAGCGAGACACCTTTGTAACACTTCAGCAGCAGAGAAATCGCAAGCAATCTCCCTATTCTATGTATACTGTACAAGCCAGCGTGATGCCAACTGACAGACAAGCCTTCAAGCCCTCCTGGCACCTCCACGATAGGCCCTCCCTGGTTCATTACGGGCCCGCTCTGAGCAGAGGGAACTTGAGTTGTGGAGCTCCGGTTCCTGACAGGCCCGATGGCAATGTGTTTCAGCCTTTCGACCCTGGGGGCATAACATGACTCTCAAGATTGGGGTTTGCAGCCGCTACTTGAGCGAGCATAATAGAAAGCCCCAGGTTGTGACATGCGCTCGGCATGCTAGGACTCTTTGTTAATCTTAGGGGCCATGTATCAATAAGCTTTCCCCATAACGGCAGTTTGCTGTGGAGCCCCTCTTGGTAAAGTTGCACTCTCTATAGAGCCGCAGGCTGAACAGATCCTCCATAGCCTATTAAAATTCTGGGACGAAACTCTATCAGACTGTGTAATGCGCTGGGTGAGATGCTCCGGTATCGGATAAACTTATAGAGTAATCTACATCTTGCTGATATATCTTTATATTTGTTTCTGTGGTTTCCCATGCTCTGTACCTAGCATTCTAATTTTTATATGTTAAAAAGTATGTTCCCACACGTTGTTTGTATTATCGTAACTGCTGTTAGATGTCAGACCCACCCTTCATGATCACCGACTTAATGCTGTCACTATCCCTCCAGCTTGAGGTAGTTAGGTCTGTCTATCTACTATCATGTTTATACTATATTATCTACGATAGCAAGGTAACCCTCCCCCTTCTTTTTACTGCACAACTACAGGTAGTCACCTATTATTTCTGCATTACTGTATTTGGAGACCTATGTTGCTAATTACCGGTGATACATCATCCTAGTTAGACTTTTGCTCAGACTATGCCATCCTGATTGACACTGCCCTGCTGTGCACTATATCCCAATGAGCTATCTATCTCCATCACTGTTACACAGTCGCTAGTGTATAGTTTTATTTAGAGCTGGAGGTCATGGACAGCCATTCTTTTGTTATTATCTATATAGTCAGTATTAGGGGTTACTGTCCATGTCTGGTATATTGTCCTATAGTTGGCTCTGCATACTACAAGTGACGCTAAACTGTTTCCATCACTGTACAAAAGCTTGTTTTCATAGTTCTAAGCCCAAAAGTGGCTAAGGACCAACCCACATTTCCTCCATTAGAAATTACTAAACCATAAGAGGGTCCAAAAGTGGCCTGCTAGTACATTAGGAGGTATATATTCTTATAAAAAATGAGGTTTCTCTTAAGATTTGCATACTGTTGTCTCTTATGAAGTTATGACAATACACCAATATTATTTTTACTTGTGTGGGGCGCGCACTGTAACTACATCTACATTTGTACTCTTCCTTGTATTTTATACTGTATTTACTTCTGTGTTAGTATGACAAATTTCCATCAGCTATGTAATTGTTGTTTATTCCTCAATAAAAAAAAAAAAGAAAAAAAAGAAAAAAAGTTGGTATATATATATATATATATATATATATATTTGTTTACAAAAAAAAATGTACAGTACTGTCAGTATAGCCTTCTAAACTCCACTGATAAAGATAAGCATTATAAGTACTTATTAACTAGCCTTAAATATATTGCAACAGGGATAAATAGTCACATACATGAGGTTAGGATAAACAGAGTTATGTGACAAGACATACATTATAAAAATAAGCTAACTATATGTGGTCATGTAAGACCTCTCCCAAGTACCAGATGGAAATAGACTCTATATGAGTCTAAGTGTAGATATCCTGCATTTAACTAAGTCCCCTCTTGGTAATCAAATCCCCCTATGCAAGTGTGATGTGAAACACCACGATAAACATGTGAATGCCATCTTATATACTCATAATTAAAACATGAACAAAAATTCAAGTTAAAGTTCAAACAGTTAGTTATAACCCCACCAAACTTCTCGGGCAGTGGGGAGTGCGACTGCAAAGCTAATTTAATATACGATAAGCCCTACATAGCTACTGGATTAAGTATAGTAGGTTTGAGTAAGGGGTTAATGAGGTGAATGATATTCACAATTGTGTCTTAGGACCTCTTATACTGAAACCTCCACAATCATATATGTCTCTGAATATAGATGGGGGCTAAGCATGTAGTAACAGAAATTCAGAGGACCCTGAAAATAAAAGCTAGCCTGATTAGCGAGTTTGGAGGTATAACTAAAAAACCCACTTAATAAACAATGTAGAGCAGTGCATATAAGAAAAACACAATCCCTTGGAAAGTGAGTGAGACAATATATGTTCCAAAGGTTAGGCTTTAATTCGCTCCCACTCTTTAGTATCCACAAATAATGCAATTCCAACTAAGAGGCATCATTGGGAGACATTATCCCGGTGTACTAAGGTGATAGAAACCTTTGCATGAGGGTCATGTGTGGTAGTAGTTGTGGAGTCACCCGATGTCAGAGCGAATGTACATGGGAACAGGACTGCACCATTAAAGGAGGCGAGCAGAGCAGTGTAGGAGAGAATACCATCGGGTACAAAAGCTCGCCCTCCACATTTCCTCCACGTCGGATTTGTCTAATTTTAGAGATGTTTTTAAGGTGGAAGCAGCAGGCTTTAGCCAAGGACTGAATGTGAGGTATAAAAGAAAGATCTGAGTCAAGTGTGACCCCAAGACATCGGGCATGAGGGGTAGGGGTAATGATGAAGTTATCGACAGTTATAGAGAAGTAGGGGGTGGAGATTTTTGAATAATGGTCTAAAATAAGGAGCTCAGTTTTGGAGATTCAAGGTAGTGAGAGGACATCCAAGATGAGATATGAGAAAGAAAGTTAGTGACACAGGTTTTCAAGGAAGGAGATAGGTCTGGTGCAGAGAGGTAGATTTGGGTGTCATCTGCATACAAATGATATTGAAACCCGTGGGACTTTTTTAAGGAACCTAATGATGACGTGTAGATTGAGAAGAGAAGGGGACCGAGCAGCCTTTGAAAGATCTGAGTCAAATGTGACCCCAAGACATTGGGCATGAGGGGTAGGGGAAATGATGGAGTTATCAACAGTTATAGAGAAGTAGGGGGTGGAGATTTTTGAATAATGGTGGAAAATAAGGAGCTCAGTTTTGGAGATTTAAGGTAGTGAGAGGACATCCAAGATGAGATATGAGAAAGACAGTTAGTGACACATGTTTTCAAGGAAGGAGTTAGGTCTGGTGCAGAGAGGTAGATTTGGGTGTCATCTGCATACAAATGACATTGAAACCCGTGGGACTTTATTAAGGAACCTAATGATGACGTGTAGATTGAGAAGAGAAGGGGACCAAGCACAGAGCTTTGCGATACCCCAACAGAGAGTGGTAAAGGGGCAGAGGATGATTGAGAAGAGAGGGAGAGGATAGTATAAGGGCAGAAACTTCTTCCTCTGTAAATTGGGCAAAATAGCTAAATTTATATTTTTATTGAGGCATAAATGAAATACAACAGATAATTGACATACAAATAGGAAAGATACGGTAATCTCTATGTCTCCAAATAGAATACAGTTTGTTGCATAACGAAAATAATAAACAGAAGTTAAATTTTTTTCCATTTTTCTTATTTTGATATCAATGATTTCTGAACATGTCCAAGCTTATTTTGAAATGAAACATTCTGTAAATATATAGAACTTATTTTGTAACATGAATAGAATTAAAGAGTGTTTCATGAATACCCAAACTAATTAGAAAAAGAATCAATAAACAGTGGATCCAATTATAAGTGCTGTTAGAGTATAAGAGTATATGTAAGATCCATGCAAGCCTGGGAATGAGACTATGGACTTATTCTCTTTCACAAAATGTCATGAATCCCATATATTCAATATGTTGTTACAAGTAGATAACCAGGAATGAAAGAGAATCCATATGACTACTCATAAGATATATATAAATTAGTATATGATTATAAATGCGGTATTTAATGAGAAAAACCGCGCAAAACACTGAGCATAATTAAAAATCTTAGAGTTTATAGGTGGATAAGGGGGTGGGGGATATGTTAGCTGGACTCTATACATGAATGACCTATATGAGTTACTATAATGGGTATGTATGGTAACAGAAATCAGATATAAGCTACTTAAAGGGAGCAATGTTTTATATTAAAAATACAGGTAAACAAAACAAAGTACAGAGCGTTGCCTCCACCGCTGGCAACCCCTCCGCGTTCTATGAATCAACAGCATTATTAAAAGTAAGGTGTGTGGCTTCCTTAACCCCTTCAAAAAAATAGGGCATAGAGCCTATTAATAGATGTGATAATAGGAATACATAGAGAAATACAACCTAAGTAAGAGTAACCTTAGGATTTTAGCTATATAGTACTAAAATGACCCATAGCAATGTCATGTAATCAGGCAGTCACTTTCTAACTCGATATATAAAATGAACATGAGGACAATAAGATGACTAAAACACATATAACAAAAACTGGCTAGCTTCTGTATCTAACATCAAACATAAATATCTTCGGTGACGGTAATTGGTATATGACATAAAACCCTTAGAAGATCTATGGTGTCAGATTTGAAGCAGAGAGTCTAAATGATCGCCACAATAAGCTCCATACGCATCCAAAATATTATCAGTTAAATCTACTAGCAAGGCTTTCTACCATCATATACTAGACAACCCTGCCACATGGACATGGGCCCTATGTCCCACGGCAAGGTAAATTATAATATTAGGCATATGTGCATATATGATAATTGAATAGACTTTTATCTTGATGTGCATTGAACATAAGAATAGAATCTAACCGATATAGTAGGCAGGTGATATATATAATTGCAAGCTAAACAAACATGCATCAGGTTAATAACCATCATAAGGTTTGCGTATATATTATAACATAAAAAGCTTGATTTTGTCCCACATAAAGTCCACCATAAACATACAGTACATAATTAAAGAGTTAAGTACAGAAATGGTATCAAGGCAGAGCGCTGATTGTAGAGCTTACTCCCACGCCGTGTCACAGGATCTGAGTAGAAGAGTCCCTGTTTGGCAAGCTCTAACCAATTCTGCACCTGAAGTCAGCCTGTCTAGAGGGTGGTGGGGAAAAGTAATGCAATAAATATTGAAAAAGTAGGTGTCCAACCTCATTCCATCCCTGTACTACAAATCCTCTGTTGACAGGAGAATCCTGTATGCACCAATCTTCTTTCATGCCCACATAATTTTGGATACTAGCTGTACCCAGCTCCAGCTGTTCTACAAGAGGTAGGGCGAACATTGGGAAAAAGTAGGTCACGAAGCACTACACATGGCAGTTCTGAAGCGCTATCCTTCATGCCCAGCGACATCTTCACTGATTCTTTAAACACTGCCCCCTGATTACAATCAGGACTCACTGGGACAAGCTCAGTAAACATCCCGGTTGAGACTGAATCTGAGCCTACCGGGTCTTGAATAGAAGAGTGGAGTGATTCTTCTATAGATTCCAGGAATCGTATGCGATGCATATCCAGCAAGTCAGACAATGTTGTGAGAAATGTGAAAGGCTCCATTGGCGCTGCCAGATACTTGGTATTTTTGAAAACTAACGCCTAGATTAAGAGTTTTGTCGGTAAAGACCCGTGTAGCTAACGCTGCTTTTTTTCCCAGCGCACCCTTAAGACAACGCTGGTATTTAGAGTTGTCTGAGGGGCTGCGTTAGGCTCAGAAAAGGGAGCGTTGAGCAGAATTTACCTTCCCTTCAACTCTCAATACCAGCATTGCTTACGGTAGCGGTAAGCTGGAAAAACGTGCTCATGCACGATATCCCCATAGGATACAATGGGGCTGAACTGTCTGAAAAAAAACCTAACACCTGCAAAAAAGCAGTGTTCAGCTACTTGCGCAGCCCCATTGTTTCCTATGGGAAACACTCTCTAAGTCTGCACCTAACACCCTAACATGAACCCCGAGTCTAAACACCCCTAACCTTACACTTATTAACCCCTAATCTGCCGCCCTGCTATCGCTGAAATCTACATTATATTATTAACCCCTAATTTGCCACTCCGGACACCGCCGCCACCTACATTATCCCTATGAACCCCTAATCTGCTGCCCCTAACATCGCTGACACCTATATTATATTTATTACCCCCTAATCTGCCCCCCCAATGTTGCCGCTACCTAACTACACTTATTAACCCCTAATTTGCCGACCGGACCTCGCCGCCACTATAATAAATGTATTAACCCCTAAACCGCCGCACTCCAGCCTCACAAACACTATAATAAATTGTATTCCCCTAATCTGCCCTCCCTAACATCGCCGCCATCTACCTACAATTATTAACCACTAATCTCCCGCCCTCAACGTCGCCGCTAGTATAATAAAATTATTAACCCCTACACCTAACTCCAACCCTAACACCCCCCTAAGTTAAATATAATTTTAATTAAACAAAATAATATTCCTATAATTAAATAAATTATTCCTATTTAAAACTAAATACTTACCTATAACATAAACCCTAATATAGCTACAATATAACTAAAAGTTACATTGTAGCTATTTTAGGATTTATATTTATTTTACAGGCAACTTTATATATATATTTTAACTAGGTACAATAGCTATTAAATAGTTAATAACGATTTAATAGCTACCTAGTTAAAATAAAGACAAAATTACCTGTAAAATAAATCCTAACCTAAGTTACAAATACACCTAACACTATATTATCATTAAAATAATTAAATAAATTAACTACAATTAGCTAAACTAAAATACAATTAAATAAACTATTCTATAATACAAAAAAAAACCCACTAAATTACAAAAAATAAAAAAAATTACAAGACGTTTAAACTAATTACACCTAATCTAAGCCCCCTAATAAAATAAAAAAGCCCCCCAAAATAAAAAAGGCCCTACCCCATTCTAAATTACAAAAGTAATCAGCTCTTTTATCAGCCCTTAAAAGGGCTTTTAGCAGGGCATTGCCCCAAAGTAATCAGCTCTTTTACCTGAAAATAAAAATACAATACCCCCCCAACATTACAACCCACCACCCACATACACCTACTCTAACCCACCCAAACCCCCCTTAAAAAAAACTATCGCTAACTCCCTGAAGATCATCCTACCTGGAGTCGTCTTCACCCAGCCTAGCCGAATCCTTCATCCAAGGTGCGCAGAGGAGGTCCTTCATCTGGTAGAAGTCTTCATCCAGGCTGCGTCTTCAATCTTCATCCATCCGGAGCGGAGCAGAGCCATCTTCAAAGGAGCCGACGCGGATCCATCCTCTTCAACTGACGACTTCCCAACGAATGAAGGTTTCTTTAAGGGACGTCATGCAAGATGGCGTCCCTTCAATTCCGATTGGCTGATAGTATTCTATCAGCCAATCAGAATTAAGGTAGGAAAAATCTGATTGGCTGATGCAATCAGCCAATCAGATTTAAGTTCAATTGGAACAGCCAATAGAATGCGAGTTCAATAACTTTAATGATAGTGTAGTGTTAGGTGTATTTGTAACTTAGGTTAGGATTTATTTTACAGGTAATTCTTGAAAAAGGCTCTGTTGCCGATACGTGTTGATCCGCCCTACAGCTACAGACAAACTTGGCACCCAGGACCGTTGTCTCTAACAGGAGGTTTGAAATAAGAAATCCCTGTTAGTTATTGTACAGCGAGAGGAGCCACATACTGAAAAATATTTAAAGGAATGAGTGCGCGCACTTAATTTAAACAAGGAGACCCTCTGATTAGTCACAAAGAACCCACGTGACTCTATTGCCAAACCGGACAGCTGATATATTAAAACGCTGACAGGAAAAGTAAGAATATACAGAGGAGCGTTTTTTATACATAAAGGTACTGTGTGACATCTCTAATTGGGAACACCTGCTAGGATAAGCCCTCTAATTAAAGCTTGCAACACTGTGTTTAATAAGACACATGCCACTTTTAAAAACACTCATTACAGACTATCAATACAGAAAAGGCTTATCATTGTTTTTTACCATTGGTTCATACTGGTGTATGAAAGCTAACTATACTTATCAATCTGCAATGGTTTATTGTTACTGTATCAACCTATGCTAGGAAAAGCCCTCTAATTAAAGCTTGCAACACTGTGTTTAATAAGACACACGCCACTTTGAAACACGTGTTGCAGACTATCAACACAGAAAGGGCTTATGATTGTTTCTATTATTGGTTCATACTGGTGTATGAAAGCTAACTACTCTTATCAATCTGCAGTGGTTTATTGTTACTGTATCAACCTATGCCGCTACTAGTTTTCACTTTATTGTATGTCCATCGTCTAACATATTAGTAGCTATTGGAGTCTTTTCAATCAGAATTGTAGTTTTAAATTAGAATTGTAGTTTTTAATGCAATTATAACACCGGTGTTATTAAGTTTATAGAATCTAATTTTTTAGAACATTACTGTTGTTTAATATTTTAACTGCTACTAATGTTTGTAAGGAATTTTTATTTCTTAGTATGAACTCACTTAATAAATTAACATTATTACATTGATCTGCTTACTATCCCTTTTATCATTTTTAAATCAGGATCCATATTTTCTACTTAAAATGTAAAACTTGTGAGGAATCCCTAGTTCTCATTACTAATTTACTCACAACTATATTTAACTATATTTATTTTTATGCACCCCAACTTTTCGCTACAACAATTATCATCCCCACCGCACGTATTCTATATACACAGAAGATCTACCTGGTGACATAGAGTCACTTTAAACTTATACTGCTCTAACACTAATTTCACACCTATTTACTTTCACGATTGAATATAATCTTTTGCCCTTTTTCACTAAGTAGCTTTCTACGCAGCACACATTATATTATCACTGAAAAGATAGAAGATTATTATACTATTTTATTTTATTTTTATCATCACACCTGAACCTTATATTATTGGTATTCTCTACCCTAACTAAAAGATTAACACTTTCATTAACAATTTCACTAAGTAGCTTTCTACGCAGCACACATTGTATTATCACTGCGAAGATAGAAGATTATTATACTAATTTATTTTATCATCACACCTTGAACCTCATATTATTGGTACTCTCTACCCCAACTAAAAGATAGAAGATTATTATATTATATTATTTTATTTTATTTTATTTTACCATCACACCTCATATAAGATTTAATATTGGTATTCTCTACCCCAACTAAATATAAATTAATGCAAAGGTCTTAGTTATATACATTTCCAGATTGCGGTTCAGCGCCCCTTCCTACCCCACTATAATCTCTTTTTTTCAAAAACTTTTGGTGTAGTCACTTGTGAGAAGACTACACTAGTGAAGGAGGCTATATCTGGAGTGAGTTAGATTGTTCAAATTACCCTATATAATCAGATTTTTCCTACCTTAATTCCAATTGGCTGATAGAATCCTATCAGCCAAACGGAATTGAAGGGACGTCATCTTGGATGACGTCCCTTAAAGGAACCTTCATTCGTTGGGAAGTCTTCGGTTGAAGAGGATGGATCCGTGTCGGCTCCTTTGAAGATGGCTCCGCTCCGCTCTGGATGGATGAAGATTGAAGACGCCACCTGGATGAAGACTTCTACCGGATGAAGGACCTCCTCTGCGCACCTTGGATGAAGAATTCGGCTCAGCGGGGTAAAGACGACTCCAGGTAGGATGATCTTCAGGGGGTTAGCGATAGGTTTTTTTAAGGGGGGTTTGGGTGGGTTAGAGTAGGTGTATGTGGGTGGTGGGTTGTAATGTTGGGGGGGTATTGTATTTTTATTTTCAGGTAAAAGAGCTGGTTACTTTGGGGCAATGCCCCTCAAAAAGCCCCTTTAAGGGCTGGTAAAAGAGCTCATTACTTTTTTAATTTAGAATAGGGTAGGGCATTTTTTATTTTGGAGGGCTTTTTATTTTATTAGGGGGCTTAGATTAGGTGTAATTAGTTTAAACGTTTATTTTTTGTAATTTAGTGTTTGTTTGTTTTTGTATTATAGAATAGTTTATTTAATTGTATTTTAGTTTAGCTAATTGTAGTTAATTAATTTAATTAATTTAATGATAGTGTAGTGTTAGGTGCATTTATAACGTAGGTTAGGATTTATTTTACAGGTAATTTTGTCTTTATTTTAACTAGGTAGCTATTAAATAGTTATTAACTATTTAATAGCTATTGTACCTAGTTAAAATAAATACAAAGTTGCCTGTAAAATAAATATAAATCCTAAAATAGCTACAATGTAACTATTAGTTATATTGTAGTTATATTAGGGTTTATTTTATAGGTAAGTATTTAGTTTTAAATAGGAATAATTTATTTAATTATAGGAATATTATTTAGTTTAATTAAAATTATATTTACCTTAGGGGGGTGTTAGGGTTAGAGTTAGGTTTAGGGGTTAATAATTTTATTATAGTAGCGGCGACGTTGCGGGCGGGAGATTAGGGGTTAATAATTGTAGGTAAGTGGCGGCGATGTTAGGGAGGGCAGATTAGGGGTTAATAAAATTTATTATAGTGTTTGCGAGGCGGGAGTGCGGCGGTTTAGGGGTTGATACATTTATTATAGTGGCGGCGATGTCCTGTCGGCAGATTAGGGGTTAATAAATGTAGTTAGGTAGCGGCGACATGGGGGGGCAGATTAGGGGGTAATAAATATAATATAGGTGTCGGCGATGTTAGGGGCAGCAGATTAGGGGTTCATAGGGAAATGTAGGTGGCGGCGGTGTCAGGTCGGCAAATTATGGGTTAAAAATTTTTATTATAGGGTTTGCAATGTGGGGGGCCTCGGTTTAGGGGTACATAGGTAGTTTATGGGTGTTAGTGTACTTTGTAGCACAGTAGTTAAGAGCTTTATATTCCCGCGTTAGCCCATAAAACTCTTAACTACTGACTTTTTTTGTCAGTAGGAGTCTTGTCGGTAGAGGGTCTACTGCTCACTTGTTCCAAGACTCCAAATACCAGCATTAGGCAGATCCCATAGAAAAGATAGGATACGCAATTGACGTAAGGGGATCTGCGGTAGCCTGGAATCGCGGTAAGGAAGTGAGCGGTAGACCCTTTTCTGCCTGACTCTAAATACAAGTGGGCGTTAAAAAGCAACGTTAGGACCTCTTAACGCTGCTTTTGACGGCTAACACAGATTTCTAAATCTAGCCGTTAGAGAATTGCTAGAGCTAGGCCAATGCAGTTAGTGCTAAGAAGTGCTGTGGTGTAGTTAGAAACCTCCGTTGCATGTTTTCAGACCTGAGAAGATTAGACGATATGCAGATCACTGGGATACTGCCCTGAAATGTTTACAAGATTGTTATCTCCCTTAAGTTTTTGTTTTAGCACTGCACAATGTCCCTCAGGTTAGATACATTGCCCTCCACTGTATACCATGCAGTGGGCCTTTGTCAGGATAGTATGTGTAAATGTAATGGTTTGTTATATGGCACTTTGCCGTTCACCACTCTTCCTTAATGTATGACCGTGTACTCACTGGTTCACTAGGGGTTGTCCCTTTTATTCCTGCATCGCTAACGGGCACAATCTCTTCATGGACTCCTACCATCATGGCCAGGTCGACCGCATGGCTCTTCAAGATGGTGGCTGCACGCCCTGCACTATTAAGCTCCCTAAGTGCGTTGCAGCTAGATGAGTGATCCAGGCTCGCTCTAATTGTCACTTCAGGTGCTTTATTGCTCAAAGCATTGTTGGGTCTCTACTAGAGTTAGCGATGGAGGTTTGGTTGGTTTATATCGCTTCTTTGCTCATTGCCTTACATGGAGCTGCTGTGTTAAGCATCCTACTCCATGTTCCTCCAGGCTCCGCCCCCCGTTGAGAGCTAATTTTGTCAGGATAGTATGTGTAAATGTAATGGTTTGTTATATGGGACTTTGCCGTTCACCACTCTTCCTTAATGTATGACCGTGTACTCACTGGTTCACTAGGGGTTGTCCCTTTTATTCCTGCATCGCTAACGGGCACAATCTCTTCATGGACTCCTACCATCATGGCCGGGTCGACCACATGGCTCTTCAAGATGGTGGCTGCATGCCCTGCACTATTAAGCTCCCTAAGTGCGTTGCAGCTAGATGAGTGATCCAGGCTCGCTCTAATTGTCACTTCAGGTGCTTTATTGCTCAAAGCATTGTTGGGTCTCTACTAGAGTTAGCGATGGAGGTTTGGTTGGTTTATATCGCTTCTTTGCTCATTGCCTTACATGGAGCTGCTGTGTTAAGCATCCTACTCCATGTTCCTCCAGGCTCCGCCCCCCGTTGAGAGCTAATTTCATTTCTGATGGAGTCATTTTTTTATTGGAGTAGCTGGCAAAATCTTGAGCTGAGAGAGAAGTTGTAGTAGGTGTTGCGGGTGGGCGGAGAAGAATATTGAACGTGGACAACAGACGTTTTGGGTTTGAAGTAGAGATAAGAGTGGAGAAGTAATGTTGCTTATATAGATTAAAGGCAGAATAGTAAGAGTTCAAGATGAACTTGTAGTGAGGAAAGTCAGCTGAACTCCGAGATTTTCTCCAGTGTCACTTAGCAGTACGGGAACATCTGCATAGGTACCGTGTCAGAGGAGTATGCCAGGGCTAAGGATAAGTGTATGATTTCTGAGCTATGGTAGGTGGGAACAGATTATGAAGGATCAATGTAAGGGTGGAGTTATAGTGGCAGATAGTTTCATCAGGGCAGTAAAAGGTGGGATGGAAGAGAGGAGAGGTTTGAGAGAGCTAGCGAGCTGTTGTTAATCTAAAGACTTGATGCTTCTGTGAAGTTTGTTTAGAGGGGTAGAAGGAGGGAGAGTTGTAGGGAGGGATGTGATGTTACAAGTGAGGAGATGATGGTCAGAAAGAGGAAAAGGGGAATTTGTAAAGTTTGAGAGGCAGTGGTATTGTCTAAAGGGATGTTGAAGTCACCAAGAATGAGACATGGGGTATCTGAGGAAAGAAAATATGGTAGACATGCAGCAAAGTGATCTGGAAATAAAGTTGAGGAGCCAGGGGGTCGGTATATGACTGCAACACGTATAGAGAGGGGAGAGAATAAGCAAATCATGGGTGTTTTGAATGAAGAAAATGTGAGGGAAGAGAAGGGTTGTATTTGTTGAAAGGTGCAATGAGAGGAGAGTAAAATACCAACACCACCTCCTTGTCTATTACAAGACCTAGGAGTGTGACTGAAGTGATTGTACAAAAATGTATAAGTATTGGATGAGATTTCCAACCAGTACCCTTTGTATCAATGACATTTACCTTTCTAGTGAACTTTGTAGAACCCCAAATTTTATGTTCTATAGCCTCCCCTGTTTTACACAAAAAGCGTGTTTGGTTTTGTCCAATAGTTATTGAAAAATGATTTTAACAAATGATAAGAGCAAAATGAAATGTTACAAGTTTGGCATAGCCCACTGCTATAAATAGTAATATTAAATGTTTTTGTACATTATACATCTCCCAGTAATGTGTCAACACCACAGCAGTCAACACCACAGTTACCCCATTTTAGGGCCTGATATTCAAAACCTCACCTGCATGGAGAGAAATCACACCAAATCTATGAGAATTTTTTTCAGCTTCCAGGATGGCTTCGCTCTGTGATGCTGGATTTAAGATAGAAGATGCCCCCGGGATGGATGAAGACCTCATCGCCTGGATGAAGAACTCGCCGTCTGGATGAAGACTTCTCGCCGCCTAGATGTCCGGACTTCAGAAACTGTGAGTAGATCTTCTGGGGTTAGTGTTGTTTGTTTTTTTTGGGTGTTTTTTTTTTTTTTAGATTAGGGATGGGCACTTGAAAAAAGAGCTAAATGCCCTTTTAAGGGCAATGCAAAAGAGCTAAATGCTCTTTAAAGGGCAATACACATACAAATGCCCCTTATGGGGCAATGGGTAGCTTAGATTTTTTTAGAGTTAGGTTTTTTATTTTGGGGGTTGGTTGGGTGGTGGGTTTTAATGTTGGGGGGACTTTATATTTTTTTACAGGTAAAAGAGCTGATTCCTTTTAAGGGCTATTGGTAGTTTATTATAGGCTGGGGGTGTTTTTATTTTTGGGGGCTTTTTATTTTTATAGGGCTATTAGATTAGGTGTGATTGTTTTTATTTTTCATAGTTTCGTTTATTTTTTGTAATCTTAGTGTATTTTTTTATTTTTTATTTTAGTATTTATTATTTTTGGTAAACTCTTTTAAACTAGGCAAAGGGGGGGAGGGTCAGTTAGAACAAAATAGAACAGAGAGATCAGCCTGTGAATATGACAATCCCTTAATATCTCAAGGAAGGGATGACTTAAGAAATGTCACATGAGAAAATATAGAGGAAAGCACACCAAGTAGCAGCAGAAAGCACATGAAAATTAAATGTATGACAACAAATGCAAGAAGCATGACAGGTAAAATGGGGGAGCTGACGCTCTTAGTTGCAGAAGAGGACTATGACTTTATCAGTATAACTGAAACTTGGTGGGATGATTCACATGACTGGGCAGTTAACTTAGAGGGGTATACATTATTTAGGAGGGACAGGAATAATAAAAGGGCTGGAGGAATCTGCATGTATATTAAACCTAACCTTAAACCTACAATAAGGGAAGATATTTATGATACAAGTGACAATGTAGAGACCCTGTGGGTTGAAATAAAGAGTGGGGGGAAAAATCCTAAAAAAATATTACTAGGAACATGCTACAAGCCTCCCAACATTAGTGACCAGGAGGAAACTCAACTACTTATCCAAATAGGTAAGGCTGCTAATAACAGTGCTGTAATTATGGGAGATTTTAACTACCCTGATATAAACTGGGCCAATGAAACTAGTAATTCAGCTAAGGGGGATAGATTTTTAAATGTTCTCAGGGATAACTTTTTGTCACAATTAATAGAGGAGCCAACTAGGAGTAAAGCTATATTGAATTTAGTGCTATCAAACAATACAAATATAATATCAAACATAGAAGTTAAAGAACATTTGAGTAACAGTGATCATAACATGGTCACATTTGAAATCTATTTTCAAATGCAGTGTTTTAAAGGCTTAACGAAGACTTTTAATTTCAAGAAAGCAAAATTCAACGATTTAAGGAAATCATTAAATAATATAAATTGGGACAATGAATTTTCTAATAAAAATACAGAGAATAAATGGATAATATTTAAAAATGTGTTAAATAAATATACATATCAACACATACCATATGGTTATAAAAATAAAAATAAAAAAACAAAGCCGTTATGGCTAAGTAAAAATGTGTTAAGAGAAATTAGGAAAAAACGTAGGGCATTTAAATTATTAAAAGAAAATAGTACAGACTCAGCATACAATATTTATAAGGAATGTAACAAAGCATGCAAAAAAGCAATCAAATTAGCCAAAATTGAAAATGAAAAATTAATTGCCAAGGATTCTAAGTCTAACCCTAAAAGGTTCTTTAAGTACATAAATAGCAAAAAATCTAAGAAGGATAATATAGGTACATTAAAATGCGTGGAGGGTAGCATGATAAATAATGACAGGGAGAAGGCTGAGGTACTAAACCAGTTTTTTTCTTCAGTATACACAAGAGAGGAACCATTGAATCATACTTTGGAACAGAATAGAACATGCCAGTCCATACCACTAACTGGGTTTTGTTTAGAGGATATCAGGAAAAAACTGGAAAATATTAAGGAAAATAAAACTCCAGGCCAGATGGAATACACCCAAGGGTGTTAAGGGAACTTAGCACTGTTATAGACAAAACTTTACTCTTAATTTTTCAAGACTCATTATGCTCAGGCATGGTACCCCAGGATTGGCGTAAAGCTGATGTGGTGCCACTCTTCAAAAAGGGAAGCAGGGATGATCCAGGAAGCTATAGACCAGTTAGTCTGACATCAATAGTGGGGAAGATATTTGAAGGGATTATAAGGGATTATATTGATGAGCATATTCGTGTAAACAAGATTATGAGTTCTAATCAGCATGGCTTTAGGAGAAATAGATCATGTCAAACTAATCTAATTAGATTCTACGAGGAAGTAAGTAAAAATATAGATAAAGGGGAATCAGTTGATGTGATATACTTAGATTTTGCAAAGGCATTTGATACAGTGCCACATGAGAGATTAATGCACAAAATTAAGGGACTGGGAATAGCTGAAAATGTTAGCTCATGGATAAATAACTGGATAAAAGATAGGGAGCAACGAGTAGTAGTAAATGGATCATACTCAGATTGGACAAAGGTAATCAGTGGCGTCCCCCAGGGATCAGTACTGGGCCCTGTTCTTTTTAATATTTTTATAAATGACTTGGAGCAAGGATTAAATAGCGACATCTCTATTTTTGCAGATGATACTAAGTTAAGTAAGGTCATAAGGTCAGAGCAGGACGAACTCTCTTTACAAAGGGATTTGCTAAAATTAGAACTATGGGCAAGTGAATGGAAAATGAGATTTAATACGGAAAAATGCACGGTTCTACATTTTGGAAGTAAAAATAAGCAGGCTACGTATTTTTTAAATGGGACAAGACTTATCCAAACACAGGAGGAAAGGGATTTGGGAGTAGTAATAGATAACAAGCTAAAGATGGGTGCACAATGCAGGGCAGTGGCTTCAAAGGCTAATAAGATACTAGCATGTATTAAAAGAGGCATTGATTCAAGGGAGGAAAGCATAATTCTGTCATTATATAAAGCCCTGGTAAGACCTCACCTTGAGTTTGGAGTGCAGTTCTGGGGACCAATTGCTAAAAAAGATATTGCAGAACTAGAAAAAGTTCAGAGAAGGGCCACAAAGCTAATAAGGGGATTGGAGAAATTAACCTATGAGGAGAGGCTAGCCAAACTGGGTCTGTTTTCTTTAGAAAAAAGGCGCTTGAGAGGTGACATGATTACTTTATATAAATATATTCAAGGCCCATATACAGAGATGGCAGAAGCTCTGTTTATTCCAAGAAAATTGTTTCTGACAAGAGGTCATAATTTAAGGTTGGAGGAAAGGAGATTTAATCTCCTGCAACGGAAACGTTTTTTCACTGTAAGAGCAATAAAATTGTGGAACTCATTACCAAAGGAGGTAGTGAATGCCAATACCATAGATACATTTAAAAATAGTCTGGATAAATTTCTGTATATAAACAAAATTCATGGATATGATTGCTAGTATTAAATGGGTCACATTTTAATGGGGTTATTTAAGCTTAACTGGAGCTTTTTTGTAAGTATTTTAGATTTGTATAGGTTGAACTCGATGGACTTCAGTCTTTTTTCAACCTTATCTACTATGTATGTAAACTATGTATGTATGTAAATTTTTCCTAGGATTTGTTTTTTTTTAGTTGTAATTCAGATTTTTTTCGTAGTGTTAGGTTTTTTTAAATTTGTAATTTAGATATTTTAATTGGTAGTTTTTTTTTTATTTTATTAGATTAGTTATGTTAGGTTAATTTATAGTTTAATGGTAGGTTTATTTTTATTTCACAGGTACGTTTTTATTTATTTAAATAGAGTTATATTGTAATTTTAATTTAAAGTTAGGGGGGCGTTAGGTTTAAGGGTTATTAGTTTAATTCACTGTTTTGCGATGTGGGGAGCCGGCGGTTTACGGTTAATAGGTTTATTTAGTGGCAGAGAATAAAAGTGGAGTTGATGTCGGGGCAGCGGCGGAATAGGGGTTAATAACTTTATTGTCAGTATATTTAATCTTAGCAGTACTCTCCAAACAATATGTGAGTATATGGCAGGGTTATAATATTATATGCGTTTAAAAACTATCGGCTAGATTTAGAGTTTTGTCGGTAAGGACCCGCGTATCTAACGCTGGCTTTTTTCTGGCCGCACCTTTAAAATAACTCTGGTATTGAGAGTCCACAGAATGGCTGCGTTAGGCTCCAAAAAAGGAGCGTAGAGAATATTTAACGCCACTGCAACTCTCGATACCAAAGTTGCTTACGGACGCGGCCAGCCTCAAAAACGTGCTCGTGCACGATTCCCCTATAGGAAACAATGGGGCTGTTTGAGCTGAAAAAAAACCTAACACCTGCAAAAAAGCTGCGTTCAGCTCCTAACGCAGCCCCATTGTTTACTATGGGGAAACACTTCCTAAGTCTGCACCTAACACTCTAACATGTACCCCGAGTCTAAACACCCCTAGCCTTATACTTATTAACCCCTAATCTGCTGCCCCCGCTATCGCTGACCCCTGCATATTATTTTTAACCCCTAATCTGCCGCTCCGTAAACCGTCGCTACTTACATTATCCCTATGTACCCCTACTCTGCTGCCCCTAACACCGCCGACCCCTATATTATATTTATTAACCCCTAATCTGCCCCCCACAACGTCGCCTCCACCTAACTACACTTATTAACCCCTAATCTGCCGAGCGGACCGCACCGCTATTATTATAAAGTTATTAACCCCTAATCTGCCTCACTAACCCTATAATAAATAGTATTAACCCCTAATCTGCCCTCCCTAACATCGCCGACACCTAACTTCAATTATTAACCCCTAATCTGCCGACCTAATCTCGCCGCTATTCTTATAAATGTATTAACCCCTAAAGCTAAGTCTAACCCTAACACTAACACCCCCCTAAATTAAATATAATTTAAATCTAACGAAATAAATTAACTCTTATTAAATAAATTATTCCTATTTAAAGCTAAATACTTACCTGTAAAATAAATCCTAATATAGCTACAATATAAATTATAATTATATTATAGCTATTTTAGGATTAATATTTATTTTACAGGTAACTTTGTATTTATTTAATAGCTAAAATAGTTAAAATAATTACAAATTTACCTGTAAAATAAATCCTAACCTAAGTTACAATTAAACCTAACACTACACTATCAATAAATAAATTAAATACAATTCCTACAAATAAATACAATGAAATAAACTAACTAAAGTACAAAAAATAAAAAAGAACTAAGTTAGAAAAAATAAAAAAATATTTACAAACATTAGAAATATATGACAACAATTTTAAACTAATTACACCTACTCTAAGACCCCTAATAAAATAACAAAGCCCCCCAAAATAAAAAAATGCCCTACCCTATTCTAAATTACTAAAGTTCAAAGCTCTTTTACCTTACCAGCCCTGAACAGGGCCCTTTGCTGGTCATGCCCCAAGAAGTTCAGCTCTTTTGCCTGTAAAAAAAAACATACAATACCCCTCCAACATTACAACCCACCACCCACATACCCCTAATCTAACCCAAACCCCCCTTAAATAAACCTAACACTAAGCCCCTGAAGATCTCCCTACCTTGAGTCGTCTTCACCCAGCCGAGCCAAATTCTTCATCCAAGCGGAGCAAGAAGAGGTCCTCCATCCGGTAGAAGTCTTCATCCAAGCGGGGCAGAAGAGGTCTTCCATCCGATTGAAGTCTTCATCCAAGAGGCATCTTCTATCGTCATCCATCCGGAGCGGAGCGGCAGCATCCTGAAGACCTCCGACGCGGAACATCCATCCTGGCCGACGACTGAACGACGAATGACGGTTCCTTTAAATGACGTCATCCAAGATTCTATCAGCCAATCGGAATTAAGGTAGGAATATTCTGATTGGCTGATGGAATCAGCCAATCAGAATCAAGTTCAATCCGATTGGCTGATCCAATCAGCCAATCAGATTGAGCTCGCATTCTATTGGCTGATCGGAACAGCCAATAAAAAGAAAATATTTCTTTAAAATGTTTAATAAATGCCATAATTTCCTTACATTAATAAGTTATATGTTTATACGTACTGTATTATATCACATTATTTATTCTGATCAATTTGACATGAAACACAGTATACCCTCAACACCATACCATATCAAAACAACTATACTACTATTTATTCCAAAATTAATAGCATGTATACATCTGTTATATTTTCAGAGCTGTGTTTAAACTTTCACAAACATCTAGTATATAATCATATGACATGATTCATATATCCCATGCAGGCAATCCTGCACTCAGTATCCTCTAGCCCATCTGAAAAATAGAAAAATTATTTTATATATAATTAAACAATGGGATTATTACAGTTTCCATTCAATTTATTACAGGTTTGAATCTGTTTTTCATATATATATCCAACACAGCAAATTTCCCTTTAATATAATATGTCCCTGAATATATGTATATGTATATATATATATACACACACGCATGTATTAATTTCTATGCTGTCTTTTAACAATGTGTTTATTGCAATTGCCATTTAATATATTACAAAATTTTAATCCATCCCCATATACATTCCTATGCAGTGTTCAAAACCATACAAAAATCCAGCAGATCACACACACTGTCATATATTCATTCAACCAGATATCTCATTAAATCAGTTGCTCTTATAATTTTCATTGGATTTCTGGAAAACAGAGAGAATAAAAAAAAATGTTTTTATTTTTGAGTCCATGGTTCAGTGCTTGTATACTCCCCCAGACGTAGTGTCTGCATTACGTATAATTAAGTGTCAGAGTCACACAGCAGGGGTTATTTGTACCTGAATGTAAGTGGTCAAAGTTCTCACAAAACATGTCGCCTGAACTAGACTTATAGGCTCCTCTTGTGAGGAGTAGGAAGTTTATCACACATTTCCAGGTAGTAAAACATATGGTCTCCTGAAATTGCTGTTAAAGTTAAACAAACCAAATGTTTATTGTTCTCACTTGTATGCTCTTTTAACTTTTGCATCCTGAATGGGGGAGAACTGAGTTAAGTAAATTTTTCTGAATGAATGAATGAATCATTTGCTACTGACTAGCCAAATATAGGATATAGGATTAATATATATATATATATATATATATATATATATATATATATATATATCTTTACTTATACCTTGACATTATTATAGTGGTGGCGATGTTGGGGAGCGGCAGAATAGGGGTTAATATATTTAAATAGGGTTGGCGATGTGGGTGGGTGGCAGATTAGAGGTTAATAAGTTTAATATAGTGTTTGTGGGAGGGCCTCGGTTTTGGGGTTAATAGGTAGTTTATGGGTGTTAGTGTACTTTGTAACATTTTAGTTATGAGTTTTGTGAAACATTTTTTGTTACACAAAACTCATAACTACTGCTCTCAGATGGCGATATGGATTGTGTTGGTATAGGCTATAACGCAAGATATTTAGCCTGAATGTACAACCTGTAATACCGGCGCTATGGAAATCTCCCACAAAAATGTCATTTTTTTGAGTGCGGGATTGATGTTGCGTTACAGTCTACAATGCTTGCGGTAGAGCTATTCCGACACGACTCCCAATAGTGTGTTCCTGCTTTTACGCTGAAATTAAAAAAATTTCAGCGTTATAAGCCACAACGCAGAACTCGTAATCTAGGTGAATGTTATTTTTCTTGTAAAAAAATATATATATTATAGCAAATGACAAGAGGCATAGCCCACTGCTATAAATAGTAATAATAAACATTTTTTTTACATTATACATCTCCCAGTAATGTGTCAACACCACAGCAATCAACACCCACAGTTGCACCATTTCAGGCTTAGGGCCTGATATTCAAAATCTCACCGGCAGGGAGAGAAATCACACCAAATGTGTTTTTGATTTTATTTTAAGGGCCTAGCCATACTGATTACTTCTTAGAATATCTCACCTGAGCGGTGAGATTAAGGTTTTGAATATCAATCCTTTAGAGTGCTCCCTTCATGGGACTTTACCAGTTCAAATCAGTTCATTAAGCATCTCTCTCTGAGGCCCGATGATAGAAAGTGCTGTGAGGCGGCGATATATTCAAAAGGAATCCGATGTGATGTCGAGAATGCCATCACAATATTCAAAAGTGCCGGCATTGCACTATACATCACAATGGGTGCTGATGCTGGCAAAATATTCCAAGCAGCATTGGCACCGACATTGGCCATGTAGAGTAAAAAGTAAGTAATGTAAAGTAAAGCATCCCTTTTAAATATATAGCACCAAGCCTTACAACTATACCTATGTACCCCTAAACTGCCATAATCTGCCTCCACAAACTAACCCTGCACTAACTAACACCTAAACCAACAATAGCCCACCGTAATAAACATCCTAACCTATTAACCCCTATACCGCCAATAGCTCACCAAAATAAACATCATAACCTTTTAACATCTTTACTGCCAATAGCCGACCGCAAAAAACTTCCTAAGCTATTAACTCCTATGCTGCCAATAGCCCACCGCAATAAACTTCCTAACCTATTAACCACTATACTTCTAAATAGCCCACCGCAAACACTCCTTACATTTCTTAACCACTATACTGCCTATACCTCCTAATCTATGAACCCCTATACTGCCACAACCCACCAACGCAAACTATCCCTACACTACTTAGCTACCTAACTCCTAACCTCCCCACCTCTAATCTAAAACCCCCTAAGTTACAAAAAAATAATAAACACAAAATTTACAGAAAATAAAAAACTACACTACCACAAAAAAAACACAGTTATGCCTATTCTAAAACTAAAGCCTCCCTTAAAAAATACCCACCCCAAAATAAAAAAAACTAAACTAACACTAAACTAAACTATAACACTTAGAATGTTTTTGTAGGACATTGCCCTAAAGTGATGCAGCTGTTTTTCCTTGAAAAAAATGCAAAAGTAACCCCCAACTCAAAAAAAGCCTAGTACTAAACCGCAAAAAAAAAATATTCACCAAACTTGAATCTGGCTCTTATGTGCTCGCCAACTGCATTTCCCGAGCAAAATCTGACACACGCTTACCAAATATTGCAACCACTTTAACATTTTCTCCCCATAGGACTCAATGGAGAGTGAAGATGAAAAAAAAACTTGTGCACTAACCCAATAGGAGATATGAATATTTCACATTAAAATAATCTTCACATACAGAAAAAAATAATAATAATTAATATAAATATATATATATATATATATATATATATATATATATATATACAGTATATACACCTGGAAAAGTGTAGAGATAGACAAGCGCACAGAGTTACTCCTATTGTAATACGTTTTTTATATATACATACACATATAAGAAGAAGAAATATCCGCACTCACTTGGTTTTACCTCATCCACTATGAGGTATTTTATCTGCACAGTGTTAGTAGATGTTTACTCCTTGGTCCAAGCCCTCCAGAACTTCTTGAATGGCCCAGTAGTTTCCGGATCCTTAGAGATGATATCCCATCAGTAGATATATGCTACGGAAATTGCCATGGGCTATAAGGGGTTAAGGAGTCCTGCTGCTATTGTGACAGTAATCAAACTCATTGTACATGAACGGTAGTATCTACTGTGTATATATTCTTTGCTATTTCCATTTGCTGATATCCCAAATGAGTTTACTGAGCAACTCCGAGGTTCCAGTTCATTCAAAGACACCATTGGTTTGGTGCAGATGACTCACCACCTCGGGGAGACCTGGAAGACATCCCTGTACCATCATCCCCTGAAGCCCCAGCTGCAAAAGAGTTCCCTGCAGCAGCCCCTAGTGCACCAGCAGCCCGCCGTGCAACAGATCCTCAGAACATACCCCAAGAGATAACAGAGGTACAGATCTTAATTGATTTTCTAGAAGAGATGCGTGCCTCCCGGATCGAACAGGCAAAGAGTAGCTATCCGATTCCTCAATAGGAATAGTGGTTCTCTTAGCCGCCAAACCAGTACTGAAACATATCAGCAGAAGTAATGGTACATGAACGGTAGTATCTATTGTGTATATATTCTTTGCTGCTTCCATTTGCTGATATTCCAAATGAGTTTACTGACCAACTCCGAGGTTCCAGTTCATTCAAAGACACCATTGGTTTGGAGTTTCTGTAAATTAGCTATTGGGGATTCATGAGGTCTTTTGTAATGATAAAGTGGAATTTTTCCATTTACAAAATTCAGCCTTGGTAAAACACTGGAAATGTGCTTTTCTAATTCAGTGAGAGCGGGCTAAGGTCTGTTCTCTAAAGACAGGATGCAGGTAATAATTGCCAGGTCTGAGTCAAAGAAAAAATCCTTGTGGCTTTTTAATATGACTATGAATAGTGCGACTCTTGAGCTAGATGATCTAAAACCAGGAACAAAAAAAGAGCTTGAATTACACCAGCAGAAGCCTAATAACCATAATAACCATAATAACCAGGCATAGTATTTGGTAATTGTGGTTATTAGTCTTCTGCTGGTGTAATTCAAGCTTTTTTTTTTGTTCCTGGTTTTATCTCATCTAGCTCAAGAGTAGCACTATTATTAGTCATGTAAAAAGCCATAAGGATTTTTTCCAGTGTTTACCAAGGCCGCATTTTGTAAATGGAAAAATCACACTTTATCATTATAAAAGACCTCATGAATCCCCAATAGGTAATTTACAGAAACTCCAAACTAATGGTGTCTTTGAAAGAACTGGAACCTCGGAGTTGCTCAGTAAACTCATTTGGGATATCAGCAAATGGAAGCAGCAAACAGATGTGTTTGATTACTGTCACAATAGCAACAGGACTCCTTAACCCCTTATAGCCCGTGGCAAGTTCCGTAGCATATATCTACTGATGGGATATCATCTCTAAGGATCTGGAAACTACTGGGCCATTCAAGAAGTTCTGGAGGGCTTGGACCAAGGAGTAAACATCTTCTAACACTGTGCAGATAAAATACCTCATAGTGGATGAGGTAAAACCAAGTGAGTGCGGATATTTCTTCTTCTTATATGTGTATCTATATATAAAAAACGTATTACACTAGGAGTGCCTCTGTGCACTTGTCTATCTCTACACTTTTCCAGACACTAGGGAGGGACCTCACTCTACAGGGGATCGCTCCATACCAGACGAGCTGCCATTTTTTTGGCACACAGGAACCAGTACTGCGGACTGTATGAAAAATTACGGCTCCAAAGACTATCCATTCTAAATCTGTGTGGGACTATTAGATTAATAAATATTTTCTTTCTCAAACATGTATATGAAATAGATGTGGATATATATGTGAAATAAGACAAATAGACCCACAGTAGTCTCTGAGCGCTAAAAAAAATTCCTTTATATATATACACCTGTATATCTATTCCTAAAGATATATAGGTATAGATATCTATTTTTCATGAACATCAGTTATATATAGAATTATATTTGTTAAAGGGCCATGATACCCAAATGTTGAAACACTTGAAAGTGATGCAGCATAGCTGTAAAAAGCTGACTAGAAAATATCACCTTAACATCTCTATGTAAAAAATAAAGATATTTTACCTCAAAAATGCCTCAGTAGCCACATCCCATTGTAAAGGACTTCTAAGCAGCAAATCAGTATGTCTGTCTCGCTAAGCTAAGGGAGTGAGCTTACGTGCACACTCATTTCCCTATTCAGTTTTAGGAAGTTTACTATGAAATCTCATGAGAGTTAAGTGAAATCTCATGATATCACAGTAAGAGTTCATGACCTCAGCACTGTTGATGCTGATTGGCTGCTGTTCATTTCTTTTCTTTATTTACCTGCAGCTTGGCAGCAGCTGAAGTATATTTTTTTACACAGAACTTACTCTGCTGAGCTGAGGAAATTGTGAGGTAAAACATCTTCTTTTTTTACATAGAGATGCTCAGGTGATATTTTCCTGTCAGCTTTTTACAGTTATATTGCATCAGTTTCAAGTGATTTAGCATATGAGTATTATGTCCTTTTAATAAAAAATTAAAACATTTCTATGTGAAGAACATATGAATGTAAAATATGCATAATGCGGATCAGGGTTTGTGATTTAGGTCTAACACGGTGTCAGGTTAGTGCACATGAAGAATTGCTAACTTCAATGTGCTTTATTTAAATATTACATATAAAATATTACAAAATATATGTATTTTAGGGATTATTTAGAATTGACTAATTTACTTTTTAACTTGAAATATCCGCGCAAATACCCAATATTGCTCATGCGCAACAGTTAGCGAGTCATTTTAATCTAGCCCTATGAGAGTAGCCATAAGCTTGTAGATACCGGGCATAAACCAAACACCCACAACATTACTTAAAAAGAGTTGTTTTCGTGCAGGGATAGGCACATTATTAGAAAAAAGGCACTTGTGTCTAAGAACTGACTTTTTAACCCCTGATTGGCTGGGCTGTAGAAAAAGCAACATGCTTTGTGTCACAATGATCCTTTTTGACCAAAGGTCCTGCAGACTGGGCTATATCCTTTGGCGGGTTGGCTGGGGTCTGTGCAGGAATATCTGCTGGGCTTAGTTCTGATTGCCTTGATAGGTCATCAGCATTTCTATTTTCCCTGCCTGGCCGATAATGTACTGTAAAATGATAAGGTTGAAGTGCTAGGCTCCAGTCTGTCATTATTTCCAGCCAACCGGTTCAACCAGACCAGGGGATCATGATCAGTAATAACTGTAAGCGATTGTCCATAAAGGTATGGCTGCAGTTTATTTAGTGCCCATACTAGGGCCAGACTCTACATTTCTGCAGAAGCATAGGTGACATCCCAGGTTCTGACTGAGAAAGGCTACTAGCTGAGTAGCTGAGTGTTCTTCTCTGAGCTTTTTGACTTGACTCAGCACAGCTCCCAATCTGTACATAGAGGTATCTGGGTCCCCATGGCTCACTCCGGTCTGACTTGTGCCTGAGTCACTATGCAGCACTGTCCCTCTGGAATGAAGAAAGATGTCAGGTGGCCTTTCTCCAAAACTCTGTCCACGCTCAGCTGGAAATTTCCTAGATCACCATTTCATGATTCACGAAGGGTTGCCTCTTCTCCAGAAAAAACAATGTCTAAAAATAACCACTTTGGGTGACACTCCCCTTGGGTCAGGTTTAATCCATTAATTAGAATCAGCACTCCTAACCATGACTGTGGGGGTCCTACATTCTGAACAGTTGCAGTTTGATGTCATCCATCTCCAGCACAACCAGTTATCCTTGGTCTTCCTTGGCTGCGTAAACAAAATCCTCAATTTGACTGGACTGAAGGACAGATGGCCTGCTAGGGTAAATCCTGTTTTCACTCGTGCTTAGCTACGGTTACTCCACTACAACACATTCCTATAGCCAGCCTTCTGACTGCTTCTAACCTTCCCTCAGTATACGCAGACTTTACAGATGTCTTTGAGAAGAAAGCAGCTGATGTGCTACCACCTCACGCCCTTATGACTGCAAAATTGACCTCTTTCCTGGAGCCCCACTTCCTAAAAAAAGGACTTATCCACTGTCCAAAGTTGAAACCAAGGCCATGGATGAATATATCCAAGAGAATTTAGCTAAGGGCTTTATTCGCTCTTCCGCCTCTCCTGCCGGGGCTGGGGTTTTTTTTGTCGGTAAGAAGGATGGTGGTCTGAGTCCCTGTATCGACTACATTGCCCTAAACAACATAACGATCAAGAATCGTTATCCTATTCCCTTGATCACTGAATTATATGATTCACTCCAAAATGAGAGCTACTTCACAAAATTAGATCTTCGCGGGGCGTATAATCTCACTCGCATCTTCCTGGGACATGAGTGGAAGACTGTCTTCAACACGAGATCAGGGCATTATGAGTACCTCGTAATGCCTTTTGGACTGTGCAATGCCCTTGCTGTCTTTCAAGCATTCGTCAATAATGTCTTCCGTGACCTCCTTAATCGTACTGTCATTGTCTATTTGGACGATATCCTCATATTCTCTGCCATAAGCATGTGAGACAGGTGCTTCTTCATTTAAGAGACAATTCTCTGGTAGCCAAGTTGGAGAAATGTGAATTTGATCAAGTCTGAATTCAATTTCTTGGATATATCCTCTCCAAAGAAGGTTTCGCAATGAAGCTCACTAAGCTAACAACAATTCTGGAATGGCCTCAACCCACCACATTGAAGGAGTTACAGAGATTCTTGGAGTTTTCCAACTATTATTGCAAGTTTATAAGAACTTTTCCAAGATTGTTGCTCAAACGGAACAGAGACTGTAAGAATTGGCTCCCAATAGCTGTGAACACCTTCTCTCATCTGAAGAAAGCCTTTTGTACTGCTCCTGTGTTACATCATCCTGATCCTGATTTACAGTTCACCTTAGAGGTTGATGCCTCTGAAATTGGAGCTGGTGCAGTCTTAGCCCAAAGAGACCCTTCAACCTCCAAGTTGCATCATGTGGCCTTTTTTCTTGAAGCGGTTTTCCCCTGCAGAAAGGAATTGCGATGTGGGAAATTGTGAACTCCTAGCCATCAACATGTCCCTTACAGAATGGCGTCACTGGCTAGAAGGTACTACTAACCCCATTCAGATTCTCACGGATCACAAGATCCTGACGTATTTAGAGACTGCTCATCGACTCAATCCTTGACAGGCCAGGTGGGCCTTATTCTTTTCCAGTTTCAACTTTACAGTCTCTTACCTTCCTGGGACAAAGAATAAAAAGGCTGATGTGCTCTCCTGTCAGTTTTCTCAGTCTAATGATGCTTCTGAAGCTCCTATCGAACACATCATACCTCCCTCCTGTGTGGTTACTCAGCTCAACATCTCTCTTCTTCAAAGACTGCAACCTGCCCAATCAAGAAAACCTTCTGAAGCCCCTGTGGCTGCTGAGGTCCTTTATGTTCCTCCAAACCTTTGCTCTCCTGTGCTATCCTGGGCTCATGACAGAAAGCTGTAAGGTCACCCTGGTTTAACAAGAACCTTTAAACTCCTTTCCCAACACGTTTGGTGGCCTACAATGAAGTCGGACTCTCAGGATTAGGTCAAGGCTTGTCAGACTTGTGCTTTTAATAAGATTCCCCGTTCTCTACCTCATGGCCTACTTCAACCATTATACATACCTAAACAACCATGGACACATATAGCCATGGATTTTGTTGTAGATCTCCCTCCTTCTGACCATCATACAGTTATGGTGGTTATGGTGGATTGATTATCCAAACTTGCACATTTTGTATCTTTACCTAAGTTACCTACAGCCCAAGAATTGTGTACTCTTTTTTCTGTTACACGTGGTATGGCTCCATGATATACCCGTAAATATCATCTCTGACAGAGGACCTCAATTTATTTCTGCCATTTGGAGGAGCTTTTGCAAATCACCCCAGACTAAGAACACTCATTGGCATTCTTCTCTACGATGCTCTCCTTTCCAGGCCACAGCTGGTTATCAACCTTGTGTCTTCCCTCTTTCCACACAGTCTACAGGAGTTCCTGCTGCAGAAAGTCACTTTACTGATCTCACTACCCATTGGCAACGTATTTGCTCTCAGTTATGTTCAGCTGTCTCCAGATACAAGAGGTTTGCCGATCATCATTGAGCTACTGTTCATGCCTTTTCTGTGGGTGAACGTGTCTGGGTCTCTACCCGACATGTTCATTTACATCAACCCTGTCATAAGTTAGGACCCAGGTATATAGGTCCTTATAAGGTCCTCAAAAGACTATCTCCTGTTTCCTATAAAGTGGCTTTTCCCAGAACCCTGCGAATACACCAGGTCTTCCATATATCACTGCTCAAGCCTTACATCATGAACAGATACACTCAACTCAGACCTCCTCCTCCTCTACTATTAATTTTTGGTGAGCCTGAGTATGAGGTCACTAAAATCCTGGACTCCAGATTCAGGCACAGGCAACTACAATACCTAGTGCACTGGAAGCGTTACTCTGTGGCTGATTGATCCTGTATTCCAGCCTGTGATGTTCATGCTCCATCTTTGGTCTCCAGGTTTCATGCTACTTATCCCTCCAAGCCAAGTTTAGGTCCCAGAGGGGACTGTGTCATGCTGTTCCGTCTCAGTGGCAGCTCAGTGTTCTCTTCTCATGGCCATTGCCATGATGTTAATGGTTGTTGTGGCAATGATGTCATTACCGCATGCCATTTCCTTCCTAAAGGATTATGGTGGGACTGGCTTAGCCTTGATCACTCCATGGCCATATTGTGGTGTTATTTCCACTGCATGAGTCTGTTGTGTGGCTTGAGTTTGTTGTGTAGCTTGAGAGTTAGTCTAAGGCTAGGTGTTGCAGTTTCCTTGCTGGGGGCAGTACTGCAGAGAATGTCAGTCTGCTCCTCACCCCCCTGGTGAATTCACTCTCTCTACAGGATTCTAGCCAACTGCTTTCTCTATCACTTGCCATCAGTTCTGCAATGAGGGTTACCGGTGCTTTGTCCTTGAACCTTCAGCAGATCTTTAAGCATTGATCTTTTATGTTGGCTGTAGTCTTGTACCATTAATTGAACTGTTGCAGGGTAAGGGTGACTTTTCTGCTAGAACAGGACCCTGGTGGGGGGTGTAAACCCAGAGTGAGAAGAAGAATCCTGCTGCTTACCACCGGTTGTGATGGGACCTGAGAGCTTGGACCCTGATGTGAATGTCACCAGAGAACAGCATTTTGGTTGTGCTACTCATAAAGAGATCCTATCCCCAGTGATTAAGCTATATATAGAAAGAAGTTCTCTCTCTCCCATGCAAATACCAGACAAGGCTTAGTGCAGTGGAAAGTAACTCACTTTATTGTTCAAGGACAGGTTTTTTTTATACAATACAATGTGTGAATGTAAACATGAAAAAGCAAATTACATAGTCCCCTGCTTTCCCCCCTTGTGCCCAGATCCTACTGGGAAATTAGCACCTAGATTATGAGTTTTGCATTAACAGGGGTGCGGTGCTAACGAGCAGTTTATGCTCACCACTCACTTACAGACAGCGCTGGTATTATGGGTTTTTACAAACCCGGGAGTTAAGCGCAAAAAAGTGAGCAAAATTTAGCTCCACATCTCACCTCAATACCAGCGCTGCTTACCTTAGCGGCGAGCTGGCTAAACGTGCTCGTGCACGATTTCCCTATAGGAATCAATGGGGAGAGCTGGCTGAAAAAAAACCTAACACCTGCAAAAAAGCAGCGTAAAGCTCCTAACGCAGCCCCATTGATTCCTATGGGGAAAATACATTTATGTCTACACCTAACACACTAACATGAACCCTAAGTCTAAACACCCCTAATATTACACTTATTAGCCCCTAATCTGCTGCCCCCAACATCGCCAGCACCTACATTATATTTATTAACCCCTAATCTGCCGTCCCCAATGTCGCTGCAACCTAACTACATTTATTAACCCCTAATCTGCCACCCCCAACGTCGCCACCACTATAATAAACATATTAACCCCTAAACCTAAGTCTAACCCTAACCCCCCTAACTTAAATATAATTTAAATAAATCTAAATAAAATTACTATAATTAACTAAATAATTCCTATTTAAAACTAAATACTTACCTATAAAATAAACCCTAAGCTAGCTACAATATAACTAATAGTTACATTGTATCTAGCTTAGGGTTTATTTTTATTTTACAGGCAACTTTGTATTTATTTTAACTAGGTACAATAGTTATTAAATAGTTATTAACTATTTAATAACTACCTAGTTAAAATAAAGACAAATTTACCTGTAAAATAAAACCTAACCTAAGTTACAATTACACCTAACACTACACTACAATTAAATTAATTACCTAAATTAAGTACAATTAATTACAATTAAATAAAATTATCTAAAGTACAAAAAACCCCCACTAAATTACAGAAAATAATAAGGAAATTACAAGATTTTTAAACTAATTACACCTAATCTAATACCCCTAACAAAATTAAAAAAGCCCCCCCAAAATAAAAAAGCCCTACCCTACACTAAATTACAAATAGACCTTAAAAGCATTGCCCCAAAGTAATTAGCTCTTTTACCTGAAAAAATCATTACAGTTCCCCCCCAACATTAAAACCCACCACCCACACAACCAACCCTACTCTAAAACACACCCAATCATAGTAACATAGTAACATAGTAGATAAGGTTGAAAAAAGACTGAAGTCCATCGAGTTCAACCTATACAAATCTAAAATACTTTCAAAAAGCTCCAGTTAAATAACCCCATTGAAATGTGACCCATTTAATACTAGCAATCATATCCATGAATTTTGTTTATATACAGAAATTTATCCAGACTATTTTTAAATGTATCTATGGTATTAGCATTCACTACCTCCTTTGGTAATGAGTTCCACAATTTTATTGCTCTTACAGTGAAAAAACGTTTCCGTTGCAGGAGATTAAATCTCCTTTTTTCCAACCTTAAATTATGACCTCTTGTCAGAAACAATTTTCTTGGAATAAATAGAGCTTCTGCCATCTTTGTATATGGGCCTTGAATATATTTATATAAAGTAATCATGTCACCTCTCAAGTGCCTTTTTTCTAAAGAAAACAGACCCAGTTTGGCTAGCCTCTCCTCATAGGTTAATTTCTCCAATCCCCTTATTAGCTTTGTGGCCCTTCTCTGAACTTTTTCTAGTTCTGCAATATCTTTTTTAGCAATCAGTCCCCAGAACTGCACTCCAAACTCAAGGTGAGGTTTTACCAGGGCTTTATATAATGACAGAATTATGCTTTCCTCCCTTGAATCAATGCCTCTTTTAATACATGCTAGTATCTTATTAGCCTTTGAAGCCGCTGCCCTGCATTGTGCACCCATCTTTAGCTTGTTATTTATTACTACTCCCAAATCCCTTTCCTCCTGTGTTTGGCTAAGTCTTGTCCCATTTAAAAAATACGTAGCCTGCTTATTTTTACTTCCAAAATGTAGAACCTTGCATTTTTCCATATTAAATCTCATTTTCCATTCACTTGCCCATAGTTCTAATTTTAGCAAATCCCTTTGTAAAGAGAGTTTGTCCTGCTCTGACCTAATGACCTTACTTAACTTAGTATCATCTGCAAAAATAGAGATGTCGCTATTTAATCCTTGCTCCAAGTCATTTATTAAAATATTAAAAATAACAGGGCCCAGTACTGATCCCTGGGGGACGCCACTGATTACCTTTGTCCAATCTGAGTATGATCCATTTACTACTACTCGTTGCTCCCTATCTTTTATCCAGTTATTTATCCATGAGCTAACATTTTCAGCTATTCCTAGTCCCTTCATTTTGTGCATTAATCTTTCATGTGGCACTGTATCAAATGCCTTTGCAAAATCTAAGTATATCACATCAACTGATTCCCCTTTATCTATATTTTTACTTACTTCTTCGTAGAATCTAATTAGATTAGTTTGACATGATCTATTTCTCCTAAAGCCATGCTGATTAGAACTCATAATCTTGTTTACACGAATATGCTCATCAATATAATCCTTTATAATCCCTTCAAATATCTTCCCCACTATTGATGTCAGACTAACTGGTCTATAGCTTCCTGGATCATCCCTGCTTCCCTTTTTAAAGAGTGGCACCACATCAGCTTTACGCCAATCCTGGGGTAACATGCCTGAGGATAATGAGTCTTGAAAAATTAAGAGTAAAGGTTTGTCTATAACAGTGCTAAGTTCCCTTAACACCCTTGGGTGTATTCCATCTGGGCTTGGAGTTTTATTTAACTTAATATTTTCCAGTTTTTTCCTGATATCCTCTAAACAAAACCCAGTTAGTGGTATGGACTGGCATGTTCTATTCTGTTCCAAAGTATCATTCAATGGTTCCTCTCTTGTGTATACTGACGAAAAAAACTGGTTTAGTACCTCAGCCTTCTCCCTGTCATTATTTATCATGCTACCCTCCACGCATTTTAATGTACCTATTTTATCCTTCTTAGATTTTTTGCTATTGAAGTTCAATCCTATTGGCTGATTGCATCAACCAATAGGATTTTTTCTACCTTAATTCCGATTGTCTGATAGAATTCTATCAGCCAATCGGAATTGAAGGGACTCCATCTTGGATGACGTCATTTAAAGGAACCTTCATTCTGTGTTTAGCCATCGTTTGAAGAGGATGCTCCGCGTCAGATGTCTTGAAGATGGACCCGCTTCACGCCGGATGGATGAAGATAGAAGATGCCATCTGGATGAAGACTTCTGCCCGTCTGGAGGACCACTTCGACTGGCTTGGATGAAGACTTCTCCCGGCTTCGTTGAGGACTTCGGCCCGGTTGGGTGAAGACGTCTACCAGTAAGGTGATCTTCAGGGGGTTAGTGTTAGGTTTTTTTAAGGGGGGATTGGGTGGGTTTTAAAGTAGGGTTGGTTGTGTGGGTGGTGGGTTTTAATGTTGGGGGGGAATTATAAAAAAAATTTCAGGTAAAAGAGCTGATTACTTTGGGGCAATGCGCCGCAAAATGCCCTTTTAAGGGCTATTTGTAATTTAGTGTAGGGTAGGGCTTTTTTATTTTGGGGGGCTTTTTTATTTTGTTAGGGGTATTAGATTAGGTGTAATTAGTTTAAAAATCTTCTAATTTCTTTATTATTTTCTGTAATTTAGTGGGGGGGGGTTGTACTTTAGATAATTTTATTTAATTGTAATTAATTGTACTTAATTTAGGTAATTAATTTAATTGTAGTGTAGTGTTAGGTGTAATTGTAACTTAGGTTAGGTTTTATTTTACAGGTAAATTTGTATTTATTTTAACTAGGTAGTTATTAAATAGTTATTAACTATTTAATAACTATTGTACTTAGTTAAAATAAAAACAAAGTAGCCTGTAAAATAAAAATAAACCCTAAGCTAGCTACAATGTAACTATTAGTTATATTGTAGCTAGCTTAGGGTTTATTTTACAGGTAAGTATTTAGTTTTAAATAGGAATAATTTAGTTAATGATAGTAATTTTATTTAGATTAGGTAGTTTATGGGTGTTAGTGTACTTTTTAGCACTTTAGTTAAGAGTTTTATGCTACGGTGTTGAATTGTAAAACTCTTAACTACTGACTTTAAAATGCGGTACCAGTCTTGACAGGTGAGCGTCTACCGCTCACTTTTTGGAAAACTCGTAATACCGGCGCTATGCAAGTCCCATTGAAAATACAGGATACGCAATTGACGTAAGTGGATTTGCGGTATTTCCGAGTCTGGCCAAAAAAGTGAGCAGTACACCTGTAACTTCAAGACTCGTAATACCAGCGGGTGTTAAAAAGCAGCGTTAGGACCAACCAACGCTGCTTTTTAAGGCTAACGCAAAACTCGTAATCTAGGCCAAGGTTTCGTGTCTTGTTTGGTAGCTCTCATTCAGGCACACACTCTGTAAAAGTTTGAAGCATTTCAGTCACTTACGGCTAGATTTAGAGTTTGGCGGCCAAAGGGGTGCGTTAGCTACGCGTGCTTTTTTTCCCCCGCACCTTTTAAATACCGCTGGTATTTAGAGTTCACAGAATGGCTGGGTTTTCAGTGCGTTAGGCTCCAAAAAGGGAGCGTAGAGCATAATTTAACGCCACTGCAAGCTCGTGCACGATTCCCCCCATAGAAAACAATGGGGCCATTTGAGCTGAAAAAAAAACCTAACACCTGCAAAAAAGCAGCGTTCAGCTCCTAACGCAGCCCCATTGTTTTCTATGGGGAAACACTTCCTAAGTCTGCACCTGACACCCTAACATGAACCCCGAGTCTAAACACCCCTAACCTTTCACTTATTAACCCCTAATCTGCCGCCCCCGCTATCGCTGACACCTGCATATTTTTTTTAACCCCTAATCTGCCGCTCCGTAAACCGTCGCAACCTACATTATCCCTGTGTACCCCTAATCTGCTGCCCCTAACACCGCCGACCCCTATATTATATTTATTAATCCCTAATCTGCCTCCTCAACATCGCCTCCACCTGCCTACACTTATTAACCCCTAATCTGCCGAGCGGACCGCACCGCTACTATAATAAAGTTATTAACCCCTAATCCGCCTCACTCCCGCCTCAATAACCCTATAATAAATAGTATTAACCCCTAATCTGCCCTCCCTAACATCGCCGATACCTAACTTCAATTATTAACCCCTAATCTGCCTACCGAATCTCGCCGCTACTGTAATAAATGGATTAACCCCTAAAGCTAAGTCTAACCCTAACCCTAACACCCCCCTAAGTTAAATATAATTTAAATCTAACGAAATAAATTAACTCTTATTAAATTAATAATTCCTATTTAAAGCTAAATACTTACCTGTAAAATAAACACTAATATAGCTACAATATAAATTATAATTATATTATAGCTATTTTAGGATTTATATTTATTTTACAGGTAACTTTGTATTTATTTTAACCAGGTACAATAGCTATTAAATAGTTAAGAACTATTTAATAGCTAAAATAGTTAAAATAATTACAAAATTACCTGTAAAATAAATCCTAACCTAAGTTACAATTAAACCTAACACTACACTATCAATAAATTAATTAAATAAAATACCTACAATTATCTACAATTAAACCTAACACTACACTATCAATAAATTAATTAAATAAAATACCTACAATTATCTACAATTAAACCTAACACTACACTATCAATAAATTAATTAAATACAATATCTACAAATAAATACAATGAAATAAACTAACTAAAGTACAAAAAATAAAAAAGAACTAAGTTACAAAAAATAAAAAAATATTTACAAACATTAGAAAAATATTACAACAATTTTAAACTAATTACACCTACTCTAAGCCCCCTAATAAAATAACAAAGCCTCCCAAAATAAAAAAATGCCCTACCCTATTCTAAATTAAAAAAGTTCAAAGCTCTTTTACCTTACCAGCCCTGAAAAGGGCCCTTTGCGGGGCATGCCCCAAAGAATTCAGCTCTTTTGCCTGTGAAAAAAACACATACAATACCCCCCCCCAACATTACAACCCACCACCCACATACCCCTAATCTAACCCAACCCCCCTTAAATAAACCTAACACTAAGCCCCTGAAGATCTTCCTACCTAATCTTCACCATGCCAGGTTCATGGTTGCATGGTGAAGATTAGGTAGGAAGATCTTCAGGGGCTTAGTGTTAGGTTTATTTAAGGGGGGTTGGGTTAGATTAGGGGTATGTGGGTGGTGGGTTGTAATGTTGGGGGGGATATTGTATGTGTTTTTTTTACAGGCAAAAGAGCTGAATTCTTTGGGGCATGCCCCGCAAAGGGCCCTGTTCAGGACTGGTAAGGTAAAAGAGCTTTGAACTTTTTTAATTTTGAATAGGGTAGGGCATTTTTTTATTTTTGGGGGCTTTGTTATTTTATTAGGGGGCTTAGAGTAGGTGTAATTAGTTTAAAATTGTTGTAATATTTTTCTAATGTTTATAAATATTTTTTTATTTTTTGTAACTTAGTTCTTTTTTATTTTTTGTACTTTAGTTAGTTTATTTAATTGTAGTTATTTGTAGGTATTTTATTTAATTAATTTATTGATAGTGTAGTGTTATGTTTAATTGTAGATAATTGTAGGTATTTTATTTAATTAATTTATTGATAGTGTAGTGTTAGGTTTAATTGTAACTTAGGTTAGGATTTATTTTACAGGTAATTTTGTAAGTATTTTAACTAGGTAGCTATTAAATAGTTATTAACTATTTAATAGCTATTGTACCTGGTTAAAATAAATACAAAGTTGCCTGTAAAATAAATATTAATCCTAAAATAGCTACAATATAATTATTATTTATATTGTAGCTATATTAGGGTTTATTTTACAGGTAAGTATTTAGATTTAAATAGGAATAATTTATTTAATAAGAGTTAATTTATTTCGTTAGAATAAAATTATATTTAACTTAGGGGGGTGTTAGGGTTAGGGTTAGAATTAGCTTTAGGGGTTAAAAAATTTATTAGAGTAGCGGTGAGCTCCGATCGGCAGATTAGGGGTTAATACTTGAAGTTAGGTGTCGGCGATGTTAGGGAGGGCAGATTAGGGGTTAATACTATTTATTATAGGGTTATTGAGGCGGGAGTGAGGCGGATTAGGGGTTAATAACTTTATTATAGTAGCGGTGCGGTCCGCTCGGCAGATTAGGGGTTAATAAGTGTAGGCGACGTTGAGGGGGGCAGATTGGGGTTAATAAATATAATATAGGGGTCGGCGGTGTTAGGCGCAGCAGATTAGGGGTACATAGCTATAATGTAGGTGGCAGAGGTGTACGGAGCGGCAGATTAGGGGTTAATAATAATATGCAGGGGTCAGCGATAGCGGGGGCGGCAGATTAGGGGTTAATAAATATAATATAGGGGTCGGCGGTGTTAGGGGCAGCAGATTAGGGGTTCATAGGGATCAAAGGTGGCAGCGGTGTGCGGTCGGCAGATTAGGGGTTAAAAAATTTTAATAGAGTGGCGGCGATGTGGGGGGACCTCGGTTTAGGGGTACATAGGTAGTTTATGGGTGTTAGTGTACTTTAGAGCACAGTAGTTAAGAGCTTTATAAACTGGCGTTAGCCCAGAAAGCTCTTAACTACTGTTTTTTTTCTGCGGCTGGAGTTTTGTCGTTAGATTTCTAACGCTCACTTCAGCCACGACTCTAAATACCGGCGTTAGAATGATCCCATTGAAAAGATAGGATACGCAATTGACGTAAGGGGATCTGCGGTATGGAAAAGTCGCGGCTGGAAAGTGAGTGTTAGACCCTTTAATGACTGGCTCCAAATACCAGAGGGCGGTAAAAACCAGAGTTAGGAGCCTCTAACGCTGGTTTTGACGGCTACCGCCCAACTCTAAATCTAGGCCATAGTGCGGGAGGAACACAAGGCATTTTATTGTATTGTTCAGTAAAACTAATCTAGGTGGCTAGAAAAAATGCTTTGAAAATGGTGCTTTTGTGAGGGGATGTGGCACAGAGTTTCTGAATTAAGTTAACAAATTTCAGTAACTGCCTAAAAAAATTGAATAGAAAAAAAGAAGCACAATTGTATACAACTATATTACAACTGTATTCTCTTTAAATACAAAACAAGAACAAACAAAAGCATACAATTAAAATGAGAATGGGGTAAAAGGGTTTTTATGTGAAAGCAATTAATACAAATTGTTATTTGTGACCTATTACTGCAGATTAGTAATTAAATCAATTAATATTTATTTTAAATTAATACTGTATTAACTATGACTGGGAGTGGCATGTTAAATAAGTTGCTTACTTACTATGCCACTGGAACATTACGAGTAAGTTAACAAAACATGTTGGCTAGGTTTTTCTTTTAATAACTTAATAACTAGTGAAATGTATTTCTTGCCTTTGTTATTTATGGATCCCATCTAGGATTTAAAAAAAAAAATGTTGGCTGCAGTGTTAAGTTTTTCGTTTTTTTAAGTGTGCTGAAAATGTATCGTGAGCACACTGTATTATAACGTTCTCTCATTTTAGGTATTTAACTATTGCATGCGCACAATGTAACTTAGTATTTTGTGCGCACGCAGTAGTTAAAACGTGTGCACAATATAACTATAAGAAACAGGGCCGCTTTCTTCATCCTGATGTTTGTGGTTATTAATAGATCTGATGGGTTTTTAATTGAATACTAAATAAATATAACTCTATGGTAAAAAAAAAAACACTAACACAATACAAGTTATTAAACACTAACAGGTCTGTCCATAATTTTTTAAAGGGTTTTAATAGGAAACAATACATATGTTGTAATAAGTTGAATATTTACAGGTATAGATACACATATATTTTACAGCAAAACAGTCCAGTTAACACAGGACAACTCTAGCTAACATAACCCAAATTTGTGTAACAGTGCTAACTAAATATAAGAATCCCAGGAAAATAAAGTAGAATACTTAGCCAAATTCTCTAATGTTTGTTTTCTCTCTTTGTCCAAAATCAGCAATCTAAAGCAGGAGGAGGAAAGAGAAGATAATAGAAACTAATTTGGTTTTCCAGTTTTATGCACAATAGGGAGTGGTCTATCATATGCCATTCAAATGATAAAGGTAGTAGACTTAGAGTGGGTCAAAATCCTTGTCTAGAATATAAAGATGTATCTGTTGGGTAATATATCTCATATGAAAAAGGTCTGGTGTTTTAGTTCCAGGGATAAAATCACTAAGCAATGTCACCACAATGCTAAGCTCACATGAGAAGCTTGGTCATCCAATTATGCGCCAAACGCACACATGACCCAGCCACCAATGTCACCAAGCAGCTCACGTGATTCTATCTCAGAAAGAAGGAGGCGGCCATATGTTTACACTAAGCAGCATGATTGGATGACCAAGTGGCTCACGTGACCCAGCTGGTACGTGTGCACAATATAAATATATTGTGCATAATCCTTATTGACTGTTGCGGGCACACAAAATACTTAAAAAGAGAGAGTGTTACACCATGAGCACACTTTAGAAAAAGTGTGGGAACATTTTTAAAACATTTTTTTTAACACTTCCACCAATAAAAAAAAAAAATGATGAATGAAACCACTAGGGCTCTGTAGTTATTCTCTAACTTATTTACATTTTTGGATTTCTCAAGTTTAAAATGTACTTTTATTGTTGCTGGAAGTTCCATCAGTGCAATGCTTCTTCATGCAGATAATACTCTTATAATGTTTATAAGCACTTGATGTACGCTGCTTCTCTTCAGTGGCTCTGCTTAAAATATTCCTTTGTACGACAAATCTACTGGGGATATGGTAATGTGAGAAAAGTGATTTCCAGTAGAAAATAAATTACTTTTATTAAAAAAGCTTAGAAGAGAGCTATATATTAATTGTTTAAAAATAGGGCAAGTATTGCAATTTCATTCTTTTCTCATGAAAAAAAGTACAGGGCATTGTTTTAATCTAAGCAAGAAATAACAATTGAGCAGTTTGGAAAGCTAGTCCAACCAATCAGAATTTAAAATCTATACTCAGAGGAGAAATATTTAGAAAATTAGAAGCCTTAACATCAAGCCTACCTTTTGGGACACTAGCGCTGATTCCCGCACTTTGGGGGAGCCCGCACTAAGGGTATAAGAAAGTGCAATGTAAAACGTGTATTTATTTTATGAAGAAGTGTTTATGGCATCATGAGTTGTAATATATAGTTTTTACTTAATATAGGACACACTGGTTGTTGGGACAGAGGTGGGCCATACAGGGGGTAGGGCATACAGGTAAACCGGAATAAAGGGATTGGGCTAAAGGGCTTTGTCTTGCTAAAAGCCCCACAAAAACTAAGGTTAGCCCTACTAAAATTCATTCAAGGAACTTCATTAAGAGGACCCGTTTGCTGAAGGGTAAAGGAGATCAGGAAAGCTAAGTATTAAAAAATGTTTTATTTCAAGTTAGGGGAGTTAGGTGTTGAGGGGAAATTTCCGATGGGATGGTGACTTAAATTTAGTGGATTTGTCAATGTTGGGGAGACATGAAGGAAGATGTTAGTAGTGTGAAAGGCATTATGGTTATTTACAATGAGGCAAATATAAGTTTGGGTTATAAGCAATGGGGTTTGGTTTACCCATCATAGGTACGGTGGGGAGATCATGGATAAGTCTGTTGGGACTTTCATGTCAGTATTACTAGGGTTCATTATGATGGGGGTTTGGGTCTGTGCAATTAGAGTAATTTGCTATGCGATAAGTTAAAGGGAAACTAATATAGCAATATCACTTGCATACCTATGCACTCTGGCTGACAGGTGCAATAATCATTTATATGTACCAGCCAATGAGCTTTGACAGGAAATACCTCTCAGTGGAGCATTCAAAGGAAGTTCCAATCAGCCAATGAGTATTAGTAGGAACTGATGCTTAAAACTAACTTTCATTTTAAATGTAAACATATTTTACTTTCAGGCAAAAAGAAATGTCAACATATTTAATGTTGTTCTTTTATTTTAAGTACAGTTAATTGTTATTTTATTCTAGGGTAACTTATATAGGGCCAGATTAGTTGCGTGCTAACAAAAGTTGAAAGTAAAAAGTTAACGCAAGAATGCACTAACTTCCGGACTTCGGATATTACGACCTTGTTAACTACGGCTCCCCACAGACTTCAATTGAGTGCTATGAATAATCAAACTACCACCGCTAGCTTGCTAACCTGACATGCATTAAACCTACATTGCTAAACCCTAAGTGAGTTTAGCGAAGTGAATATTTTACATTCCAATGTTCTTCACATAGAAGAAAATGTTCCTTTTACTTTTAAATATATATTTATATTTATATATTTGAAATATACATGTATATCTATACCTATATATCTATATACATATATACAAGTATAGATATATATACAGATATATATATATATATATATATATATATATATATATATATATATATATATATATAAATAAATATCTATTTAGAAATACAAACAACATTTTCTTCTTAAAAATATTTACATTTAAAACAGTAAAACATATTAAAAACTATTAAAATTGATTTTTCATAGAATACTAGACTGGAGAATACACTATGACCTCTAGTTATCAACATGTCTACCTCAAATACGCTGGAATTCCGCTGCGTATTTGTGGCGAGGCTGATTCGCCTTAGTTAACAAGCCCTAGACACCAGCAAAAGAAGAATTTAGTGACGTAAGCTTCGATCCGCCGGACTCAGTCCTACACAGATCGATTCTTACGTCACTCCAGATGTTCCGCAAGTGCGGCACAATCTGACTACTTTTGCTAGTTATCAAAAAACTAGCAGGTACGCTCGGCACTTTTCCGGCCCAGCGTACCCGGTTTTCAAACCGCCGCCGGCGGATCCCATAGGAATCAATGGAAGTCTGACCATAGCGAAAGCTCATGTTCGCTGCTGCCCGACATCCCATTGATTCCTATGGGAGCTGTCTGCACCTAACACCCTAACATGTACCCCGAGTCTAAACACCCCTAATCTGTCCCCCCTAAACCGCCGCAACTAAATAAATGTATTACCCCCTAAACCGCCGCTCCCGGACCCCGCCGCAAGTTATACTAAATATGTTAACCCCTAAACTGCCGCTCCCGGTGCCCGCCGCAACTATAATATATGTATTAACCCCTAAACCGCCGCTCCCGGACCCCGCCGCCACCTACATTATACCTAGTAACCCCTATCCTGCCCCCCCTATACCGCCGCCCTCTATAATAAAGTTATTAACCCCTATCCTGATGATCCCGGACCTCGCCGCAACTAAATAAATATTTTAACCCCTAAACCGTCGCTCCCGGACCCTGCCGCAACCTATATTAAACTTATTAACCCCTATCCTGCCCCCCCTACACCGTCACCACCTATAATAAATTTATTAACCCCTATCCTACACCGTCGCCACCTATAATAAATTTATTAACCCCTATCCTGCCCCCCACTACACCGCCGTCACTGTAAAAAATGTATTAACCCCTAAACCTATGTCTAACACTAATCCTTACACCCCCACTAACTTAAATATTAATTAAATAAATCTAAATAATATTTCTCTTATTAACTAAGTTAATCCTATTTAAAACTAAATACTTACCTTTAAAATAAACCCTAATATAGCTACAATATAAATAATAATTATATTGTAGCTATCTTGGGATTTCTTTTTATTTTACAGGCAACTTTCAATTTATTTTAACTAGGTACAATAGCTATTAATTAGTTATCAACTATTGAATAGCTATCTAGTTAAAATAAAGAGAAATTTACCTGTAAAATAAAAACTAACCTAAGTTACAATTACACGTAACACTACACTATACTTTAATAAATTATTCCTATTTAAAACTAAATACTTACCTGTAAAATAAACCCTAAGATAGCTACAATGTAATTAATAATTACATTGTAGCTATTTTAGGATTTATATTTATTTTACAGGTAACTTTGTATTTATTTTAGCTAGTTAGAATAGTTATTAAATAGTTATTAACTATTTAATAACTACCTAGCTAAAAGAAATACAAAATTACCTGTAAAATAAATCCTAACCTAAGTTACAATTAAACCTAACACTACACTATCATTAAATTAATTAAATAAATTAACTACAAATAACTACAATTAAATACAATTACATAAACTAACTAAAGTACAAAAAATAAAAAAGCTGTTACAAAAAATAAAAATAATAATTTACAAACATTTCTGTCAGGTTAGGAAATATCCAGAAGTAGACCCAAATGCAAGGGCGAACTTAAAAAACACCCTTGCACTCTGAGTTTAATCCAGGACATGACCCCACGACAACCTCCAAAAAACAAAGTAATCACGATATGGAGCAGGGTTAGCCTGTGCCAAAGTAATTCATGATATCAGCCAGATAGACTTCTGAATAAGGAACTGGTTTCAGGAAATGCCTTCCACAGAATCAGGAGAGCAGGGTTAGTCACTTATACTCAGACAGAAGAAGGGTAAAACAGGAAACAGTTAATAATGCAGGAGTAGGTCATTTGTTATCAGGCAGTCTGAAGGTTAACACTGTGTAGACAGTCTTTGCAGAATATGCAACAGGTAATCAGGCAGTTTGAGGGTTAACACTGAGTAGACAGTCTTTGCAGAGTATGCAACAGGTAATCAGGCAGTTTGAGAGTTAACACTGTGTAGACAGTCTTTGCAGAGTATGCAACAGGTAATCAGGCAGTTTGAGAGTTAACACTGTGTAGACAGTCTTTGCAGAGTATGCAACAGGTAATCAGGCAGTTTGAGGGTAAACACTGTGTAGTCAGAACTTGCAGAATTAATAACATGTAATCAGGTAGTTTGAAGGTTAACACTGTGTTGTCAGAACTTGCAGTGATAGCAACAGGTAAGCTGGTAGTTTGAAGGTTAACACAGATAATCAGTACTTGTGGAGATTGGCAACAGGATATCCAGCAGTTTGAAGGTTTACACAGAATAATAGTATTTGCAGAGTTTGGAAACAGGTAAACATGCAGATTGAAGGATTCACAGAAATAACAGTATTTGAATAGTTTGAACTACACAGAGTAGTCTGAATACGCAGGAAGTTTGAAAGTTTCACAAAACAAACAGTACTTGCATTGTTTGGAGACAGGTATTCAGGAGGTTGAAGGTTAATCCAGCATAGTAAGTCCTTGAAGAGATTGGCAACAGAAAAGCAGCAGTTAGAGAGATTCCTCAGCGAAATCCTAACAGAAGCCTCAAAGTTAACAAACAAACGGACACTGGAGAAACAGGAAGCCAGAATAAAAAGCCTGGTTGTGACATCATCAGGAAGGGGTGGCTCAGACACCTGTCAATCAAGCACAAAGAGAGGACTGCAGAGCTTCCCAGCAGCTGAGCGTGACAATTTCAAAAATATTACACCTAATCTAAGCCCCCTAATAAAATAACAAAGCCCCCCAAAATAAAAAAATGCCCAACCCTATTCTAAATTAAAAATGTTCAAAGCTCTTTTACCTTACCAGCCCTTAAAAGGGCCTTTTGCGGGGCATGCCCCAAAGAATTCTGCTCTTTTGCCTGTAAAAGAAAAATACAACCCCCCCCAACATTAAAACCAACCACCCACATACCCCTAATCTAACCCAAACCCCCCTTAAATAAACCTAACACTACCCCCCTGAAGATCATCCTACCTTTAGTCGTCTTCAGCCAGCCGACCCACCGATGGAACCGAAGAGGAGTTCCGGAGCGGCAGAAGTCATCATCCAAGGCGCGCTGAGGAATTCTTCCATCCGATGAAGTCATCATCCAGGCGGCGCTGAAGAAGTCTTCCATCCGGGCGATGTCATCTTCCAAGAGGCGTCTTCAATCTTCTTTCTTCCGGATCCATCTTCATCCCGCCGATGCGGAACATCCTTCTTCCCCGACGGACTAACGACTAATGAAGGCTCCTTTAAGGGATGTCATCCAAGATGGCGTCCCTTCAATTCTGATTGGCTGATAGGATTCTATCAGCCAATCGGAATTAAGGTAGGAAAAATCTGATTGGCTGATTGAATCAGCCAATCAGATTGAAGTTCAATCCGATTGGGTGATCCAATCAGCCAATCAGATTGAGCTTGCATTCTATTGGCTGTTCCGATCAGCCAATAGAATGCAAGCTCAATCTGATTGGCTGATTCAATCAGCCAATCATATTTTTCCTACCTTAATTCCGATTGGCTGATAGAATTCTATCCAAGATGGCGTCCCTTAAAGGAGCCTTCATTCGTCGTTAGTCAGTCGGGGAAGAAGGATGTTCCGCGTCGGCGGGATGAAGATGGATCCGGGAGAAAGAAGATTGAAGACCCCGCTTGGAAGATGACATCGCCCAGATGGAAGACTTCTTCAGCGCCGCCTGGATGATGACTTCATCGGATGGAAGACTTCTTCAGGGCACCTTGGATGATGACTTCTGCTGCTCCGGATCTCCTCTTCGGTTCCATCGGTGGGTCAGCTGGCTGAAGACGACTCAAGGTAGGATGATCTTCAGGGGGGTAGTGTTAGGTTTATTTAAGGGGGGTTTGGTTTAGATTAGGGGTATGTGGGTGGTGGGTTTTAATGTTGGGGGGGTTGTATTTTTCTTTTACAGGCAAAGGAGCAGAATTCTTAGGGGCATGCCCCGCAAAGGGCCCTTTTAAGGGCTGGTAAGGTAAAAGAGCTTTGAACTTTTTAAATTTAGAATAGGGTAGGGCATTTTTTTATTTTGGGGGGATTTGTTATTTTATTAGGGGGTTAGAGTAGGTGTAAGTAGCTTAAAATTGTTGTAATATTTTTTAAATGTTTGTAACTTATTTTTCTTATTTTTTGTAACTTAGCTTTTTTATTTTTTGTACTTTAGTTAGTTTATGTAATTGTATTTAATTGTAGTTATTTGTAGTTAATTTATTTAATTAATTTAATGATAGTGTAGTGTTAGTTTTAATTGTAACTTAGGTTAGGATTTATTTTACATGTAATTTTGTATTTCTTTTAGCTAGGTAGTTATTAAATAGTTAATAACTATTTAATAGCTATTGTACCTAGTTAAAATAAATTGAAAGTTGCCCGTAAAATAAAAATAAATCCTAAGATAGCTACAATATAATTATTATTTATATTGTAGCTATATTAGGGTTTATTTTAAAGGTAAGTATTTAGTTTTAAATAGAAATAATTTATTAAAGTATAGTGTAGTGTTAGGTGTAATTGTAACTTAGGTTAGTTTTTATTTTACAGGTTAATTTCTCTTTATTTTAACTAGATAGCTATTAAATAGTTAATAACTATTTAATAGCTATTGTACCTAGTTAAAATAAATTGAAAGTTGCCTGTAAAATAAAAAGAAATCATAAGATAGCTACAATATAATTATTATTTATATTGTAGCTATATTAGGGTTTATTTTAAAGGTAAGTATTTAGTTTTAAATAGGATTAACTTAGTTAATAAGAGAAATATTATTTAGATTTATTTAATTAATATTTAAGTTAGGGGGGTATTAGGGTTAGTGTTAGACTTAGGTTTAGGTGGTTAATAATTTTATTACAGTGGCGGCGGTGTAGTGGGGGGCAGGATAGGGGTTAATAAATTTATTATAGGTGGCTACGGTGTAGGGGGGGCAGGATAGGGGTTAATAAGTTTAATATAGGTTGCGGCGGAGTCCGGGAGCGGCGGTTTAGGGGTTAAACTATTTATTTAGATGCGGTGAGGTCTGGGATCAGCAGGATAGGGGTTAATAACTTTATTATAGAGGGCGGCAGTATAGGGGGGCAGGATAGGGGTTACTAGGTATAATGTAGGCGGCGGCGGTGTCCGGGAGTGGTTTAGGGGTTAATAACTTTATTGAGTTGCGGGGGGCTCTGGGGGCGCCGGTATAGGGGGTAGAACAGTGTAGTTTAGTGTGGGTGCTTAGTGACAGGCTAGCAATAAAGCTGTAAAAAAGCCGAAGAGCAGCGAGATCGGATGAGTGATAACTCTCACAGTCCGCTGCTCATCGCCCCGTACTTGGTGCGCGGCTTTTTGACAGCTTTTTTGATAACTTAGGCAAAATTTTGCAGGTCCGCGGCGGCGATGGTAGGCGAGCTTAGACGGGCGTATTGAACCGGCGAAGGCAGGTAAAGTAGACACGTTGATAACTACCCCCCTAAGTTTATAAGATGTGGGTCCTCTTAGAAAAAATCACTGCTGATATCCCCAATCTAGGATGACTTTGCTGGCATCAGAATACCCTCCGAATAAGCAATAATATTATAAACCCTATAAACAAAGAAACTTTCTTGAGGTGGGAAAAAGCTAATTTATCCTCTAGACCTTCTCCCTTAAAATCACTTATTGCAAACACTCCAACAATAGGAATGTGGAGGAGCAAGGTATCAGAATATGTTGAGTTAGGATAATACAACTATCACAAACTTGGGGATAGAGAAATCAAATAGTAAAACAATATTTAAAGAACATAATGTAAATAATCCTATTTCCTTCAATGACCATACAAGAACATGATATTCCATTTTTGAGTATTACCCTAATTACCCGCTAATCACAGTAATAATTGTAAGATAGATTTACTGAAATATCTATGTGAGCATTATATACAGACAACCCAAACAGAGTTCAAAGATAACTAAACAGAGAATGAGTGGAGACACATTTTTTTCTATTTTCCATTATTTAGTTTTCTTATACCAATTACATCTTGATGACTAATCTTATTTTAATGTTCTTTATTTAAAATTATGAATCAATTCATATATATTGTAACTGTATTTGAAAGTATATTGTTGTTTTGTATCACATACTATTTCCAATAAAACTAGATTAAAAAAAAAAAAGATTTTTCATTTTTTAATATATTTGAGTGAAAGGGGTTCTCGAATCATTAATACTTAGATCTCACTGCTATAAACAGCAAAATACAGGCTCTCTGAGCCATGCCTCTGTGGGCCCTGTGCCCTAAGTGTCTCTGTGCTACAAGTGGCAGACTTTCCAACTGGACTTATATCCACAAGGCTCTCATTCAGAATGCTCTACTAACAACATGAACACCAGTAGCGGACATACCTTGGCTGCTTGTCCACGTCCCTTTAAACTGTAATAATATTTTGGTATGCATTTCTTATGTCTGAATTTATGATTATTTGTAATCTGTATCTGTTATCTGCTACTCTGTACAACTTCAGTGTGCATCCCCTGTGAGTTGTTTTCCCACCTACAATCTAATTTGCAAGTTTGTACCCTCTGTCTAGCTACCTAGACTGCCTGTAACCAGATGTCTGGAATCAAATTATTAATACTTAGATCTCACTGCTATAAACAGCAAAGCACTCTTGGCAAACACGCTACCTACAAAAATGCTCTCACACGGCTGAGCATGCCTGGAGGAAATATCGCTCTGAACATGATTTTATCCACAATAAGTTAATTATTTATTGCTACACCTCTGCCCTTCACTTAGTCATGCAAACCTACTTCTCTTCCCTTATATCACTCACTCTTCAAACCCTAAACGACTCCTTCACTTTCAACTCTCTCCTCTACCTACCTGCACCACCACCTTCATCTGCCTTTCATGCTCAAGACCTGGCAGACTACTTTCTAAGCAAAAAACTCTTACCATCCAAAGCAAAATCCCAACACAAGCCTGCAATCTTCCATCTCCACCACAGGTCACTCCCTCTGCCACGCTCTGAATCTTCCCCCCAAACACTGAGAATTAAGTGGGTTCCTTATTGACTTCCTCTCACCTCACTACCTGCCCTCTTGACCCCATCCCTTCACATTTAATACCTTCTCTGTCTTCCACGCTCACTCCAACTCACATATTCAACCTATCCCTTTCTACCTTTTTTCTGCTAAAACCAATGGCCACTACTCTATACTTATCTTACTTGACCTCTCTGCTGCCTTTGACACTGTTGAACATCCCCTCCTCCTTCAGACTCTCAGCTCTCTTGGTCTCTGTGACACTGCCTTCTCTTGGATCCACTCGTATCTCTCTAACAGGTCCTCTTCTGTCTCATTTGCTGGCAACACCTCCTCTTCATTGCCTCTGTCTGTTGGAGTACCTCAAGGCTCTGTCCTGGGTCCTCAACACTTCTCTATTTATAATTCTTCACTGGGTAAACTTTGCAACAGTTATGGCCTCAAATATCACCTCTATGCTGATGATACTCAGATCTACCTCTCCACCCCTGCTTTCTCTCCTTCATTCCTTTCTCATGACAGTGACTACTTATCTGGCTTTTCTTCCTGGATGGCATATCACCACCTAAAAATTAACATGTTCAAGACTGAGCTCCTTCTAATGACCTCCTAGAATTCTACTCCAGTTTCTAACTTTTCTATCATTGACAATGACATCACTATCTCTATCACCCCAAGTCTGCTACCTCAGAGATACACTTGAGTCTGCTCAGTCCTTCATACCCTACATCCAATTGCTCTCTTAATCCTGCTGTAACCACCTACGCAATATCTCCAAAATAAGTACATTTCTGAGCGCTGACACTACTAAGCAGCTAATCCACGCCCTGGTAATTTCCTGACTTGACTACTGCAATAACCTTCTCACTAGTCTTCCTCTCTCCTGCCTCTCCCCCCTTCAATCCACAATAAATGCCTCTTCCAGGCTAATCCACCTTTCCTGATTCTTTGTATCTGCTGAACCTTACTGTGAGTTTCTTCACTGGCTTCCCATTCACAACAGAAATAAATTCAAAATTCTCACCCTGACCTACAAAGCCCTTACCAGTGCTGCCCCCCTAACTGTCCTCCCTAATCAACAAATATACTCCAAGTCCATCCTTAAGATCCAACAATGACCTGCTCCTTGCATCTTCTACCATCACCAACTCCCATGCTAAATTGCAGTACTTCTCTTATGCGGCACCAACCCTCTGGAATGCACTTCCTCGCACTGTCCAACTTTCCCCTAGTCTGTCCTCCTTTAAATGCTCCCTAAAGACCTTTCTTTGAGGGAAGCCTATTACCCAAATCAGTAACAAATTAACTCTATTTGCCTAATAATTTCCCTCATCTAACTCTGCACTAACATCATTCTCAGCTTTTCAGTTTCTCACCCTCCTAACCTTCTGGACTGTAGTTTCCCATGGGAATAGGGCACTCATTTTCCTTTTGTATTTGTTTAATACATTTTGTCCTGTGTCTTAAAAATGTTGTATCATTGTTGTATTTTTCTCTTTGCACCCATAGACAGCACTGCAGAATTTGTTGATGCATTATAAAGAATAATATATATACTGTATATATATATATATATATATATATATATATATATATATATATATACTATATATATATATGTGTGTGTGTGTGTATTTATGTAATTATATGCATATATATGTACAGTATGTGCATGCTTATAAACACATACAAAACACATAAATACACTTGTATATACATATATACACCTATACACATATTTACATTATAGCCCAGTCAAATACCTTGTCACATAACATACACCTTTTAACCCTTATAAAAATATTTTTATAATATTTGATTTTTTTATCAGAAAGTGTATATATGAGTGTAATAGTTTATTTTAATGTTTTTTTTAACCCTTACACTTTACATTAGGGCCTCTATTTATCAAGCTGTCAACCTCAAATACGCTGGAATTCTGCAGCATATTTGTGGCGAGCCTGATTCACCTTAGTTATCAAAGGCTAGAGACCGGCAAAAGTAGAATTTAGTGACGTAACATATGATCCGCCGGACTCAGTCTGACACAGATCGATGGTTACGTCACTCCAGATGTTCCAAATGCAAGTTTGGCACAATCTGACTACTTTTGGAAGTTATCAAGATCCTACCAGGTACGCTCGACACTTTTCCGTCCCAGCTTACCTGGTTTTCAATCCGCCGCCCTGGAGCCAGCGGATGCCATAGGAATCAATGGGAGTCTGACAGCAGCGAAAGCTCATGTTCGCTGCTGCCCGATATCCCATTGATTCCTATGGGAAATGTCTACACCTAACACCCTAACATGTACCCGAGTCTAAACACCCCTAATCTGCCCCCCCTACACTGCCGCCACCTACTTTATACTTATTAACCCCTAAACCGCCGCTCCCGGACCCTGCCGCAACTAAATAAAGTTATTAACCCCTAAAGCGCCGCTCCCGGACCCCGCCACCACCTATATTATATTTATTAACCCCTAATCTGCCCCCCCTACACCGCCGCCACCTACATTATATTTATTAACCCCTAATCTGCCCCCCTACACCACCGCCACTATATTAATTTTATTAACCCCTAAACCTAAGTCTAACCCTAACACCCCCTAACTTAAATATTATTTAAATTAATATAAATACATTTACTATTATTAACTAAATTATTCCTATTTAAAACTAAACACTTACCTAAAAAATAAACCCTAAAATAGCTAAAAAAATTATTAATAATTACATTGTAGCTATTTTAGATTTTTTTTTAATTTTACAGGCAACTTTGTATTTATTTTAACTAGGTACAATAGTTATTAAATAGTTTTTAACTATTTAATAACTACCTAGTTAAAATAAATACAAAAGTACCTGTAAAATAAATCCTAACCTAAATTACAATTACACCTAACACTACAGTTAAATAAATTAAATTAATTAACTACAACTACCTACAATTAATTACAATTAAATAAAATAAAATAAAGTACAAAAAAAACCCCCACAAAATTACAGAAAATAAAAAAATATTACAAGAATTTTAAACTAATTACACCTAATCTAAGCCCCCTAATAAAATAAAAAAGCCCACCAAAATTATAAAATTCCCTACCCTACACTAAATTACAAATAGCCCTTAAAAGGGCTTTTTGCAGGGCATTGTCCCAAAGTAATCAGCTCCTTTACCTGTAAAAAAAGAAATACAACCCCCCCAACATTAAAACCCACAACCCACACACCCAACCCTACTCTAAAACCCATCCAAACCCCCCTTAACAAAACTAACACTAACCCCCTTGAAGATCACCCTACCTTGAGCCGTCTTTGCCCTGCCAGGCACAAGTGGACCTCCAGAAGTCTTCATCCGATCCGGGCAGAAGAGGACCTCCAGACGGGCAGAAGACTTCATCCAGGCGGCATCTTCTATCTTCATCCATTCGGAGCGGGTCCATCTTCAATCCATCTGATGTGGAGCATCCTCTTCCATCGACGCCCTAACGAAGAATGAAGGTTCCTTTAAATGACGTCATCCAAGATGGCGTCCCTTGAATTCCGATTGGCTGAAAGGATTCTATCAGCCAATCGGAATTAAGGCAGAAAAATCCTATTGGCTGATGCAATCAGCCAATAGGATTGAGCTCGCATTCTATTGGCTGATTGGAACAGCCAATAGAATGTGAGCTCAATCTTATTGGCTGATTGGATCAGCCAATAGAATTGAACTTCAATCCTATTGGCTGATTGCATAAGCCAATATGATTTTTCCTACCTGAATTCTGATTGACTGATAGGAATCTATCAGCCAATCGGAATTAAGGCAGAAAAATCCTATTGGCTGATGCAATCAGCCAATAGGATTGAGCTTGCATTCTATTGGCTGATTGGAACAGCCAATAGAATGCAAGCTCAATCCTATTGGCTGATTGGATCAGCCAATAGGATTGAACTTCAATCCAATTGGTTGATTGCATAAGCCAATATGATTTTTCCTACCTTAATTCCAATTGGCTGATAGAATCCTATCAACCAATCGGAATTCAAGGGGCGCCATCTTGGATGACGTCATTTAAAGGAACCTTCATTCTTGGTTAGGACGTTGATGGAAGAGAATGTCACACATCGGATGGATTGAAGATGGACCCGCTCCGTTCCGGATTGATGAAGATAGAAGATTCCGCCTGGATGAAGCCTTCTGCCCGTCTGGAGGTCCTCTTCTGCCCTGATCTGATGAAGACTTCTGCCCCTCTGGAGGTCTACTTGTGCCCGGCTGGGTGAAGACGGCTCAAGGTAGGGTGATCTTCAAGAGGGTTAGTATTAGGTTTTTTTAAGGGGGGTTTGGGTGGGTTTTAGAGTAGGGTTGGGTGTGTGGGTGGTGGGTTTTAATGTTGGGGGGTTTGTATTTCTTTTTTTACAGGTAAAAGAGCTGATTACTTTGGGGCAATGCCCCGCAAAAAGCCCTTTTAAGGGCTATTTGTAATTTAGTATAGGGTAGGGATTTTTATTATTTTGGTGGGCTTTTTTATTTTATTAGGGGGCTTAGATTAGGTGTACTTAGTTTAAAATTCTTGTAATTTTTTTTTTGTTTTCTGTAATTTAGTGTTGGTTTTTTTGTACTTTTGTTTATTTTATTCAATTGTATTTAATTGTAGGTAATTGTAGTTAATTAATTTAATTTATTTAATTGTAGTGTTAGGTGTAATTGTAACTTAGGTTAGGTTTTATTTTACAGGTAATTTTGTATTTATTTTAGCTAGGTAGTTATTAAATAGTTAATAACTATTTAATAACTATTGTACCTAGTTAAAATAAATACAAACTTGTCTGTACAATAAAAATAAACCCTAAGATAGCTGCAATGTAACTATTAGTTATATTGTAGCTAGCTTAGGGTTTTTTTAATAGGTAAGTATTAAGTTTTAAATAGGAATTATTTATTTAATTATAGTTATTTTATTTAGATGTATTTAAATTATATTTAAGTTAGTGGGTGTTAGGGTTAGACTTAGCTTTAGGGGTTAATAACTTTATTATAGTGGCGGCGGTGTGGGGGGGCAGATTAGGGGTTAATAAATATAATGTAGGTGGTGGTGGGCTCCGGGAGCGGTGGTTTAGGAGTTAAACAATTTATTTAGTTGCGGAGGGGTCCAGGATCGGCAGGATAGGGGTTAATAACTTTATGTTAGTGGCGGCGGTATAGGGGGCGGCAGATTAGGGGTTAATAGGTATAACGTTGGTTGGCGGCTGGTCCGGGAGCAGTGGTTTAGGGGTTAATATATTTATTACAGTTGCGGCGGGGTCCGGGAGCGGCGGTTTAGGGGTTAATAACTTTAGTTTGTTGTGGTGGGCTCCGGGATCAGCGGTTTAGGGGGTAAACAGTATAGTATAGTGTGGGTGCTTAGTGACAGTATAGCAAGAAAGCTGCGAATAAGCTGAAGAGCAGCGAGATCAATGACTGTTAGTTAACAACAGTCCACTGCTCATCGCACAGTAGTTGGTGCGGGGCTTTTTGACAGCTTTCTTGATAAATTTGGCAAACATATTCAGGTCCACGGCGGAGATGTTAGGCGATCTTAGGCGAGCGTATTGGGGCCGTAGAATGCAGGTAAGTAGACAGCTTTACTTCTAACTAGAAATATGCACGCTAGTTAGCACGGTCACAATATTGCTTATGGCGGCCTATGCTAACTTTAGTGTGCCACGTGTAATCTTGCCCATAGTATGGCACTACAGATTTTGCTATGTATAAAAATGTTATTCTTAAAATAAATTCTAAAGATCCTACTGTTAAATATTAAATATATAGTTTAATAGATATTTCTAATGCTTTAGAAACAATTTCCTTTCTGCAAGCTATCTTTCCTAATTTCCAGAAGCAATAATTTAATATCCCTTATTAAATAAGGTATTCAATTTGTAGGTAGTACCTTAAAAACTGCTTACTAGAATAATAAGTAATGCACTCATCATTTCACTTACTCATATCTCTTTCCAACCACAAAAATTCCTGAAGTTAATTGAAAATTGTGTTTATCATTGCTGCTAAAATACAAATTACATTTTTATAGCTTAAATAATTTAATCACATTTCACATATGTTCTTCCTTAAAAAATATCTTTCAATGAACTTCTAAAATCTTAATTGGGATCATGTAACTCCCCATATGCTGTCTTTTTTCTGACAGTCCAGAAGTAAGGACAAGAGATTGCTAACAGACTGGAATATTTGGCTCTCCTGAAAATAACTAATTAAATCCAGGCATTTTTTGAAACACTAAAGTGTATTCATATAACCTGTTATATATTTCACACATAATAATGTCCATCATTCTAAATATTTCTAAAATATTACTAAAAATGTAAATCTTATATGGATGAAATAAAATTGGAATAAATTAGATGATGTGATTACTCATAGGTTGCCAGATACTCATGGTATGAAATTATTAATGCTGTTTTCTTGCAGTATCTGGATTCATGTTTTGATTAAATTAAAACAAACAAAAAATAATTTGATTTGAATTTACTATAAAGTATGCAAGGGATTTTTTGTGTTTTACCACATTAGAACAATGTTCTTTTGGATATCTGACCTTAGTTGGCTTCAGATGGAAACTGTATGCACAGTGAGCAGCCATAAAATCTGGTAGCCCTTGGTTGGCTTCAGATTTATATATGGTTGTCCTACTGGCCAACCTATATGTGACTTGGCACAGGCTGTAGGTGAGATCACACAATGGCAGATCTCCAAAGCTCTACCTTTTTTAACAACTCAACAGTGGTTTTATCCCTTTGGCTGACAATATCCTATAAATAAATCATTTGACCTCTGAGGCTGCCAGCTACACACATAGCAGTGATTTGACCCTCCTTTAACTGCCTGCAGCACTTTTTTTCTGGGCCATGTTTATAGAGACACAGAAGTCCTTTAAAATTTAAAAAGCCAATTGGGGGATAACAAGAAACAAAAAACAACCTTGTTTTTCACTATTCTTTCATAGATTTTACTGGACAGCCTGCTGTAATACTGAACACCTGGCAACCACTAGATTTATACCAATTCACAATAACACCAGTTGCAGAATACACATTATTTAGCACTACGGAATCTGTTGGCACTCTACAAATAACTGATAATAATAATGATAATCATATTAATATTAATTATTAATCATACTACTACGACAGAAGTTGTTTCAGAATCTCCCAATCTCAGCTGAGAGATAAAGGCAGGGAAATACAACCCTGCATTTCAGCTGCAGTGTACAGTACAGTACTGTGGTTTGTCGTTTGTTCATGCAATTTTTAAAGGGCCAGTACTGTGAACTTTGAAAAAATATTATCATGCATATAAAATAGTAGTAATATGTTAAAAATTATGTGTGCATGCTCTTTATTTTGAATTTGAGATTAACAAGAAATGTATGTTGCTTGTGCACAAGTGTAACATGCTAAATCACTTGAAACTGAAACAGTATACTCATTAAAAAAAACTGACTAGAAAAATATCACATGGACATTTTTGTGTAGAAAAAGAAAGATAAAGGGCTAGATTACAAGTGACGCAGTATTTTTTTCTCACAAAAAAACGCCACTAGAGTTATACTTTTTATGCTAGTCAGGTTGCGTTAGTATTACAAGTTAAAAAAACATATTTTGTGCAAGCGGTAACCTGAAAAACGCGAAAATCCTAACAAATGATTGCGTTCTCGTGCATGTATTCCCCCATAGAAATCAATGGAGAAAAAAAAGGAGAAAAAAAACACCCGACTATTGTACATACGCAATCGCAATTTTTGCATTCCCCATAGAAGTCAATGGAGAAAAAAAAATATTGAAAAAAAACACCCATCGCACAAACAACATAGCATATTCGCATTAGCAAATGTAAAATATTTTCAGTACAATACATATTTTTAAATCAATATTAAATATTGCATAAATATGTTTTATCATGTTTTCATCTACTTAATGGCAAAGGGCTCGAATGCACTTCTATATATGTCTAGCGGGAGCGGTGGCCGAGTCGCGGCCTAGGACGGCGCCTGTGGATGACATAACAGAGGTGCGTCATTGGGAGGAGCTGGGTGCAGCAAGAGGACGAAGGAGATCGGTGAGAGCCAGTAGGAGCAGCGAGGATTCCGGTAAGTGTCAGATGAGCTATTGAAGATGTGGGGGCACAGTTGAAGAGGGGGCCATGGGGGCTTTTGTACAGGCCGGGTCTGCTACAGTACAGGGGATCGGATGGGCCACGGGGAAGGCCGTGGAGGATCAAGGGGACTGGGGATTGGGGGTGGAGACCACGTATAAGGCCTAATAGGGGTAATAGGGACAACATCAGGTTAAGGGGACCCTCTGGGGAGTGGGAGTTGGGGGGGTAGGTAAAAGGGGTCGAAGGGGGGGTGCAAAAGTATTAGCGGCCCCAGGGGGGAAGGTGGCTATGTGGTAGATAGGGGGGATTGGATGTAAGGGCTCAATTTAATGTTCAAAATTTTTTTCAGGGTTCCCAGTGGAGGAACGGAGGGGTGAGGAGGCTCTGAATGCTAGGAGGTTGGAGTCGGCGGAGCAGCAGGAGCTAATTACAGAGCCGCCACTAGAGCTGGAGGCCAGCAGTGATTTCAGGGAGGAAGAAAAGGACCCGTTGGAGGTGACGTCATCAGGACCTGGGGCGGCTGGCCAGGTGGGTGATCTGTCCGCACTGGCGCAGATCTTGCAATTGTTGTCTCCTCAATGGAGAGAGGGAGCAGGATAGGGGGACGGGAGGGGCAGATGGGGGAGGGGGCTCGAGAGGGATCTCAATGTTGTGTCTCCCTCACAGGCAGCAGAGGCAGGAAACAGGAGGAGGAGGGGTGATTCCCTCCAACCAGGCAGGGTGGCAGCTTCCGGCGGACGCTGGAGATCGAGGTCTCCGTTGAGACAGACACAAGGCAGATGGCTTCCTACTTCCACAACTTTGGCACGTGTGGAGAGGAACAATGGCAGCAGTTAGGGTGTTAGATTTAAACTGTATTTTCTTCTTCCCCATAGACATCAATGGGGCTGAGTTACGGAGCTTTTGTTTCTGCGATCGCAAGTGTTAGACTTTTTTTTGTCGGCTCTACCCATTGATGTCTATGGGGAAATCGTGCACGAGTACGTCAAAATACTGCTTGTCTTTGGTGCGGTATGGAGCTCAACGCAGTCATATCGCCTGCACAAGCCGGGTTTTTTTAAACTTGTAATGGCAGCACTATAGGGGGTTAAATAATGCAACTTTTATTGCTTTCTTTACTTTCCCTATAGCGCTCATAACTCGTAATCTAGGTGACAGTTAGGTAATATGCACAACACTGCTTAGGATCAATTTCACATCTACTTTAAATTGCTCAATTTACTTTAAAGAGATACTAAAATCAAAAAATTTTTCGTCTTTCATGATTCAGATAGGGCACGCAATTTTAAGCAACTTTCTAATTTACTCCTATTATCAACTTTTCTTTTTCACTTGCTATCTTTGTTTAAAAAGCAGGAATGTAAAGCTTAGGGGCCGGCCCATTTTTGGTGCAGAATGCTTGATTATTGGTTTGCTAAATGTAGCCATCAATAAGCAAGCGTTATCCAGGGTGCTGAACCTAAAATGGACTGGCTCCTAAGCTTTAAATTCCTGCTTTTAAAATACAGATAGCAAGAAAGCAAAAAAAAATAAAAAAAAATAATAGGAGTAAATTAGAAAGTTGCTTAAAATTGCCTGCTCTGTCTGACTCATGAAAGAAAAAAATTGAGTTTAGTATCTCTTTAAGGGAACATGAAACCCCAAATGTTTTTTATTATCTAATTTTCTTAGTACTCTTGGTATCCTTTGTTAAAAGCATACCTAGACGGGCGTATCTATGCGGTGGCCAGAGTCTAAACACCCCTAATCTGCTGCCCCCAACATCGCCGACACCTGCCTTCAGTTATTAACCCCTAATCTGCTGCTCCCGATATTGCCTCCTAAATAAAATTATTAACCCCTAATGTGCCGCTCCCGATATCGCCATCACTATGCTAAAGTTATTAACCCCTATTCCACCGCACACCAACATCGCCGCAACTATTTTAAAGTTATTAACCTCTATTCCGCCACTCCCCAACTGAATCTTCAATGCAAGGGACGCAATTCAAGATGGCGTCCCTTGCATTCCTATTGGCTGAAAAATTTAAATCAGCTAAAAGTAATTAGGGCTGCTAAAATTGCCTCCGGGATCAAAATAGAAGATGCCACCTGGATGAATATTGAAGAGGCCACCTGGATAAAGACTTCTCGCCACTTGGATCAGGACTTCGCCGCAGAGATGAAGATTGAAGAGGCTGCCTGGATGAAGACTTCTCGCCGCCTGTATTAGGACTTCAACTCTGGGATGAAGATCGTTCAAGCGGGACTTAAAAAACTGTAAGTGGATCGTCAGGGGGTTAGTGTTAGGCTTTTTTAAGGGTTTATTGGGTGGGTTTTATTTTTTAGTTTAGGGTCTGGGCAGTAAAAGAGGGAAATGCCCTTTTAAGGTCAATGCCCATACGAATGCCCTTTTCAGGGCAATGGGTAGCTTAGTTTTTTTAGAAATAGGTTTTTTATTTTGGGGGGGTTGGTTGGGTGGTGGGTTTTACTGTTTGGGGGTCTTTGTGATTTTTTTTTTACAGGTAAAAGAGCTGATATCTTTGGGGCAATGCCCCAAAAAAGGCCCTTTTAAGGTAGTTTATTGTAGGCTATGTTTTTTTTATTTTTGGTGAGCTTTTTTATTTTGATAGGGCTATTAGATTAGGTGTAACTCTTTTTTATTTTGGATAATTTCATTTTTTATTTTTTGCAATTTAGTGTTTGTTATATTTTGTAACTTAGTATTATTTTTTTGTAATTAGATCATTTTTAGAGTAGTGTTAGGATTTTTTTAATGTGTAGTTTAGTTTAATTCAAGTGGTAGTTAGTTAGTTTAATAATTATATTAGTTAATTTGTTAGTTTTTTTAATTTGACAGGTACATTTTAATTTAATTTAAGATAGGGAAATTGTAATTGTAATATAAAGTTAGGGTTATGGGCCTCCATTACATATAGAGCTTTTGCAGGCGACGCCAGATTTTACGCGATTTTGGTATTACATATACGGTATAGCATACAAGTTACGCCCGTATATTTCACCCATCGCTCGCAATTTTTACTCCCATAGGCTAACATGGGACCGCGTCGTAAATCGGTATCCAATATCCAGCACAAGGCCTTACGTGGTGAAAATGGAGAAATCTTACTCCATTTTTACCTCGCCATAAAAGGCAGCCGTAGCAGGCCTTGCGCTGAGTATGGGAGCACCGTAACTCCCAAAAATGCCTGCAAAAATAAACTAACACCTAACGCATGTGCAATGTCTATCTACCTGTCAACCGCAATCCCCCACCACAGTAACTAATAAAGTCTATTAACCCCTAAACTGCCATAGCCCACATAGCCTATTAAATGTATTAACCCCTAATCTGCTGCCGCCAACGTCGCTGCCACTATAATAAAGTTATTAACCTCTAAACCTAATCGGAATTAAGGTAGGAAAAATCCTATTGGCTGATGCAATCAGCCAATTGGATTGAAGTTCAATCCGATTGGCTGATCCAATCAGTCAATAGGATTGACCTTGCATTCTATTGGCTGTTCCAATCAGCCAATAGAATGCAAGCTCAATCATATTGGCTGATTGCATCAGCCAATAGGATTTTTCCTACCTTAATTCCAATTGGCAGATAGAATTCTATCAGCCAATCGGAATTGAAGGGACGCCATCTTGGATGACGTCATTTAAAGGAACCTTCATTTGTCGTTTAGACGTCGGCCAGGAAGGATGCTCCACGTCGGATGTCTTCAAGATGGAGCCGCTCCTCGTTGGATGGAAGAAGATAGAAGATGCCGCTTGGATGAAGACTTCTGCCCGGCTGGAGGACCTCTTCTGCCCGGATCGGATGAAGACTTCTGCCTGGCTGGGTCAAGGTAGGGTGGTATTCAAGGGGTTAGTGTTAGGTTTTTTTAACGGGGGATTGGGTGGGTTTTAGAGTAAGGTTGGGTGTGTGGGTGGTAGGTTTTAATATTGGGGGGGTTGTATTTCTTTTTTTACAGGTAAAAGAGCTGATTACTTTGGGGCAATGCCCCGCAAAAAGCCCTTTTAAGGGCTATTCATAATTTAGTATAGGGTAGAGAATTTTATTATTTTGGGGGGCTTTTTATTTTATTAAGGGGCTTAGATTAGGTGTAATTATTTTTTATTTTCTGTAATTTAGTGTTTTGTTTTTTTTTGTACTATAGTTTATTTTATTTAATTGTATTTAATTTTAGGCGGGCGCGTGCACGGGGAGGGAGCGGGTGGGAACCGCTTCACTACGGAAAAAGACATTGTACAGAAGTGGCAGTAAGGGGGGATAAAATCCCTAATAAAAGTTAATCTAAGGGATCTGGGAGCGGGTGGGGGATTGGTGGGGGATTGGTGGGGGGGGGGGGAAAGCTACACTACACTACAGAAAAAAGGAAAATAAATAAAAAAAATAAAAAAAAATACATTTTTATTTGCAAACTGGGTACTGGCAGACAGCTGCCAGTACCCAAGATGGCTCCCAGTAAGTTAGAGGTGGAGGGTAGAGAGCTGTTTGGGGGGGATCAGGGAGGTTGGGGGCTAAGGGGGGATCCTACACAGCTGCATATGTAAATATTCTATACAATTTTTTTTTTATTTTTTAAATACACCTTTTATTTTAGTACTGGCAGACTTTCTGCCAGTACTTAAGATGGCGGGGGCAATTGTGGGGTGGGGGAGGGAAGGGAGCTGTTTGGGAGGGATCAGGGGGTGGGATGTGTCAGGTGGGAGGCTGATCTCTACGCTAAAGCTAAAATTAACCCTGCACGCTCCCTACAAATGACCTAATTAACCCCTGCACTGCTGGGCATAATACACGTGTGGTGCGCAGCGGCATTTAGCGGTCTTATAATTACCAAAAAGCAACGCCAAAGCCATATATGTCTGCTGTTTCTGAACAAAGGGGATCCCAGAGAAGTATTTACAATCATTTATGCCATGCTTGCAAAAGTTGTTTGTAAATAATTTCAGTGAGAAACCTAAAATTGTGAAAAATTTTACGTTTTTTTTTATTTAATCGCATTTAGCGGTGAAATGGTAGCATGAAATATACCAAGATGGGCCTAGATCAATACTTGGGGTTGTCTACTACACTACACTAAAGCTAAAATTAACCCTAGACGCTCCCTACATGCTCCCTAATTAACCCCTTCACTGCTGGGCATAATACACGTGTGATGCGCAGTGGCATTTAGCGGCCTTCTAATTACCAAAAAGCAACGCCAAAGTCATATATGTCTGCTATTTCTGAACAAAAGGGATCCCAGAGAAGCATTTACAACCATTTATGCCATAATTGCACAAGTTGTTTGTAAATAATTTCAGTGAGGAACCTAAAGTTTGTGAAAATATTTGGGAAAAAGTGAACATTTTTTTTTATTTGATCGCATTTGGTGGTGATATGGTGGCATGAAATATACCAAAATGGGCCTACATCAATACTTTGGGATGTCTTCTAAAAAAAAATATATACATGTAAAGGGATATTCAGGGATTCCTGAAAGATATCAGTGTTCCAATGTAACTAGCGCTAATTTTGAAAAAAAAGTGGTTTGGAAATAGCAAAGTGCTACTTGTATTTATGGCCCTATAACTTGCAAAAAAAGCAAAGAACATGTAAACATTGGGTATTTCTAAACTCAGGACAAAATTTAGAAACTATTTAGCATGGGTGTTTTTTGGTGGTTGTAGATGTGTAACAGATTGTGGGGGTCAAAGTTAGAAAAAGTGTGTTTTTTTCCATTTTTTCCTCATATTTTATAATTTTTTTAAAGTAAATGATAAGATATGATAAAAATAATGGTATCTTTAGAAAGTCCATTTAATGGCGAGAAAAACGGTATATAATATGTGTGGGTACAGTAAATGAGTAAGAGGAAAATTACAGCTAAACACAAACACTGCAGAAATTTAAAAAAAGCCCTGGTCCTTCAGGGAAAGAAATTGAAAAATGGCCGTGTCCTTAAGGGGATAATTGAAGTTAGGTGTTGGCGATGTTAGGGAGGGCAGATTAGGGGTTAATACTATTTATTATAGGGTTAGTGAGGCGGATTAGGGGTTAATAACTTTATTATGATAGCGGTGCGGTCCGCTCGGCAGATTAGGGGTTAATAAGTGAAGGCAGGTGGAGGCGACGTTGTGGGGGGCAGATTAGGGGTTAATAAATATAATATAGGGTCGGCGGTGTTAGGGGCAGCAGATTAGGGGTACATAAGGATAATGTAAGTAGCGGCAGTTTACGGAGCTGCAGATTAGGGGTTAAAAATAATATGCAGGGGTCAGCGATAGCGGGGGCGGCAGATTAGGGGTTAATAAGTGTAAGGCTAGGGGTGTTTAGACTCGGGGTACATGTTAGGGTGTTAGGTGCAGACGTAGGAAGTGTTTCCCCATAGCAAACAATGGGGCTGCGTTAGGAGCTGAACGCGGCTTTTTTGCAGGTGTTAGGTTTTTTTTCAGCTCAAACAGCCCCATTGTTTCCTATGGGGGAATCGTGCACGAGCACGTTTTTGAGGCTGGCCGCGTCCGTAAGCAACTCTGGTATCGAGAGTTGAAGCTGCGTTAAATATGCTCTATGCTCCTTTTTTGGAGCCTAACGCTGACATTATATGGACTCTTAATACCAGAGTTATTTTAAAGGAGCGGACAGAAAAAGCCAGCGTTAGCTACGCGGGTCGTTACCGACAAAACTCTAAATCTAGCCGTAAGTTTGTTTATTTAATTTTAGGGCTTTGAACTCTACCTGTGGATTATATTTGTGAACTTTTCTTGTGGATTTCATCTCAGAAGAAACCAAAACTTTAATTATCTAGCACCATCTGACTATAGGATATAGGATTTTTACACTTTTGATTTTCTAACCAAGTTTTTTTTAATAAGGTTCTTTACAACTTTGGATCAGACACTGTGTTATTAGCAATTTACCCTTAATAGGGTGTATTTGCTCACCGCTTTGAATCACTTTTTTCACCACTATTTTTAAGGTGTACACCTGTTTTTGGCCACATTTTTTCCTACACATTTTTTCCATTTTTTCACATATTTTTATATTTATTTTTTTTTAAAAAAAATTGTCATTTTTTTGTCATTTTTTCATTCCACGGTTTCATTTTTATTTTTACTCATTTTTATATATATATATTTTTTTGGACACATATATATATGTTTTGGACACAAGTATTTTTTGGACACATAAGTATTAATTTCACCGGACACTTACCTTGGACACACATTGGATATATTTTGGGACATATAATTTTGGGACACTTATCATATCGGATCACATTTGGATCTTATTTAGGATTATCATTGTCTTTATTTTATTTTAATGCTAACGCTATGATAGTTACTATAGATTTAATTTGACATAGGATATTACACACAACACCTATTATTTCTATTTCTATTCCTTTTTGTGTAGTTATTCAGCTCCTCTCACAATTTTTATTGTCATTCTTTAGGACTTTACTATTTGTACATTTTAGATTGTCAGTCTAGATTGTTGTAATCATTATATCAATCTGTCTTTGCTGAATTAACTAGCTGTTTCGTTTACCTTTGTTCTTAATATAAACTGTATGTTTAAACTTTTTATAATTAAATATATTTTTATTTGATTTTATATTTCTATTTAACCCTTTGGCTTCCACCTTAAGCTTTTCTTACCTCCCCTGCCGCATACTTTTATACTTAACCTTGAGATCCGGTTGAGAGATCTCGCTTTTCCTTGGGTGGAGTTTGTGTGGCAGCTTTTTGGCGCTGGAGATACCCATATGTTCTTGTAACTTAGGTTAGGATTTATTTTACAGGTAAATTTGTAGTTATTTTAACTAGGTAGCTATTAAATAGTTATTAACTATTTAATAGCTATTGTACCTAGTTAAAATATATACAAACTTGGCTGTAAAATAAAAATAAATCCTAAAATAGCTACAATGTAATTATTAATTATATTGTAGCTATCTTAGGGTTTATTATATAGGTAAGTATTAAGTTTTAAATAGGAATAATTTAGTTAATAATAGTAATATTATTTAGATTTATTTAAATAATATTTAAGTTAGGGGGGTGTTAGGGTTAGTGTTAGACTTACTTACTTGCGGTGTGGGTTGGATGGCGGATATAGGGGTTAATAGTTTAAATAGGCATATTGCATTGTGGGGGGTTGTTGGTATAGGGGTTAATACATTTAATATTAGTAATGAGAGGGGGGATTGCGGATATAGGGGTTTTACGTGTCGGGCTTATTTTTGGGAGGCGTGTTAGACTTTTACGGGAGATTTGTTATTTTCTTTACTTTTCTTAGGCACCGGCAGTTTCTAAAGTGCCGTAAGTCACTAGCGACTCCAGAAATTTGTATTTATGCTTATTTCTGGACATTGCTCGTTTATCTGACTTACACCACTTAGGAAATGCCGGCGCCATATATGTAATACCCCGATGTGCAAGGTGAAATTACGGGCGGCGCAGGTTTCCACGCTTGCGCAGAAACCTGCATCGTATATTTGATCGCGCCCATGGTTAGGTTTAGGGGTTACTAGTTTAAATTAGTTTATTGTGATGTGGGGGGCTTTTGGTTTAGGGGTTAATAGTTAATTAATATATTTCTTTGTGGGGGGACTTTCGGTTTAGGGGTTAATAGGTTTATTATAGTGGCAGCGGTGTAGGGCTTAATAACTTTATTATAGTGGGGGCGATGTGGGCGGACGGCAGATTAGGGGTTAATAATATTTAAATAGTGTTTGCGATGCGGGAGGGTGGCGGTTTAGGGGTTAATAAGTTTATTATATTAGTGACGATGTCGGAGAGCGGTGGAAGAGGGGTTAATAAAAAAATTTGTGGGGGGCGATGTCAGGAGTGGCAGATTAGGGGTTAAAAACTTTAAAATAGCATTTGCGATGCGGGAGGGTCTCAGTTTAGGTGTTAATAGGTAGTTTATGGGTGTTAGTGTACTTTTAAATACTTTAGTTATGAGTTTTATGTTACAGCTTTGTAGCGTAAAACTCATAACTACTGACTTTGAATATCGGTACGGATCTTGTCATTTTAAGCTGTAACACTCGCTTTTTAACCTCACCGCAAAACTTGTAATACCAGTGCTATGGGAATCCCATGAAAAAACATAATTTTTAGGAGTGCGGTACTGATGTCGCGGTACATGCTAAAAGGCTTGCAGTACACCTATACCAACAAGACTTGTAATGGCTGTGTTAGGGAAAATTATGCGTTAAGGGCCACAACGCTGCTATTTGACTTATAACGCAAAACTCATAATCTAGGTGTGTAAAAATAATTTAAAGGTGCAAATGAAACCAAAAAGAAGATGGGAAACATAGGACAAGAAAGTAATAGTAAAAGAAAAAAAGAAATATTAGCAGATAAATAGGTCAAGAAAGGTGATTGGAACAGGAACAAAAAAATAACGGGTCAAAATAGTTTTATGGGCAGCCAATAATCTTTAATTTGACTTCTGTGCCATTCAACTCATATCTCATCAAGAACATTTGTGTTGTCTTATTTTTAAGGTGTTTAAATTATTTGTGTCATAAAACCAAGAAAGGATGAAATTGAAGTCAGTAATCAGAATTCATGGTACATTACAAGTCATAAAAATGCTCTTGTACTTGAGCTGCAGTATTGGAGATTACTGTTCATTTATCAAGGGCTCGCAGGGTTGTTGGACATGAAAAATGTTATTCACTTATTTAGAAAAGATAGAAAAAAAACAGATCTTAGAGAAAAGAGCAATCATAAAAGAGAAGATGATTACAACACCACAGACTGAAATCTCAAGGAGTAATTTGACAGTATTAAAACAAAAAAGCTTACAATATTCTAGCAAAATTCCAAAAAATAGTTTAAACAAACAAATTGTATTTAAAATATTTATCTCTAAAGCTAGAGAATTTGGAATATGTGTATGTGAGCAATACTTTGTGCATAATGATAAAATATCATCAATAATACTATATATCTTTATTTCACATGACATTACATAACAGTGCATAAAAAGACATGGAGCTCAACAGTACAGCACCATCATACTGATTTCAAGACACTTCGGCCTAGATTACAAGTGGAGCGCTAAATTATAACGCGTCCCGTAAAAAAGGGCTAATTCGCCCGTTTACGGGTGCATGATAAATAACCAGACATTACAAGTTGCTGGTTATTGCTACCGCGAGCTTGCTGCAGCAATTAGCGTTCAGAAAATTAACCAGAGGACAGATCTCTGGTTAATTTTCTTAATAAACCCCAATTGGGCCCTAAATAAAGAATATTATTTGTATTCTTTAATTAAAAAAACATATGGGAGCTGTGAGTTCCCTGTAAATATAGATATGTATGTATATGTATATATACACATATTAACACATAACTATATATGTATATATTCATATATATTTAAAATCTGCTGCCTATCGCTGCGCGACTTACCCCCTTCGCTGTGCTTGTTCTCATGCGGTGCCTCACTTGATGTGTTCAGCTAGCTCCCAGTAGTGAATTGCTGAACTTTCAGGAAAGGATACCAATAGAATGCATATATTTGATGATAGAAATAAATTGGAACATTGCATAAAATTGTATGCTCTACCTGAATCATGAACGAAAAATATGTCATGTCCCTTTAAGAATTATTAATTTTATGTAGCAATAAACTGCTATACATTTCAGTGTTGCTGGATGGCCAGTTTCATGACACACTGACTTAATAATAAACTGTATATGTAATAAAAAGGACATATTTTTGTCACCTTATAATTGTATTACTTATATGACCTGTACTGTTGGTTTGCATTTAACTATTAACATTGAGATCTTAATTATTTTATTGATAAATAAATAAAATTGATGAAATAAAGGAAGGTTATAAATCAATTAATACATCTGATACTAGCACTTTACATTTAAATAAAGAAAAGAAAATAGAGCACAATCCTTACCCTGATTGATGTAGTTTCATGATAAGTTGGATTGTTTCCTGTGATTAATTCATGTTTCTGTACGATGGCTTCATCTACTAAAAAGTAGCTTGTGGTTCGGCATGTTGAAATACATTTTTTTAGAGAGTAAAAAGAATCACAGATCAAGTGGTCACATTTCTGTGAAGTAACCAAACTCCAAAATGTTTTTTTGCAAAACAGAAGCTCAAGCAGCAATGAATTAAAATGAATAAACCACTACAATGTTTTTAGAAGCCATGTACAAACAGATATACTACATATATATATATATACTGTATATACAGGGCTTGAAATTTCCAATGGTCCACTAGTACCGGACGACTTGGAAATTGTAGAGGTCGACTTAAAAATGTAACTTTGTCCTGTCTTTAACATTGAGTGGACTAGTAACTTTTCCCTCTGGGCTAGTAACTTTTAACCCTAGACTAGTAAACCATAGTGATATTTTTACACCTCTGTGTGTGTGTGTGTGTATATATATATACAGTATGTGTGTGTTTGTGTGAAAAAATGAAAATGTGTTTCAGGAGAGAACAAAAAAAACAACCATTTAATTATACTAGTACTTAAAACTATCTAGCGGTTAGTCAGACTGCCCTATAGATAGTGGTGCAGACCCTTTAAAGAAAATATAAACAATTAATATAGAAAAAGAAGCAGGATTGCACAGTTAAATCCTGAAGAAAGGGAATTTAGCACTCTAACAATCAAATATCAGCTGTTGAAGCTAGAAGGTGAAACACACAATGGCTATGAGAAGAAGTTTTTGTGTGTATTGAAAGAACTTACAGCCATGTATTTGGAACATAAGTTTGCCTCACACCTGTAAGTGACCTTAAGTGCAGCGGTGAGCTGCGATCTTTTCAACAACTTTCGGTTTGAAGTGTGAACCATACCAACAGCAGTTTGCTGCAAGCTTTAAGAAATATAAACAAATAAGTATGGAGGAGGTTTTAGAGTGAGCATGGCTTGCAGCCACAGGATGACTTTACCTGGTATTCTTATTGGACATGCCTAGTATGGTGAACTGCATTCATATGGAGACAAGGTGTCGTGAATAACCTATTATTAGCTGTTTGAAATTTCTCTATATGCTGCTTATCTTTCTTGGAACTTGTGATATTCAAGAAGGATTCACTTAAATATAATACAGCAATATGTTATGATCTGTTTGTGCATAAAGACTTTAAGACTTTTCTAATTACAGTGAGCATATCTATGCAGCTGCTGTGATCCTATCCAATGATATTACGAAGGCATTTGCTTAATATTTTGCACACGGCAATATGGACATACTAGCTCCTTATGGTGGATATAATGGTGTCTTTTGAGTATTATGTAACAATTTTTTGTGACAGCTATTATGTTGTTTTATACTAGGTATCAATGTATGCATATAATATGTCTTTTGCTTGGATTTTATTAACAATGCACTTATAGGGGCCGATTTACTATGCCTACAAATGGGGCCAAACTGGATCCGCCGCCACTGAGTGGCGTACAGCAATCAACCTGATCGAATATGATCGGGTTGATTGACACCTACTGCTAGTTGCCGCGAATCTGCAGGGGGACAGCACTGCACAAACAGTTCTCTAGAACTGCTTGTGCAATGCTGAATGCCGACATGGTATGCTGTCCTCATTCAGCGATGTCTGGTGGACATGATATGCTACAGCGTATCATGTCCGCCTGACTTTAATAATTCAGCCCCATAGTGTTAATTATTCACCTTGTGTGATGTGTTCCACCTTCTAGATTCAACAGCTGATATTTGATTGTTAGAGTGCTGAATTCATTTTCTTTCAGGGTTTAATAATGCAATCCTTCTTCTTTTTCTATATTAATTGGTTTTAGATATATATATATATATATATATATATATATATATACATACTCACCGGCCACTTTATTAGGTACAGCTTGTAAGTACCAGGTTGGACCCCCTTTTACCTTCAGAACTGCCTTAATTCTTCATGGCATAGATTCAACAAGGTGTTGTAAACATTCCTCAGAGATTTTGGTCCATATTGACATGATAGCATCACGCAGATGCTGCAGATTTGTGGGCTGCACATCCATGATGTGAATCTCCCGTTCCACCACATCCCAAAGGTGCTCTATTGGATTAAGATCTGGTGACTGTGGAGGCCATTGGAGTACAGTGAACTAATTGTCATGGTCAAGAAACCAGTTTGAGATGATTTGAGCTTTGTGACATGGTGCATTATCCTGCTGGAAGTAGCAATCAGAAGATGGGTACACTGTAGTCATAAATGGATGGACATGGTCAGCAATAATACTCAGGTAGGGCATGGCATTTAAACAATGCTCAATAGGTACTAAGGGGCCCAAAGTGTGCCAAGAAAATATCCACACCATTATACCATCACCAGCCTTAACTGTTGATACAAGGCAGGATGGATCCCTGCTTTCATGTTGTTTGCATCAAATTCTGACCCTACCATCTGAATGTTGCAGCTGAAATCGAGACTCATCAGACCAGATAATGTTTTTTCAATCTTCTATTGTCCAATTTTGGTGAGCCTGTGCGAATTGTAGCATTAGTTTCCTGTTCTTAGCTGACAGGAGTGACCTTCTGCTGCTGTTGCCCATCTGCTCCAAGGTTCGATGTGTTGTGCATTCAGAGATGGTATTCTGCATACCTTGGTTGTAATGAGTGGTTATTTGAGTTACTGTTGCCTTTCTATCATCTCAAACTAGTCTGCCCATTCTCCTCTGACCTATGACATCAACAAGCATTTTCGTCCACACATCTGCCGCTCACTGGATATTTTCTCTTTTTCCGACCATTCTCTGTAAACCCTAGAGATGGTTGTGCATGAAAATTCCAGTAGATAAGCAGTTTTCTAGATACTCAGACCAGCCCGTCTGGCACCAACAACTATGCCACGTTCAAAGTCACTTAAATCTCTTTTCTTCCCCATTCTGATGCTCGGTTTGAACTTCAGCAAGTCGTCTTCACCACGTCTAGATGCCTAAATGAATTGAGTTGCTGCCATGTGATTGGCTGATTAGCAATTTGTGTTACCAAGTAATTGAACAGGTGTACCTAATAAAGTGGCCGGTGAGTGTATATATATATATATATATATATATATATATATATATATATATATATATACAATGCCTTGCAAAAGTATTTACCCCCCTTGGCATTTTTCGTGTTTTGTTGCCTCACAAACTGGAATTAACATGGATTGTTGGAGGATTTGCATCATTTAATTTATAGAACATGACCACAACTTTGAAGATTTGTTTTTTTATTGTGAAGCAAACAACAAATAGGACAAAATAACAGAAAAAGTAAATGTGCATAACTATTCACCCCCTAAAGTCAATACTTTATAGAGCCACGTTTTGCGGCAATCATACCTCCAAGTCACTTTGGATAAGTCTCTATGAGCTTGCCACATCTTACCACTGGGATTTTTGCCCATTCCTCCTTGCAAAACTGCTCCAGCTCCTTCAAGTTGGATGGTTTGCACTTGTGAACAGCAATCTTCAAGTCTGACCACAGATTTTCTATTGGATTGAGGTCTGGGCTTTAACTAGGCCATTCCAACACATTTACATTTTTCCCCTTAAACCACCCAAGTGTTGCTTTAGCAGTGTGTTTGGGGTCATTTTCCTGCTGGAAGGTGAACCTCCGTCCTAGCCTCAAATCACACACAGAGTGGTACAGGTTTTGCTCAAGAATATCCCTGTATTTAGCACCATCCATCTTTCCCTCAACTCTGACAAGTTTCCAAGTCCTGGCTGCTGAAAAACATCCCCACAGCATGATGTTGCCACCACCATGTTCCACTGTGGGGATGGTGTTCTTTGGGTGATTTCATGTGTTGGGTTTGCGCCAGACATAGCATTTTCTTTGATAGCCGAAAAGTTCAATTTTAGTCTCATCAGACCAGAGCACCTTCCTCCATACATTTTGGGAGTCTCCCACATGCCTTTTCACAAACTCAAAATGTGCCATTTTGTTTTTTGCTGAAAGTAATGGCTTTCTTCTGGCCACTCTGCCATAAAGCCCAACTCTATGGAGAGTGCGGCTTATTGTCGCCCTATGTACAGATACTCCAGTCTTTGCTGTGGAATTCTGCAGCTCCTCCAGGGTTACCCTAGGTCTCTGTGCTGCCTCTCTGATTAATGCCCTCCTTGCCCAGTCTGTGAGTTTTGGTGGGCGGCTGTCTCTTGGCAGGTTTGCTGTTGTGCCATATTCTTTCCATTTGGTTAGGATAGATTTGATGGTGCTCCTGTGGATCATCAAAGATTTGGATATTTTTTTATAACCTAATCCTGACTTGTACTTCTCAACAACATTTTCCCTTACTTGTTTGGAGATTTCCTTAGTCTTCATGGCAGTGTTTGGTTAGTGGTGCCTCTTGCTTAGGTGTTGCAGCCTCTGGGGCCTTTCAAAAAAGGTGTGTATATGTAATGACAGATCATGTAACACTTAGATTGCACACAGGTGAACATCATTTCACTAATTATGTGACTTCTGAAGGTAATTGGTTGAACCAGAGCTTTTTATGGGATTCATAACAAAGGGGGTGAATACATACGCACATGCCAATTTTCTGTTTTCTATTTCTAAAAAAATAGTTTTATGCATATATCTTTCTCATTTCACTTCACCAACTTAGACTATTGTGTTCTGATCCATCACATAAAATTCAGATTAATAAAACATTGAACTTAAGGCTGTAATGTAACAAAATAGGTAAAAAGTCAAGGGGTGAATACTTTTGCAAGGCATTGTATATATATATATATATATATATATATATATATATAGATATATATACAGTTGCAAGAAAAAGTATGTGAACCCTTTGGAATGATATGGATTTCTGCACAAATTAGTCATAATCATAAAATGTGATCTGATAATCATCTAAGTCACAACAATAGACAATCACAGTCTGCTTAAATTAATAACACACAAAGAATGAAATGTTGCCATGTTTTTATTGAACATACCATGTAAACATTCACAGTGCAGGTGGAAAAAGTATCTGAACCCCTAGACTAATGACATCTCCAAGAGCTAATTGGAGTGAGATGTCAGCCAACTGGAGTCCAATCAATGAGATGAGATTGGAGGTGTTGGTTACAGCTGCCCTGCCCTATAAAAAACACACACCAGTTCTGGGTTTGCTTTTCACAAGAAGCATTGCCAAATGTGAATAATGCCTCGCACAAAAGAGCTCTCAGAAGACCTACGATTAAGAATTGTTGACTTGCATAAAGCTGGAAAGGGTTATAAAAGTATCTCCAAAAGCCTTGCTGTTCATCAGTCCACGGTAAGACAAATTGTCTATGAATGGAGAAAATTCAGCACTGCTGCTACTCTCCCTAGAAGTGGCCATCCTGTAAAGATGACTGCAAGAGCACAGCGCAGACTGCTCAATGAGGTGAAGAAGAATCCTAGAGTGTCAGCTAAAGACTTACAAAAGTCACTGGCAAATGTTAGCGAATCTACAATACGTAAAACACTAAACAAGAATGGATTTCATGGGAAGATACCACAGAGGAAGCCACTGCTGTCCAAACAAAACATTGCTGCACGTTTACAGTTTGCACAAGAGCACCTGGATGTTCCACAGCAGTACTGGCAAAATATTCTGTGGACAGATGAAACCAAAGTTGAGTTGTTTGGAAGAAACACACAACACTATGTGTGGCGAAAAAGAGGCACAGCACACCAACATCAAAACCTCATCCCAACTGTGAAGTACGGTGGTGGGGGCATCATGGTTTGGGGCTGCTGTCTACCAGCTGAAGTTCAACAGAAGATGGGTGTTGCAAAAGGACAATGACCCAAAGCATAGAAGTAAATCAACAACAGAATGGCTTAAACAGAAGAAAATACGCCTTCTGAAGTGGCCCAGTCAGAGTCCTGACCTCAACCCGATTGAGATGCTGTGGCATGACCTCAAGAAAGCGATTCACACCAGACATCCCAAGAATATTGCTGAACTGAAACAGTTCTGTAAAGAGGAATGGTCAAGAATTACTCCTGACCGTTGTGCACGTCTTATCTGCAACTATCGGAAATGTTTGGTTGAAGTTATTGCTGCCAAAGGAGGTTCAACCAGTTATTAAATACAGGGGTTCACATACTTTTTCCACCTGCACTGTGAATGTTTACATGGTGTGTTCAATAAAAACATGGCAACATTTCATTCTTTGTGTGTTATTAGTTTAAGCAGACTGTGATTGTCTGTTGTTGTGACTTAGATGATGATCAGATCACATTTTATGACCAATTTGTGCAGAAATCCATATCATTCCTAAGGGTTCACATACTTTTTCTTGCAACTGTATATATATATATATATATATATATATATATATATATATATATATATATATATATATATACTGTATATCAAATTGGCTTCTAAATCATATATGGAATGTATACATATCACTTGAACCTCTGTTACAGTATATGATATAGGATACTTTTGATGGCTTTGTAAATGCATTTTATACTTATTGTACTCTGCAAGATTTAGTCACAAATTGAGAGATCTTCATTATGGGCTCCATTTTACACTATAAATCATGTTTGGTCTTTGGCCTCTCAACTTTCTTAGATGGTGAGATTAGAAGGTGAACTTGTTTTCCAATTTTACTTATGTAAATACCAATTGAATATTAGTTACACAAACATACATAGATCAATAATATTTGCATATTAGACTCAAATCCTAAATTCACACATTTTTTCTCTTTTAGAAATTAGTGACTAAGGAATTGTTTAAAAGAAAAATAATGCAACTTGCTTCTTTGATTGACAATGGTGTGGAACTTGGGTATATTGATGAGAAAACAAAAGATTACCTACTGGTAGCAAATCCATTAACCCCAGTGTTTAATCATTTACCCAAGGTCCACAAATCTCTTGAAGAGGTAAGAGGGAGGCCAATAGTGAGTGGAACTGGGTCGGTATCAGAGCACTTATCCGAATGGTTGGATTTTATATTGCAGCCAATCGTGAGCACACTGGCAAGCTATATATATCGGATACTAAACAAGTGCTAAATTTACTATCAAAGGTAACATGGGATAAGAGATATACTTGGTTGACTGTCGATGTTAAATCTTTGTATTCCAGTATCCCACATGAAAAAGTCTTGCAAGCCTTAAAATTCTTTTTGATGTTGAGAGTTAAACAGGAGGAAGCTTACGTTAACTACTTATTAAGAGTAGCGGAATTTCTTTTGACCCACAATTATTTCGAATTTGGGGGGACTTTCTATCTCCAGAGACGTGTTAACAGCTATGAGGGCTAAGTTTGCCTCCTCCTATGGCAACCTGTTTATGGGTTGGTGGGAGCTGTTCCATGTCTATGGAGAGGGAAACTCGTACAGAAACAAAATTGTGTGGTACAAACGCTACATAGATGATCTCCTGTTTATTTGGAGAGGTGATGACTTAGATTTGTTGGATTTCACCCGCAAGTTGGACATTAATAATGTGGGAATCAGCTTCACCTCTGAATCCAATAAGCAAGACAGAGAGTTATTATATTTAATAGTTGCAAATGGGGCATTGTCTTGTTTGGTTTAGACAGAGAGTTATTATATTTAATAGTTGCAAATGGGGCATAATCTTGTTTATTTGGGTGTGTTGTAAGAATGTTTTTAAGTTAAAGGTATTTAAACCAGTGATTAAATAATTCTGCCCCACTATTAGTTAACTCCAATCTCAACTTTAATTTATCACCATTCATAAATGTATAAAATGGTAAAGCATTATTTAAGGTTTTTATATTGATGAGTCTAGTGTAATCACCAAACGGTATTGACTCATCTAGTATCATTAGTGTTTATGGTGATGGTATTGTTGAAATTTAATTTTTAAAATTAAGAGGAGTTTTCCATGTCTGCATCACTTTACGTATAATCGGGTAATTTTTATATATATTTGGCCAGCTTTTCAATGGTAGCCATCATCTGTCCCCCAGCTGCTTATCTTGTAGCAAATTATGTTCTAACTGTACCCATTCTTTCTGATTTTTATTCTTACTCCAATCTACTATTTTTTGTAATATTGATGCCCTCCTATATTTTAATAAATATGGTACTCCCAACCCTCCTCTGTCGTTCGGAAGGAAGAGAGTAGCTTTAGATACTCTCGGAGCGGTTCCATTCCATATATATATTTATTCAATAAGGATTGAAACTTGGGAATGTAAAAAGTAGGACGGGAGATTGGTGGAGTCTGAAATAGATATAACAATCTTGGTAAGATAATCATTTTTACTGCTTGAATATGACCTAGCCAGGAAAGGGGCTTATGTTTCCATCCATTTATTTCTGTGGTAGTTTCTTTCAAGAGCTTTTCATAATTTCATTTTATTAAATCATGCTTGGTTTTAGCTATCCTAATTCCTATTTATTTTATATTGATAGATTGTATTTTTAAATTGCTGCTTTGGTTAATTAGCTCAAGGTTAGATTTATTTAGTCCAAAACTCAAAAGTTCAGATTTTGAATCTTTTATAGAAAAATTTGAGTACTGACCATAGGCAGTATTCCCTCTAAGACCAGTTTTGTGTGCGGCCCAGCAGTGAAACAGTTAATAAGATAACCATAGCTTGCAGTCTGCATTGTGAAGTATTTGTTAATTGCAGGGTGTGGTTATCTAATTAACTGTTTCACTGCTGGTCTGCACACAAATCTGACCTTTGAGGGAAGACAGACCATAGGTACTTAGTGCAGATAAAACTACATGGGTGGACTGAATTAGTTTAGAGAGTGTAAAAAGAATATCCTCCGCATACAATGAAATTTTGAAGCTTATATCCCCTATATTGATACCACATATACTATCATTTAGTCTAATCTTAGATGCCATTACTTCATTGCTAGTGAAAATTCTACGGGAGATACTTGACAGGTGCCGTTATGGATATAAAATGGTTTAGACAGAGAGTTATTATATCTAATAGTTGAAAATGGGGCATTATATATATATTTTATATATATATACTGTATATCAAATTGGCTTCTAAATCATATATGGAATGTATACATATCACTTGAACCTCTGTTACAGTATATGATATAGGATACTTTTGATGGCTTTGTAAATTTATTTTATACTTATTGTACTCTGCAAGATTTAGTCACAAATTGAGAGATCTTCATTATGGGCTCCATTTTACACTATAAATCATGTTTGGTCTTTGGCCTCTCAACTTTCTTAGATGGTGAGATTAGAAGGTGAACTGGTTTTCCAATTTTACTTATGTAAATACCAATTGAATATTAGATACACAAACATACATAGATCAATAATATTTGCATATTAGACTCAAATCCTAAATTCACACATTTTTTCTCTTTTAGAAATTAGTGACTAAGGAATTGTTTAAAAGAAAAATAATGCAACTTGCTTCTTTGATTGACAATGGTGTGGACCTTGGGTATATTGATGAGAAAACAAAAGATTACCTACTGGTGGCAAATCCATTTACCCCAGTGTTTAATCATTTACCCAAGGTCCACAAATCTCTTGAAGAGGTAAGAGGGAGGCCAATAGTGAGTGGAATTGGGTCGGTATCAGAGCACTTCTCCGAATGGTTGGATTTTATATTGCAGCCAATCGTGAGCACACTGGCAAGCTATATATCGGATACTAAACAAGTGCTAAATTTACTATCAAAGGTAACATGGGATAAGAGATATACTTGGTTGACTGTCGATGTTAAATCTTTGTATTCCAGTGTCCCACATGAAAAAGTCTTGCAAGCCTTGAAATTCTTTTTGATGTTGAGATTTAAACAGGAGGAAGCTTACGTTAACTACTTATTAAGAGTAGCGGAATTTCTTTTGACCCACAATTATTTCGAATTTGGGGGGACTTTTTATCTCCAGAGACGTGTTAACAGCTATGAGGGCTAAGTTTGCCTCCTCCTATGGCAACCTGTTTATGGGTTGGTGGGAGCTGTTCCATGTCTATGGAGAGGGAAACTCGTACAGAGTCAAAATTGTGTGGTACAAACACTACATAGATGATCTCCTGTTTATTTGGAGAGGTGATGACTTAGATTTGTTGGATTTCACCCGCAAGTTGGACATTAATAATGTGGGAATCAGCTTCACCTCTGAATCCAATAAGCAAGACAGAGAGTTATTATATTTAATAGTTGCAAATGGGGCATTGTCTTGTTTGGTTTAGACAGAGAGTTATTATATTTAATAGTTGCAAATGGGGCATAATCTTGTTTATTTGGGTGTGTTGTAAGAATGTTTTTAAGTTAAAGGTATTTAAACCAGTGATTAAATAATTCTGCCCCACTATTAGTTAACTCCAATCTTAACTTTAATTTATCACCATTCATAAATGTATAAAATGGTAAAGCATTATTTAAGGTTTTTATATTGATGAGTCTAGTGTAATCACCAAACGGTATTGACTCATCTAGTATCATTAGTGTTTATTGTGATGGTATTGTTGAAATTTCATTTTTTAAATTAAGAGGAGTTTTCCATGTCTGCATCACTTTACGTATAATCGGGTAATTTTTATATATTTTTGGCCAGCTTTTCAATGGTAGCCATCATCTGTCCCCCAGCTGCTTATCTTGTAGCAAATTATGTTCTAACTATACCCATTCTTTCTGATTTTTATTCTTGCTCCAATCTACTATTTTTTGTAATATTGATGCCCTCCTATATTTTAATAAATATGGTACTCCCAACCCTCCTCTGTCGTTCAGAAGGAAGAGAATAGCTTTAGATACTCTCGGAGCGGTTCCATTCCATATATATATTTATTCAATAAGGATTGAAACTTGGGAATGTAAAAAGTAGGACGGGAGATCGGTGGAGTCTGAAATAGATATAACAATCTTGGTAAGATAGTCATTTTTACTGCTTGAATACGACCTAGCCAGGAAAGGGGCTTATGTTTCCATCCATTTATTTCTGTGGTAGTTTCTTTCAAGAGCTTTTCATAATTTCATTTTATTAAATCATGCTTGGTTTTAGCTATCCTAATTCCTATGTATTTTATATTGATAGATTGTATTTTTAAATTGCTGTTTTGGTTAATTAGCTCAAGGTTAGATTTATTTAGTCCAAAACTCAAAAGTTTAGATTTGGAATGGTTTATAGAAAAATTTGAGTACTGACCATAGGCAGTGTTCCCTCTAAGACCAGTTTTGTGTGCGGCCCAGCAGTGAAACAGTTAATAATATAACAATAGCTTGCAGTCTGCATTGTGCAGTATTTGTTAATTGCAGGGTGTGGTTATCTAATTAACTGTTTCACTGCTGGTCTGCACACAAATCTGACCTTTGAGGGAAGACAGACCATAGGTACTTAGTGCAGATAAAACTACATGGGTGGACTGAATTAGTTTAGAGAGTGTAAAAAGAATATCCTCTGCATACAATGACATTTTTAAGCTTATATCCGTTATATTGATACCACATATACTATCATTTAGTCTAATCTTAGATGCCATTACTTCAATTGCTAGTGAAAATTCTATGGGAGATACTTGACAGGTGCAGTTATGGATATAAAATGGTTTAGACAGAGAGTTATTATATTAAATAGTTGCAAATGGGGCATTATATAAAGAAAAAAAAATGTTTTACAAAACATTTGCTGAAACCGAATTGGTATAAAGTAAAGCGCAAAAATTACGAATTTAGTCGGTCGAAAGCTTTTTCAGTGTCCATTGCTAGAACCACTGTCGGGATACCTTCTTTCTTTACAAATTCTAAGATTTGTATAATTTTGTTATCACTGCTTCCAGTTACATCAAAACTCCTTGAAAAACTAGTTTACAATCACCTAACCCACTTCCTGTCCACCAACTCCTTGCTTGACCCCTTGCAATCCGGACTCCACCCCAAACACTCAACTGAGACTGTGAGGTGTGATTACAGCCGCAACAGCTCGCGGTCCCTCAAACAATGTGGTGTCCTGAATGAATGACGTCATCCGCTGAACGTAGTATGCTCCAGCCGCCGGAACTCAATCTCGGCAAGATGCCAAGCCCAAGGGTGCGGGAACCTTCCGCCCAAAGCAGTAAAAACAAATGGAGGGCTGCACACAGGTTCATATATATTCCACAGGTTTATTATAAAAACAAAAAAACAAAACCTTGACAGACATAGACAAGAAATAGGCTGATGCGTTTCACGCCCCCTCTAGTGGAGCTTCCTCAGAGACTCAATAATGGTGTACAAAATCCATCATTAAATAGGGCACTAATTGCCCTCACCTTTGCCCACACATAACAATTTTAAAGATACATGCAGTCAACTTATTAAAAACAGAAATTCCTACACATCATCAACAGTGCTAGCTTTACCTAGTATCCACATTCTACACATGCTGTAAATCAGAAAATAGAGTTACTTCGCCAATTACACCATGGCTATTTGTCTATTGTTTAGATAGACTATAGATTGATATCACCAATAGCGCTACAAATATTGGTTTCATGAAACTTAATATCCCTGATAGTAATGCAACATATGTAAGCAAATCTAGACCAGATGATAATCTACACAATTTATATATCTGTTGGCTATAAACATACAATTAAGATCTAAGAGTAGGAAGACTTGGCTAAATACCGTAGGTAATTATAAATGTGGGAGTAGAGGTTGTCTTACCTGCAGTATGATAGATATGAGTAGAGAATTTAGATCATCAGTGGATAACTGTACATATAGCATTGATTTTTATGCAAATTGCAAATCCACATTCGTGGTGTACCTTTTGGAGTGCTTGATCTGCCATAGTCAGTACGTGGGCAAAACAACCAAACAATTCGGTACAAGAGCACATGAACACTTTAATGATGTCAAAAATTTTAACAAGTACTCAAGTGTAGCTCAGCATTTCAATGGTGTATATTTAACGAATGTGGGTAACTTTATGGTTAAAGCGATAGATTTAGCTCAAACACCGCATAGAGGGGGCAACAGATATAAGATACTTGACAAAAGTACTATATTGGATCTTTAAATTAAAAACTAGAGTTCCATTAGGTTTGAATAAGGAGTGGGACATAAGCTATTTTATCTAGACTGAGCTAGTAAAAGTTTGTCCCTATTATTCTATCATATGTAAATATGCACATCTTGCGTAATATAGATCTACAATTAGGGGTATAAGTTTGGATTTTATACACTGGGTTATTAATTAGTATGTGTTTTCACACTCACTCTTTTTGAAAATAACCCTTGTGAATATCTTATCTTATTATACACTTATTTTGTTTAGTATATATATACATTGATGGTGTATATGGGGATAGTTTGCCTGATCTGGTAACAGGATTGTATGTTTATAGCCAACAGATATATAAATTGTGTAGATTATCATCTGGTCTAGATTTGCTTACATATGTTGCATTACTATCAGGGATATTAAGTTTCATGAAACCAATATTTGTAGCGCTATTGGTGATATCAAGCTATAGTCTATCTAAACAATAGACAAATAACCATGGTGTAATTGGCGAAGTAACTCTATTTTCTGATTTACAGCATGTGTAGAATGTGGATATTAGGTAAAGATAGCACTGTTGATGATGTGTAGGAATTTCTGTTTTTAATAAGTTGACTGCATGTATCTTTAAATTTGTTATGTGTGGGCAAAGGTGAGGGCAATTAGTGCCCTATTTAATGATGGATTTTGTACACCATTATTGAGTCTCTGATGAAGTGCCACTAGAGGGCATGAAAAGCGTCAGCCTATTTCTTGTCTATGTCTGTCAAAGTTTTGTTTTTTTGTTTTTATAATAAACCTGTGGCATATATATGAACCTGTGTGCAGCCCTCCATTTGTTTGTTTACTCAACTGAGACTGCCCTTACCAAGGTTACTAACGATCTTCTCTCTGCTAAAAATATTGGCCACTACTCTATACTCATCTTACTTGACCTCTCAGCTGCCTTCAACACAGTTGACCACCCCTTCCTCCTACAGACCCTTAGCTCTTTTGGCCTCTGTGACACTGCTCTTTCCTGGATTCACTCTTATCTTTCTTACAGTTCTTTTTTTGTTTCATTTGCCAGTGACTCCTCCTCTCCAATGCTTCTGTCTGTTGGAGTACCTCAAGGATCTGTTCTGGGTCCTCTACTCTTCTCCATTTATACTTCTTCACTGGGTAAACTTATCAAAAGTAATGGCTTCAAATATCACCTCTATGCTGATGACACCCAGATCTACCTCTCCACCCCTGCTCTCTCTCCTTCTGTCCTTTCTCAAGTCATCAACTGCTTATCTGGTATTTCTTCCTGAATGGCCTCTCACCACCTAAAGATTAACATGTCCAAGACTGGGCTCCTTCTTATCCCCTCCTCAAGCTCTACGATGACTTGTGACTTCTCTATCCCTGTTGATGGCATCACCATTTCCCCATCGCCCCAAGTCTGCTGCCTCAGAGTTACACTTGACTCAAATCCATCCTTCGCCCCCCCATATCCAATCGCTTTCTACATCCTGCCGCAACCATCTATGCAATATTTCCAAGATTCGACCTTTTCGGTGTGCTAACACCACAAAGCAAATAATCCACTCCCTTGTTATTTCCCAACTTGACTACTGCAATAACCTACTTAATGGCCTTCCTCTTTAATGCCTCTCCCCCCTTCAATCCATCCTAAATGCCTCTGCCAGGCTGATCCACCTTCCCGTCACTCTATATCTGCTACAATTCTCTGCGAGTCCCTTCATTGGCTCCCCATTCACAGCAGAATTAAATTAAAAATTCTCACCCTTGCATACAAAGCGCTCACCAACACCGCTCCCCTCTACCAATCCTCTCTAATCAACAAGTATACTCCAGCCCGCCCACTAAGATTCAACAATGACCTGCTCCTTGCATCTGCGACTATCACCTTGTCTCATGCTAGACTGCAGGACTTCTGTTGTGCAGCACCTACCCTCTGGAACACTCTCCCTCATACTGTCAGGCTTTGCCCTAATCTTTCTTCCTTTAAACGCTCTCTGAAGACTTCTCTGTTCAGAGAAGCCTACCACCCAACTCAATAATATTTCTCTTACCTAACAACATTTCCCTCATCTAACTCTGCATTAACATATTTCTCAATCTTGCAGTCCTCACCTCCTGTTTCTCAACCTCCTACCCTTCTAGATTGTAAGTTCCCACGGCAATAGGGCCCTCAATTCCTCCTGTATGTGTTTGTAAATTTTGTCTTGTCTCTTACAAGTTTTATATTGTTTTATTTAAATGAACTGTATCCATGGATAGCGCTGCGGAATATGATGGCGCTTCATAAATAAAGTATAATAATAATAATATTATTATTGCGGGCTTCTCTCCCTGGGATAAAGCCCACTTGGTTAAGGTGGATAAGATAGGGTAAAAGATCATTAATTCTATTAGCTAAAATTTTCCCATATATCTTTATATCCAGATTCAATAAAGAGATTGGTCAATAGTCATTTGGGGTTTCCATTAATTTACCCGGTTTGGGGATAACTGCTAGTCTAGCCTCTGGCATGTTTGATGGAAAAGGGTCTCCTGTGTCTACTTTATGGAAAAGTGTTAATACGTGAGGAATAAGAATGTTTTGAAAAGTTTTATAATATGTTGTGGTTAAGCCATCTGGCCCAGGGCTTTTCCTGACCTTTTAGTTTTTAATAATTTCCTTTAATTCTTTTATAGTTATTGGTTGATCCAACATATTCTTCATATCTGCTGAGAGGCATGGTAGCCCTGCATTTTGAATATATTCCTTACATTCAGCTAGATTACGAGTCTTGCGTTATGAGTAAAAAAGCAGCCTTAAGGCTCATAATGCTGCTTTTTTACTACCGCTGCTATTACGAGTCTTGCAGATTTAGGGGCACCGCACATTTTTTTGGCCTTACCACAAATCAACTTACGCAAATTGCGTATAGTCTTATCGCAAATCAATTTACGCAAATTGCGCTAATCCACTTACGCAAATTGCGTATACAAGCTTGTCCTGGGAGGCCAAAAAGTGAGCGGTACACCCTATCCCGTCAAGATTCATATCGCATTCTAAAGTCAGTAGTTATGAGTTTTACACTACAATGCTGTAGCATAAAACTCATAACTAAAGTGCTAAAAAGTACACTAATAACTATACACTACCTATAAACCCCTAAACCGAGGCCCTACCGCATCGCAAACACTAAAATAAAATTATTAACCCCTAATCTGCCGCTCCCGACATCGCTGCCACTAGAATAAACATATTAACCCCTAAACCGCCGCCCTCCCGCATCGCAAACACTAGTTAAATATTATTAACCCCTAATCTACTGTCTCTAACATTGCCGCCACCTACCTACATTTATTAACCCCTAATCTGCCGCCCCCAACGTTGCCGCCACTATATTATATTTATTAAACCCTAAACCTAAGTCTAACCCTAACCTTAACACCCCCTAACTTAAATATAATTAAAATAAATCTAAAGAAAACCTACTATTAATAACTAAATAATTCCTATTTAAAACTAAATACTTACCTATAAAATAAACCCTAAGCTAGCTATAATATAACTAATAGTTACATTGTATCTATATTAGGGTTTATTTTTATTTTACAGGCAAGTTTGTATTTATTTTAACTAGGTAGAATAGTTACTAAATAGTTATTAACTATTTAATAACTACCTAGCTAAAATAAATACAAATTTACCTGTAAAATAAAACCTAACCTAAGTTACACTAACACCTAACACTACACTACAATTAAATAAATACATTATGAATACGTTTGAGGAATATTTTGTTTATGACAATCCATTATTTCTTTTATATGGCGCCACCTGGTGGTGGTATATCGACAATATTTTTGGCGTATGGCTGGGTGACATTGGAACCCTAGAGGATTTTGTCAAGGATCTTAACATTGCCACACAACATATAAAATGTAAATTGAATGTAAGTGAAGAAAGGATAGATTTTCTTGACACTACAATATATAAGCAGGGTAATGTGTTGGCTGTGGACCTGTACAAAAAAGATATGGACTGAAACAATTTGTTGCATTTCTCTAGTGCACATCCTCCAGCTCTGGTGAGGAGTTTGCCCAAGAGTCAACTCATGAGAGTGAGACGGATTGTCTCAGATGAAAATGTGATTAAGGAGAGACTCTCTGAGATGGGCGAACATTTCATACAGAGGGGATATCCAGTTGATCTTATTAAAAGATAAATACAAGCTACATTAGAAATCCCTAGGGATGCTTTGTTGAGAGAGAAGGCTAAAGTGGTGAAAACCCCTAGGATGATATTTGTAAATGAGTACTCCCCTTGGAGTGATCATGTACGAAAAATCTTATGCAGACATTGGCATATATTGGGGGTTACAAATCTGGTTGTGAAGGAGTTCAAAAATCCTCCTATGACTGCCTTTAGGAGGGGTAAGAATTTGAAGGATACACTAGTCAAGGCGTATGTAGGCCCCAAGAAAGTATTGAGTCAGAGTTTTATTGGTGAGAGAAGTTTAGGTTGCTTCCCCTGTCTAGGATGTCAAAATTGCAATGGGATTATTAAAGGCCCTTTTTGTACCCATCCACGTACGGGTAAACAATATAAGTTAAAGGGTCACTATACACGCAACACGAATTTTGCGGTTTATCTAATTAAGTGCCAGTGTGGTTTGGGGTACGTTGGCGAGACTACTCGCAGGGTCCGTGAACGAATAAATCAACACAAGAGCAACATAAGAACAGGGGATTTAGAAGCACCAGTCTCCAACCATTTTATCAGAGCAGGTCACCAAATAAATCAACTTAGATTTCAAGTTTTAGAGCAGATAAAATTCCCAAGAAGGGGAGGTAATAGGGTTAAAACCTTATTATATAGAGAGTTATATTGGATATATGAATTGGGGACCATGGCTCCGGGTGGGCTAAATAGATAGATGGATTGGAATGTTTGCCTATGAGACATTGTCCTAATATATTTACATCATAAATGTCCACTAGGTGGAGCTATAAGTATATTTGGTATGTATTTAAGAAAATTATTGAATCAAGATAAGTTAGGAGGTTAGGCAACCACTAGGTGGAGCTGTGTATTCACTAAGAATTGAATTAGGGAAGGAAGGGGTTAACCCCTGGTGTAGTAATGTGCGTGTGGCTACAAGCCTTCATAAGGCTAATTTTATTTGTTTGTAAAATAGACATGATTAAGGATATTATTCCGAAATGTTGTCATTTTTAGTGTGATGGCTTAAATAAAGATTGTTTTACTTTATTAATGGTGGTGCTGTTATCCTCTTTTTCTTGGATTTACAATTATTGAAGACTAAGGTGCTAGTCTTGGACAGCTTGCACACCTGCACATTTGCAACCCTCTATTAGGGATTACCCTGGTGCTGGAATACCTTGAACTGTTTAATAGTTTTAACCATATTTTCTTCTTAATTTTTTATTTCATGTATATAGGATTTTAGGTTTTTCTTTTTAAGTGCCCTTGCTAGGAGTCTGCCAGATTTATTACTTTCATTGAAAATCTTTCTTTTTAAATAAAATGCTGATTTATATGCTTGCTGATTTAATTGGCTTTGGAGTAACTGTCTAGAATCTGACAATTGTTTTAGAATACATGATTGGGCAGTTAACTTTGAGGGGTATATTTTATTTAGGAGGGACAGGAAAAATAAAAGGGGTGGAGGAATCTGCATGTATATTAAACCTAACCTTAAACCTACAATAAGGGAAGATATTCATGATACAAGTGACAATGTAGAGACCCTGTGGGTTGAAATAAAGAGTGGGGGGAAAAATCCTAAAAAAATATTACTAGGAACATGCTACAAGCTCCCCAACATTAGTGACCCAGAGGAAACTCAACTACTTATCCAAATAGGTAAGGCTGCTAATAACAGTGTTGTAATTATGGGAGATTTTAACTACCCTGATATAAACTGGGCAGATGAAACTAGTAATTCAGCTAAGGGGGATAGATTTTTAATTGTTCTCAGGGATAACTTCTTGTCACAATTAATAGAGGAGCCAACTAAGAGTAAAGCTATATTGGATTTAGTGCTATCAAACAATACAGATATAATATCAAACATAGAAGTCAAAGAACATTTGTATAACAGTGATCATAACATGGTCACATTTGAAATCTCTTTTCATATGCAGTGTCTTAATGGTTTAACTAAGACTTTTAATCTCAAGAAAGCAAAATTCAACGTTTTAAGGAAATCATTAAATAATATAAATTGGGAAAATGTATTCTCTAATAAAAATACAGAGGATAAATGGATAATATTTAAAACTTTGTTAAATAAATATACATATCAACAAATACCATTTGGTTATAAAAACCCCAGGCCCAGGTGGAATACACCCAAGGGTGTTAAGGGAATTTAGCACTGTTATAGACAAACCTCTACTCTTAATTTTTCAAGACTCATTATCCTCAGGCATGGTACCCCAGGATTAGCGTAAAGCTGATGTGTTGCCACTCTTCAAAAAGGGAAGCAGGGATGATCCAGGAAGCTATAGACCAGTTAGTCTGATATCAATAGTGGGGAAGATATTTTAAGGGATTATATTGATGAGCACATTCGTGTAAACAAGATTATGAGTTCTAATCAGCATGGTTTTGGGAGAAATAGATCATGTCAAACTAATCTAATTAGATTCTACAAGGAAGTAAGTAGAAATATAGATAAAGGGGAATCAGTTGATGTGATATACTTAGATTTTGCAAAGGCATTTGATACAGTGCCACATGAGAGATTAATGCACAAAATTAAGGGACTGGGAATAGCTGAAAATGTTAGCTCATGGATAAATAACTGGATAAAATATATGGAGTAATGAGTAGTAGTAAATGGATCATACTCAGATTGGACAAAAGTAATCAGTGGAGTCCCCCAGGGATCAGTACTGGGTCCTGTTCTTTTTAATATTTTTATAAATGACTTGGAGCAAGGATTAAACAGCGACATCTCTATTTTTGCAGATGATACTAAGTTAAGTAAGGTAATTAGGTCAGAACAGGATGAACTTTCATTACAAAGGGATCTGCAAAAATTAGAAGTATGGGCAAGTAAATGGAAAATGAGATTTAATACGGAAAAATGCAAGGTTCTACATTTTGGAAGTAAAAATAAGCAGGCAACATATTTTTTAAATGGGACAAGACTTAGCCAAACAGAGGAGGAAAGGAATTTGAGAGTAGTAATAGATAACAAGCTAAAGATGGGTGCACAATGCAGGGCAGCGGCTTCAAAGGCTAATAAGATACTAGCATGTATTAAAAGAGGCATTGATTCAAGAGAGGAAAGCATAATTCTGTCACTATATAAAGCCCTGGTAAGACCTCACCTTGAGTATGGAGTGCAGTTCTGGGGACCGATCGCAAAAAAAGATATTGCAGAACTAGAAAAAGTTCAGAGAAGGGCCACAAAGCTAATAAGGGGATTGGAGAATTTAACCTATGAGGACAGGCTAGCCAAACTGGGTCTGTTTTCTTTAGAAAAAAGGCGCTTGAGAGGTGACATTACTTTATATAAATATATTCACGGCCCATACAGAGATGGCAGAAGCTCTGTTTATTCCAAGAAAATTGTTTCTGACAAGAGGTCACAATTTAAGGTTGGAGGAAAGGAGATTTAATCCCCTGCAAAGGAAACATTTTTTCACTTTAAGAGCAATTAAAATTGTGGAACTCATTACCAAAGGAGGTAGTGAATGCCAATACCCTAGATACATTTAAAAATAGTCTGGATACATTTCTGTATAAAAACAAAATTCATGGATATGATTGCTAGTATTAAATAGGTCACCTTTTAGTGGGGTTATTTAAGCTTAACTGGAGCTTTTTGTAAGTATTTTAGATTTGTATAGGTTGAACTCGATGGACTTCAGTCGTTTTTCAACCTTTTCTACTATATTATGTTTTTATCATCTGTAGGGTATAATTTATGCAGAAGGTTCAATCTTGATAAATCAGAAGTATGTGTTGTGCTTTATAAAGTTGCCCCTAATATAGCACTTATGTGTCTCCCAAAGTGTAAATGGGGTCCCATTAGGTGTTTTATTGATTGTAAAAAATTCTTGAAGTGATATGGAGGTTTTCTGTATAAATACAGGATCTGATAATACAAAATAATCTAGCCTCCATAAAAAGGGTGTATTTGGTTTAGTTGGCCAGTTTAATGAAATTACCATTGCTGAGTGGTCCGACCATGACGTATGGCTAATATAAGCCTTAGTGATAAACTGTAAACTATTTTGATTGAGGAATATATAGTCCAGGCGAGAGTATGTTTTCTTAGGATGCAAACATTTTTATAATCTCTTCTATTGGGGTTAAGGTATCTCCAAGAGTCATAGATATTTGTATTTGCAAAAACAGACCAGATAGCTCTAAAAAATTTTTGAGGAACTGCTGATACAGAAGTGGATGAATCTAATTTTGGATTAAGTGGGAGATTCAAGTCGCCCCCTAAAATTAACATACCTTGTGCAAAATCTAGCATTCTGTTAAATGAAGTTTTGAAAAATCCAGCATTAGTTTAATTGTGAGCATACATATTGATAACTGTCACTAAACTCCCATATAGTAACCCCTTTATTGCAAGGTATCTACCTTCTCTGTCTTTGTCTATCTGATGTAGTTTGAATGGTATCCCTTTTTTAAAAAGTAATACTAACTCCTCTCTGTCTAGAGTTAAAGGAGCTATGATAATGAGTCTCAAAATTTGCATCAAAATAGTTGGGCCCTTTGTAAGGTCTAAAATGTGTCTCTTGTAACATCAAAATATCAGCCCCCTTGAACTTAAAGTCTAAAAATGATTGTTTCCCCTTTTGGGGTATATTGAAACCCTTTATGTTTTTTGTAATTATAGTTAATGGGTGTTTAGCAGTGTACGCCATGTTTTAAATGAAACTTATGGGTATAAAGTCTATACTGCAGAAGATGTCCACCAAAATACAGTATCAGAAAGGAACTAAACATAAACATTATTAGCATAACTATACAGAAGTCATATAGCATATTGTTCAGCCAGAATTTCTCAAAACCAATAGTAGTCAACAAATGGTACCATTTATACTTTGTAAGAATAATAAAAAAAAAAAACTCTTTCTAACCATTCATAAAGTGGCCAAAGCTGCATCTCTTATTAAGTTGAAACATAAATAAAGGTCAAAGGAGTCCATTTTCTATATAAATTATGCAATAGGTCATTATATATATATATATATATATATATATATATATATATATATATATATATATATACCGGTATATATATATATATATATATATATATATATATATATATATATATTATCCTATATTATAGTGATAATAAGTCTAATTACTAATATACTTAGTTTCACATATTATAGCCTTTAATAATATTAAATATCTCACAGCAATTTCTAGCATTTCCAGATAGTTCGAGTAGGTTATATCCAACTTTTAATAAATTAAGTAAAAGTAAAACATTAAAGGGATATTCCAGCCAAAATAGGAAACCACATGGGTGCATTTCGGTATTGAAAAGAAGCAATTTTGTAATATGCATGCATTAGCAAAAAGGCTTCTTATAAAAGCTATAGCTGTTTCAAAAGTGTATTTAAGTATGGACCGTGCACCAGCATTTTAAACACAACACTTGTTCGGAGAGCCGAAGATGTTTGTACCATCTGGTAATGACTCAATTTGTTAATTGCTGACATGATACAAGTCCCACTGATGATCTAAGCAGCTGCATTATTTAAAATGTGGGTGCAGTGAAAACATCTAGCTATGCTTCACATGCACATGCAGAGAAAATGTTAACACTAAAACAGTGATAACTCTTAATAGAAGCATTTTTGCCAATACATGAATATTGACAATATGTTTCTTTTCAAAGATGCAATAAATCTATGTGCAATTATATTTTGACTGGAATGTCACTTCATGTATGCCTTCCAATAATCTTCTATTAAACTAAAAGAGAAAAAAAAAGTTAATTTAACTTTTAACGTGTCTTGTCTTTCCTTTGTGATTTGATCTCCTATGTCTTCCAGGTTTAAACTTTTCACTGAAGAATCAAGACTAGAAAGTTTCCCCTTTTATTTTTTCATGTGGTACTTCCTGTGGCTGCTATATCCCTGTGTGTGTGGTAACATTTCTGGTTGATCCAATTCCAGTAATTGAAGTCCGGTATTTCTGATAGTTTGGAGCAAGTGATTCTTTTATTTTCATGTATAACTGATAAGTTAAAAGAAATACCCCACCTATAGCTTATTTTTTTGGATCTTAAAGGGACACTTAACTTTCTAATTTACTCCTATTATCAAATTTTCTTTATTCTCTTGGTATCTTTATTTGAAATGCAAGAATCTAAGTTTAGATGCCGGCCCATTTTGGTGAACAACCTGGGTTGTCCTTGCTGATTGGTGGAAAAAATCCATCCACCAATCAAAAAGTGCTGTCCAGAGTTCTTAACCCAAAAAAGCATAGATGGCTTTTATTTCAAATAAAGATAGCAAGAGAACAAAGAAAAATTGATAATAGGAGTAAATTAGAAAGTTGCTTAACCTCTTAAGGACATATGACGGAATTTTTCCGTCATAAAACAATTGAGCAAACTGAAAGCTGTGTCCTTAAAGGGTTAAAAATGCATGCTCTATCTGAATCACAAAAGAAAAAAATTGGGCTCAGTGGCCCTTTAACAACAGGGTGAGAGGGGCAAATTCCTTTCTTCTCTGAAGTGTTCTTGGGGTAAGGTCTGCATAAAATTGCAGTGTTACACCTATAAATTTGATTGATTGTTTTTTTCTCGAGGGCATCATTATATCTTCTTTCTTTGCAAAACTCTTGAATTTAATTATTATATCTCTTGGTGGAGCTGTATCAAGGGCCTTGGCCTCAAAGCACAATGTGCTCATTCCCACTCAATATTTGCTGATGCAGAGTCTCCTAGCATGTCTCCAAGAAGGACTGATATATAAGTTGGTAATTCTGTTTGTGCCACTACTTCAGTGACCCCTCTGATCTTGATGTTTTCCCGCCTACTCCTATTCTCTAGATCTTCAACCTTATCTTGTAGAGTAGATATTAAATCTGTTTGCTGTTCCAATATGATTTGGATATTTGATAAATCCTCCCTTGTAGCTGTTTTGTTATCTTCCAGTGCTTCTACTCTGAAGCCCAGGGTATGGATGTCTTGGTGGAGATCAGCTAGCTCTTCTCTGATACAGGACCTAAGTATGTCTGTAAGTTCCTTGGTAGATGCTAAGGGAGGTAAAGGATTCACGACTCCTTGAGTAGTGTCTGTTGGGGGGGAAAGTATACCCCTACGTGGCTCTGATGTACCTTTATCATTCGCAGCAGTTTGTAAAGAATTATCTATAGGAGTGAAAAAGGTATTTACAGCCTGTTCTTTGCTACTGGAAGCAAAGGATACTTTGCATACATTGTGATTACATAGACAATACATTTAGGGCCAGATTACTAGTGGCACATTAACAGTTAAGTGCGAGTGAAAAGGGGTTTATCGCAGGTGATTGCATGCATCGGAAGGAGCGCTTGTGCAATGCTGCTCCCTGCTTGCTTGTGGCTAATGACGTGCAAGAGGGGGCAGCCAATCATCCTAATCTAATCAGGATGATTCCAATCTGCCACACTTTAGGTGGCAGAGAAGTTAAGTAGCAGCAGCCTACTAGTGTTTCAGGCTCACATGAGCCCATAGTATAAATGTTCTTTTGGAGTCAAGGTATCCAAGCAATGGATCCTTCAGGATTACACCTGTAAGAGTCATAAGGCTCTGTCCCCTCCTTTTTGTGGCTTTGGTACAGATTGAACTTCAATCTGATTGGCTGATTCAATCAGCCAATCAGATTTTTCCTACCTTAATTCCGATTGGCTGATAGAATCCTATCAGTCAATCGGATTTCGAGGGACACCATCTTGGATGACGTCCCTTAAAGGAACCTTCATTCGTCGTTCAGTCGTCAGTTGAAGAGGATGGCTCTGCGTCGGCTCCTTTGAAGATGGCTCCGCTCCGCTCCGGATGGATGAAGATTGAAGACGCTGCCTGGATGAAGACTTCTACCGGATGAAGGACCTCATCTGCGCACCTTGGATGAAGATTTCGGCCCAGTTGGGTGAAGATGGCTCCAGGTAGGGTGATCTTCAGGGGGTTAGTGTTAGGTTTTTTTAAGGGGGGTTTGGGTGGGTTAGAGTATGGGTATGTGGGTGGTGGGTTTTAATGTTGGGGGGGTTGTATTTTTTTTACAGGTAAAAGAGCTGATTACTTTGGGGCAATGCCCCGCAAAAAGCACTTTTAAGGGTTGGTAAAAGAGCTGGTTACTTTGTAATTTAGACTAGTGTAGGGCATTTTTTTATTTTGGGGGGCTTTATTATTTTATTAGGGGGCTTAAATTAGGTGTAATTAGTTTAAACTTCTTGTAATTCTTTTTTATTTTCTGTAATTTAGTGTTTGGGTTTTTTTGTACTATAGTTTAGTTTATTTAATTTAATTTAATTTTAGGTAATTGTAGGTAATTTATTTAATTTATTTAATGATAGTGTAGTGTTAGGTTTAATTGTAACTTAGGTTAGGATTTATTTTACAGGTAATTTTGTAAGTATTTTAGCTAGGTAGCTATTAAATAGTTATTAACTATTTAATAGCTATTGTACCTAGTTAAAATAAATACAAAGTTGCCTGTAAAATAAAAATAAATCCTAAAATAGCTACAATATAATTATTAGTTATATTGTAGCTATTTTAGGGTTTATTTTACAGGTAAGTATTTATTTTTAAATAGGAATAATTTAGTTAATAATAGTAAGTTTTATTTAGATTTATTAAAATAATATTAAAGTTAGGGGGGTGTTAGTGTTAGACTTAGGTTTAGGGGTTAATAAGTTTAATATAGGTGGTGACGGGGTCCGGGAGCGGCGGTTTAGGGGTTAAACATTTAATTTAGTTGTGGCGGGGTCCGGGAGCGGAGGTTTAGGGGTTAATGAGTTTAATGTAGGTTGCGGTGGTGTAGTGGGGGGCAGGATAGGGGTTAATAACTTTAATATAGGTTGAGGTGGGCTCCGGGTGGAGCGGTTTAGGGGTTAAACAATTTATTTAGTTGCGGCGGGGTCCGAGATCCGCAGGATAGGGGTTAATAACTTGAATATAGGTGGCGGCGGTGTAGTGGGGGGCAGGATAGGGGTTAATAGGTGTAATGTAGGTGGCGGCGGGGTCCGGGAGAGGCGATTTAGGGGTTAATATATTTATTATAGTTGTGGCGGGGTCCAGGAGCGGCGGTTTAGGGGGTAATAACTTTATTTAGTTGTGGGGGGCTCCGGGAGCGGCGGTTTAGGGGGTAAAAACAGTGTAGTTTAGTGTGGGTGCTTAGTGACAGGCTATCAAAAAAGCTGCGAAGAAACCGATGAGCAGCGAGATCGATGACTGTCAGTTAACAACAGTCCACTGCTCATCACTCCGTACTTGGTGCGCGGCTTCTTGACAGATTTTTTGATAACTTTGGCAAACGTATTCAGGTCCGTGGCGGCAATGGTAGGCGAGATTAGGCGAGCATATTGGGCCGGCGAATGCAGGTAAGTAGACGGCTTCATAACTAGAGGCCTTAATCTCCTGCAAAGTAAACGTTTTTTCACTGTAAGAGCACTAAAATTGTGGAACTCATTACCTGAGGAGGTAGTAACTGCTAATACCTTAGATACATTTTAAAATTGCTTAGATACATTTTTGGCTTGAAACATTACTCAGGGACATGATTGTTTCTGTTGAATGGGTCACCTTTTTTAATGGAATTAATGTAAACTCAACTGGAGCATTTTTGTAAGTATATTGAAATTTGTGTAGGTTGAACTCGATGTACTTCTGTGTTTTTTCAAACTTAAATTCTATGTTACTATGTTACAAGTGACAGTCTCAACATTGGTAGCATCCAGGTTTATCATATATAAGCTAAAGTTGTTTCTGATAGCAATGTAATGGGCCAGTATATCCATCAGGATTCTGATATATTTAAAAACCATATGTTGTGGCTTCATCTTTTAGAATGGTAATGTGGGGTTTGAGGATGACATTTCCCATTGTCTACTAATATCAGATCTTACTTGGTCATTGTAAATGTGCATGAATGTTGTATTGTAATGATTTTTGTATTTCCCTCTGCTTAAAAGCATACATTGGGACAAATGTTCCAGGTTATTAATATGTTTATCCAAGAGGGAACAATCATGGCCTTAATGGATAATTTACTGTCTCATTTTATCTAGTTTAATTATTTTCTTCTGGTCCTAAGTATTTTTACATATTACTTTATGAACTGCAAGTATGAAAACTAGTTTTATGTAACAAATAATTTCTCTCTGTAGTTTTACATAGGAAGAGGCCAAGTTTCTCAAAGGGAAAATCATTCTTTTCAAGACGTACTGTGGGCAAGATTTATTAATCTGCGAGTGGATGGGTTTTACATATTGTGAACCTGTCCGGATATGATTGCAGATTGTGTGGTGCATTTGTTCCCCATATTTAACACATGTGAAAGTCTACCCCCTACCCTCACAAAACCAATTGTCTGAAAGTAGGGCTTGTTATTCACCCCGGTAGAATAAATCCAGGGTGATTTTTATCCACAAACTCCAAATTGGCGAGAGAGTTTATGAAGCAATAGTTTAATGAGTGAGCCTATAACTGATCGAGACATTTGCCTTATGATAAATCTTGCCCTGTATCCTTTTTCAATAAAGTAAAAATTCTATAAGGGGGAACTGCATATTACCCCTTTTTTTTACTTCTCGTCGTTGGAGGATTCCTTCTTTCCCAGCGTAGTCGGATACTTTGTTTATTTAAGAACTGCAGATAACCTCTGTGAATTAGGGATGATTTAATCATGCATCACTTTTGGTTTGGTACCACCCTTGCCCATTGGCCTGATCAATGGCATCATCACAATCTCTGGATCACTTATCAAAGCATCAAGGGCATTATTTCTGCACAGTGACATTAGGAAAGGATTTTCCAATACTATCAGTGATTTATGGCAAATCTGCTAAACACATTCTAGTGAAAGTTTGGAGAAATATGTAATAGAGGAATTAAACGTATTCTCCTAAAAATAATGATGGGGGTCCCCTATAAGGAACTCCTTTAATTTGAAATGTCTCCAAAAACTGCTGAAACCAAGTAGAAGGTCAAATCTATTAGATTTAGTTACAGAGACATAAGACAAACATTTATTTAGCATGAAGCTCCGTCTAGCAAATTATATATAATATTTATATTAACCTCATGTTTCTTTTTCTGTAAGGATCTGTAAGGACCAGGTAACAACACTGGCTGATCATGTTTTAACAAAAATATATTTTACTGTTATCACCCTCTGAAGAATCCTCTCCAATACTATATTTTGTGTCTAAATCACTGGTTTTCAAACCTATCCTAAGGCCTCCCCAACATGCCAGATTTTCATGATTACCTTGGATGAGAGCAGGTAAAATAACCATGTTTGCTAATCAGCTGATTATTTCACCTGTGATCGAGTTCAGATATCCTCAACATCTGGCATGCTAGGGAGGCCTGAGGAAATGTTTGAAAACCAGTGGTCTATATTGATCCTTTAGCTCTATTGGCCAGTATTCTCCTCCTGGTCACACCCTGACACTCTTTACCTTAAAGCTGTTTAGATATATTTTTTTCACTCAATAATCAGTCTCAACTGTTGTAAATGTATTTTTCTTAAAGGAAATTAAATCAAGACCGTATTTGCAGTTTGGGTTTTTGGTTTAGTTATCCAATCATTAGTTGTATTGCCTATCAAAATATGCAAAAAATTGCTGTTTAATCTGTGTAACTTCCTGTCTAATACCTAGGCCATAGTTTATAAACGTCCTCTATGACAAGGAGTATAAGATCATATGCTACACCATCTCTTACAGAACGTGGGGATATATTTCACACAGAAATTTTATATGTTTCTACATGTAACAATCTGTGAAGAATATTGATATATTTATGCTAATACATCCTTGTTTTCATAGAAATCATCATGTATTGAAATCAGGACCATCATGCATTATTACACCATTAATAGTACAAAAAAGTAGGAAAATAAATAACTTTTTACTCCAAATCCAATTAGTGAGAGTGCAAAATCTAAAACACGCCATTGTCCATTCCAGAATAATCTGCACTTTCTCTGTATGTCAAAATATATTTCACCATTTCCATTTCCAATTCCTGAGTTCACTGGGATCACTATAAAGAAACAAACAAACACTCAAGAGTTGACTAAAACTTAATCCTTAATGATAGCATATTAAAATAGTTACATGCGGAGGCATTTCTGTTTTCACTTGAACCTTATTCAAATTGAGTGATAAAGAAAATACAATTAATGGTGCTTCCTCAGTCATAGGCTCATTAAAGGGAAACTAAAGTCAACACTAAAAGTTTATGATTAAGACAGATTATGTATTTAAAATTAAGCTTTCCATTTTACTTCTATTATCAAATTGTGATTTGCTGATGGCTGTCACAAGATACAGGGGGCAGGGAAATAAGTACATTTATGACAAAAAAATCTACTGCTCATTTGAAATTTAGATTAAGTAATATTGAATAGTTTTTTTATTATTATATAGGCATGTGCATTATTTTTGTTATGAATGCAAATTAATGAAACATGGATATTAATTTTGTTGTCACTAAACCAATATTCGAATGAATGCATCATAAAATTTAAATAAAATGAATAAATACTGAAGAAATTCATCAGTATTCATTCATTTTCTTTACATTACCTTAAGGTTTAAAATACTTACCTTTAGTGCACTAAAGAGCCACACTAATCCTGACACTTCACAGAGCCACGGTGGCTAAGCGTGCGCTAAACCTACTATCAGTGCAGCCCCGGGGCTCTGTGGAAAAGTGTCAGAATTAGCGCAGCTCTCTAGCTTGCTAGAAGTAAGTATATAACACTACAGGTCAACTTTTTCACCTGTAGCAAAGAAACAACAAAATTTATGTAAGAACTTACCTGATAAATTCATTTCTTTGATATTGGCAAGAGTCCATGAGCTAGTGACGTATGGGATATACAATCCTACCAGGAGGGGCAAAGTTTCCCAAACCTCAAATTGCCTATAAATATACCCCTCACCACACCCACAATTCAGTTTAATGAATAGCCAAGTAGTGGGGTGAAAGAAAAGTAGTAGAAAGAATAAAAAAAAGGAACTGGAAATATAATTGTGCTTTATACAAAAAATCATAACCACCAAAAACATGGTGGGTCTCATGGACTCTTGCCAATATGAAAGAAATTAATTCACCAGGTAAGTTCTTACAGAAATTATGTTTTCTTTAATGTAATTGGCAAGAGTCCATGAGCTAGTGACTTGTGGGATATTAATACACAAGATGTGGTACTCCACAGAAGAGTCACTAGAGAGGGAGGGATAAAATAAAAACAGCCATTTTCCGCTGAAAAATTAAATCCACATCCAAAAAATAAGTTTTTCTCATAATTGAAAAGAAAAAACTTAAAAGATAAGCAGAGGAATCAAACTGAAACGGCTGCCTAAAAAACTTTTCTACCAAAGACTGCTTCTGAAGAGGCAAATACATCAAAATGGTATAATTTAGTAAATGTATGCAAAGAAGACCAAATTGCTGCTTTGCAAATCTGATCAACTGAAGCTTCATTCTTAAAAGATCATGAAGTGGAGACTGATCTAGTAGAATGAGCTGTGATTCTCTGAGGCAGGGCCTGACCCGACTCCAAATAAGCCTGATGAAACAAAAGCTTTAACCAAGATGCCAAGGAAATAGCAGAAGCTTTCTGACCTTTCCTAGAACCATAAAAGACAACAAATAGACTGGAAGTCTTCCTAAAATCTTTAGTAGCTTCAACATAATATTTCAAAGCTATAACAACATATAAAAAATGTAAGGATCTCTCCAAAGAATTCTTAGGATTAGGACACAAAGAGGGAACAACAATGTCCCTATTAATGTTATTAGAATTCACAACCTTAGGAAGAAATTAAAATGAAGTCCACAAAACCGCCTTACCCTGATGGAAAATCTGAAAAGGAGACCCACAAGAAAGAGCAGATAATTTGGAAACTCTTCTAGCAGAAGAGATAGCCAAAAGGAACAACACTTTCCAAGAAAGTAGTTTAATATCCAAAGAATTCAGAGGCTCAAAAGGAGGAGCCTGTAAAGCCTTCAAAACCAAATTAAGACTCCAAGGAGGAGAGATTGATTTAATGACAGGCTTGATATGGACCAAAGCCTGTATAAAACAGTAACTATCAGGAAGCTTAGCAATCTTTCTGTGAAATAAAACAGAAAGAAAAGAGATTTGTCCCTTCAAGGAACTTGCAGACAAATCTTTATCCAAACCATCTTGAAGAAACTGTAAAATAAAATAAAAGTCTTCCAAACTCAATAATAAATCTTCCTAGAAACAGATTTATGAGTCTGTAACATAGTATTAATCAAAGTCAGAGAAACCTCTATGACTAAGCACTAGGCGTTCAATTTCCATACCTTAAAATTTAAAGATTTGAGATCCTGATGGAAAAACGGACCTTGAGACAAAAGGTCTGGTCTTAAAGGAAGTGGCCAAGGTTGGCAACTGGACATCCGAACAAGATCTGCATACCGAAACCTGTGAGGCCATGCTGGTACTACCAGAAACACAAACGATTGTTTCATGATGATCTTGAAGATCACTGTTGGAAGAAGAACTAGAGACGGGAAAATATAAGCAGGTTGGTAAAACTAAAGAACTGCTAACGCATCCATCGACTCCGCCTGAGGATCCCTGGAACTGAACAAATACCTGGAATGTTTTTTGTTTATATGGGAAGCCATCAGATCTATTTCTGGAAGATTCCACATATGAACAATCTGAAAAAACACATCTGGATGGAGAGACCACTCCCCCGGATGTAAAGTCCAACGGCTGAGATAATCCGCTTCCCAATTGACTATACCTGGGATATGTACCGCAGAAATTAGACAAGAGCAGGATTCTGCCCAAGAAAGTATCCAAGATACTTCTTTCTTAGCTAGGGGACTATGAGTCCCACCCTGATGATTGACATATGCCACAGTTGTGATATTGTCTGTCTGAAAACAAAAAAATTATTCTCTCTTCAACAGAGGCCAAACCTGAAGAGCCCTGAAAATAGCACAGAGTTCTAAAATATTAATTTGTAACCTTGCCTCTTGAGGTTTCCAAACTCCTTGTGCTGTCAGAGATCCCTAGACAGCTCCCTAACCTGAAAGACTTGCATCTGTTGTGATTACAGTCCAGGTTGGACAAACAAAAGAGGCCCCTTGAACTAAACAATGGTGGTCTAACCACCAAGACAGAGAGAGTCGAATGTTGGGATTTAAGGATATTGACTGTGATATCCTTGTATAACCCCTGCACCATTGATCCAGTATACAAAGCTGAAGAGGTCTTATATGAAAACAAGCAAAGGGAATGAACGAGACTGAACGTTTTGACAAGCTGAAACCAATTTAATTTGTCTCTTGCCTGTTAGAGACAGAGTCATGGACACTGAATCTATCTGGAAACCTAAAAAGGTGACCCTTATCTGAGGAATCAAGGAACTTTCCGGTAAATTGATCCTCTAATCATGTCTCTGAAGAAGCAATACTGGTTGATTTGTGTGAGATTCGGCAGAATGTAAAGACTGAGCTAATACCAAGATATCATCCAAATAAGGAACACCACAATACCCTGTTCTCTGAATACAGAGAGTAGGACACCAAGAACCTTTGAGAAAAAACTTGGAGCTGTTTCTAGGCCAAATGGAAAAAAACGACAAAAGGGTAATGCTTGTCTAGAAAAGAGAATCTCAGAAACCGATAGTGGTCTGGATGAATTGGAATATGAAGATAGGCATCCTGTAAGCCTATCATGGACATATAATGACCTTGCTGAACAAAAGGCAGAATAGTCCTTATAGTTACCATTTGAAAAATGGCACTCTTACAAAACGATTCAAAATTTCAGATCCAGAACTGGCCTGAATAAATTTTCTTTCTTTGGGACAATGAATAGATTTGAATAAAACCCCAGATCCTGTTCCTGAAACAGAACTTGTATGATTACCCCTGAAAGCTCCAGATCTGAAACACACTTCAGAAAAGCCTGAGCCTTCACTGGATTTACTGGGATGTGTGAGAGAAAAAATCTTCTCACAGGTGATCTTACTCTGAATCCTATTTGATACCCTTGAGAGACAATACTCTGAATCCACTGGTTTTGGACAGAATCTGGCCAAATGTTTTGAAAAAAAATTAAACTGCCCCCCACCAGCAGAGCTGAAATGAGGGACACACCTTCATGCAGACTTGGGGGCTAGCTTTGGTTTCTTAAAGGGCTTGGATCTATGCCAACTTGAAGATGGTTTCCAATTGGAACCAGATTCTTTGGGGGAAGGATTGGCTTTCTGTTCCTTATTCTGTCGAAAAGAACGAAAACGATTAGAAGGTTTTAGATTTACCCTTAGGATTATATCCTGAGGTAAAAAAAAAACTACCTTCTACCAGTGATAGTTGAGATAATTGAATCCAACTGAGAAACAAATAAATTATTACCTTGGAAAGAAAGAGATAGTAATCTAGATTCAGATACCATGTCAACATTCCAATATTTAAGCCACAAAGCTCTTCTAGCTAAAATAGCTAAATACATAGCTTTGATATCAAAAAATAGCATCACAGATAAAATGATTAGCATGTTGAAGCAAGCAAACAATGCTAGACAAATCAAAATCTGTTTCCTGTTGCGCTAAGCTTTCCAACCAAAAAGTTGATGCAGCTGCAACATCAGCCATGGATATAGCAGGCCTAAGAATATAGCCAGAAAATAAATAAGCTTTCCTTAGATAAGATTCATGTTTCCTATCTAAAGGAACCTTAAAAGAAGTACTTTCTCATAGGAATAGTAGTACGTTTGGCAAGAGTAGAAATAGCCCCATCAACTTTGGGGGATTTTTTTCTCAAGCTGCTGGCAAAGGATACAACTTCTTAAACCTAAAAGAAGGAATAGAAGAAGTACTAGGCCTATTCCATTCCTTAGAAATCATATCAGAAATAGCATCAGGAACTGGAAAAACCTCTGGAGTAATCACAGGATGTTTGTAAACAGTATTTAAACATTTACTAATTTTAGTAACAAGAGGACTAGAATCCTCAATATCCAAAGTAACCAACACTTCTTTACGAATATACTCCATCTTAAAGAGATAAGTAGATTTGTCAGTGTCTATCTATCTGAGGAAGGATCTTCTGAACCAGATAGATCCTCATCAGAGGAGGATAATTCACTATGTTGTCGGTCATTTGAAATTTCATCAACTTTATGAGAAGTTTTAAAAGACCTTTTATGTTTATTAGAAGGTGGAATAGCAGACAAAGCCTTCTGAATCGCATCAGCAATAAAAATCTTTTATATTCACAGGGATATCATGTACATCAGATGTTGAAAGAACAACAGGCATTTTGCTAGTACAGAAGGATACATTCTCTGCATGCAAAAGTTTGTCATGACAACTGTTACATACTACAGCTGGAGATATAATCTCCACAAACTTACAACAGATACACTTATTTTTGGTAGAACTGTTATCAGGCAGCAGGATTCTAACAGTGGTTTCTGAGACAGGCTCAGATTGAGAGATCTTGCAAATGTAAGAGAAAAAAATAACATATAAAGCAAAATTATACATTTCCTTATATGGCAGATCAGGAATGGAAAAAAAGGCAAACAGCATAGTCCTCTGAGCATAAAAAAGAGCAAGAAGCATGTAGGAAGTGGGGTTTAAATAAATAAATTATTTGGCACCAAGTATGTCGCACAACGCAAAATGAAATTTTTTGGCGCTAACAACATCCGGAAATGACGCAACTCGCATCATGGCAGACGCAACCCGCGTCATGACAGACGCAACCTTGTGTAAGGAAACCTGGCGTCAACTAAGATGCCAGAAATGACGAATTTGCATCACCAAACGTACCTTCGCGCCAAAACATTCTCACGCCAAGAATGACGCAATAAATATCAGCATTTTGCGACCTCGCAAGCCTAATTTTGCCCGCGAAAATTAATGAAAAGCAGTCAAATTTGAAGAAAAGACTATACCTCAGGTATTAAAAAATAACTTCCTAAATATGTTTCCCAATTTTGAAACTGATAGTCTGCAAAAGGAAATATACATAAACTTGACTCATGGCAAATATAAGTACAATACATATATTTAAAGCTTTATAATAATACATAAAGTGCCAAACCATAGCTTAGAGTGTCTTAAGTAATGAAAACATACTTACTGAAAGACACCCATCCACATATAGCAGATAGCCAAACCAGCACTGAAACAGTATCAGTAGATGTAATGGAATATAAGAGTATATCGTCGATTTGAAAAGAGAGGTAGGATATAAATCTCTACAACTGATAACAGAGAACCTTTGAAATGATTTCCTGTGAGGAAAACCATAGAATCAATAGGTGATACTCCCTTCACATCAATCTGACAAACACTGTACTTTGAGAGGAATCGGGCTTCAAAATGTTGAGAAGCGCATATCAACGAAGAAAATCAACCTCAAACTTACTTCACCACCTCCATAGGAGGCAAAGTTTGTAAAACTGAATTGTGGGTGTGGTGAGGGGTGTATTTATAGGCATTTTGAGGTTTGGGAAACTTTGCCCCTCCTGGTAGGATTGTATATCCCAAACGTCACTAGCTAGAGAAGTTTTAAAAGACCTTTTATGTTTATTAGAAGACGGAATAGAAGACAAAGCCTTCTGAATCACATCAGCAATAAAAATCTTTTATATTCACAGGGATATCATGTACATCAGATGTTGAAAGAACAACAGGCATTGTGCTCGTACAGAAGGATACATTCTCTGCATGCAAAAGCTTGTCATGACAACTGTTACATACTACAGCTGGAGATATAATCTCCACATACTTACAACAGATACGCTTATTTTTGGTAGAACTGTTATCAGGCAGCAGGATTCTAACAGTAGTTTCTGAGACAGGATCAGATTGAGAGATCTTGCAGATGTAAGAGAAAAAAAACAACATATAAAGCAAAATTATAAATTTCCTTATATGGCAGATCAGGAATGGAAAAAAATGCAAACAGCATAGTCCTCTGAGCATAAAAAAGAGCAAGAGGCATGTAGGAAGTGGGGTTTAAATAAATAAATTATTTGGCACCAAGTATGTCGTACAACGCAAAATGAAATTTTTTGGCGCTAACAACATCCGGAAATGACGCAACTCGCGTCATAGCAGACGCAACTTTGTGTAAGGAAACCTGGCGTCAACTAAGATGCCGGAAATGACGAATTTGCATCACCGAACGTACCTTCGCACCAAAACATTCTCGCACCAAGAATGACGCAATAAATATCAGCATTTTGCGACCTCGCAAGCCTAATTTTGCCCGTGAATATTAATGAAAAAGCAGTCAAATTTGAAGAAAAGACTATACCTTTATTAAAAAATAACTTCCTAAATATGTTTCCCAATTTTGAAACTGATAGTCTGCAAAAGGAAATATACATAAACCTGACTCATGGCAAATATAAGTGCAATACATATATTTAAAACTTTATAATAATACATAAAGTGCCAAACCATAGCTTAGAGTGTCTTAAGTAATGAAAACATACTTACTGAAAGACACCCATCCACATATAGCAGATAGCCAAACCAGTACTGAAACAGTATCAGTAGAGGTAATGGAATATGAGAGTATATCGTCGATCTGAAAAGGGAGGTAGGATATGAATCTCTACAACCGATAACAGAGAACCTTTGAAACGATTTCCCGTGAGGAAAACCATAGAATCAATAGATGATACACCCTTCACATCCCTCTGACAAACACTGTACTCTGAGAGGAATCGGACTTCAAAATGTTGAGAAGCGCATATCAACGAAGAAAATCAACCTCAAACTTACTTCACCCCCTCCATAGGAGGCAAAGTTTGTAAAACTGAATTGTGGGTGTGGAGAGGGGTGTATTTATAGGCATTTTGAGGTTTATGAAACTTTGCCCCTCCTGGTATGATTGTATATCCCATACGTCACTAGCTCATGGACACCTTGCCAATTACATGAAAGAAATTAACATTTGTTTAACAAAAAATTGTGTAAATGTTACAAGAATATTTAGTATTTATTTAGTTTAAAACTAAACAAACACTGAATAACACGGCAGACAAATATTCGGAAAACTGATTTTTCTGAATATACTGGCTAAAAAATTTGGCTGTACTAAATTTTTCACCAGTGCACACGTCTATTATTATTATTATTATTATTATTATTATCGGTTATTTGTAGAGCACCATCAGATTCCGCAGCTATAGTATAGTATTATGCATTTATTGACTACACAGTTATGCTGCATTTAATGGTCCTTGAAACACCTTATCTAATTATTAAAGTTGAGTTAGAAAGAAGCAGGAAACCACACTAACCAGACTTTTTATCCATATTTAAATAACATAATCAGAATGACTACACAGAAAATCAGATATCATAAAAACACGAGATTTGACATACCCCCCAGCAGTCCCAATTTGTCCAGGACAGCACCGAATTCAGGGGTCTGTCCTGCTGTCACAGTAATAGAGCCTTTCATCCCACATTGACCCCCTCACCCACTCACCTGCAACCCACCACCCCTCTGTTTCAGAGTGCCACTGCAGTTAACAAAAGAAAAGAAAACTTGCTGTTTTGGATCCTTGTCACATTAGTATTGCAAGGACCTAACCCTGCACCACAGCTTTTATATTTAAACAGTTTTTAAGCCCCCCACTCAAAATAAATTCACTCAGAGTCCCTGCTGTGAGGGGCAGGGATGTGCACTATAAGGACTAGGAGCGGGAGGGGGTGTACACAATGCAGCCTGCAGATCGATCGCAACTGGTAAGTACCTAACTAGTTATAGGTAGAAATCAAGGACTGTATTAAGTGTGTTCCATATCAAATGATTTGCTCACTGCTATTGTCAAAATGTGAGTTACAGTTAGATTGGACATTTCATCAAAAGGTCAGTAAATACATATTAGCATTAAGCCCAGCATCCTGATCACAGTACTACAAGATTACTGTGTGATGCTTCTTCTCTAATATGAAGGAGAGAGTACCAAAACAAAAACATACCGGGAGTTGTCATGGGACCCAACTTACCAAGGACTCACTCCACATATAAGGTTCTTAATGGAAGGTCTGACAACCCCCAGCACTACCAATCCTGACCCCCAACATATGGCACAGATGAGATCTGCAGTTATACAGCTTAGGCCACCAAATACTCAGCACAATCCTGTCACACACAAAATACCCATACATATGAGCTGCTCTAACCTCATGTCACCTGCAAAGACAATGGCCTCTAGTTATCAAGCCGTCAACCTCAAATACGCTGAAATTCCGCAGCGTATTTGAGGCGAGGCTGATTCGCCTTAGTTATCAAGCCCTAGACACCGGCAAAAGTAGAATTTAGTGACGTAAGCTTCGATCCGCCGGACTCAGTCCGACACAGATCGATTCTTACGTCACTCCAGATGTTCCGCACACAAGTGCAGCACAATCTGACTACTTCTGCTAGTTATCAAAAAACTAGCAGGTACGCTCAGCACTTTTCCGGCCCAGCGTACCTGGTTTTCAAACCGCCGCACTGGAGGCGGCGGATCCCATAGGAATCAATGGGCGTCTGACCATATCGAAAGTTCATGTTCGCTGCTGCCCGACATCCCATTGATTCCTATGGGAGCTGTCTACACCTAACACCCTAACATGTACCCCGAGTCTAAACACCCCTAATCTGCCCCCCCTACACTGCCGCAACTAAATAAATGTATTATCCCCTAAACCTCCGCTCCCGGACCCCACCGCAACTATAATAAACTTACTACTCCCTAAACCACCGCTCCCGGAGCCCACCGCCACGCTAATAAACTGATTAACCCCTAAACCACCGCTCCCTGTCCCCGCCACAACTATAATATATGTATTAACCCCTAAACTGCCGCTCCCGGACCCCGCCGCAACTATAATATATGTATTAACCCCTAAACCGCCACTCCCGAACCCCGCCGCAACCTATCTTAAACTTATTAACCCCTAATCTGCCCCCCCTACACCGTCGCCACCTATAATAAATTTATTAACCCCTATCCTGCCCCCCCTATACCGCCGCAACCTATAATAAATTTATTAACCCCTATCCTGCACCCCCCTACACCGCCGCCACTGTAATAAAATTATTAACCCCTAAACCTAAGTCTAACACTAACACCCCCCTAACTTAAATATTAATGAAATGAATCTAAATAATATTTCTCTTATTAACTAAATTAATCCTATTTAAAACTAAATACTTACCTTTAAAATAAACCCTAATATAGCTACAATATAAATAATAATTATATTGTAGCTATTTTAGGATTTATTTTTATTTTACAGGCTTCTTTCAATTTATTTTAACTAGGTACAATAGCTATTAAATAGTTATTAACTATTTAATAGCTATCTAGTTAAAATAAAGAGAAATTTACCTGTAAAATAAAAACTAACTTAAGTTTCAATAACACCTAACACTACACTATCATTAACTAAATTATTCCTATTTAAAACTAAATACTTACCTGTAAAATAAACCCTAAGCTAGCTACAATGTAATTAATAATTACATTGTAGCTATTTTAGGATTTATATTTATTTTACAGGTAACTTTGTATTTATTTTAGCTAGTTAGAATAGTTATTAAATAGTTATTAACTATTTAATAACTACCTAGCTAAAAGAAATACAAAATTACCTGTAAAATAAATCCTAACCTAAGTTACCATTAAACCTAACACTACACTATCATTAAATTAATTAAATATTAGCTACAAATAACTACAATTAAATTAAATTAAATAAACTAACTAAAGTACAAAAAATAAAAAAAAATATTTACAAACATTTCAAAAACATTACAACAATTTTAAGCTACTTACACCTAATCTAAGCCCCCTAATAAAATAACAAAGCCCCCAAAATAAAAAAATGCCCTACCCTATTCTACATTAAAAAGTTACCAGCTCTTATTACCTTACCAGCCCTTAAAAGGTCCTTTTGCGGGGCATGTCCCAAAGAAAACAGCTCTTTTGCCTGTAAAATAAAAATACAACCCCCCCCCCCAACATTAAAACCCACCACCCACATACCCCTAATCTAACCCAAACCCCCCTTAAATAAACCTAACACTACCCCCCTGAAGATCATCCTACCTTGAGCCGCCCTACCCTATTCTACATTAAAAAGTTACCAGCTCTGTTCCAATCAGCCAATAGAATGCGAGCTCGATCTGATTGGCTGATTGGATCAGCCAATCGGATTGAACTTCAATCTGATTGGCTGATTCAATCAGCCAATCAGATTTTTCCTACCTTAATTCCGATTGGCTGATAGAATCCTATCAGCCAATCGGAATTGAAGGGACGCCATCTTGGATGACGTCCCTTAAAAGAACCTTCATTCGTCGTTAGTCGTCGGGAAGAAGAGGATGGCTCCTCGACGGCTCGTCTGAAGATGGCTCCGCTCCGGATGGATGAAGATTGAAGACGCCGCTTGGATGAAGACTTCAGTCGGATGGAAGACCTCTTCAGCACCGCCTGGATGTTGACTTCTGCCGCTCCGGATCTCCTCTTCGGTTCCATCGGGGGTCGGCTGGCTGAAGACGGCTCAAGGTAGGATGATCTTCAGGGGGTAGTGTTAGGTTTATTTAAGGGGGGTTTGGGTTAGATTAGGGGTATGTGGGTGGTGGGTTTTAATGTTAGGGGGGGTTGTATTTTTATTTTACAGGCAAAAGAGCTGTTTTCTTTGGGACATGCCCCGCAAAAGGCCCTTTTAAGGGCTGGTAAGGTAGTAACTTTTTAATGTAGAATAGGGTAGGGCATTTTTTTATTTTGGGGGCTTTGTTATTTTATTAGGGGGCTTAGATTAGGTGTAAGTAGCTTAAAATTGTTGTAATATTTTTGAAATGTTTGTAAATATTTTTTTGTAACTTAGCTTTTTTTATTTTTTGTACTTTAGTTAGTTTATTTAATTGAATTTAATTGTAGTTATTTGTAGCTAATTTATTTAATTAATTTAATGATAGTGTAGTGTTAGGTTTAATTGTAACTTAGGTTAGGATTTATTTTACAGGTAATTTTGTATTTCTTTTAGCTAGGTAGTTATTAAATAGTTAATAACTATTTAATAACTATTCTAACTAGCTAAAATAAATACAAAGTTACCTGTAAAATAAATATAAATCCTAAAATAGCTACAATGTAATTATTAATTACATTGTAGCTAGCTTAGGGTTTATTTTACAGGTAAGTATTTAGTTTTAAATAGGAATAATTTAGTTAATGATAGTGTAGTGTTAGGTGTAATTGAAACTTAGGTTAGTTTTTATTTTACAGGTACATTTCTATTTATTTTAACTAGATAGCTATGAAATAGTTAATAACTATTTAATAGCTATTGTACCTAGTTAAAATAAATTGAAAGTTGCCTGTAAAATAAAAATAAATCCTAAGATAGCTACAATATAATTATTATTTATATTGTAGCTATATTAGGGTTTATTTTAAAGGTAAGTATTTAATTTTAAATAGGATTAATTTAGTTAATAAGAGAAATATTATTTAGATTTATTTCATTAATATTTAAGTTAGGGGGTGTTAGGGTTAGTGTTAGACTTAGGTTTAGGGGTTAATAAATTTATTATAGTGGCGACGGTGTAGGGGGGTGCAGGATAGGGGTTAATAAATTTATTATAGGTGGCGACGGTGTAGGGGGGGCAGATTAGGGGTTAATAAGTTTAATATAGGTTGCGGCGGGGTCCGGGAGCTGCGGTTTTGGGGTTAAACTATTTATTTAGTTGCGGTGAGGTCCGGGATCCGCAGGATAGGGTTAATAACTTTATTATAGGTGGCGGCGGTATAGGGGGGGCAGTATAGGGGTTACTAGTTATAATGTAGGTGGTGGCGGTGGTGTCCGGGAGCGGCGGTTTAGGGGTTAATACATTTATAAGAGTTGCGGCAGGGTCTAGGAGCGGCGGTTTAGGGGTTAGTAACTTTATTTAGTTGTGGGGGGCTCCGGGGGCGCCGGTATAGGGGGTAGAACAGTATAGTTAGTGTGGGTTAGTCCGCTGCTCATCACCCCGTACTTGGTGTGCGGCTTTTTGACAGCTTTTTTGATAACTTTGGCGAACGTATTCAGGTCCGCGGCAGCGATGGTAGGCGAGCTTAGGCGGGCGTATTGGGCCGGCAAAGGCAGGTAAAGTAGACGCGTTGATAACTAGAGGCCAATGGGCACAATTCTCTGAATGGCGTAGAATGTAGCCACACTCACAGTGCAGGAAAGGAATTATTACAGTCATCCAGCATGTGATTATCCAGTCAGGTCCTCCTTCCCCCCGAAGCACCGCTAGGCAGCCATCTGCTTATACCACATACTTGGCCTGATAGTTATTCTATTGTACCCCCTTTATGACACCTGCATCATACTGCCTAATCCCACTTGTGCACGTAGCACTAACATCGCGTAGGATGTTTAGAATTATGAGATATTATTGCCTGGGGTGTAATCAGCTTCATGAAATTCATTTATAAAATACTATTACTAAGGTATTTTGTTTTCTTGGGTGAAACATTACATCATTGTCCCGATTTAGAGGAAGGGAAAAAGAATTTGATGAAAGAGAGCCTTCCATCCTGCATTTAAAGTGTAGTCATTGCTGGAAAAATCAGATTACAAGACTTATGGTATATTGTTGCAAGAACAAAAACAAATTGTAGGCAAGTTGTTGAATGAAACCATATTGCAAAATCTTGTCAAACAGAAAAAACTTTGACCTTGGTTAAGGATAATCTTAACTGAATAAGATAAGACAGCATACAGTTTTTGCACACTGCAGAAACAGGTAAATGTATTTCCCCTTTAGATTTGACACCAAATGTGACCACAAGGCCCAGAGGTCATGTATAAGTCACCTGCAGGTGCCTACATTAGATCCCAGGTAAGATAAATACTTTTACACAACTTTTAAATGTGTTTGTATAAATGTATACATGTGTGTGTTTGTGTGAATATGTGTTTATAACTCTGCATGTGTGTTTGTAAATATGTGTGTATAAGTATGTATGTATGTATGTATGTAGGTGTATAAATGTTTGTGTATGAGTATGTATGTATGTAGGTGTATAAATGTGTGTGTGTATATATGAGTATGTATGTATGTAGGTGTGTAAATATGTGTGTATGAGTATGTATGTATGTAGGTGTATAATTGTGTGTGTGTATGTATGAGTATGAGTATGTATGTATGTAGGTGTGTAAATATGTGTGTATGAGCATGTATGTATGTAGGTGTATAATCGTGTGTGTGTGTATGAGTATGTATGTATGTAGGTGTGTAAATATGTGTGTATAAGTATGTATGTATGTAGGTGTGTAAATATGTGTGTATGAGTATGTATGTATGTAGGTGTATAATTGTGTGTGTGTGTATGAGTATGTATGTAGGTGTGTAAATATATGTGTATGAGTATTATGTATGTATGTAGGTGTATAATTGTGTGTGTGTGTGTGTGTGTATGAGTATGTATGTATGTAGGTGTGTAAATATGTATGTATGAGTATGTATGTATATAGGTGTATAAATGTGTGTGTATGAGTATGTATGTATGTAGGTGTTTAAATGTGTGTGAGTGTATGCATATGGATGGGTGTGTGAGGGTGTATGTAACAGGCGAAATGCGTCAGGGGGGTTGTGTGGGACGATGGGGTCCCATATATTGTTGTAATTTTAAATTATATACTATCTGAGCCATATGGATGTCAAAATATGAGATAATTTACCATACTTAATGATTATAGTCTCTATATATGGATATTGCTTATGATTGATATAGTAGTGCTAAAAATGATGTGGCCTATATTAATCCTCTATGGTTGTCACAAATATATAAGGGGGGAAGGACAAGTCTAACCACATAGATGGATAAGTGACGTAATAGTTGAATTTGGAAAAAAACTTCAATATCACTATTTGATTGCACACTTGTATATTAGGCAAAATGGCAAGAATACGAACACTCAAAAGAAACTTTACAATGTGAAACTGTTAGAACAGTTAGAGAATACCACTCATGATATTACATGCACATATTAGCTAATTTGCATGTCTGACCGCGAATGGTGGAGTGTAATTACAAAAAATTGATACACGCTAACCGTTAATAGCACACGACCAGCAATATAGCAGCTGCTCAGGTAAAGCGCCACTCTGCAGTATAACAATTTATAATTTTCTAATTTATACGCAAAACATTAAATGTGGAATGTAACAACAGTATAATCTAACTATAATAGAGATATACTAACAGCCAGTGGCAACACTGTTAAGTATCTATTGCAGTCAGCAACAATAGTAATGTCAAACAGCCGACAAATATACCCAGTGTAACAATTTATTCACTAACACACTGCAGTTCCGTTAAACTAAACCCTTGTCATCTTACCCTGAATATATACAAAATTTGAGTACACATAAGTTTGTTCCATGTGCATTAACAATCTTTTTACAGCAAACAGTGTGTAGTGTATGTATGTGTGTCTGCTCAGATAGAGCGCCATTTCGCAGTACAATAATTCACAATTTGCTAAGTTTTATATAAGATGTTAAATGTGGTGTAACCTAACAACAAGAGGAATATACTAACTAGTGGTAACATTATCAATTACCCATGCCTGCTAGCAAAAATTGTAACGATTGACAGCTGATTAATATACTCAAATGTAATAATTTATTCACTGACATACTGCAGTACCATTAGACTAAATCCTTGTCAACCCACCCTGAATATACAAAGGATCTGAACACACACAGGGCCTGTTCTCGTGCATTAATAATTATTTTACATATATCCAGATGATACACTATCACTTGTGATCACATTTTATATGCACACAGAACAAGAAAGTATAAGGTATAATTCTACACAACTTAGAGGATTACGAGAGAGAGGTCTCAACATAATCTATTTCTCACTCTTACTGGACAAACCCATATATAGAGATTTTGTTACCGATAACCAGAGAGTCCTGATATGACATTTATGTAATAAAGGCCTGACAGCCATATACCGGGGCTCACTGATACCTGTACATCCCAATTGCTCAGTATAGGGATTTTAATGTGTTTGTATTTCACCCATCTTTTAAGTTGCCCAATAAAAGTTAAATTTTAAACATAATTTCTGCCTCTAAGATCAGTCTGGGCAAAGAGTGCTACAAAGGCATTTCTTGTCAGGGATTTCTAATCCCATTTGTTTGCATGTTTTGAACTATATGCTAGCACCACTCCCCATGAAGGAATATTAAACTGATACTGATATACCGAGTATCTTGTGAATAAATATATTAGAGGTGTTTGCCTTTATAGTGCCCTTGTCATTTTTGTGTGTAGTGTATGTATGTGTGTCTATGTAAATAGGTTTGGAAAAATGTTTATTTATGTATGTGTGTGTGTGTCCTCTAATATGATATGCTGTATATGCTGTATAGTACTGGGGGGGGGGGGTCAGTGGAGCTCTTTTAACTGGGAGAAAAGTGTCCCTCTTTGGCTATTTCAAATGGTGGGAGGTTCGGACTTATTATCATATCTGAATATGATGAAACATATTGGCACATTAGGATTTAGATAATGATAATACGATATCTGAGAATAAAATTGTTTTCAAACACAAACGGCAAATAAAAAAGTGATATTAAAAGCTAATTGTCACATGCATTTGTCACAAATCCATTAACATGTAATATAAGGGTAACTTTTTACTGCATGTTAATTAGTGATTTCCATTTTAAATATGAAATGTACTAATTTACTCACGTGCATGAGAAGTCTTTGGTTACATTCAGTGATTTGTTATATCAAGTTTGATTAATACTGATTGTGCGGGGCTGTGGCAAAGTAACTCTCTGTACACAATCATCATTTGTCAACTTGTGTGTTAGCACACAAAGTGCAAATCAGTTGCAAAAACACAGCGCGTGTTATGGCTTTTTCGCATTTGGAGTTGCACAGCTATTACAAGTTGCGCATTAAGCCACGTAATGCAAACAGACAAATTGTATTCCCCATAGAAGTCAATGGAGAAGACAAATAGAAAGAAAAACACACAAAAATCCTAATATGTTGCACATTTCATATTGCGAAAATGTTTTCGAAACAGAATATTTTCTATTTATTTATAAATAAATATTTCTCTATAACTTTGATGATATTTGGACTGATATATCTTTTTATAGTGAGATATGTATATGATTATATATACAGTATGTCTATATATCTTGTGATCTAAATGCGAATATATATTGAAAATCCCTCTGAGATATTGTTTAATGTGCAGAAGATTGTAATGCTAAATATTTTCATTATCTCCATAGTTAAACATATCTGTATACATATAAATCCATGTTTCTTTATACATGTGTATGTATGTCAATGTAAAATCCCTGCGTCTGCTTTTTTTTTCTAACAACCGAAATCTCCTATCTTTGAGCCCTTATAACATTTGTGTGCAATATTCTTTTTAAAATATCTTTTATTAGACAGTGTTAATATGAGTGTAATTGTACTTTGTAATGTATTTTTGAAGTGTTTCGTGGAACGTTTATGTTGCGCAATACTGTTAACTACAGCTCTTCAAGCGCCAAAAGGATTGTTGCGCAAAAGGCGAATGTGCGCACGCATTCATGATTTTTCAAGACTTGTAAAAGCTGCGCAATGGAAATTGATTGTGAAAAGACCACATCGCATGTGGGAAAACTCACAACGCGCGACTTGTAATCTTGCTCAGAGTATAATGATAGGATTTTTTAAACTTGAGTTAATAACAAAGGGCTCTATTTATCATCATGCGTGCCCACGAGGTTCACTATCATGAACCTTGTCCGCTCGGCCTCGCAGTGAGCAGGCAGCAATACGCTGCCACATTTAACATTGGACAAGCAATATTATGCAATGTTGCCCCCTGCTTGCGCACAGCCAATCACATGCAAAATCACGCAAACCTGAAATGCTGTGGCTCTGAAGCTGGATTAGCAGATTGATAAAAGGGGCCCATAGACTTAATTTCCTGCCTTTATTCTAAATGACATTTTTATTTTTAAGGGTCAGATCAAATACTGATGAATGATATCTTTGCAGACACACAGGCCCCTGTCAATACAATCTCTTGCTCATTAGAACTTCATAATCATCTTCACATTACAAGGAGTGATGTAATGTTCCTCAATAATGTTTACTGCTGAGCAAGATAATGAAAACAAGCAAAGTATTGAAATGCTACCTAGGAGAATTCCGCCAGACTCTTGGCATTTAAAGTGAATATTTTGCAATTACAATGCTGTTTTTTATCAACAGAAGAATGTAAAGTATTATTGAGCTCTTTATAGTATTTAAACATTTCTAGCTTCTATAAAGTATGATTGGTGAGTACACTCCAAGTTCAGCATATATCATACATTTAAATGCATAATACAAAGGGGCAGATTTATAATTGTCCAAATGGACAAGGTCTATAGGTCGGTGACAACTTACGGGTAGTATTAGCATGAGCGGATGCTGTTTAAAACTATCCCCTGAAACCAGTCATGTGAGAGAAGGGCTTGTCAATCACTCTGATTAGATCAGTCCAGGGTGATTTTAATCCACTACCACTACAGAGTGGATTTAGGAATCTTTGGTTTAAACCACTGTTTCAAAAATAACAGTTACGGGCTTGCATGATCCAATAGGGGCATTCAGTCTTTGATGTACCTGCCACATAGAATTCAACATAGTTTATAATTTCTTCCATTTAAAGTAACGTTTTCAAAAAGGTTATACATAACTGAAATGTACTTTTCTGAATCCTATTTGCGGCTTGTCAGGCTATATACAATAATGTAAAAAAAAGTCTTGGGTGTCAATTTATTAAAGTCTGGCGGACATGATAAGCTGTAGCGTATCATGTCTGCCAGACATCGCTGAATGCGGACAGCATACGCTGTCCGTATTCAGCATTGCACAAGGAGTTCTAGTGAACTGCTTGTGCAATACCGCCCCCTTGCAGATTCACGGCCGGGGGTGTCAATCAGCCCGATCGTATAGGATTCAGGCGGATTGCTGTACACAGCCTCAGAGGTTAAGGAGCAACCTGTTTGGCACGGATACAGGTTGAATAGGCCCAATTCGGCCAATAATAAATTGACCCCTTGGACTTTAATTATCTAGGTTCTAGCCAATTATACTTTTCGGAAGAATTACACAATAGCCCTTATTGCAATTCATTTGATTTTGTCATGCAAAAATCAGTTAATACTTTGAATTTACATGGGACCTTGGCATTTTCAAATACTACTAAGCTTATTTCATTTTCATGGTCAGAAAATAAATTTTGTTGATACTTTACACATATATTAATGTTTGTCATACATCATATCTGTAAATATGGTGTTGTGTCTTTTCCCATAGTCAGTTTGGTAGGTTTTTTTTTTTTTGTTTTTTTTTAAGTTTAATTTTCAGTTATTTGAGTCTCCTGATTAATTTGAGATAGTAATCTATCGTTGTGTAAATCGCTGATTACATCACCAAATATAATTATATTTTAATTTTCTTGTTCAAGTGTCTACTTATCTTAAAATCTATTATTTTGTTGCATAATGTTATTATATAATTATCTCTCAATAAATAGTTATATTAAAGGGACAGTCTACACCAGAATTTTTATTGTCTTAAAAGATAGACAATCCCTTTATTACCCATTCCCCAGTTTTGCATAACCAACACAGTTATATTTATATACTTTTTACCTCTGTGATTATCTTGTATCTAAGCCTCTGCAAACTGTCCCTTTATTTCAGTTCTTTTGACAGACTTGCAGTTTAGCCAATCAGTGCTGGCTCCCAGATAACTTCACGTGCATGAGCTCAATGTTATCTATATGAAACACATGAACTAATGCCCTCTAGTGGTGAAAACTGTTAAAATGCATTCTGAAAAGAGGTGGCCTTCAAGGTCTAAGAAATTAGCATATGAACCTCCTAGGTTAAGCTTTCAACTAAGAATACCAAGAGAACAAAGCAAAATTGGTGATAAAAGTAAATTGGAAAATTGTTTCAAATTGCATGCCCTATCTGAATCACGAAAGTTTATTTTGGACTAGACTGTCCCTTTAAGTTAAGTGATAGTGAGATTCTGTTCACTTTTTCTGCACCTCTTCCAATCAAGAATAACAATTATGGCAACAGCCTATGCAAATCATATATATATAAGAAAATATGAAAAAAATACACTGGCAGCAGGTTTCGAAAGATGGCTCAATTTAGTAAGCTGATCAGACTCACATGACTATTATTTTGGCGGCACCTTGTAATATGCAGCTCACTGAATATTAGGTGGGTTTGGGAAGTTTATTTCACAAGGAATTCTTCTATTGTGGTATGCATTTGACACCAGCTAGGGAACTAAAGGGACAGTAGACACTGAGATTTCTATATAAAATATTTACACATAGATTACGAGTTTTGCGTTAAACAGGGTGCAAAACTAACGACAAAAAATTTGCGTTATTGCACTTTCCATAGCGCTGCCATTAGGAGTTACTTAAAAGCCTCCTTGTGCTGTGCGTTATGGTGCGTTAAGCTCAATACTGCACAAAAGCCAAGGGCAGAGTTTACGTGCTCGTGCATGCTTTCCCCCATAGACATCAATATGGAGAAAAATTAGAAAAAAAATAAAACCTGAAGTGCGGAATGGAGATCGCAGTAATGCAACCACATTGATGTCTATGGTGAAAGGAAAGTTACATTTAAACCTAACACCCTAACATAAACCCCAAGTCTAAACACCCCTAATCCACCGCCCCCGTCAACGCGGACACTAATAAAAGTTATTAACCCCTAATCCGCCGTTACCTGACATTGCCAACACTAATAGAAGTTATTAACCCCTAATCCGCTGCTCCCCGACATCGCCGACACTAAATATAATTATTAACCCCTATTCCGCCACTCCCCAACATCGTCGACACTAATAAAAGTTATTAACACCTAATCCGCCACTCCCTGAAATCGCTGACACTAAATATAATTATTAACCCCTATTCCGCCGCTCCCCAACATTGCAAACACTTAAATAAACCTATTAGCCCCTGAACCGCTGGACCCCCCACATTGCTAAACACTAAATTAAACTATTAACCCCTACACCTAACACCCCCTTAACTGTAAATTAAAATGACAACATAACTATCTTAAAATAAATAAAACTTACCTGTGAAATAAAAAAAACAAAGTTTAAACTTTAACTTAACCTAACATAACTATTCTAATAAAATTAAAAAAACCTACCAATTAAAAAGTCTAAATTACAAATTAAAAAAAAATCTAACACTACGAAAAATTTTTAAAAAATCTAAAATTACAAAAAATAATAAACACTAAATTACCAAAAATAAAAAACTCTCGCCTAGATTACGAGTTTTGTCGGTAAAGACCCGCGGTGCTAACGTGCCTTTTTTTTTTCCAGCGCACCCTTAAGCCAACGCTGGTATTACGAGTTTTCTGAATGGCTGCGTTAGCCTCAGAAAAGGGAGCGTTGAGCAAATTTAGCTTCCCTTCAACTCTCAATACCAGCGTTGCCTACGGTAGCGGTAACCTGGAAAAACGTGCTCGTGCACGATTTCCCCATAGGAAACAATGGGGCTGAGCTGGCTGAAAGAAAACCTAACACCTGCAAAAAAGCAGTGTTCAGCTCCTAACGCAGCCCCATTGTTTCCTATGGGGAAACACTTTCTAAATCTACATCTAACACCCTAACATGAACCCCGAGTCTAAACACCCCTAACCTTACACTTATTAACCCCTAATCTGCCGCCCCCACTATCGCTGACACCTGCATTATACTATTAACCCCTAATCTGCCGCTCCGGACACCGCCGCAACCTACATTATAGCTATGAATCCCTAATCTGCTGTCCCTAACATCGCCGACACATTATATTTATTACCCCCTAATCTGCCCCCCCAACCTCGCCGCCACCTACCTACACTTATTAACCCCTAATCTGCCAACCGGACATCGCCGCCACTATTATAAATGTATTAACCCCTAAACCGCCGCACTCCCGCCTCGCAAACACTATAATACATTTTATTAACCCCTGCCGACCGGACATCGCCCCAAAGTAATCAGCTCTTTTACCTGTAAAAAAAAATACAATCCCCCCCCAACATAACAACCCACCACCCACACACCCCTACTCTAAAACCACCCGATCCCCCCTTAAAAAAACCTAACACTACTCCCCTGAAGATCACCCTACCTTGAACCGTGTTCAGCCAGCCAGTCACCGATGGAACAGAAGAGGACATCCGGACCGGCAGAAGTCTTCATCCTATCCGGGCAGAAGAGGACATCCGGACCGGCAGACATCTTCATCCAGGCGGCATCTTCTATCTTCATCCTTCCGGAGCGGAGCCATCTTCTATCCAGCCAACGAGGAGGCATCCTCTTCTTCCAATGGACTAACGACAAATGAAGGTTCCTTTAAATGATGTCATCCAAGATGGCGTTCCTTTGAATTCCGATTGGCTGATAGGATTCTATCAGCCAATCGGAATTAAGGTAGGAAAAATCTGATTGGTTGATTGGATGAGCCAATAGAATTGACCTTGCATTCTATTGGCTCATCCAATAAGCCAATCGGATTGAACTTCAATCTGATTGGCTGATTTGTTAGTCTGTCGGAAGAAGAGGATGGCTCCATGTCGGCTGTATAGAAGATGGCTCCGCTCCGGAAGGATTAAGATAGAAGATGCCGTCTGGATGAAGATGTCTGCCGGTCCGGATGTCCTCTTCTGCCCGGATAGGATGAAGACTTCTACCGGTCCGGATGTCCTCTTCTGTTCCATTGCTGGCCGGCTGGCTGAACACGGCTCAAGGTAGGGTGATCTTCAGGGGAGTAGTGTTAGTTTTTTTTTAAGGGGGGATTGGGTGGTTTTAGAGTAGGGGTGTGTTGTAATGTTGGGGGGGATTGTATTTTTTTTACAGGTAAAAGAGCTGATTACTTTGGGGCAATGCCCCGCAAAAAGCCCTATTAAGGGCTGGTAAAAGAGCTGATTACTTTGTAATTTAGTATAGGGTAGGGAATTTTATTATTTTGGGGGGCTTTTTTATTTTAGATTAGGTGTAATTAGATTAAAATTCTTGTAATATTTTTTTATTTTTTGTAATTTAGTGTTTTGTTTTTTTGTACTATAGTTTAGTTTATTTAATTGTATTTGAGTTTAGATAATTGTAGTTAGTTTATGTAATTCATTTATTGATAGTGTAGTGTTAGGGGTTAATAAGTGTAGGTAGGTGTTGGTGAGGTTGGGGGGGCCAGATTACGGGTAAATAAATATAATATAGGTGTTGGCGATGTTAGGGACAGCAGATTCAGGGTTCATAGGGATAATGTAGGTTACGGCGATGTCCGGTCGGAAGATTAGGGGTTAAAAAATGTATTATATGTGGGGGGCCTCAGTTTAGGGGTTCATAGTTAGTTTATGGGTGTTAGTGTACTTTTAGCACTGTAGTTAAGAGCTTTATGTTCCGGCGTTAGCCCATAAAACTCTTAACTACTGACTTTTTTTTGCGGTTGGAGTCTTGGAGGTAGAGGCTCTACCGCTCACTTCTTCCAAGACTCGTAATACCAGCATTAGGCAAATCCCATAGAAAAGATAGGATACGCAATTGACGTAAGGGGATTTGCGGTAGCCTCGAGTCGCGGAAGAAAAGTGAGCGGTAGACCCTTTCCTGCCTGACTCGTAATACCAGCGTTAGATAAAAAGCAGCGTTAGGACCCCTTAATATCTACTCACGTTTCCTGAAGTCCGGACATCCATCTCCATCCAGGCGCCAAGAAGTCTTCATGCAGGCGGTGACATCTTCATCCATCACGGGGGCATCTTCTATCTTCATCCAGGCAGTACAGAGCAGAGCTGAGCTATCCTGGAGCAGCGATGACATCCTGTGCGGACCATCCTCTTCATAAGGTCACCGCCGTACACTGAAGTTGAATGCAAGGTACCCGTTTCAAATTCTTCAAATTCAAATCAGCCAATAGGATTAGAGCTTCTGAAATCCTATTGGCTGTTCAAAACAGCCAATGGGATGAGAGCTACTAACATATCTTTTCCTAATTGGCTTTAACGCAACTGTAAATTTAGAAGCAGTGGTCTTCAGAATGCTGCTTCCTAACTTCTCTGCAACATCAGAGGTGATAGAGTTAAATCCTCCGAGACTGATAGACCTTTATTCAAATAGTGTTTCTAAAACATCTAATGCTGCATTCTCTATTCAGTTGTAGAAATGTTTGATAATTGTTTGCTATGCAAAATTAATTATACAGTGTCTTGCTATTGCTTTATTTGCCAAGGTCAAGTTATTTTCACTTTTAGGAATACATCAATAGTTTTAAAAAAGAAAATGTTAAAAAAATATTTATCATGCATATGAAAAAGGGCTTTTAAAGTATTTCAAATATATATAGATGGCGCCCTTGCTAAACCAAATTGGATAGTCAAAATGTTAAGTGGCTCACAGATTGATAGGTGTGACCAAAAAGGTGATCAACAGTACATTAGATATCACAAAATAGTAAATAACCATAAAAATACAAGATGATATAATAAAAAAATGATAAAAACTAAATATCACTAATAATCTGTAGCCACACGAGTGGTGTTGTAGCAGATGGATGGTATAATAATACAATAATATATTAATGAAAATATGCAGTCAATAATATATAATATATATATATATATATATATATATATATATATATATAGTAAGACCAAATCATATAATCTGTCTTATTATCTAACTGTAACAAAGTCTCTTAGAGAATGGTGGTCTTAGTGACAGATGGGTGGTTGAGTAGGTCGAGGCAGCTATCTGTTAAGGATCATGGCCACAATCCAGAATCAATAATCTGTAGACAACATAGAAAGACAGATGCGCCACATGGCCCAATATTGTTGGATACAATTAGAATAGTATTATGTGTATCAGATCCACTCACATGTAGTAGAGCACCCCTAGAGGTGCAGAAGGAGCAGTCTGGGATCAGTAGCAGTCACCCAGAAGACTGGCCTCCAGAGGATGTTTGGTGGTCTGCGGATGATAATATAAGAAACCAGGGTGCCTATATGGCCTCAGGTAGTCAGGAACTTCCAGCAGCTAAGAATTTTAATATTTTAAAAAAAGTAAGTTGTTTATACTTACCACTTGTTGCCATACTTTGATATCCTGTACCTCTATTTTTAACCATTGGACTGCTGGCTAAAAACAGTGCAAACAGTACTAGGCCATATAGGCACCCTGGTTCCTTATATTATCATTCACAGAACACCAAACATCCTTTGGAGACCGGTCTTCTGGGTGACTGCTACTGATCCCAGACTGCTCCTTCTGCACCACTAGGGGCGCTCTACTACATATGAGTGTATCTGATACACATAATACTATTCTAATTGTATCCAACAATATTGGGCCATGTGGCGCATCTGTCTTTATATGTTGTCTTTTAAAGTATTTATTGCATGAAAAAAGGTTATGTTAAGATTGTTTATTTTGATTGTAAAGCACACAGAAAAAGCTTCCCAAAAGCTTGATTTCTCACTGTCTTTTAATTAGATCTCCTACTGGTATAAAGGAACAGTCTACACAATATTTTTTATTGTTTAAAAAGATAGATAATCCCTTTATTACCCATTCCTCAGTTTTGCATAACCAACACAGTTATATTAATATAACTTTTACCTCTGTGATTACCTTGTATCTAAGCCCCTGCAGACTGCCCCCTTATTTCAGTTCTTTTGCCAGACTTGAATTTTAGCTAATCAGTGCAGACTCCTAGGTAACTCCATGTGCGTGAGCACAATGTTATCTATATGTCACACATGAAATAAAGTCCTTTAGTTGAGAATTTTTTTTAAATGCATTTAGATAAGAGGCGGCCTTCAAGGCCTAAGAAATTAGCATATGAACCTTCTAGGGGCGCGATCCGATATACGGCAAGGTTTCGGCGCAAGCGTGGAAACCTGCGCCGCCCGTAGTTTCAGCTCGCAACTCGAGCTATCCCATATACGGCGCCGTCAGATGCTAAAGTGCCGTAAGTCTGACAAACTAGCGATGTCCAGAAATCTGCGTAAGTACAAGTTTCTAGATAGATTCTGTGTTCATGTCTTTGTCTTTATCAGACAAAAGTCAATTGTAAGTGGCATTAGTCTGTCTAACTTACAGTCTAGAACATTTATTTCAGTGGCTATGTGCATGGAAGTTGCTAGGTCTCATAATTTCAGCATCCGCCTGGTTCCCTTTGCTTGTTTTTCCTCTAAGATCTCTTTTTGATTTGCATACTGAATCAATGATACAGGGTTTGTTTTTAAATATCACAGTTGATATTTTAAAATCCTAACACTCTACTCACTCTGTTTTGGTGATTAGTCTATCATCATTCATTTTATTCAAGGGGCCTCCTTTTGTTCGTCCTTCCTGGACTGTATTCTTAATGGATGCAAGTCTTACAGGTTGGGAAGCTGTATGAGGGTCTTTTGACAGCACAAGGGGTTTGGAAACGTCAAGAGGCGAGGTTTTCATTCAATATTTTGAAACTATTTTTCAGAGCTCTTTCAGGCTTGGCCTCTTTTATGAGCGAACTTTTTCATTTTTTTGCTTTCAGACATTCAATATCACAACTGTGGTATATGTCAATCAAGAATAGTGACTTGTAGTTCCTTAGCAATGAAGAGGTATCTTGAATACGTTCCTAGATGTAATTAATCTCCTGTCTATTTTCTACGATTTTAGACATTTGAGAGATAGATTATCTCAGTCGTCAGTCTTTACATCTGGGAGAGTGGTGTCTCTATACAGATGTGTGTTCTCAATTTCCCAGGTACCTTTTCAGGTACAGGGATCCTAAGGTGGAGATGGTGGATGCATTTGCAGTGTCTTGGTTTTTCAACCTAACTACATTTTTTCACCCTTGTTTTTATCCTTCCAAAGGTGATTTTCAAGATCATATTGGAACAGTGTCATGTGTTTCCGATAGCTTCAGCATGGCCTCACAGGTTTGGTATGTGGATCCTGTTCGGATGTCCAGTTGCCATCATTGGCCGCTTCTCTTTGGCCAGTCCTCTTGTTTTAGGGCTATTTTTTCCATTAGAATCTCAAATTACTAATTTGGGGGTATGGAAATTGATTAGTGTTGAGTCATAGAGGCTATGTTGCAGGCTTATAAGTCTGTGTCAAGGAACATGTATTATCAGTTTTGGAAAACCTATATTTTATAGTGTTCTTTTCATAAATTCTCTTGGTGTTCTTTTAGAATTCCTAGGATTTTACAGTTTTTCCCTTCCTGCTATTCGCTGTTTTGTTCAGGCTTTGGTTGGTATCAAGCCTGTTCATTTATTTATTTCTCCTTTTTGGAGTCTTTTTTGGTTTGAAGATTATCTACTTTCTTGGAAATTGTTGTTTCTTTTAGATATATATCTCTGCTACAAGAGCTTCTGATTTATCAGCTTTCTCTTGTGTGTCTCCTTATCTGATTTTTTCATCTAGATAAGTTGTTTGTGAATTTGAACAACATTAGTTGGTAATATGGTGTTTCTTCTTTGTGTCCTAATCCTAAATAATTAATTGAGAGTTTGTTACATTCATTGGATGTGGTAAGATTTTTATAATTCTATATCGAGGTTACTAGGATTTCAGAAGACTTCTAGTCTATTTGCTGTTTTTCTGGTTCCAGAAAAGGTTAGGAAGCCTCTGCCATTTCTTTGGCATCCTGATTAAAGCTTTTGTTTTTAAGACTAATTTGGAGGCAGGGCAGGCTCCGCCTCAGAGTTTTACAGCTCATTCTACTCAGTTCAGTCGCCTTTTTGGGGGCTTTTTCAGAATGAGGCTTAGGTTGATCAGATTTGCAAATCAGTAATTTGGTCTTCTTTGCATACTTTTATTGTTTTTACCATTTTTATGTATTTGTTTCTTCTGAAGCAGTCTTTGATAGAAAAAGTTCTTCAGGCAGATGTTTTAGTTTGATTCTACTGCTTTTGATTTAAGTTTTTTTGAGAAAAACTTAATTATTGTGTGGATTTAATTTCTCAGTGGAAATGGCTGTTGTTATTTTATCCTTCCCTCTCTAGTGACTCTTCTGTGGACTTCCACATCTTGGGTATTTATATCTCATGCGTCACTTGCTCATGGACTCTTGCCAATTACATGAAAGAAAACATAATTTAAGTAAGAACTTACCTGATAAATTCATTTCTTTCATATTGGCAAGAGTCCATGAGGCCCACCCTTTTTTTGGTGGTTATGATTTTTGTATAAAAGCACAATTATATTTCCAGTTCCTCTTTATATATGCTTTTCTACTCCTTATTTTATCACCACACTACTTGGCTATTCATTAAACTGAATTGTGGGTGTGGTGAGGGGTGTATTTAAAGGCAATTTGAGGTTTGGGAAACTTTGCCCCTCCTGGTAAGATTGTATATCCTATACGTCACTAGCTCATGGACTCTTGCCAATATAAAATAAATTAATTTATCAGGTAAGTTCTTACATAAATTATGTTGTTTCTTTGCTACAGGTGAAAAAGTTCACCTGTAGTGTTATATACATACTTCTAGCAAGCTAGAGAGCTGCGCTAATTCTGACACTTTTCCACAGAGCCCCGGGGCTGCACTGATAGTAGGTTTAGCGCATGGATTCTTGTCAATATGAAAGAAATTAATTTATCAGGTAAGTTCTTACATAAATTATGTTTTTGCCCAGTTAAGATCTGACCCACAGCTATTGAAAATGTGGTTCTCAGGGGGGTTTTTTTAAGATTTTCCGACACATGGAAAGATTTGTTAAAGGGTTTATCAAATAGGTCATGATAAAAATTGCATAAGTTTGAAGGGACAGTCTAGTCAAAATTAAACTTTCATGATTCTGATAGGGCATCCACTTTTAAACAATTTTCCAGTTTACTTTTATCATCAAAATGTCTTTGTTCTCAAGGTATTCTTTGTTGAAAGCTAAACCTAGGTAGGCCCATATGCTAATTACTAAGCCCTTAAAGGCCGCCTTTTATCTCAGTGCATTTTGACAGTTTTTGTACAGCTAGACAGCACTAGTTAATTTGTGCCATATAGTTAACATTGTGCTCACTTCTGTGGAGTTAACTAGAAGTCAGCACTGATTGGCTAAAATGCATGTCTGTCAAAAGAACTGGAATAATGGGGCAGTCTGCAGAGGCTTAGATACAAAGTAATCATAGAGGTAATAAGTGTATTAATATAACAGTGTTGGTTATGCAAAACTGGGGAATGGGTAATAAAGGGATTATCTATCTTTTTAAACAATAAAAATTCTGAAGTAGATAGTCCCTTTAAAGAAACATTTTGTTGACAAAATAAAGTTTTCAATGTCAATACAATCTGGCACATATCTTTTTTAACTGAACATATCATGTAATATTCTAAGCATAAGATGTTCACGTTAATTAAATATTTTTGTTTTGTTTTTCACTTGTTTGTTTTTTGGTTTGGCAAATTCATATTTAAAACTGGGCAAACCTGCACACGATAATAGAAAAACTTTTAAATTTATTACATGGTAACTATGCTGCCTTGCATTCAGAGAGCAGACTGAAACTTTTCTGTCAGGGCATAGGAAAACATCATGATATTTCTTTCTAATAAATTATAAAAATACTGAAACTGCATGTAAAAGAAAAAATATAGATATATTCATAATAACAGTTTCAATTTATAGGAATATAAATAATATTTTCATGAAGTAAGGATTATATGGTAGGATAAATCTATCAGAAAGCTATAAATAATGCATGTGGCTGCTATATCTATAAATTACCCTGTGTCACTATATGCTTAATGTAAGCTTCTTACACAAGTAATAATGAAGAAACCTGTATTTCAATGCTAAAGGTGAATATGTATTATATATTTAATTGTATTTTTATAATATTCGTTCATACCCGTGTTTGTAATTATTTTTTACTCATAGAAATCTTTAAAAATTAATTTAAAAGTTGTAAGAACTATAAATGTATTCCAAATACTAAAACAATTTTAATTTCTTCCTCTATTTGTTTGATAAATTGTGTTTTCTCACAAATATTGTATCATTGTTGTACTTTGTAACCATGGATAATTTGTTGATGCTTTATAAATAAAGTATAATAATAATAATTATTTTTTTTTTTAATTCTAAGCATAAACACAAAACTTGAGCCGCATTTACATAGTTGACAATATTCAGCACAGTTTACATATCTTTGCATCGCGCTTTGCTTGCTTGTGAAAAACTTGGCAGGTAATAAGCATAAAGTGGGCATTTTTGACATATTTGTGAGTATTTACTGCTTTTTGTAGGAAACAAAAAATAAGAGAAATCACAACCACAGCATCTAGAAATAGCATTTGAAAATCAAGTTCTTAAAATGTTTCTTTTTATTTCATAACTTTTTTTTAAGTGAGGTCCATCTATCGCTCTATCCCTCTGTCACTATCCCTCTATCCTCATCCCTCTATCAGTGTCCCTATTCATCTGTCCCTATCCCTCTATCCCTCTGTCCCTATCCCTCTATCCTTATCCCTCTATCCCTATTCCTCTGTCCCTATCTCTCTGTCCCTATCCCTCTGTCCCTGCCCCTACTCCTCTGTCCCTATCCCTCTGTCCCTGAACCTACTCCTCTGTCCCTGTCCCTCTGTCCCTACTCCTCTGCCCCTATCCCTCTGTTCCTATCCCTCTGTCCCTCTATTCCTCTGTCTCTGTCCCTCTATCTCTCTGTCCTTATCCCTCTGTCCCTGTCCCTCTTTCCCTAGGGTTGCCACCCGTCCCTTAAAATATAGAACACCTATAAGTTACACATGCTGCAGGGTGTGCAGGGAGGAATATGAATAGTGCTGTCCCGAAACACAATACATGTTCCTCCCTGCACACCCTGCAGCATGTGTAAAACAAGGCTTAGGTGGCAATCCTATTTGTCTCTATTCCTCTGTCCCTCTATCCCTATCCCTCTGTCCCTGTCCCTAACCCTCTATCCCTGATCCCCCCTCAAACAACTCTCTACCCCCCTAACTATTGCCGCCATCTTAGATACTGGCAGCTGTCTGCCAGTACCTATAACCACCTTTTTTAATTCTTTTTTTTTCTGTAGTGTAGTGGTCCAACTACCTCACCCCCTCCCGTGATCACTATTTAGCCCCCCCACACCCCAAAACCCCCTTTCTGTAGTGTAGCTGCCCCATCCCTCCCTGTTCTTTTCATTTCTAGAGTGTAGTGCCCTCCCACTCCCTCCCCTTCCCCCCCTCCACTTTCTACTGCTGTGCCAGCATCCCTCTGCTCCTTTTGTTAGCCAATACCACTTGCTACCTTCTGCTTTTTGTGAATATTTACCTTTACCTCTGTTTTCATAGCTTTAAATGGTCTCTGAAAACTCAAATCTGCTTAGCACTCCTCCCCTTTCCTACCCCCTCCGCTGCTGAGCCACCCACCCACCTCCCGCCCACACCTCCCGCCGGCACCAGCAGAAAATCGTTACAGACGATGACACACACAGTGTCAAAATCTGTAACAATCAGGCATCTGCCCTCATATGAAGCCGGAGCACCGATTGCGCTCCAGCTTCATATGCGGCAGATACCTGTGATTGTAATTTAAGTGCTTTCATTTATTTGCTTTTTTCAGGATTTCTCTTTGCAAACACATCACAGTGATCAGGATTTAAGTTAGATAGTCCATCTTGGTTTTTTTAGAAACAGATCTTTTTTTTTTTTTTTTTTTTTTAATGTCCCAAAAAGTGTGTTTGAATAACCACAATATCTATAACATTGTTTCACCGTCTTCTTACAACTAATTAAAATATTACAATGTTCTTAATGTATGATTTAATTAAAAAAAAAACATTAAATCAGTCACAGTAGATGGTTTTAAATACACTTTTTTAAAATAAAAAAAACTTTATTCAGCACGGCTCGCTCTGCACACTGAGGTTTGGAACTTAGCAGTTTCATGATTTACAGTTAGTGAACAGATAATATTAGTTTCAGCTACATTCTTCTTATAAAAAAATAATTTCCTGCACTGATTTTCAGATAAAAATCTTGCCATATTGGAAAACAGTGTTTCTCAATGATTGAAAAAACTCTAAAAATACTTTAAATTATTTAAAGTTAAAAAACAAACATTCACAGTAGACCCACCATATACTTATACACATAGCAATTCAATTGTTTAACACTTATCAGGATGAATTTTGCACATATAAATTATTATTTTCTTAGGACACTGTCCAAAGGGATAAATCAATAAACCACATTTGTAATATTTTTTTAAACATTTTGCACACTATGTTGCCCAACATATTTTATGAGGCATCATTTTTTTACCAAGGTTCATCAATGCTAAAATAATAATTAGACAAAAAATTAAATTAAAACAGGAGCGCTGTAGCTAAAGGTGTCAAACTAAAGTAAAGCAATTGTAACAAATTAATAAAAATCAGTGTAGCAAATTATTAAACATCAGGGGCGCGATCCGATATAGGTCGTAGTTTTCGGCGCAAGCGAGGTAACCCGCGTCGCCCGCAGTTTCAGCTCGCAACTCGAGCTATGCAATATTCACCGCCGTCAGATGCTAAACTGGCGTAAGTGAGAAAAACCGACGAGCAGGCAAAATGTGCGCAAATACACCTTTTAGTCGTCGCAAGTACTTGCGCCTGTTTTTTGTTCACGTAAAGTCTCAATAAAGTGTAGTTTTATGCAAATTAGCCTACGACTCGTAAAAAATAACGCCAGTTCTAAGAGATGCGCCACGTAATGACGAGATTCAAAAATCATACTTAAACACCTGCGCAGCCGCCATTTCTTTAGTGTGTTTGGTTGGTTCTTGGAGCTACAGCACACTACAGCGAGTATAGAGATTAGTGGTAAGAGTAGTGAGAAAGGAGCATTTCATCAAGTTAGTTAGGTCGGATTGTTGGTTGGATTGTTAAGCCAGTACATTTACTTACACTTTTTTTCATATTGCACACATTTTGCATACACACATATACAAAATACACAACACTTTTTATTTATCTTTTACAGTTTGAAAGGCTGAGTGTCTGGTTGTGATTGTGTGTGATTGAAGTGGGAGTGAGTGTGAGTGTGTGAGTGTGTGTAGTGTGAGGATGTCAGGGAGAGATAGGGCTGGGGGGAGGAGGGAAGGGGAGTCGCAGGGAGAGGATTATGTACAGGAGGAGCAGCAGGGTCCCCGTCAGGGAGTGAGTGGAGTGGGGAGAGGGAGAGCCAGAAGGGAGGATGGGAGTGGGGTTGCCCAAAAGGCCAGGCACACTGAGAAGAGGGATAGAGGGTGCACATGGGGATAGAAGGGGGGAGGAGGGAGAGGATAGGGAGGAACCCACACCAGGGACATCCCAGGGAGGGAGCCAGGCAGCCCAGGACGAGGAGCGTATGAGGTGTCCCAATTTCAGTTTTGCCGAAAACCTCGCTCTAGTCCAGGCTGTCCTGGAGAACCATAATGCCCTCTTTGGACAAGAGAAGGGCAAAGGAGTTGCCCGGAGGCGTAAAGATGCTTGGCAGAAGGTGGTGGAGGCCGTCAATGGTGTGTCCCAACAGAGGAGGAATGTGGACGGCCTAAAGAAGAGATGGAATGATTGCAAGAGGAGAGTCAAGGAGAGGATGGGCCAGGAAGCAATCTCCCAGAGGGCAACAGGAGGTGGGCCTCACTATGAGGCCGAATACAATGAGTGGCAGGAGCTCATTCGTAGGTCCCTGAGCCTCACAGCAGTCCGTGGACTTCCAGGGGCTCGTGACTCAGGGACTGCAACATCATCACAGCATGCTGGTGAGTAACATCCCACACACTAGTATAATATGTATTTGAGTTATAACATCCTATATTGTCACACATTCATGTACACAATGAGGATCATGGTATTTTGATTACTAACAACTAAATATACAATGAGATTTAACATTAAAGGGACATGAAACACAAAGAATTTATTTCATTATTCAGATAGGGAATACAGTTTTAAACAACATCAAAATTTACTTCCATTATCTATTTTTAATTATTATTTTGAAAATCTTAGTTTATTAAATATCAATGCACATGGGTGAGGCAATCACACGAGGCATTGATGTACAGCCACCAATCAGCAGCTTCTGAGCCTATCTAGAAATGCATTTCAGCTAAGAATATCAAGATAATGAAGCATATTAGCTACTGGAAGTAAATTACAAGTTTTTTAAAATTCCATGCTTGGCTAGCTGAATCATGAAATAATAAATATGGTTTGCATGTCCATTTAATGCTACTTAACACATTGAAAATCATGATATGAGGTAGAATAGTGAAATACTAACATGTCTCAGAGTAACACAGGCCCCAAGCCACATGTAGACCTTTCAGTAAATGGACACCATAGTCATCACAACCATAGTGTCACTTAAAGAACACATTTTCTCCATCACTGACATGTACACAGAACTATTGTATGAAACACATACATGTATAATTAGCATATTACAAACCCTCATATCACAAATCTCAATGTGCACATGCATGTTATAGAGTTTGACATGAGAATGTGGATAGGCCCTAGCATGTAAATTGTATGCCCACATGGATAGATATGTGACTGTACTAATCCCTCTCATCATTTGACTCCTCCACAGAACCTCCAGTCACCAGGGTGCCTACGCCCATGAATCCCCCAACACCGGTTCAAAATATATGTCCACCTCAACCACCGGTACAGATAAGACAGCAGGAGTATGCCAGGCATGACATGGCTTGGACTGCGTCAATAGAAAATCCACATATCATGCCACCTGCATTAGAGGAGGATACCTGGCAGGAGCCCTGGCACGAGGAATATTCCTTTGGCTTGGAGGGGGAGCCCCGCCAGCCCCGAAGGGTAGATGTATTTACCCCCCCCCCAAGAATATCATGGCACTACAGGAGTATACCAGCAGGCTGAGTGGATGCACACCAGCGGCCATTGGGACTATCGGTCCATCCCGACATCTGGACCATCATCTTCAGTTGGAAGGGCTCCACCAACTGTAATCCATCGCCCTGCACCTCCAGCTCATATTCCTGTGGCTGCACCTCCAGCTGAGATATCTGTTCCTGCACGTCCAGCTGCTGTTTTTGTTCCGGCACCTCCAACTGAAGTTGTTATTCCTGCACCTCCAGCTGCTGTTTTTGTTCCGGCACCTCCAACTGAGGTTATTGTTCCGGCACCTCCAACTGAGGTTATTGTTCCGGCACCTCCAACTGAGGTTATTGTTCCGGCACCTCCAACTGAGGTTGTTGTTCTGGCACCTCCAACTGAGGTTATTGTTCCGGCACCTCCAACTGAGGTTGTTGTTCTGGCACCTCCAACTGAGGTTATTGTTCCGGCACCTCCAACTGAGGTTGTTGTTCTGGCACCTCCAACTGAGGTTATTGTTCCGGCACCTCCAACTGAAGTTATTGTTCCGGCACCTCCAACTGAGGTTGTTGTTCCGGCACCTCCAGCTGAGGAACACGTAATTGAAAGAGTGCCTATTGTCCCTGCTGCTGAAGAGCCCATGGATCAATTGAGTTCTGCCATGGGTGATGAATATATCTCACTACAGAGGAGGCAAACATTGACCTGTGAGACTCTAACGGAAACGTGTCAAAAAATGCAGAGGGAACAACACAGGTTCCATAGAAGCCAACACCGTTTGCAACAGAGGTCGAATGAGCTGCAAAGGGACATGGCAGCATCTGTATCAGCTATGGTCCAAAATCAAAACCAAATGCTGCGTGTAATATCGGACATGCAAATCCAAAGTGACCAAAGATGGAGGGAACAGAACCAACTGTTGGGGGCTTTGGTGGAGCATTTCACCCAACAGCAGGACATGGCATCAAGTATCTCCTCTGTGACCAGCACTCCTACTGGATCCACACAACCCAGGAGAGGCAGAAGACCCACACCAGGCCCCTCATCTAAGAGGCCTAAAAAAAAAAAAATATTATTCAATTTCATTGAAAATCTTGTCCTCTGTTATTTACTATCTAATTTTCATCCACATCCATGTGAGTTGTGTTTTAGTACAGTAATATTGGTAAAACATATAATAATACCTGTGTTGAAATGGACCAAAAAGGTATTATTATAATGTTTATGACATATTCATGCTCAATAAACAACATCACATGGTTGTGTCTCAACGGTACATATAGTAATATTAACTTCTAAGATGTACATCAAGGTTTCTCACATCCAATATAAATTGACACGTTGGTATATATAACTAATAATATATTTAAAGAAGGTGTGAACATAAGGTATAAATATCCATTATCCTCATTCTTAATGATAGTGAACTAAACATGAATGAAACAAATTATAAATATACAGTAATTAGGGTTGTTAAAGGGACATGAAAGCAAATATTTTTACTTCATGATTTTGAAGGAGAAGATAATTCCAAAAAGAAACTATAATTTCATTCTATTATTTATGTTGCTTCATTCTATTGATATTCTTTGCTGAAAACCATATCGAGATATGCTTGGCAGCTGATGATTAGTAGCTGAATATAGATGCCTCCTGCAATTTCTTCACTGTGTGCATTTCTATGTCTTCATTAAAGTATATCTAAATAAATAATGAAAATAGGTAATTGATTTAAATTATAAGGTTTTTAAAAATTATCTTCTCTATCCTTAATCATGAAACAATATGTTTGGGTATAGTGTCCCTTTAAGGGAAGGGGGTTGGGATGTAGTAGTTTCACTTACATGCAGTGGAAATCCAAATTTTTACATTCTGCAAGACATGATATATACACATGCAATGGTTGGTGAGGTACTGTCAAACATCATAATACATGTGAATGTTACGGTTTACTGTACTTATGAATAAGTAACTTACAGGTGAAGTATTCCCGGATGACATAATCCCTCACTTAATTCCCCCTCAGTGTCCCCCTGTCCACATCCTCAAGTACAGGAACCAGCTGCTGCTGCTGCTCTGGGTCAATGTCCACCAACAAACGTGTGTCCACAGCAATGTTGTGTAGAAAACAGCAAGCATTGACAATGGAACACACTTTGTTGGGGTTATACTGTAGTGCTCCGCCTGTAACATCCAGACACCTGAACCTGGTTTTTAATAGGCCAAAGCTCCTTTCAATGACATTCCTTGTTCTTATGTGTGCCTCCTGGTACCTGAGTTGTGGCTCCGTAATGGGGTGCACCAAGGGGGTTAATAGCCATGGTCTGCAGCCGTACCCTGCGTCACCTGTCATGTAACATATGTGTTTGGATTACTACAGGTACATCATGTGCTTTAAAGGGACACAACATGAATCACATATAAAAGATAGATTTAATAAAAACATTAATGGAAGTAATCAGGATAGTTAATTAAAATTAAAAGGCCTATCTGAATAATGGAAGTGCAATTTATACTAGACTGTCCATTTAATAAGAACCTGCAATTGTTAGCAGCTTGATAATTAACTTCGATTAGATCATTTTCTCCATTCTATAGATAACTCTTGATGACAAGCATATTAGATATGCTCAATAGCTGCTGATTGGTGGCTGCACATAGAAGCCTCATATGATTGGCTCATATATGTGAATTATAATTTTTAAAATCAATATATTTAAAGAATGAATAAAATGATATAAGAGAAGTGAATTGTAATGCTGTTTAACATTGTATTCTCTATCTGACACATGAGATGACAATATGTGTTTAGTGTCCCTTTATTAGAAATATACAGACAGAATGAAGGTACTCACCAAGCAGCCATCCTCCCGAAAGTGTTCCATTTTCAAACATATTGAATAAGGAGGTCTGGCGCAGGATGTAGGAATCATGTGCACTCCCTGGGAAAAACCTAATCGCTGAAGGGGGCGCTCAAGAAGCAGTATAATCAATAATCTAGAACAAAAGTATATATGATGGGGCAATGTTAAGCTATCATAGATGAGTATATACACAATAAAGGCAGAAAACAGTAAATTCTTAGATACTGTAGTGAAAATACACTTGCAATTGTGAAAAATTAGACAGTCCTTTATACGTTCTTCAAAGGATAACGATTGCTGTAGCGGCTGCCTCCTCCTCACTGGATGGTCCAGGTGGTACTATATAAGATAAAACAGAATGGAGGGGCGCCTCATGTGTGGTATCATCTATTAATTAACAAGTCACAGAACTATTGCCAAATGGGTACTCACAAATTTGGAGAGCACACTTATGTGCTGGTAGGGGCGGGCTGCAGAATTAGAAAGGTGTGACAGCTCACCCACTTGAAGGCGCTCTTGGCGTAAGATGGTGGTGCTATAAGGGAGACAAGAAATACGGGCACCACATGTGCAGACTATTAATGGTACAACCACAACAGATTCCTTAATATGGAGGGTACTCACATATTCCCAGAGCACACCAATGTGCTTGTAGAAGCAGGCTGCAGATTGGTAGAGGTGTGGCAGCTCACCCAAACTCTAGGTATCCTGATATTTGTATGATAATGTGTTCCTTCAGGTGCTGGGCTGGTCTCTCATAGGTGAACAATGGCAGATGGTGGGTAGAAATGAATCCACTCAAAGGATAAAAGATCTATCCAAATTTATTTAAAAAAGCATAAAAGTTTAAAAACAACAGCACAATGATTGCTGATGAGAGTGGATAACAGGGTGTCCAATAATCACCCAATCATGCAACGCGTTTCACGGTTCACAGACCGTTTCATCAGGCATAAAAAATCATAAGCACATTGGTGTGCTCTGGGAATATGTGAGTACCCTCCATATTAAGGAATCTGTTGTGGTTGTACCATTAATAGTCTGCACATGTGTTAATTAATAGATGATACCACACATGAGGCACTCCCTGGGAAGCCTGCATACACATGTAAGAATTTCAGATTGGTATCGCAGACCATCTGGCAATTCAATGAGTGAAACCCTTTCCTGTTAATATAGAGGATTGTCTCCTCATGTGGGGCCACAATACGCACATGTGTGCAATCAATTGCCCCCATGACATTAGGAATACCCCCCAGTCGATAGAAGCCTTGTTTAAGACGGTTCCATTCCTGGGGGGTATGGGGGAAATGAATGTATCGTTGTGTCTGGTTATCTAGAGCAGTCAGAACCTCCCCTAGAATCCTGGAGAAGGTAGACTGCGCTAGGCCAGACACAAGCCCCTCTGTTGACTGGTATGAGCCAGTTGCCAGGAAGTGTACAACACACAACAGCTTCTGCATACCAGTCAGAGCTCGGTTCCTATACGCTTGAGGGTCAATTTCATCCTTCAACACCTCATATAGGTTAATGAGGCTTGCAGATGTCAAGCGATATTTTTCCCTGACCTCCACTTCTGTCATCCCAAACAGGGTGACCCTAACCCTGTGTACCCTTGGTGCTCTTCCCCTCTGCTGATGCCTTCGTCTTATAGGCCCTGCTGGCCTATGGGCAGCTGCAGCAACAGCAGCATGGGGAGCACCAGGAACAGGGACAACAGCAGGAGGAGCAGGGAGGGCAGCAGCAGCAGCTGGAGCAGGGACAGCTACAGCACCATGACCAGGGACCTCAGCAGCAGGGATACCATCCAAAACAGGGGCTTGTAGGGGTTCAAGCACCCCTTGTGCCCCACGACGCTGTCTGACTCTAAATGCAATATACTGCAAGGGAAACATGGTGGCTAATGAGGGTGTGCATTTGCAGGTGTTTTAAGTCTGCAGGTGAGAGGTTGTGCTGTTTGTGATTGGTTTGACACACTTGCAGGGGCAGGAATAATAAATGCTTTTAAGAGGTTAACTATTTGTGAACAAGCTGCTGCTATGTATATTGTTAGGCATGCATTTGTTAGGCCTTCTGAGAGTTACGTTGGTTTCTAAGTCAGTGCAAGGGTACCTGCGCCTTCAATTTGTGGCGAGCTGAGAATGGCGTAGATTTTGTAAAATCTGCGCGCGTAAGTCCTTACGCCGTATATTGGATAGCAAATTGCGCGTGTTTTGTATGTCAGCCTATGGGCCAAAAAACTACGGGCGACGCCAGAAATCTACGCGCGTAACTTCTAGGTTACGCCGTATATAGGATACCAAATCCGCGCAATTATTGGCGTCGCCGGCTTTTGCGGGCGACGATTTTTATCGGATCGACCCCCAGTAGTGTGGGACACATAAATATGTGTCAAATATAAGTGCTAGAATATATCAAGGGGTGATGTACTTAGTGATAAAGTGATTAGTGCATATTTATGATAGGTCAACAAAAGTGTTAGTAAATATATATAATCAAATAAAATAAACAGTGACAAGTTGTGCTATTTAGCAGGCTCTGCCTAAAATTTAATACAGCAGAAAATGAATAACAATTAACAAACACAAACAAAATAAAAAATATATTTGTAATAAAAACGGACTTCTCCGTATATAGAAAAGGGATTTTGCCAGTCCACCAAAAGTATAAAATGTTTATCCTTATGGCCAATTGGATATGAGCAGTCCAGGTATATAATGTATTGTCGATAAATGAGGCAGGCTTACCCCCAAACAATACGTCTCTTGATGAAAGGAAAAAAGAAAATTACCGCCGTAGCGGAAGTGACATCACCTTTATGGGCGCTGGCCAGACTGGTCCTTATGCGATCGCTTCTCCGGTTTCAGCTGTTAGGTTCCACAACCACAGAATATCCGCTCTTTATGTGCCCAAAGCACGCAGGATACTGGTTAAAGGTGCTGTATGTAAAGTGCAGCTGTTCAAGTAGATATAAAGTTCCGCTTTTGTACCTTTAGTACAGCTTGTAGTTTCGGTGCATAAAAAATAAAAGAACTATTAATTTAACGTAAGTGATATTAATGCACAATAGTGTTTTTTGAGTTCCATTTGTATTCTAGCTCTAAGTGTGGAAGAACTGTCCTTTTAAGTGCAGTCTTTTCCTTTCGGCAGGTGCCGTATTCATAGACGTGATCGGGGCTGAATTATTTTCTTTATAAATAGTTAATGACAATATTAATACTCTATTTAAGGCTAGAGAATAAGTGGAGCGCTAATTTATCATGCGCCCATAAATGTGCCCATTTACAAGTTTGTGATAAATAATCAGTCATTAAAAGTGGATGGTTATTGCTACCGCGAACACTAAAAGTGCCCAAATAAAGAATAATGGGTTTTTTTATTAAAAAAAAATGTAGGATTTTTAAAAAAAATAAAATAAAACTGAAAAAAGCAGCTATAAGGGGTTAAAATTGTCAGGTGTGGGATTTTAGAAAAAAACGGCACTGAAAAGTGCCCTTGCATAGTGGTCTATGGGAACTGTGTGTTCCCTATAAATATATATGTATATGAATATATAATGTTCAGTAGAAAGAAATCCAGGGTCAAAGAGTTAAAAATAAAATCCAAACTTTATTAAAGTCCACTTGTGGATAAAAAACCATGGGGGTCACAAACATACAGCACTCAGCACTTGTTGTTTCCAGCTGACATGTTTCGGTGTAGTACCGTAATCATAGCTGATGGAATACACAAGTGCTGCTTCATTTAAAAGCAGAGTAAAATTCTGATTGGTTAATAACAAGTACAAACATGCGTGTGAGTGTGTGAACAGGTGATTGTATCAAAAGTTAACCTATTACATACCAAAAGAATAGAAACTTAAATAGTGAATGAATATGTACATTATGTATACTGCTAATTATAAATGCTTAACTATTAGATTTCAAAGCTAAACCAAAGCATAGGTTCATACTGCATTAACGGAAAACATACTTAATTCCTATTAGTTTAGATAATTTAAATAATTTAAATATCTAGGCAGATACCCCTAATCTTATAGTAATTTCTAATGGGGGAGAGCAAACGTTGTTTTCTGGTTATTGGTGCTCAGCTTAATGCTTAGTATTGTTTATTTAAAATAGTGTAAATAAACTACATGAGTAATGAAGAGAACTGCAAAAGAATATAGTGACATGTGATAACACCATCTATCATTCTTATCTCTCTGGTCGGAACAAAGTTAAGAAGCATAGGACTGTAGCAACACATATAAATGCCATAGACCATCTCTGGATAAGGTAAAAATTAGTGTGTATAGCTAACAGTTGCTATCAATGTTTACAACCAAACTCTTATAGGTTTAGCACTATATAAATAAATGCAAAAAAGGGATTTAAAATAACCCAAATAACTGAAGCCTTTTCATTTTATCTTATTGTAAAGACTTAATAGACTAAATTGTGTGCGGTTAAGCAAAAATATATATGAAGTTCTTGGGAGTATATTTGGAGTATTATTTAAAGTATTGAATATCCCACTACTTCCAGCAATTAATTAGGTCATATTCTGAGTTAAGTCCCTTTGGGACACGAGTTTGTAGCTTAAAAATCCAGAACATCTCCCTTTTACCTAAAATGTGGGATCTATCCCCTCCACGTAGGGGAATAGTAACTTTTTCAATGGCTTGCCATCTTAGTGTTGCACTACTCTGATTATGTACGGTTTTAAAATGTTTAACCAGTGGGGTACTGGCCTCTCCAATTTTAATAGTAGAAAGGTGATTACGAATCCTTGTATTGACCTCTGTACTAGTGAGTCCTACATACTGAAGATGACATTCTATGCATGTAAGTAAATAAATAACATAGGAGGATGTACAGTTTAGGCACGCCTGGATTTTGAACTCCTCTCTTGTGACTGTTGAATGAAACTTGTCCGAAATGATGGCAAGATCACATGGTTTGCACCTGGATTTTCCACATCTGTACATCCCCCTGTGTTTCAGCCAAGAACCCTGTGGTTTCTCAGAGCAGGGTGGTAACTCTGATGGTAAGAGAATGTTACCTAGGGTCTTACTCCTTCTAAATGAGCAACGTAAGCCTTTCTCTACTGTATTCACAAGCTTATCGTCTGCTGCCAACATTCTAAAGTGTTTGTTAATTATGTTACAGATTTCTTTATATTCCGTGCTATAATCTGTAACGAAGGTAACTTTATTGTCTGTCATAGCACCTTGTTTCTTCTCCTGAGTTCTGGATCCCTTAAGGAGGGTCTCCCTATCTATTCTATCAACCTGTGTATGTGCCTGTTTGATTACATATTTAGGATATCCTCTATCCGTAAGCCTCTTTTCAAGTTCCTTTCTCTGTTCTTGAAAGGTAGGTTCTTCACTGCAGTTTTGTTTTAGCCTAATCATCTCCCCTTTAGCTACTGCTAATGATACATGCTTAGGGTGACAACTCTTAGCATGGAGCAGGGTATTCCTTGTGATTGGCTTCCTAAACGTACTGCTGTGAATTTTACCTGATCTGTCAGCTTTAAGAGTGAGATCCAAAAAATTTATCTCAGTATGATGATATTCAAATGTAAATTTAAGGCCTACATCATTGTTGTTAAGGCTTGTGACAAAGTCTGAAAGTTCTGAGGGTGATCCACACCATACAAAAAGCAGATCATCGATATACCGCCTGTAAAAAGATATCTGATCTTTAAAGGGGTTCCGATCTCCAAAGATGTGGGACATCTCCCACCAACCCATAAGGAGGTTGGCATATGAGGGCGCAAATGATGGCTGTAACAGAAGAAATGCAGCTATGTCTCTCGATCTCTCAGTGTTCAAGACAGTTGAGGAAGACATAGCTATTGCTACATTGTATTTATTTTATATGGCACTCCATAAAGTTTATAAAAGTCTTACACTCACACACACAAAATAAAATAACCAACTGATAGCCCTGCCGCAGTGATAATTACAGTCATCTGTCGTGATCGGGGCTGAATTATTTTCTTTATAAATAGTTAATGACAATATTAATACTCTATTTAAGGCTAGAGAATAAGTGGAGCGCTAATTTATCATGCGCCCATAAATGTGCCCATTTACAAGTTTGTGATAAATAATCAGTCATTACAAGTGGATGGTTATTGCTACCGCGAACACTAAAAGTGCCCAAATAAAGAATAATGGGTTTTTTTATTTAAAAAAAATGTAGGATTTTTTTTTAAAAATAAAATAAAACTGAAAAAAGCAGCTATAAGGGGTTAAAATTGTCAGGTGTGGGATTTTAGAAAAAAACGGCACTGAAAAGTGCCCTTGCATAGTGGTCTATGGGAACTGTGTGTTCCCTATAAATATATATGTATATGAATATATAGATAGATATTTATGTGTTGATATGTATATATACACATATTAACACATAAATATATATGTATATAGTCCTATACATATATATTTATATTTGTTGCCCATCGCTGGGCGACTTACCCCCTTCACTGCGCTAGTTCTCATTCCGTGTCCGACGGCATGAGAACAAGGCTCCCATCGGAACCCATGAAAGTGTGCTCTTGTGAGCGCAATGCTTCCATGCAATGCGAACGCGAGGCCGCATTCGCATTGCACCTCATTTTTAATACCAGTGCACATATGCATGCACTGGTATTACTAAGTTGAACGAAAATATCATTTTTGCAGAAGCAATATTTTGTGTTTAACTTATAATCTGTCCCTAAGTAGTTAATTATGCTTTATTTAGTGTAAGGGTAAGACTTTGGGGTTTTAGAGTAAGGTTTTCACTGCCCCTTAATTATGATAATTACAGTCAATATTGTGATCAGTGCTTTAAATAGTTAAAAATACTTGTAATAATATGTAAAATAGTAAATAATACTTTATTTAGAGTGAGGTTAAGGCTTTGGGGATTTAGGGTAATGTTAACCCTTTGATCACCGCCCCTTCACTTTGATTATTAGTCAGTATATTGTGATCTGAGGTGATCAGTGTTTTAAATAGTTAAAAATACTTTTAATAATACCTTAAAGGGCCATGATACCCAAATATTGAAACACGTGAAAGTGATGCAACATAGTTGTAAAAAGCTGACTAGAAAAAAACACCTGAACATCTCTATGTAAAAAAAAAGATATTTTACATCAAAATGTCCTAAGTATTCACACCCCATTGTAAAGGGCTTTAAGCAGCAAATCAGTATGTCTGTCCCGGGACAGGCAAGGGAGTGAGCTTCGTGCACTCTCATGTTATTTCCCTATTCAGTTTAAGGAAGTTTACTATGAAATCTCACGAGAGTTAAGTGAAATCTCATGATATCACAGTAAAAGAGTTTATGACCTCAGCACCGTTGATGCTGATTGGCTGCTGTTCATTTATTCATTATATTTTTTTTACCTGCAGCTGGACAGCAGCTGAAGTATAACTTTTTACACAGGACTTAGGGCTCGATGATTGAAAGCTCTCTGGGCTGGTGAGATTATTAATGAATACTCGCCAATCCTTCTATTTCCCTGGTGGAATGATCTAAAGCCATTTTTTACCCTGAAAACCGGGTGTCTCGCTTAGGGGCGTATACTGAATTTTCATATGAAATGTGCACAACAAAATTTGTATTTTAAACATTATACAAAACAAATATTTGAACCATTCACACAAAAATAAGCAGGGAAAATTGTATTGTTAAGGTGCATCAAAAATCGTATCAAAATTGTTCACCAAAAATCGTATGTTAACAAAAAAGTTAAATTAGTATGTAATTTACACAGGAATAAATCAAATTAAATATGCACAGTGTAAATCGTTATTGTAGTACACTGGATGTGCAAAAATCACACAGAAATGTGAATTTATAAATACAAAATGCAAAGTGTAATTGTTGTTTTTACGTAAAATGGGCTGAACATGGGCGTTCCATGGACGTATATGACAATGTCTCACTAATCCCAGCGTAATTCTATAAAGATTTTCGCTCTGCAGATATCACAGGTTTTTTTTAGCCAACTAAAAGGTGGCGAGCTTTTGTCAAAACAATACGAACACTTATAACCGCAATAGAAAAACAAGTGCATACTAAAATATAGGCAAATGTAAGATGCTATAAGCAGAAATCAGCGCAATGTGAGCTATATTGACTGCTGGATTTTAATTTTAAAGTGCTCCCCCTGCTCCCTGCTAACTTCGCACTAAGGATCGAAGTTTCCCTATCCAGCGAGCTTCATTACTTTTAATAGGAGCCCTCTCACAACCCGCAGGGACTGCCCCTTTTTTACAATCATTGCGCCGGAGCAGCCCTGCGAGTGTCAGCGAGAAAAAGAAGGTTTGAGCTGGCGAAGATTATATCATCGAGCTCCTAGTCTGGTGAGCTTAGGAAATTGTGAGGTAAAATATATTCCTTGTTTACATAGAGATGCTCAGGTGATATTTTCCTGTCAGCTTTTTACAGTTATTTGATCAGCAGTCCGAGAACCTTATCAGACTTTCTGGAGGGCATTTCCCAAGTAGGATTATTCTAACTGCACACAAATAAGCCCCCAAAAGTGCTGCAGAAGGGACTCAGTCTGTCACTACCCTTCCTGTCCTTTTTTGCCTTTTCTCTGATTTAATAATTGTTTCAGAGACTGCCACACTCTTGTCAACTACTCAGAATAAACCTTGGATATCTGAGCTGGAAAAAAAAAATCAAAAGAAAAAAAGCTTCCTTTAAAGGAACAGTATACACAAATTTAAATTTAACTGCATGTAATAGACACTACTATAAAAAATAATATTCACAGATAGTAATATAAAAATCCAGTATAAAACCGTTGAAAAACTAACTTAGAGGGGGCGGAGTTAGCCGGCACCCAAGATGGTCGATAGCACTTCAGCGGTCCGCATTAAAACTTAATTAATAGCACCGGAACGTGAGCTGAGATACCAAAATCCCAGCATCTGCACTTTAAACACAGAGGAATCCTCCGGTAACATACAGAGGTGACTTAACACTGTGAGGCCGGATTATCAAATGTCTGTCGGACCTGATCCGACAGTGTGGATCAGGTCCGACAGACATCGCTGAATGCGGAGAGCAATATGCTCTCCGTATTCATCATTGCACCAGCAGCTCACAAGAGCTGCTGGTGCAGTGCCGCCCCCTGCAGACTCGCGGCCAATCAGCCACCAGCAGAGAGGTGTCAATCAACCCGATCGTACTCGATCGGGTTGAACTGTGGTGATTACGGTCTTTAGACCGCTGCTTCATAACTGATGTTTTTGGCGAGTCTGAAGACTCGCCAGAAACACGGGCCCACAAGCTCCATACGGAGCTTGATAAATGGGCCTCCGTGGCAGGCGAGAAATAATATCCAGAGGCCCTCCAAACAGCCGCAACCCACACCTTTGCCATGCTGCCATGAAGCTAGAACAAAATAGGACGGCTGGATTTGCACCTACGTCGTCGGATGACAGAGGGCAAATAAAAGTACATATTGCAAGAAAGAGTGATACAGAAGGCCGCTGAGAGAAATCAAGCAGCAAATTCAAATGCGTCACAATAACAGACTGTGAGCGGGCCGAAAGTACATCATCACCATACTTCACCAGCATATACACATGTGAATTGGGGGAATATGCACTGGATCCATAGATATTATAATACCAGCATCTAGAACAGGCAGCCTTAAATCTATGCCTTGGGGAATGCAAAAATAATACTTGACCCACCATCACATATTCCTCAGTGAGTAGCAATGAATATAATTTAACTGTATGCATAAGAATAGCAGCAGGCTGTGTAAATAAGCCTTCAATATCTACGTTTTAAAAATCTCAGGCAACATCAAAGAAGGGCCCCCCTCCAACACCTGCAACCATAAGGCCCTTATTGTACAATTTATTATTCTGCTGCAGGCTTCTGACAACTGCACATTGTATACTGTAGACAATTTCATATAGAACAGTATTATTATGACTACCAGAAGAGTATCTAGAGTTGAAAATTCCTGCAGGGAAAATGCAATAACAGCACCAACAGTGCATTCTTTTTTTAAAGCAGTGGAATCTGCAGCAAAAGAATCTTCAGATACTTCTATTAAAGTTCCCACGACAACACTAGATCTTGAAATGGAAAGTGAAGCCGACACAATGCTAACAAAAACAGACCAATAGGCTTTACCGTCCAAAGAGGACTTTAACAATTTTATAACTCAAGTCAGCTCTATGATAAAATCCAGCCTCTCTGAGGTGAGAAAAGAAATCAGTGAAATCGGATCTAGGATTGTACACAGTGGCATATTTAGGTTTTGTGCTGCCTTAGGCACCCAGAATTCCCCCCCCCCCAGGATTTAGGCCATAAAATCTTTTGGTCAGGAGTAATGTGACTTTTTTAAAGCTATTAATAACTGTAACATGCACCAGGAGGAGATATATAACTTGTCCCTGCACCACAAGTATCAGGCTGCCGCTGTGCACTAGCATTCTCTGGGTGCAAGACTCAGACAGACTCAGACTGGGTAATATAAACTTTAGGGTGCCGCATATTAATCCAGCACCAATAAGATGCAAGTGGCTAAGGCTAATATATTCATTAATGATCTGTTGCAGTACTACAAATAAATATAATTTTATTGCAAGCAAGCATTTCATAAAAAAGGCAACGAACCAGGGCCAGGCCCTTTAAAAAAAAAAAAAGAAGACCTGTGCACTGTAAAAAAAAAAAGAAGACCTGTGTGCAGTCATGAGTGACCATGAACCACCTGAGGCTCCTAAGCTCTAAGAAGTGACTCCACAGCTGACAGCTTCACTCATTTACTGCTGCACTCCAGTCCACTTTCCAGACTCCAATCTGTCTCCCAAATGTTATAACTAATTTAGTCTCCCCGCGGAGATCTGTCTTCCCTGCCATTCGGCTATTTCCGTAGCCGCATCTCTCCTTACATCACTGCCCATTCCTCCTTACAGAACCACTCATCCCTCATTACAGAACCGCCCATCCCTCCTTACAGTACCGTCCATCCCTCCTTACAGAACCGGCGTGCTGCCCTAAATGGCACTGTAAACTGCTGTGACTTATTGTTTCATATGGCTAGTCTGGGAGACAATGAAATCAGAACAGGATACAGTGAGAGTTTCCCATTAGAGGTTCCTTTGATTGAAGAGCCTTTTCTCCAAACCCCTAACACTTTATTTGGTTTGTCTCCAGATTCCTGACATTTTGCAAAGTCGCCTATTAGATCTGTATAAACTGGACCCCCTGAGTCACCTGAGACATAAGGGAGTCATGTTATAGCCAAGTAATATGCAATGTATATATGTAGAACCGCCCATCCCTCCTTACATCACTGCTTATCCCCTGCATCACCTGCCGCCCATGTTAATCTCTGTCTCTCCCAACACTTGCTTTTAGCTCCAAACTCCTCCCCTTTCTCATAGTCTAAAGTTCCTCTGTCAGTAAAGGCATAAGCCGCAAAGACAAAAATCTTTTTTTTTTATCCACACATAGTCAGTGCAGCTGTCAGGGGCAAGTGCCGCCCCCAAAAATTTGTCACCCTAGGCACCGGCCTTGTTGGCCTAGTCCTTAATATGCCACTGATTGTACAACTAGAAGAAGATGCAGAACAGACAGATAAACTCCTAGATTTGCAATCACGTCAAACCTCCCACCATTCCTCCCTAATCAGCCAACTTCAGGACCAAGTAGAGGACCTGGACAATAGAGGGAGATGCCCAAATATTAGAATTAGAGGTGTCACTGAAAATGTTAAAACACCTGACTTGCTTTCTTATCTGCTAAACCTGTTTAACAAACTTATGGACAATGAATACACAGTTGAATACCCACTTGACCGCCATCATAGGGCCCTGAGACTACCCCCGAAGGACCCAGTCCCGCCGAGGGACATCATCATTAAGTATACCAGCTTCAGAGATAAAGAGAATATTCTCACAGCTGCAAGGAAGAAATCACATATCTCATACAATGGCTGCTATCTCCAATTCTACGAAGACCTTAGCCAGTTGACATTAGTTAAAAGATGGTAAGCCAGATTTCTTACATTGCACCTCAGGGAAATCGGAATATCCTACAGATGTGGGTTCCCCTTTTGCCTCAAGGTAGTCAAGGACAATTCAACTGCACTGTATAGACCACCAGAAGAAGAGTTGCTCATTGTTATTGTTAAGTGCATTTATATTTGAAATGTATAAAATTAACAACTTTCTTCAATTATAAAAGTTAGCTATTATTGAAGAGATGCAACGAAATGTTGGTCACACCCTTGTTTTATTTTTTGTTTTTTCTCTCTGTTGCACCAATACCTTTAAGCCGCTGGACTTTATCATCTCCCCTTATTAGTCATTAACAAAGGTGGAGTAAATGAACACCACATGGGCAATTATAGACAATTAAGGGAGATTCTCATTGCAGCATCATTATCCTGACGGATGTGACACTCTTGTTATTGTAATACATTCAATGCTAAATTTTTGTTGCCTCATGTTATTTACTACTCTGTATTGAAGCTAACTTTCAATAAAGGTTTTATAAAAATAAAAAAAAAACTTACTTAGAAGCTCCAAGTTTTGCTCTGTTGAAAAGGATTGCTGGAACACTTACTGAAAATGGTTCTATAGCAAAAAGAGCAGACCTCCTCCCCCTTTATCTGCATATGAAAAGACTCTACACAAGCAGGAGCAAGCTGGAGTAGGTATACATCAGTATTCTTCTAAAACTTTGGGGCTTGGTTAGGAGTCTGAAAATCAGCACAATATTATTTAAAAATAAGCAAAACTATACTTTAAAAAAAAACCTGTATGAGCTATATAAATGGATTATCTACAAAACATTTATGCAAAGAAAAATCTAATGTTTAATGTCCCTTTAAGGTTTCTCTTTTAAAGTTAAATACCCCAATAAAAGATACAGAGCCATTACATTAACATGGAGTCGTATATATAGCCATTACCTAATAAAAGTTATTAAGATTTGTAGCAGGTGAAATAAACAGATGAAGAAATTGAGCTATTTTGTGGGTGTATTTGGTATTTCTGAGTTTAAATTTCCCAAAATCACAGAGAGGCCAAGCATCAAAATTTTAAGTTTAAAAATTTAAAAAGTCTGGTCTCTAATTTGACCCTATAACCTCACTACTATCTGATAAACATATACATGTGGGGTACCATCAGACTAAGGAGATGTAGCTGAACACATATTTAGGAATTTATCTGCAGTAGAAAACATCGGAATTTCAATATTCACAATGTATATGTAACTTGTGTGCAAAAAAACACAGATTTTTTTTTTTTTACTGCAAATTATGGAAGAAATTGGTGATGAGATGGTGGTTTATAAAAGCTGAAAATGCTAAATTTCAGATTTCCTGCGGTGTCTAGATTTTAAAATAATATGCATTTTGGTGGTATTGTGAGCTGGTTGGCTACTGCACTACTCTAAATGCAACATCGGCCAATTCCTGTTTTGGAAACAGAAATGGTCAGGTTCTTAATTTGGCCCTATAACTTCACTAAAGTCAACAAACCTATGCATGTGGGGTACTGGCAAACTCAGGAGATATAGCTTTACAAATATTGAGGAATTAGTCTGCAGTGACACATATCAGTATTCCTAAATTCACAATGAAAATGCAATATTGAGTGAGTTTGTGTGTAAAACAGACACAAAAAATATATATTTCTCCATAATCTAGCAGATATTGCTAATCAAATGACCACATGAAATGTGTCAGTACCCCCAAATGTAAATACTTTTGGTTAAGTGTTACAGCCTAAAGTGATGGTAAATCCTAGCGTTTGTGAAACGCAAGGATTTACCATTGGAACAAATAAAGGGGACTTTCAGTCATGAAGTATAAAATACTTAATGCTGAAAGTTCCTTTATTTGTTCCAAGCAATAGCCGCACTGAGCTACTAAGGCAGCCCACTGGCAGAAGGCTATTTTTGCTATTTGGCTGAGAGGTGATGTTTCCACCTCTTAGCCAATAGCCGTGCGGGAAATCAAGAAAGAGAAATATTGGGTTAGTAATTCCATCAGTGAGTCCATGGCATATTTTATGATGTCATAAACAGCTCTAAGGTGTGTAAAGTGTTAAAGAACAGCATTTCCAGTCTTTTCTGTTTTTGAGTCAACAAATAAACTCATCCATTTCTGTCTATGCATTACACTGGATGTTTTATATGTTTTTTAATGCAAGTCAGCAGTAATTTCATATAACATAAAAAATCAGGAGTAATGTTTTCTAACCAATCATAAACTCAGTAAAATGTTGTTTTGTGCAAGTTTGATAAACTCCAGATAAATGAGTGCCAGGAGGAACAAGATAAATGATTTTCGATTGTGTGTAACTATGGTTGAAAAACTTCTTCAACGTATTGCAGCTGATTCCTCTACCAGCTGTCAAACTAGACTGATACTTCATCAATTTTAAATTGTCCACAATTTGCCACGAGCTCTCAAGAGAAAAGAAAAGTGCAATAGTAAAAACCTAAAGCATATTAGAACAGTGAAATCATTTTGCCTTCTGGGCTACATTAAACCCTACAAATATATGTGCAGAAAAGTAACAAAATAATATTGCCTATAAGCATTAAATATATATTATCCCTTTAAATTGTTCCTGAAGATTTCTTGTGCCATGCTCACAGATGTAAAAAAAATATGTAGGTATTTGCTAACATTTACATACAAAGAGAGAAGCGCTCTACCAGGAACGAACAACAGCTCAGTGGCTTGTTCTATGGCGATTTACCACCCGGAGGCAGCCTCTTTTAGACCAGTGTGCTTTTCACAGAAGAAAACTTTCCTGAAGTATATCAGTCTGATCCCGCCAAGTAAGGTCAGTCCAGCCCCGAAATACCAGGCAATTCTCCTCTGAACAAGGAACATGACAACCCCAGACGATCGTTTCGGCCTCCTATGGGCCTCGTCAGTGAGGTGCAGCCACATTCCTCTAAGCACACTGGGCAAGGAGTCCACGTCTGGTTTCCCCCATCACCCATAGGGAGACTTCCCCAGGGTCATAATAATTTGCATACAAAGAGAGAAGCGCTCTACCAGGAACGAACAACAGCTCAGTGGCTTGTTCTATGGCGATTTACCACCCGGAGGCAGCCTCTTTTAGACCAGTGTGCTTTTCACAGAAGAAAACTTTCCTGAAGTATATCAGTCTGATCCCGCCAAGTAAGGTCAGTCCAGCCCCGAAATACCAGGCAATTCTCCTCTGAACAAGGAACATGACAACCCCAGACGATCGTTTCGGCCTCCTATGGGCCTCGTCAGTGAGGTGCAGCCACATTCCTCTAAGCACACTGGGCAAGGAGTCCACGTCTGGTTTCCCCCATCACCCATAGGGAGACTTCCCCAGGGTCATAATAATTTGCATACAAAGAGAGAAGCGCTCTACCAGGAACGAACAACAGCTCAGTGGCTTGTTCTATGGCGATTTACCACCCGGAGGCAGCCTCTTTTAGACCAGTGTGCTTTTCACAGAAGAAAACTTTCCTGAAGTATATCAGTCTGATCCCGCCAAGTAAGGTCAGTCCAGCCCCGAAATACCAGGCAATTCTCCTCTGAACAAGGAACATGACAACCCCAGACGATCGTTTCGGCCTCCTATGGGCCTCGTCAGTGAGGTGCAGCCACATTCCTCTAAGCACACTGGGCAAGGAGTCCACGTCTGGTTTCCCCCATCACCCATAGGGAGACTTCCCCAGGGTCATAATAATTTGCATACAAAGAGAGAAGCGCTCTACCAGGAACGAACAACAGCTCAGTGGCTTGTTCTATGGCGATTTACCACCCGGAGGCAGCCTCTTTTAGACCAGTGTGCTTTTCACAGAAGAAAACTTTCCTGAAGTATATCAGTCTGATCCCGCCAAGTAAGGTCAGTCCAGCCCCGAAATACCAGGCAATTCTCCTCTGAACAAGGAACATGACAACCCCAGACGATCGTTTCGGCCTCCTATGGGCCTCGTCAGTGAGGTGCAGCCACATTCCTCTAAGCACACTGGGCAAGGAGTCCACGTCTGGTTTCCCCCATCACCCATAGGGAGACTTCCCCAGGGTCATAATAATTTGCATACAAAGAGAGAAGCGCTCTACCAGGAACGAACAACAGCTCAGTGGCTTGTTCTATGGCGATTTACCACCCGGAGGCAGCCTCTTTTAGACCAGTGTGCTTTTCACAGAAGAAAACTTTCCTGAAGTATATCAGTCTGATCCCGCCAAGTAAGGTCAGTCCAGCCCCGAAATACCAGGCAATTCTCCTCTGAACAAGGAACATGACAACCCCAGACGATCGTTTCGGCCTCCTATGGGCCTCGTCAGTGAGGTGCAGCCACATTCCTCTAAGCACACTGGGCAAGGAGTCCACGTCTGGTTTCCCCCATCACCCATAGGGAGACTTCCCCAGGGTCATAATAATTTGCATACAAAGAGAGAAGCGCTCTACCAGGAACGAACAACAGCTCAGTGGCTTGTTCTATGGCGATTTACCACCCGGAGGCAGCCTCTTTTAGACCAGTGTGCTTTTCACAGAAGAAAACTTTCCTGAAGTATATCAGTCTGATCCCGCCAAGTAAGGTCAGTCCAGCCCCGAAATACCAGGCAATTCTCCTCTGAACAAGGAACATGACAACCCCAGACGATCGTTTCGGCCTCCTATGGGCCTCGTCAGTGAGGTGCAGCCACATTCCTCTAAGCACACTGGGCAAGGAGTCCACGTCTGGTTTCCCCCATATGGCTGCACCTCACTGACGAGGCCCACAATAGGCCGAAACGTACGTCTGGGGTTTTGCTGTTTCTCTCGTTCAGAGAAGAATTGCCTGGTATTTCGGGGCTGGACTGTACTGTGAAGTCAGGATCAGACTGATATGCTTCAGGAAAGTTTTTCTCTGTGAAAGGCACATGTTGAGCAAAAAGAGGCTGCTTCTTGGGTGGTAACTAGCCATAGAACAAGCTATTATGCTATTGTTCGTTTCCAGGTTGAGCGCTTCTCTCTTTTTATTTATGCAAATTATGACATTTTGGGAAGTCTCCCTAAGTGTGATGCGGGAATCCAGACGTGGACCCGTTGCTCAGTGTGCCTAGAGGGATATGGCTGCACCTCACTGACGAGGCCCACAATAGGCCGAAACGTACGTCTGGGGTTTTGCTGTTTCTCTCGTTCAGAGAAGAATTGCCTGGTATTTCGGGGCTGGACTGTACTGTGAAGTCAGGATCAGACTGATATGCTTCAGGAAAGTTTTTCTCTGTGAAAGGCACATGTTGAGCAAAAAGAGGCTGCTTCTTGGGTGGTAACTAGCCATAGAACAAGCTATTATGCTATTGTTCGTTTCCAGGTTGAGCGCTTCTCTCTTTTTATTTATGCAAATTATGACATTTTGGGAAGTCTCCCTAAGTGTGATGCGGGAATCCAGACGTGGACCCGTTGCTCAGTGTGCCTAGAGGGATATGGCTGCACCTCACTGACGAGGCCCACAATAGGCCGAAACGTACGTCTGGGGTTTTGCTGTTTCTCTCGTTCAGAGAAGAATTGCCTGGTATTTCGGGGCTGGACTGTACTGTGAAGTCAGGATCAGACTGATATGCTTCAGGAAAGTTTTTCTCTGTGAAAGGCACATGTTGAGCAAAAAGAGGCTGCTTCTTGGGTGGTAACTAGCCATAGAACAAGCTATTATGCTATTGTTCGTTTCCAGGTTGAGCGCTTCTCTCTTTTTATTTATGCAAATTATGACATTTTGGGAAGTCTCCCTAAGTGTGATGCGGGAATCCAGACGTGGACCCGTTGCTCAGTGTGCCTAGAGGGATATGGCTGCACCTCACTGACGAGGCCCACAATAGGCCGAAACGTACGTCTGGGGTTTTGCTGTTTCTCTCGTTCAGAGAAGAATTGCCTGGTATTTCGGGGCTGGACTGTACTGTGAAGTCAGGATCAGACTGATATGCTTCAGGAAAGTTTTTCTCTGTGAAAGGCACATGTTGAGCAAAAAGAGGCTGCTTCTTGGGTGGTAACTAGCCATAGAACAAGCTATTATGCTATTGTTCGTTTCCAGGTTGAGCGCTTCTCTCTTTTTATTTATGCAAATTATGACATTTTGGGAAGTCTCCCTAAGTGTGATGCGGGAATCCAGACGTGGACCCGTTGCTCAGTGTGCCTAGAGGGATATGGCTGCACCTCACTGACGAGGCCCACAATAGGCCGAAACGTACGTCTGGGGTTTTGCTGTTTCTCTCGTTCAGAGAAGAATTGCCTGGTATTTCGGGGCTGGACTGTACTGTGAAGTCAGGATCAGACTGATATGCTTCAGGAAAGTTTTTCTCTGTGAAAGGCACATGTTGAGCAAAAAGAGGCTGCTTCTTGGGTGGTAACTAGCCATAGAACAAGCTATTATGCTATTGTTCGTTTCCAGGTTGAGCGCTTCTCTCTTTTTATTTATGCAAATTATGACATTTTGGGAAGTCTCCCTAAGTGTGATGCGGGAATCCAGACGTGGACCCGTTGCTCAGTGTGCCTAGAGGGATATGGCTGCACCTCACTGACGAGGCCCACAATAGGCCGAAACGTACGTCTGGGGTTTTGCTGTTTCTCTCGTTCAGAGAAGAATTGCCTGGTATTTCGGGGCTGGACTGTACTGTGAAGTCAGGATCAGACTGATATGCTTCAGGAAAGTTTTTCTCTGTGAAAGGCACATGTTGAGCAAAAAGAGGCTGCTTCTTGGGTGGTAACTAGCCATAGAACAAGCTATTATGCTATTGTTCGTTTCCAGGTTGAGCGCTTCTCTCTTTTTATTTATGCAAATTATGACATTTTGGGAAGTCTCCCTAAGTGTGATGCGGGAATCCAGACGTGGACCCGTTGCTCAGTGTGCCTAGAGGGATATGGCTGCACCTCACTGACGAGGCCCACAATAGGCCGAAACGTACGTCTGGGGTTTTGCTGTTTCTCTCGTTCAGAGAAGAATTGCCTGGTATTTCGGGGCTGGACTGTACTGTGAAGTCAGGATCAGACTGATATGCTTCAGGAAAGTTTTTCTCTGTGAAAGGCACATGTTGAGCAAAAAGAGGCTGCTTCTTGGGTGGTAACTAGCCATAGAACAAGCTATTATGCTATTGTTCGTTTCCAGGTTGAGCGCTTCTCTCTTTTTATTTATGCAAATTATGACATTTTGGGAAGTCTCCCTAAGTGTGATGCGGGAATCCAGACGTGGACCCGTTGCTCAGTGTGCCTAGAGGGATATGGCTGCACCTCACTGACGAGGCCCACAATAGGCCGAAACGTACGTCTGGGGTTTTGCTGTTTCTCTCGTTCAGAGAAGAATTGCCTGGTATTTCGGGGCTGGACTGTACTGTGAAGTCAGGATCAGACTGATATGCTTCAGGAAAGTTTTTCTCTGTGAAAGGCACATGTTGAGCAAAAAGAGGCTGCTTCTTGGGTGGTAACTAGCCATAGAACAAGCTATTATGCTATTGTTCGTTTCCAGGTTGAGCGCTTCTCTCTTTTTATTTATGCAAATTATGACATTTTGGGAAGTCTCCCTAAGTGTGATGCGGGAATCCAGACGTGGACCCGTTGCTCAGTGTGCCTAGAGGGATATGGCTGCACCTCACTGACGAGGCCCACAATAGGCCGAAACGTACGTCTGGGGTTTTGCTGTTTCTCTCGTTCAGAGAAGAATTGCCTGGTATTTTCGGGGCTGGACTGTACTGTGAAGTCAGGATCAGACTGATATGCTTCAGGAAAGTTTTTCTCTGTGAAAGGCACATGTTGAGCAAAAAGAGGCTGCTTCTTGGGTGGTAACTAGCCATAGAACAAGCTATTATGCTATTGTTCGTTTCCAGGTTGAGCGCTTCTCTCTTTTTATTTGCTAACATTTAATAAACTTCATCAGCATCTAAAAATATATGATTTATTTTTTGAAAAATATGTTGGATGTCTGGACAACAAATTATAACTTCCTACTAAGTATAAATGGATATCCACAATAAATCATTGTTAAAATGACTTCTAGTCGGTAGATAATTAGCTTAGTTGCACAGATGGTCATGTTTGATAACAATTGCCTAAGGCAAAAAAAAAACTCTTCTTTTTTTCTACGCTAAAACCAAATCCTGTAGTTCAATAGTTTAATTTTGTTTTTCTGTTTGCATAAAGCATTATGTTTTATCACAGACATAATAGCTTAATATAGAACTTTAATTCAAAACAGCATTCTTTTTGCTTTTATACTATAATGTAATGTTACCCTAGATTTTAAACTATTCTTTGATAAAAAAAAAAATCATTAAAAGAGTAGTATGTATCTCTATGTTGTCTCAATCCCATCTCTTCATACAGCTCAAGTCAGAGCATAACGTTCTTGTTAATGCATCAAAAAATGCAGATGTCTTCTTCATGCCCTTTTGAAGTTGCACGTTTCAATTTATTTTATAATCTTTTAAGAAAGGTTAAATATTCTTGTGTCTGGTACTGAACAATACATTATTATTATTTTTGTTTTGTTTTTGTTGTTTTTTTGTGTGTGTTTTTTCCCTTCTGCATCTTGTAGTGTCACATTAACAATAACAGCTGTTGAAGGTAAGAGGAAACAAGTAAAGGGATTAAGATTTCCATAGATATTCAACCTCTTGTGCCAACAATTTCTTAAAATCTTACTTTAAATTATTCTCAGATGAAAAGCTGGTGTTCAATTTGAAATGTACACAGTTTATATGTTTAGTAAGGAAACACAGTGACCCCAAGTGGTCAGAAATGCTCATTACATAATAAAAAACGCTTAAAGCCTTATCAAAGGTGGATTTATTTAGATTATTTTTTAAAGAAATACATTTTGTGAATTAAAGTTTCCTGAAAATAATATAAAATATTGGGCAATGTAGTTTTAAATGTAAACCAGTCACTCAAATATTAGAACTATTGTTCACTGACACCACTCAAATAGAGTTTTTATTTTTGCACTTATATTACAAGTTGAAAGTAAAATATTAGCGCTTGAGAGAAAGTCTAGAGCAGGCTAACATCTGCATGCGCTAAATCCCTTACATAATAGAATACTATGTGTGCGCTAAAAAAACTCATGTTAGCTATCACTAAGTCAAAGGTCAAATAGTAGAGGTCTCCACATACTGTTACACTATGATTTTGTTTTGAAACAAAAGTTATAAACATTGCACACAATACACATACACACATTTATACCCACATACATACATACACATATGTACGTACATAACACATATATACATACACATATGTACATAACACATACATGCATACACATATATACATAACACATACATACATACATACATGCATACACATATGAACATAACACATACATACATACACACATTTATACCCACATGCATACATGCACATATGTACATAATGCATACATATACACATTTATACCCACATACATACATATACATATGTACATAACACATACATACATACACACACACAATTATACCCACATACATACACATATGTACATAACACATACATACATACTCATATGTACATAATACATACATACACAAATGTGCATACAACATACATACATACGCATATGTACATAACACATGCATAAATACACATGTACACATAACACATACATACACATATGTACATAACACATACATACATACACATGTGTATATAACACATACTTACACACATGTATACCCACATACATACATACACATATGTACATAACACATACATACACACATTTATACCCACATACATACATACATACATACATACATACATACATACACATATTTACATAACACATACATATATACACATAAGTACATAACACATACATACATACACATGTAAACATCAAACACACATACATACACATATGTACATAACACATACATACATACACATATGTACATAACACATATATACACATGTACACATAACACATACATACATACACATATGTACATAACACATAAATACACACATTTATACCCAAATACATACATACACATATGTACATAACACATACATACACACAATTATACCAACATACATACATACACATATGTACATAACACATACATACACATATGTACATAACACATACATGCATACACATGTACACATAACACATACATACACATATGTACATACCACATACCACATACATACATACATACACATATGTACATATGTACTTAACACATATATACATACACATGTACATAACACATACACACATACACATATGTACATAACACACACATACATACATACACACATACACATACATACATACATACACATATGTACATAACACATACATACACACACATATGTACATAACACATACATACATACACACATTTATATCCACACAAATACATACACATATGTGCATAACACATACATACACATATGTACATAACACTTACATACACATATGTACTTAACACATATATACATACACATATGTAAATAACACATACATAAACACTTTTAAGCACTTCCCAATCCTAGACAATATCATTTTAAATCAGTGTTAAAGGGACAGTCTACTTTTGTTTTGACAGACATGCATTTTAGCAAATCAGTGTTGACTCCACAGAACTTTGCACAATGATATTGATATGGCACACATGAACTAGCAATGTCTAACTGCAAAAAATGGTCAAAATACACTCCGATAAGAGGCGGCCTTCAGAAATCAGTTTATGAGTCTACTTCGGTTTGCTTTCAACAAAGAATAGCAAGTGAACAAAGCAAATTTGATTATAAAAGTACATTGGAAAGTTGTTTAACACTGCACGCAATACACATACACACATTTATACCCACATACATACATACACATATGTACGTACATAACACATATATACATACACATATGTACATAACACATACATGCATACACATATATACATAACACATACATACATACACATATGAACATAACACATACATACATACATACACACATTTATACCCACATACATACATGCACATATGTACATAACACATACATACACACATTTATACCCACATACATACATATACATATGTACATAACACATACATACATACACACACACAATTATACCCACATACATACACATATGTACATAACACATACATACATACTCATATGTACATAATACATACATACACAAATGTACATACAACATACATACATACGCATATGTACATAACACATACATAAATACACATATACACATAACACATACATACACATATGTACATAACACATACATACATACACATGTGTATATAACACATACTTACACACATGTATACCCACATACATACATACATACACATATGTACATAACACATACATACACACATTTATACCCACATGCATACACATATGTACATAACACATACATATATACACATATGTACATAACACATACATACATACACATGTAAACATCAAACATACATACATACACATATGTACATAACACATACATACACATATGTACATAACACATATATACACATGTACATATAACACATGCATACATACACATATGTACATAACACATAAATACACACATTTATACCCAAATACATACATACACATATGTACATAACACATACATACACACATTTATACCCACATACATACATACATACATACATACACATATGTACATAACACATACATACACATATGTACATAACACATACATACATACATACATACATACACATATGTACATATGCAAATAACACATACATACATACACATATGTACATAACACATACACACATACACATATGTTCATAACACACACATACATACACACACATACACATACATACATACACATATGTACATAACACATACATACACACACATATGTACATAACACATACATACATACACATATGTACATAACACATACATACACACACATATGTACATAACACACACATACATACACACACATACACATACATACATACACATATGTACATAACACATACATACACACACATATGTACATAACACATACATACATACACATATGTACATAACACATACATACATACACACACACACATACACATACACATACATACATACACATATGTACATAACACATACATACACACACATATGTACATAACACATACATACATACACATATGTACATAACACATACATACACACACATATGTACATAACACACACATACATACACACACATACACACATACATACACATATGTACATAACACATACATACACACACATATGTACATAACACATACATACATACACACATTTATATCCACACAAATACATACACATATGTGCATAACACATACATACACATATGTACATAACACTTACATACACATATGTACTTAACACATATATACATACACATATGTAAATAACACATACATAAACACTTTTAAGCACTTCCCAATCCTACCCCCAACCATAGACAATATAATTTTAAATCAATGTTAAAGGGACAGTCTACTTTTGTTTTGACAGACATTAATTTTAGCCAATCAGTGTTGACTCCACGGAACTTTGCACAATGATATTGATATGGCACACATGAACTAGCAATGTCTAACTGCGAAAAATGGTCAAAATACACTTCGATAAGAGGTGGCCTTCAGAAATCAGTTTATGAGTCTACTTCGGTTTGCTTTCAACAAAGAATAGCAAGTGTACAAAGCAAATTTGATAATAAAAGTACATTGGAAAGTTGTTTAACACTGCACGCCCTAATTGAATCATGAAAGCTTAATTTTTACTTGATGGTCTCTTTAATACACTTTTTATCTCTGTGATTACCTTGTATCTAAGTCTCAGCAGACTGCCCCTTAACTCAGTGCTATTTACAAACTTGCATTTTAGCCAATCAGTATTGACTCATGCATAACTCCACAGGAGTGGGCACAATGTTATCTTTATGGCACACATGAAATAGAACTGTCCAGCTGTGAAAAGCTAATAAAATGTACTGACATAAGAGGTGGCTTGCAAGGGCTTAGAAATTAGCATATGAGCCTATCTAGGTTTAGCTTTCAACATTGAATACCAAGAGAACAAAGCACATTTGATGAAAAATACTAAATTGGAAATTTGTTTAAAATTGCATGCCCTATCTGAATTGATTATTTTTCAATACTAAACAATTTTATATTTAATACATATAAATATCAGTGAAATACTTTATTTGAATACATTATGCATGTGTTTTGTTATGAACTTTAGTTCAGGTCTCCAAAAGTGCTAAGTTTTCCATCTCTATTTTGAGTTTCACTTGAACGGAACACAATCCACTATTTGCAATTTGAGCAATAATAGCGCACCCTGCACTATCCATTTAAAGGGACAGTCTACTCCAGAAATGTTATTGTTTAAAAAGATAGATAATCCCTTTATCACCCATTCCCCAGTTTTGCATAACCAACGCTGTTCTATTTATACACATATTACCCCTGTAATTACCTTGTATCTACGCCTCTGCAGACTGCCCCCCTTACCTCAGTGCTTTTGACTGACATGCAGTTTAGCCAATCAGTGCAGACTTCTAAATAACTCCATGGGAGTTAGCACAGTGTTATCTATATGATACACACTAGTACTGTCTAACTTTGAAAAACTTTCAAAATGCTCTGAGCTAAGAGACGGTTTTCAACGGTTTTAGAAATCAGTTTGAGCCTACCTAGGTTTAGCTTTTCAAAAAATACCACCAAGGGAACAAAGCAAATTTGATGATAAAAGTACATTGGAAAATTGTTTAAAATTACATGCCCTATCTGAATCATGAAAGTTTACTTTTGTCTAAACTGTCCCTTTAAAGTATAGGGTGCGCTAAAAAATTGTTGGCTAAAAAATTGTTGGCCCTGCTAAGATCCTCTGGTAAATCTTTTTTATCATCCACTTGTAATACCAGATTATGTGCTATTTTCTTCTGCAAAATTAGGCTAAAAATATTGGATTATTTTGGACGTTATGGCTGGCGCTTCTGGTTCTTATAGGATATTTGCAAATAGAAGCAATCACTACATTTCAGGAAGACACAATAAGAACAGTAGTTGCATTCAGTTTACACTTCGCATTCTTCATGTTTTGATCAATTTAATTATTTTATTCCTATATGCACAATAAAAATAAATGCACATGCATATTTTTCTAAAATAATTAGAGATATTTTTTTGTCACTTTAGATGTTATATGTTTGATTTGTTGTATATTAGTGAATTCTGAGATAAAATAGCTCTATTTTAAGCGTGTAATTGTTAGCACTGAGTCACCGAGTCATGGAACAAATCATTCATCGGATGTATTTACTGTTTTCTTGCAGATCTGAGAGGCGAATAGAATAGTTCTCTCACTCTTCATTATGTGAATTGCCATGCAAAAGAATCATATAGCAGTTGAGGTAATTTCTGAATGTGTTTTTAATGCTATTTTAATCCATCACTACCCTTGCTAAATCAATTAACAAATTAGCCCATGATTAATACACAGTATTTCATCAACATTTTTGCTTACAATTAAATAAAATTATAAAAATAATGTGTCATGGTATTATAGCATACTTTAATTTGATCTTTGTGGTGTTTTTGGTAGCTTTTTACAAACCTTCATGGAAGCTCTGAAGTCAATGTAATTTTAGCTTTATTGTGATAATTAGGAGAGAGAAAATGAGTGTTTTTCTTTTTAAAACATTGTTTCAGCCAGACTAAACATAAAAAGATACAAGATATACACTGCAGTACAAAAGATATATCACACATGAATGGAAGTGAGCGGGATGTGAGTAAGTTACAGAGTACAAAATTACTAACATCTCAGAGATTATATGTAGAATTGAATGGGAAAAATTAAAATTCACACACTAGCTCACTTAAACTAAGCAAAAAAATGGCTTTAGTTTAGCAATATACCAGATACATTTCAAAGGAGAAATCTTGGCTTTCTCAAATTCACATTTGAGGGTTTTGGCATGCAGGTGATTTTATTGAAGAGTCTACAATACTTGTTGCGTATAGCAATATTGAGAATCTAGGGAGGCAGAATAAATCATAAGATTGCCAAGATAAACCAGATGGAAGAACTCTGTCATGTCTCTGAAGGTGTTGGTAATGAATGTCTGAAAGGTAGCAGGCCTATTGCATTAACTGAAAGGTATAATTATATATTCATGATAGCCATAAACGTTGCCTACAAGTTAAAGTATATTCCGTCTAATGTAATAAAGAAGGGAAAATATGGATACAACAAAGTTGATCAAAAAAACATATTGATAAGAAACAAAATATATCATATTTTATAACTATGAGCGTATCCTGATAATTAAAAAATGCATAGATGAAAATCACCAAACTTTTTGACACCAGTAATAAAAGTGGTTGTATGAAAACGTTTACAAAGGATTTGTTGAATTTACTCATCATGGAAAAAGTTTAAGGAACAAAAAAGGTTAAGTGTGAAGACAATGTGGTGTTGTAGTGTAAAATTACAAAATGTATGCTTACCTGATAAATTTCTTTCTTTCCGGGCATGGAAAGTCCACAACATCATTCCAATTACTAGTGGGATATTCAACTCCTGGCCAGCAGGAGGAGGCAAAGAGCACCCCAGCAAAGCTGTTAAGTGTAAGTTCCCTTACCCATAATCCCCAGTCATTCCGACGAAGGAAAATGGAAAAAGAAGAAACTCAAGGGTATAGAGATGCCTAAGGTTTACTAAAAAAAACTGCCGAATTATAAATTAAAAAGAGCGTGGGGGTTGTGGACTCTCCATGCCTGAAAAGAAAGAAATTTATCAGGCAAGCATAAAAAAAATGTTTCTTTCCTATGGCATGGTGAGTCCACAATGTCATTCCAATTACTAGTGGGAACCAATACCCAAGCTAGAGGATACGGAATGAAAAGGGAGGGAGAACAAGGCAGGAGGACTTAAACAGAAGGCATCACCACTTGAAGAACCTTTCTCCCAAAAGAAGGCCTCAGTTGAGGCAAAAGTATCAAATTATAGAATTTGGAAAAAGTATGCAAAGGGGACCATGTTGCCACCTTGCAAATCTGTTCCACAGAAGCTTAATTTTTGAAAGCCCAAGAAGAGGAGACAGCCCTAGTGGAAAGAGCTGTAATTCTCTCAGGAGGCTGCTGTCCAGCTGTCTCATAAGCAAAACTAATCATACTTCTTAACCAGAGGGAAAGAATAGAAGTGGCCTTCTGACCCTTATGCTTTCCAGAGAAAACCACAAACAGGGCAGAAGATTGCAGAAAATCTTTAGTAGCTTGGAGGTAAAACTTTAGTGCCCATACAATATCCAAGATATACAAAAGATGTTTCTTATGAGAAGAAGGATTAGGACCAAAAGAAGGAACAACAACTTCCTGATTAATGTTTCGATCTGACACCACCTTAGGGAGAAACCCCAATTTAGTTTGAAAGACCACCTTATCTGCATGAAAAATAAGGAACAGGGAATCACACTGCAGAGCTGAAAGCTCAGAAACTCTGCAAGCGGAGGAAATAGCAAGGAGAAACAAACCTACCAGGATAACAACTTTATATTAACAACATGCCTCAGCTCAAACAGAGCCTGCTGCAAAACTTTAATAACTAGGTTAAAACTCCAAGGAGGATCAACAGGTTTAAATACAGGCCTGATTCTGACCAGGGCTTGAACAAAAGCTTGAACATCTGGTAAATCTGCCAGACATTTGTGCAAAAGAATAGACAGTGCAGAAATCTGACCCTTCAGAGTACTGACTGACAAATAAAACATTCCCGGATAACAACTTATATCAACAAATATCAAACGGAGCCTATTGAAGCAAGAATTTAGGATTTTCTGAACTTCAACAGAAAAATCTTCATAGACAGAGAATCTATGATCAGTCCCAAAACATATACCCTAGTATCTGGTACCAGGGAACTCTTTTCCAGATTCACCTTCCACCCGAGGAAACAAAGAGTGGACAACAGAGAATCCAAAAAAGATCTTCTTAAAAGAAATATGGCCTGAACCAAGATATAACCCATGTACAGAGCCACTGCGATGCCCTGAGATCTGACAACTCCCAGAAGAACAGGAAAAGGACATTTTCCTTGAGAATAGGTACACATCCTTCAGGTCGATGGTAGTCATGAACTGAACCACCTTAACCAAAGGGAGAATAAAACAGATAGTCTTCCGATTGAAGGATGGAACCTTCAAAACTTTTTCTTTTTCCATAAACCACTTGAGGTCTAAAACGAGTCAAAAAGTTCCCTCTTTCCTAGGAACCATGAATAGAATGACCCTGTTCCACTAAATGAACGGGAACAATCAATCCCAGAGAAGCGAAAACTCTACACAGTTTAAGAAATCCTCTTTCTGTAACTGGATTGTAGAAAATTTTTGGTAGGAGAAATCTGTCACTGGAGGACAAGATTTGAATTCTGTATGGCATCCCTGGAAGACTAATTCTACTGCACAGGAATCCAATACAACGCAAATCCCAAGCCTGTTTGAAAGAAGGAAGCCTGCCTCTTACCTGATCATTCTAGGAGTGCTTGCCCTTGTTCCAAGATTGGCTCCATGAGGTCTTGGCTTGCTCAAATTTATAAGATGAGGAGGGATTTATGTCCCTTGAGATGTGAAAGAAATGAAAATTAGAAGTCTGTCGACCCCTAGGTCTACCTCTCCATCACTGTCATGGCCATGTCCGGATCTGAACCTGGAAAAAAAAATTCAGTCAGACCAGGAACAAAAACAAAAATCGAACTTATAAGAGAGAGAAACAAACATCGTCTCGAGATGAAGGAAATTATTCTTAAAGGCTAAGGCCGTGCACCCCTGAGAATGGGGAACTGTCACAGCAATGTCCAGGAACAATTCTACCTCTGCTGTTCTATCTCAACCTGTGGTTCTGTCTCTGAGAGTACTGTATTTCAATGAATAAAAACATAGAAATAACTCATTAATCCTAAAGAACACAAAGAAAAACTGAGTATGATACATAAAATTGTATATATCATAGATAAAACCAGTGTCGCCTCAATATGAGGAAAATTATTAAATGTCTATACTAAAATCATAGGAATAAATATAGCATCATGAAATAAGTCCCCATACAAAATAGAGACTAATATAAATATTAAAAATCCCCTCATATGAGAGAGAATAAAACAAGGAGTCCCAGTACCCGACATGGTAAACCTCATTATGTGTATATATATAAGCTATGAAATTAAAAGTATAATATGAGGACATTTAGATATCTAATTAATTATAATGCTACCAACAGTGTGATAGTCTTCAAATAAGAAGAGGCTGAATGCAGATGAATACACATAAAAAATTAAAAATGGGAATTAACATATACATAAAACTGCCACTAGATGGCAGCAACTACCATGAAATCTCAAGATAAAATAAAAGAGCATTTGATCTCTTAGAATATTTTAAAACACAAATGAAGAGAAATAAAAATGAGGACAACAAAGTGGTCCCATTTCCTAATAGATACTTATATAATATTCTCCATCTAGAAGGACGAAATCCTGAGGAAAATGCGAGACACCTAAGTTCTAAAAAGGAAACTACCCTTCTTTCCAAAAGGGGACTACCCTTCTTTCCAAAGGAAAAAATATCAAAATATATTAGAAAATATCACTGATAAATATGTAAAAACAAGCAGTAGGGGCGTGCAATACTGCTATTCCAACATAAAACCTAGAAAGCAGAACACAGTTATCATTGGAAATCATCTCCCTAAGAGAGAGATGAAGCAAATACACCTAAACCACAAAAAATATAAAGTCAATAGTGACCCTATGTCACTAAAAGAGAATCATCCCACGTAAGGATAAATTCAAATAAGAAAAGTAAGACATTGCCCCTAGACATAGCTGTGATCACCTCAAAATGATAAAGGGACACACACACATGTCCCCATGGGGTTTAAATTCTTTTTTCTCATGTAAGGATCCCAGCGACCTTCCACTGAGTCACCAGAGAGTCTCTAAATAAGATAAGGAGAACACCATCCAACTGGTATCCCCATCAGAGAGAATGATAAACATTCATAAAAATATATAATATAAAAAAAAAGTATGAATTGGGACATAAGGCAACATTCAAAGACATGCTAAATCTATCCAACTATAATAATAGATAACAATATCATATAGGTGGGAAATACACAGAACAAAAAGAATACCTAATGGTATATCATACTATCGGCTAGATTTAGAGTTTTGTGCGGCCGCACCTTTTAAATAACGCTGGTATTTAGAGTTCTCTGAAGGGCTGCGTTAGGCTCCAAAAAGGGAGCGTACAAGCATATTTACCGACACTTCAACTCTCAATACCAGCGTTGTTTACGGTAGCGGCTAGCTTGAAAAACGTGCTCGTGCATGATTCCCCATAGGAAACAATGGGGCAGTTTGGGCTGAAAAAAACCTAACACCTGCAAAAAAGCAGCGTTCAGCTCCTAACGCAGCACCATCCATTGTTTCCTATGGGGAAACACTTTCTAAGTCTGCACCTAACACTCAAACATGTACCCCGAGTCTAAGCACCCCTAACCTTACACTTATTAACCCCTAATCTGCCGCCTCCGCTATCGCTTACCCCTGCATATTATTATTAACCCCTAATCTGCCGCTCCGGACAGCGCCGCAACCTACATTATCCTTATGTACCCCTAATCTGCTGCCCACAACATCACTGACACCTACATAATATTTATTAACCCCTAATCTGCCCCCCCCAATGTCGCCGCTACATTACCTACACTTATTTAACCCCTAATCTGCCAACTGGACCTTCGCGCCCACTATATTAAATGTATTAACCCCTAAACCGCCTCACTCCCGCCTCGCAAAACCCTATAATAAATATTATTAACTCCTAATCTGCCCTCACCTAACATCGCCGACACCTAACTTCAAGTATTAACCCCTAATCTGCAGACCGGACCTCGCCGCTACTCTAATAAATGTATTAACCCCTAAAGCTAAGTCATACCCTAACCCTAACACCCCCCTAAGTTAAATATAATTTTAATCTAAACAAAATAAATGAAATCTTATTAAAAAAATGAATCCTATTTAAAGCTAAATACTTATCTGTAAAATAACCCTAATAATAGGTACAATATAACTAATAATTATATTGTAGCTATTTTAGGATTTATATTTATTTTACAGCCAATTTTGTATTTATTTTAACCAGGTACAATAGCTATTAAATAGTTATTTACTATTTAATAGTTACCTAGTTAAAATAATTACAAAATTTACCTGTAAAATAAATCCTAACCTAAGTTACAATTAAACCTAAACACTATACTATCAATAAATAAATTAACTAAACTACCTACAATTACCTACAATTAAATCAACTAAACTAAATTACAAAAAAAAACCTAAATTGCAAAAAATAAAAAAAGATTACAATAATTTTAAACTAATTACACCTACTCTAAGCCCCCTAAAAAAATAACAAAGCCCCCCAAAATAAAAAAATGCCCTACCCTAATCTAAAATAAAAAGTTAACAGCTCTATTACCTTACCAGCCCTTAAAAGGGCTTTTTGCGGGGCATGCCTCAAAGAAATCAGCTCTTTTCCTTTAAAAAAAAAACATACAATACTCTATAATCTAACCCACCCAACACCCCCCCTTAAAAAACCTAACACTAAGCCCCTGAAGACTCTTCCGACCCTCTGGAGGACCTACTTCTGGCCGGATAGGATGAAGGACTTCGGGACCCTCTGGAGGACCTCTTCTGGCCGATAGGATGAAGACTTTAGACCCTCTTCTGGACGGATCGGATGGTACCCGGCTGGGTTGAAGACAAAGTAGGAAGATCTGCAGGGGCTTAGTGTTAGGTTTTTTAAGGGGGGTTTGGGTGGGTTAGATTAGGGGGTATGTGGGTGGTGGGTTGTAATGTTGGGGGGGTATTGTATGTTTTTTTATACAGGCAAAAGAGCTGATTTCTTTGAGGCATGCCCCGCAAAAAGCCCTTTTAAGGCTGGTAAGGTAATAGAGCCTGTTAACTTTTTATTTTAGAATAGGGTAGGGCCTTTTTTTATTTGGGGGGCTTTGTTATTTTTTTAGGGGGCTTAGAGTAGGTGTAATTAGTTTAAAATTATTGTAATCTTTTTTTTTTGTAATTTAGTGGGGTTTTTTTTGTAATTTAGTTAGTTGATTTAATTGTAGGTAATTGTAGGTAGTTTAGTTTAATTTATTTATTGATAGTGTAGTGTTAGGTTTAATTGTAACTTAGGATAGGATTTATTTTACAGGTAATTTGTAATTATTTTAACTAGGTAGCTATTAAAATAGTTATTAACTATTAATAACTATTGTACCTGGTTAAAATAAATACAAAGTTCCTGTAAAATAAATATAAATCCTAAAATAGATACAATATAATTATTAGTTATATTGTACCTTATATTAGGGGTTTATTTTACAGGTAAGTATTTAGTTTTAAATAGGATTATTTTTTTAATAAGATTTAATTTATTTCATTAGATTAAAAGTTATATTTAATTTAGGGGGGTGTTAGGGTTAGGGTTCGACTTAGCTTTAGGGGTTAATACATTTATTAGAGTAGCGGCGAGGTCCGGTCGGCAGAGTAGCTCTTAACTCCTGACTTTTTTCTGCGGCTGGGGTCTTCTCGGTAGAGGGTCTACCGCTCACTTCAGCCAAGACTCTAAATACTGGCGTTAGGAAGATCCCATTGAAAAGATAGGATACGCAATTGGCGTAAGGGATCTGCGATATGGAAAAGTCGCGGCTGGAAAGTGAGCGGTAGACCCTTTCCTGTCCTGACTCTAAATACCAGCGGGCGGTAAAAAAGCAGCGTTAGGACCCCCTTAACGCTGGTTTTGACGGCTAACGCAGAACTCTAAATCTAGGCGTATGTTAACATAAAACAGAACATCTTGTATAAAAAAGAGGCACCAAATTTCTAAAATAATAGAAATTTAGACCGTAATGTCAGTAAACTACCACTGGATGGCAGAAAAGGGCAGGGAATCCCTGCTAATACTTAGCAAAGGAAAGATCCTTGCATATACAGATTTAATAAAATCCCATCAGGTAGTCATCAGACCCTGCTGAATACAAGGATTATAGTAAAAAACTGATCCTCTATCATTAAATAAAGAATATACATTATGAGCGCTTCCATAAGAAGGGCAGATATAAAACCCTCAGCAGACCTTAAAGTGAATGTCAATTTTGATGAATTAGTGCCTGGTTTTTAATAATCCTATTAAAAACAAGGGCACTTTAATTCATCATAATTGACATTTCACTCGTTTTCTCAAAAAACTTACCTTTTAATCCTAGCAGCCGCTCCAGCACTTCCTCCGCCCGTCACACGCCATCTTCGCGGGTCCAAAATGACGAATTTCGCTTCCTCCAATCACGGCGTTGCATCAGGCCAAGATTCCCCCTGGGGGTGAGTTGTGATTGGAGGAAGCCAGATTCATCATTTCTGATGTCTGCAGAGGCTTCCGCCGGCTGTGGGAATCGCTGGAGCGCGGCTGGACAGAATTAAAAGGTATATTTTTGAAGAAAACAAGTGAAATGTCAATTTTGATGAATTAAAGTGCCCCTGTTTTTAATAGGATTATTAAAAACCGGGCACTAATTCATCAAAATTGACCTTCACTTTTTATACTCAAATAGAGTTTCACTTATTGAAATCCTATCTGGGAAAGAGATTTCTTATCCAAAAAGGAGAATAAGTAGGTCATAGTTCGATCACTATCAGCATAAAAACAAGCCTTAACACCATTTCTCACACAAAAAGGTTGAAAATGTACCGCACATTAACATCATACGAGGAAATCTCCGGTCGTCAGAGGAGAGGAGGCGCCGCAGCTGACATACTCACTAAGGAGGAGCTGATAAAGCGCTTGCACCAAGAGTGGGACATGCTGACACAATTTAGGGACACAAAGTATCAGACCTCCTTCTCGTAAACTTCACATAGAAAGTATTGACGGCCAAAGAAAACTCCGGCAGCCATCTAAAGCTGCCGTCCGGAGAAGCCCATAAAAGTTAACCGCTGCACTTTATGATACATTCTACACAATTTTGTCCTGATTTGAACCCTCTGAAAAATAATAGGGTACTCGTAATAGATACACTTCACAATAGTGTCGCTATAGAAACAGAATAAACTTGAAATCCATGGGAACAAGATTACCATCCTGGCAACGGTCCTCACTAAGAAACTCCATTATGGGGTCAAACTCTGCAGTAGCGTTAACCTGATGAAAGACAATATATTAGCCTATGTATCTCAGTACTGAAAAAAAGGTGGTTTCACATATAAACAAGAAAACCCTGTGAAGGCTGAGTAGAACACAATACTAACTGCTCTTAAACAGCAAGCGCCCATACTTCAATAAAAGTATCCCTCCTTTGGTACCCGGCCCACTGCAAACCAACAGAGGCTGAGCAGCTCTAATGCCTCCACTCACAATGGTGGTTCCTAGAAAAAAAGTGCTATGATAGATGTGTGCAAACACCAATTTACACAAAAACTCTATACATCTTAGCAGCACTTAATTATAGCGAAGGAGGGAAAACTACTAGGCAGTAACTGACTGAAAAAGCAGTACGCTCAACATTAACTGTGTCACAAATAAACTGGGCCCCCACACAAATAGAAGCACTCCAAAAATCCTAAAACATGGATTGTACAGAGATATAAAGAAGGAGAAATAATGTCGCCATGACACCACTTTCTCACACACCTATGCAGCCTTGGCAATTTCTAGAAAAAAAACGTCAATGGCAACCGGCAAAATTCCTTGTCCCTGGTAGTAAACCAGGTGTCTGCTCAGCCACAATATATCCCAAATTACAGGATATATATATATATACAAGTAACAAAAAGCTGGCACTCACGGGTCTTATATCAAAACACACTTTACTGTGACGTTTCGGAGATACAGAATCCCCCTTCCTCAGACGGGTCTAAGGAAGGGGATTCTGTATCTCCGAAACGTCACAGTAAAGTGTTTTTGATATAAGACCAGTGAGTGCCAGCTTTTTTGTTACTTGTAATCTACCTGCCACTAGCACGCTGGCTGTCTGGTTTTTGGAAGTGAGAGTGCTCTCCTGCGTGTTCATATATATATAATATATATATATATATATATAATAATATAATACAAACCTTTTCTGAGGGTAACAGGTCCCACTAGGTCCCTGAATGTCCCAGTCCTTCTGTGAATATATATAAAAAAGGATTTACACTCCAGAGTCTGCTGCTGTGGAGCAGTCACAGCACATCTAGGTCTGTTAGCCTCATCTGAACATTGACAGGGACCTGAAGATCAGAAAAAAGAGTAACCAACCCTGGTTTTCTACAGCGGGGTTAAGCTTAATTGTTGGAATTAAGTAAGGACTACCTCACCGACCTCCAACAGCTAATAGCCACCATACTCTAACTAAAGAGATTGACATGGACACAGCATAATCCTTGCTTGTAGGGAAGAAGTACCCATTAAAGGATTAATAACTTGATTTTCTTCAGATACCATCTTCACACATCCTCCCTTGACAGAAGCAAAGAGAATGACTGGGTATTATGGGTAAGGGAAGTAACACTTAACAGCTTTGCTCTGGTGCTCCTTGCCTCCTCCTGCTGGCCAGGAGTTGAATATCCCACTAGTAATTGGAATGACATTGTGGACTCTCGATGCCATAGGAAAGACATAAGATTAATGGTACAATTGTAAGGATGAACATATATATTATTGTTACACTTACATTACAAAAGGATTACTTTTATCATTATTTGTATTAAAAATAATTATAGTTTGCAAATAATTACAATGATTTCTAAATTATTACATTAAATACAATTTATGGCAAAAGATTGTTATTTCTTAGCCCATTTTCAACTGTGATTGTCTAATTTTAAGAATATCTATTTTAATGTAAAAACATGTATTTTGTTGTTAGAGTGAGAGGGAGAGAGAGAGAGAGAGGAGATAGAGAGAGAGAGGAGAGAGAGAGAGAGAGAGAGAGAGAGAGAGAGAGAGAGAGAAGAGATGACCAGATTATATTAGCCTTTACATTGAAGAGAAGAAATTAGAAATCTTAAAAGTTAAAAAGCCTGTTTCTATTGTTGGTATTTCTACAGGTGTTTATTTATTTATTTTGAACAATTATTGTTTTTATTATAATTTATTTGTAAAGCTCACCCAAATTCCCTTAGTGCTCGAGAACATGAGTAAGGGTGTAGTATGATGCTTTTTATTCAGGTTTTAAAAATAAAGATACATACAACTGAGAAAAACAAATGAATACAAGAGGAGGTTATTTAGAATGTATCAATATGTAAACGAAAATTGAAGTTATCTGATTACATTAATGTAATCATGGCTTTGTTAATTTACAAATACACACATAAATCTATGACAATACAAAAAACACTAGTTTAAATATTAGATAGTGATCTGTCTGAGAGTTAAAGAAAAATATAATAAAAGTGATCCAAAATATATTACAAGAAAAAAAGGGTTTAACAAACACCCCAGGCTTGAGCTTAGATAATACAGTTGATAAATTGGAATCATTTGGAATGACAAAGAAGAATAACAAAGTAGAATAGTTATAGGATCGGGAAGGTCAATTGTTTAAAGGGATATGAAATCCAAACACTTTCTTTTGTGATTCAGACAGAGCATACAATTATAAAAAAAAACTTTTCCAATTACTTCTATTTTCAAATTTGCTTTGTTCCCATGATATTTTGTGTTGAAGAGATATCTAGGTAGTGCTGCCATCTAGTGTTCTTGCAGTTGAATAACATTCTTGCAAAACTGCTGCCCTTTAGTGTTCCAACACATGGGCAGGCATCATGGCTTATGTCTTCACTTTTGTAACAAAAGATAAAACGTTTTTTTAAATCATAGCTCTATCTCAATCATGAAATAAAAATGTTGGGTTTCATATTCCTTTAACACTTTATTGGGGCAGATGTAATATTTCATTTTACTTAAATTAATGCTATGCAAAAATTTAAAAAAAAATTCCTAAAACTAAATATTATATTCCTAAAAAGACAAGTAGCCATCTAAGGGCGAGATTACAAGTGAAGCTCAGTCTGGCAATCTGGTATTACAAATAGATGGTTAAAATGTTTAAACCGAAGCATCTTAAAAAAAGCCAGAAAGCTCTTAGCCATATTTTACACATTTAAATGGATAGAGAAGAAAGAGTAATTAGCGCTCTCATTTTGCCTTATGTTGCACTCAAGCTCAATCCAAGGAAGTGTTTTAAATATGTGTGTATCTATGCATGTATGTGTGTGTATGTATATATGTATGTACTGTATGTGTGTAACTCTATGCATGTATGTGTGAGTATGTATATATGTATGTACTGTATGTGTGTAACTCTATGCATGTATGTGTGTGTATGTATATATGTATGTACTGTATGTGTGTAACTCTATGCATGTATGTGTGTGTATGTATATATGTATGTACTGTATGTGTGTAACTCTATGCATGTATGTGTGTGTATGTATATATGTATGTACTGTATGTGTGTAACTCTATGCATGTATGTGTGTGTATGTATATATGCTATGTACTGTATGTGTGTAACTCTATGCATGTATGTGTGTATGTATATATGTATGTACTGTATGTGTGTACCTCTATGCATGTATGTGTGTGTAATGTATATATGTATGTACTGTATGTGTGTAAACTCTATGCATGTATGTGTGTGTATGTATAATGTATGTACTGTATGTGTGTAACTCTATGCATGTATGTGTGTGTATGTATCTATGTATGTACAGTATGTGTGTAACCTCTATGCATGTATGTGTTGTGTATGTATGTATGTATGATATGTACTGTATGTGTGTAACTCTATGCATTGTATGTGTGTGTATGTATATATGTCACTGTACTGTATGTGTGTAACTCTATGCTTGTATGTGTGTATGTATATATGTATGTACTGTATGTGTGTAACTCTATGCATGTATGTGTGTGTATGTATGTATGTATGTATGTACTGTATGTGTGTACTCTATGCATGTATGTGTGTGTAGTGTATATATGTATGTACTGTATGTGTGTAACTCTATGCATGTATGTGTGTGTATGTATATATGTATGTACTGTATGTGTGTAACTCTATGCATGTATGTGTGTGTATGTATATATGTATGTACTGTATGTGTGTAACTCTATGCATGTATGTGGTGTGTATGTATATATGAATGTACTGTATGTGTTAACTCTATGCATGTATGTGTGTGTATCGTATATATGTATGTACTGTATGTGTGTAACTCTATGCATGTTTGTGTGTGTATGTAATTATGTACTGTATGTGTGTAACTCTATGCATGTATGTGTGTGTATGTATATATGTATGTACTGTATGTGTGTAACTCTATGCATGTATGTGTGTGTATGTATATATGTATGTACTGTATGTGTGTAACTCTATGCATGTATGTGTGTGTATGTATATATGTATGTACTGTATGTGTGTAACTCTATGCATGTATGTGGTGAGTATGTATATATGTATGTACTGTATGTGTGTAACTCTATGCATGTATGTGTGTGTGTATATATGTATGTACTGTATGTGTGTAACTCTATGCATGTATGTGTGTGTATAGTATATATGTATGTACTGTATGTGTGTAACCTCTATGCATGTATGTGTGTATGTATATATGTATGTACCTGTAGGTGTGTAACTCTATGCATGTATGTGTGTATGTATATTGTATGTACTGTATGTGTGTAACTCTATGCATGTATGTGTGTGTATGTATGTAATTATGTACTGTATGTGTGTAACTCTATGCATGTATGTGTGTGTATGTATATATGTATGTACTGTATGTGTGTAACTATATGCATGTATGTGTGTATGTATATATGTATGTACTGTATGTGTGTAACTCTATGCATGTATGTGTGTGTATGTATGTATGTATGTATGTATGTAGGTGAGTTTATGCATGTATGTATGTGTGTGTGTATGAATGTGTGTGTATGTATATATGTATGTATGTATGTATGTGTTTAAGTCTATGCATGTATTTGTATATATCTATGTGGGTGAGTCTATGCTATTATGTGCATGTATGTATTTATGTGTGTGTGTGTGTATGTATGTGTGTGTGCATGTATGTGTGTGTATGTATGTGTGGTGTGTCTATGCATGTATGGGTATGTGTATGTGTCTGTGCATGTATGCGTATGCATGTGGTGTTTGTGTTATGCATGTATGTAGGTATGTGTATGTGTGTGTGAGTCTATGCATATATGTATGTATGCATGTATGTATGTGTGTGTGTGTTTATGCATCTATGTGTATGTATGTATGCATGTATGTGTGTCTATGCATCTATAGTGTGTGTATGTATGCATGTATGTGTTATGCTATATGTGTGTTGTATGCATGTATGTGTATGTATGTATGTTTGTATGTATGTGTGTCTATGCATGGATATGTGTATGCATGTAAGTATGTGTGCTTATGTCTATGTATATGTGTGTATGTATGTGATGTGTTTATGTATGTATGTATTTATGTATGTGTGTGTGGTGTGTGTGTGTCTATGCAGATATGTGTATATATGTATGTATGTATGTGTGTCTATGCATGTATGTGTATGTATGTATGTGTGGGTTGATTGCATTTATGTATGTGTGTGTGTGTGTGTTAATGTGAGTATGTGTATGGATGTATGTGTGTGTGTTTAAGCATGTATGTGTATGTATGCGTGTAGGGTACAGAAGAACATTGGAATTTCTAGAGCTAAATATATATTTGCTATCGAAACCTATGAAATGAATAGGTTGGCATATGATGGGGCCAAACTCTACCCCATCGCCGTACCAACCAGCTGGAGGTAAAAAGTGTCTCAAGCCTGAAGTAGTTATGATTTAAGCACATCATCAGCCAATCCAAGAGCACTTCAATAGAGGACCCATATAATTGTTAAAGTTGCACATTGCTTGTCTCAGCGCCTCTACACCCATATCATGCGGGATAATGGTGGTAGAGGCTATTGACATCAAGTGTGAACCAACAGGCAGTATGTTCTGGGAAACTGCGCTGTTCTGTGTAGGAAGATTGATAAGCTCTATAGAGTCCATAAAAGGAAAGTTCTGTGTCCCTCACAATCTCTAGTAAAATGAAAATCAATATATTTTGCTCAGATACTGGAACAGAGACCCACAGGCTGGAGACATATAGGGTTGGCTTGGGAGGTTTGACCTGAATTCCTTATGGATCTTGGGGATAGTGTAGATGATAGATGATGCCTTGAATGCTCCGCAATAAGGAAGTCAAACAACGATAGTTCAATATAGCCACAATTCAGGGCATATGTGAGGACTAATTGTCCAGCTTTCTTTCTAAACAAGAAGTAGGATTCTGTGTGAGTTTCTTATATGTATTCGAGTTGCTGTAACAATTCTTTCCTATAGTATTGATAGTCCATTACAATTATAGCATCCCCCTTATCGGCCGGCCTGATGATGATGGAATCATCCTTCTTTAACCGCTGAAGAGTCTCCTATTCTTGATTATTAAGGTTAGTCCCCCTTATGTTGGTTGTAATTGATCTCTCTGGAACAGACCTTGGTGAAGGTTTTAATGGCAGGATGAGTATTCTTAGGTTCAAGGCCTGATTTCCTGGTAAATCTGATGTCCCCAGTGCTGTACTGCAAGCCCTTAAAGTGATCTTTTAATTTGAGTGTCCTTTGTAAACGATGTATATCAACAAGGTTATCAAACGGTTCTACCCTTGGGAAAGGGACATAACTTAAACCCTTACTAAGCAACATCAGTTCATCACTGTCCAGCCCCATGCTTCTAATGTTAAACACTACCTGGATTTATGCATTTACAAATCAATGAGTGATGATTATTGCTACTTCAAAATGATTCTATGCTCCAAACCAACTGATAGAAACACCTTGTTACAGTTTTACAGTTACCATCCATTACAATTCAAGAAGGGGATTTTGAATAGGGGATACAACCCGAATATGCTTTATAAAATCCTAGAGTAAGTGACACAGTATGATCGCAATGTCCTCATACAAAGAAAACAAAAAAAGAAGGATGAAGAGGGCAAACACTTGATCCACTTCATTACTAGTTATAGAAGTTATCAAAAGAAACTGGCTCTTGCTTTGTGGCGATAGATCCCTACCCTTCAGGGATAAGCCACCTCCAAGGTTGGTTCACAAGAGTGGCTGCAGCTTGAAATCCTTGCTAATGAAGATTGACCCCTGGAAGAGAGAATAGATATTTCTCCAAAAAGTGAAAAATGGCTTCTACAAATGTGGCAGCTGTGTGACCTGAAGCACTCTTCTCACAGGAGAGAAGTTTCACCATCCAGGATCAACCAAATCTTACTGGATTAGACATTGGCTCACCTGCACTTTGGACTTTGTAATATACTTCCTGTCCTGTCTGTGTGGACGCTACTATATAGGCAAGACCAGTACTACCTTCCGTGAGAGACTTGCTAATCACAAGAGTGCCATTAGAAATGCCATCAAAGAGGGAAACTCGGATCAGCCTGTGGCAAGGCACTTCCATGAACAACAACACCCCATTTCATCACTCAGGGCCATGCTAATTGATTGAGTGGCCCCCCTCAAACGGGGTGGTGATAGGAACCGGGAGATGCTGAAGTGTGAAGCACTCTGGATACATAGGCTTGACACTCTCACTCCTGTCAGCCTGAATGCCAGCATAGATTATGCTCTGTTTTACTGAAGTGTACTGTCATGGCATGGGCTGTTGAATTGAGAGCCTATCCATTAGCACTGATTAGGCTTTGCTTGATATGTCATATGTAACCTCTTTCTTTCTTCTTCGGTGCTTCTTAGTGTCTCCTCTGTATCTATCCTTCTCTTGTGCCGTGGCATGCATTGATTAGTGGATTGTGGTCCCTTTTGGTTTACGGTTGATGCCAGCGCATGGTGCTCCCGGTCCTTAGTACAGCGTTACATTTGATGTGATGTGTAATATTGGCTAATTGTGGGGCTAGCATTGGTCCTTAGTTAACTACGCCAAATTTGATATGATGTGCTATATCGGCTATTGTGGGACTGCATTGGTTTGATCACCATTGTTGGTTGTGTGGGGTTTTTTCCTTGGTCTATATGTCCAGTTGAGTTGACGTCCCATGATTATCCCATATTTCTGAGTGTGGACCATACACATGTCCGATATCTAGGCTAGAAGTGATAATCTACTCTTCTGTGGGTTTGTACATTTTGAGACCTTGCATGATGGTTCACTGTAGCACACCTAGTGTGCCAGGTAGGTTTCAGTCTTTTAGTATAATCTGTTAGCAAGTGTTTGTAAGGTGTTGCTGCATCAGTGTGAATAAGTTGGATGGACTTGCTGTTGGTTTGTCTCAAGTATAGTTGAACATGTGTGGTAATATGGCATATTTACTAGTAACGCTACTGTGCTGAGAAGTCCAGCCAGTATATAAATGTGGGTAGTGTGTATGGTACTGTACATGTAAGTACATAGTGCTATCTTTAGTCTTTCATGCAGCCTGCGGTTGTTGCAGGGTATGCGGGTTAGCTGATTTCTATTGGTACGCCATTAGGGCTCATTAGCTGTACATTAAATCAGGTCCTTATATGTATGTGATTTATAAAGTGGAATGTATGATTCGGTATTGGTGATCTTAGAGGGAGGTCTCAACATCATTATTGTTCATTTGTTTGTTGTCTGGTAGACACTAGTTGCGCTAATGTGTCATTGCGACTATTTGAGTTATTTTATGTATACTACTGCTTGTTACGGGAGATGAACACCGGTGGTTGTGTTGGGCTTGAATCCTCTGGTCTGGCTTTACTGTTATCACAGTTTTGCTGTTGTGTTAAAAGACGAGAGTTAATAGTTTGTTGCTGTGTATATCGTATGATGTCGATTTCTGATGCTCATGTTACTTACAGAGATCTGTACTTTAGTATTCTCAGGTATCATATTAGTTCAAGTACCCGGATGAGGCTTACTATTGGTCACTCTTGATATACGTTTACTCTTTATTAAATACTTACGGAATTAGGTACTATCACAAGCTTTGACAATCTATCCACGGGGAGTGTGTGTGGGTTATGTCCGCGACTGGTTCTCCTATGTGGGGTGTGTATTTATAGGCCCTTCTGATTGGTTTGCCATCCATGTTGACAGGTCCCATTTAAATGCCATTGTGTGTGGAATTTCCAGTACATCGATATTGTTGCTCTGTTAGGTTTAGGGGTTGACAACCTTTATCTATAGTGGTTAGTTTAGGGGTTAATTAACTTGTATTATAGTGGCGGCGATGTTTGGGCAGCGGCAGATTAGGAGTTAATTAATTTAACTAGTTGTCAGCGATGTTGGGGTGAGCAGATTAGGGGTTTATAAGTATTAATGTATGTGGCGGCGGTGTCCAAAGCGGCAGATTAGGGGTTAATAGTATAATGCAGGTGGCGACGATGTCGCGGGGCAGCAGATTAGGGGTTAATAAATGTAGATTAGGGGTGTTTAAACTCGGGGTTCATCGTTAGGGTGTTAGGTGTAGACATAAAATGTTTTTCCTCATAGGGAAACAATGGGGCCTGCGTTAGGGAGGAGGAGGTGTTAGGTTTTTTTTTTTTTTCAGCCAGCTCAGCACCATTGTTTCCTTTGGGGAAATCGTACACGAGCACATTTAGCCAAGCTTACCGCTACCGTAAGCTACGCTGGTATTGAGGGTGAGATGTTGGAGCTAAATTTTGCTCAACGCTCACCTTTTGCGGCTAACGCCAGTTTAAAAAAAACTGTAATACCAGCGTTGGCTTAAGGGAGCGGTGGAATAAAAAGGAGCATTAGAAGCCGCAAAGCCCTTACCGACAAAAACTCGTTTAATCTGTCTCCAAAACGGAGGCTCTACCAGTATGCATTCCAATATTTGAATTGGATGTATTACAAACATTGAACTCCTTCCGATTGTCACAAACCACTATTCGGCATCTGGGGGTACAACTTGGTCCAGATCCGAAAATAGTGATCAATGTTAACTACACAGATCTTATCAGAGAAGTCACTGAGCTTACCTCCTCCTGGAGTCTTAAAGACATTTCATGGTTGGGCCGCATTGCATCTTTCAAAATGATGATCTTGCCTAAAATCCTATATTACTTTCGCTGTATCCCACTCAATGTCCCCAAAGCTCTAATAGACAAGCTCCAATCTCTTGGACAACACTATATCTGGGGCAAATCTAGGCCTCGGATTGCGGCGAAAATACTCCAAAAAAAATATGAACATGGAGGGATTGCAATGCCTAGCGTACGTGGTTAAAATGAAGCAGCCAGACTTTCCCACATCACAGCATGGGCGAACAAAGGGGAACCGCAGGGATGGAAAAGCATAGAAGCACTAGCCCTTCCTCTGGGCTTAGAGCTGGCAGACCTACCCTGGATTCCTAGCCACTGCCTTGATAATTTGGGACTAAAAAACGCCATTGTCAGAGATAATCTGAAAGTTTGGCATAGCCTTAGAAATCTACGCGACATTGCCCCACATCCATCCCCCATTCATTCCCTATCAGCCCTGCTGACAGCCTTACCTGACACACATGTCCTACAATGGAATGAGTGGGACCTGCAATCGGTTTCCCACCTATACCCCTCAGGCACTCTACTCACTCCCCATAATATCGGAACAATTATCCCAGAACCCCCCCTTTGGGTCACTTTTGAATACTCGAGACTTTATGCTTTTATGTCATCCTGGGGATTCACCAAGACCCTAAATAGACCCCTGACTAACTGGGAAAAATTGTGGCAGCTTCCTATCAAGACTCCTAGACTCATATCGTTCCACTACGACCTCCTACAGATGTCTACTAACAGAGATAGACCCTGGCAGCTAAGGGCCTGGGAGGGAGACCTATCCAGACCAATTACAGATAGGGAGCTACATACAGCTATGACGTTAACTAAAAAGAGGGTTCATTGTGCAAACACCTTAGAGGCCTAC